>NC_073259.2:115190833-115840416 GCF_029289425.2 Pan paniscus
CAATTTCTCTTGGTAGTCAGGATCAATCACCCCAACTAGAGTCATGAGGAGCCCAAAGTAGCCAATCAGCAGTCTTAAGTTCCAGTTAAGTGAAATAATTTTTGTGTCTCTTGGTGGAAGCATTCTTCCCTCTCAGGAAAAAGACGTCTAAGACATCTAGGCCAGAAGAGGATAAAGTTGTGGGAACAGAAAGCAAAAATTTTGCTAGTGGGTTGCTAGGGGTAATAGTGAGTGATGCCACTCCCATTTTCATCTGTTGGCTTCTGGCCTCATGAACTCTGAATATGGAATATGGGAGAAACTGTGTCATATATTGGACACTGATTCAGAGCATCCACAGCCTTTGGAGAACCTTGCTCCAGTCCTTCAAGGTATTGTCACCTACCTGGTGCTGTAACTGAGTCTTCAAAAGGCCATTCCATCAACCTGTCAAGCCAGGTGCTTCAGGATGTTGGGAAACATGGTAAGATGAAGATCATGAAATTCCATGAACATGGACCTATTGCTGTATTTCATTTGCCATGAAGTGAGTTCCTTGATTGGAAGCAATGCTGTGTGGAATACCACACAGGCATTATGAAAGGTAAGGCATTCTGAAAGTCCACATATGGTAGTTTTGGCAGAAGCACTGCAGGCAGGGAAGTCAAATCTGCATCCAGATAAAGTTTCTATTCCAGTAAGAACAAAATGCTGCCCCTTCTGTGACAGAGGTGATCTAATGTAATCAACCTGCCACCAGGTAGTTGGCTGATCACCCCAGGAAATGGTGGCATATTGGAGGCTCAGTGTTGTTCTCTGCTGCTGGCAGATTGAACATGGAACAGTTGTAGACAGGTAAGACTTGGTGGGTGGAAGTCCATGTTGCTTATTCCATGCATAACTTCCATCCCTGCCACCATGGCAACCATGTTCACAAGCTCACTGCGCAGTGGCAGTGGAGGTTGGGGAAAGAGGCTTGACTAATATGCACAGAAAAGGTCATCCCATCCACCTGATTATTAGAATCCTTTTCTGCTGAAATCACTCTTTGCTGAGCATTCACAGAGGACCCAAATATATATATATATATATATATATTTGGAGACAGAGTCTTGCACCAGGCTGGAGGGCAGTGGCAGGATCTCGGCTCACTGCAACTCCGCCTCCAGGGTTCAAGCGATTCTCCTGCCTCAGCCTCCTGAGTAGCTGGGATTACAGGCGCCTGCCACCAGGCCCACTAATCTTTTTTAATGTATTTTTAGTAAAGATGGGGTTTCACCATGTTAGCCAGGCTGGTCTCGAACTCCTGACCTCAGGCAATCCACCCGCCTCGGCCTCCCAAAGTGCTGGGATTACAGGCGTGAGGCACTGCTCCCAGCCATCTTCACATTTTTGCCCATTCCAAGAGTTCTACACATACCTTTTCTTCAAATTTCTAGTCACCAGTTTCTCAATTGTTTCACTTTCAAGTTCCTGACCATCCAGCAATGCCACTGGCCACAGCCCATGAACTGGTATATAATTGCATATCTGGCCATTTCTCCTTCTAAGCAAAGTGAACAACCAGGTGCATGGCTCAAAGTTCTGCCCACTGGGAGGATTTTCCTTCACCACTGTCTTTCAGGGATATCCCAGAAAGGGGCTGTAGTGCTGCAGCTGTCTCCTTTCTGGTGGTGCCTGCATATCATGCAGAGCCATCTGTAAACCAGGCCTGAGTTTTCTCTTCCTCTGTCAACTAATTGTAGGAAACTCCCCATAATGCTGTAGATGGAACTCAGAGAGAGAACACAGTGTAGCAGAAGTGGGGACCATGGACATTTGGGCTGATTTTTTTTTTTTTTTTGAGATGGAGTTTCACTCTATCGCCCAGGCTAGAGTGGAGTGGTGCAATCTCAGTTTACTGCAACCTCTGCCTGCCAGGTTCAAGCGATTCTCCTGCCTTAGTCTCCTGAGTAGCTGGCATTACAGGCACGTGCCAGTATGTCCAGCTAATTTTTGTATTTTTGGTAGAGATGGGGTTTTGCTATGTTGGCTAGGCTGGTCTCTAACTCCTGACCTCAAGCAATCCGCCCACCTCGGCCTCCCGAAGTGCTGGGATTGCAGGTGTGAGCCACCGCGCCTGGCTAGGCTGATTGTTCATGTAACTTGCCTATGCCACCAGGGCCTAGTTGGGCCCCATCATGGATGTACCACTTTCATCTGATGATGGAGTGCTGCTGTGCACATCCAATTTATGGCTTGGTGGGTCAGATAATTCCCAGTTCATGATGGGCAGCTCAGGTTACATGGTAACTTAGTGGCCCAGGGTTAAGCATTCAGTCTCTACTAAAGCCCAGTAGCAGGCCAAGAGCTTTTTCTCAAAAGGAGAAACAGCAGCTGTAGTTACCTGCAGAGGATGGCAGAGCTTTGCTCCAACATCCTAAGGATGTACATTGCAGTTCCCCTATAGAGACCTGCCAAAGGCTACAAACAGTATCCCTATCAGCAGTGATGCTTTAAGCACGATTAGATCTTCTTAATTATGTTGTCCAGTGGCAGAGCAGCTTGCACAGCAGCCTGGACCTGTTGCAGAGCCTTCTTTTGTTCTAGGCCCCACTCAAAACTCACAGCTTTTTGGGTCACTCAGTAAATGGGTAGGAGTAACACACTGAAATGAGGAATGTGTTGTGTGATGGGGCCCATCCACATTAGAGAGGGCAATCAGGTTTATCCAGTCTATTGGTTTAAATGTTAAACTCAACCAAAACCCCCCCCCAAAACACTCAGAATAATATTTGACCAAATATTTTGGCACCCTGTGGCCCAGTCAAGTTGACACATAAACTTAACCATCACAAATTCTCCCCTAGCACCTTCAGAAAGAGTACAGTCCTGCTGACACTTTGATTTTGGATTCCTGGCCTCCAGAACTGTAAGAGAATGGATTTATATTGTCCTAAAACACCGAGTTTGTGGCTTAGAATACCATTAGTTTTCTAGGGATGCTGTAATAAATGGTATTACAGCATCCCTAGGAAACTAATCTAGGAGGTAAGCATTGAAACAGGAAACGGTTAAGGAGACAGTTTGGTAACTGACCTAGGCAAGAGACTATGATGGTGTAGAGCAGGCTGGAGTCATGCAGAGAGTCAGAAGTGATATATTTTGCAGTTGTAGCTAGCAGGGATTGCTGGTCCATTAAATGTAGTGAGGGCAGGAAGTAGTTTGAGGAACGGAAGAATTCTAGGTTTGGGACTTGAGTACCTCGTTGGCTGAACATATCATTTACTAAAACAGGCAAGACTAGGAAAGCAGCAGATTTTTCAGCAGGAAAATCAAGAGTTCTCTTGGACTTGCTATGTCTGAGATGTTGGGTAAGGATTTTGGAGTTTAATTGGAGATGTCAGGGCTAGAGATGAAAGTTGATGAGTCATCATAAAAAGGTAGCATTCAGGGCCGGGTGCGGTGGCTCATGCCTGTAATCTCACCACTTTGGGAGGCCCAGGTGGGTGGATCACGAGGTCAGGACATCGAGACCATCCTGGCTAACACAGTGAAACCTGGTCTCTAATAAAAATACAAAAAATTAGCCAGGTGTGGTGGCGGGTGCCTGTAGTCCCAGCTACTCGGGAGGCTGAGGCAGGAGAATGGCATGAACCCAGGAGGCGGAGATTGCAGTGAGCTGAGATCGTACCACTGCACTCCAGCCTGGGCGACAGAGCGAGACTCCATCTCAAAAAAAAAAAAAAAAAAAAAAGGTAGCATTCATATAGGAGTGGAAGGCTCAGGGCTGGGATCTGGAATGCCCCAATGTTTAGGGATGGAGCAGATGAGTAGAAGCTGGGAGTGGAAATGGGGAAGAAGTGAGTGATGAGGCCAATGAGAAAACTCAGGAGGGAGTCAGGAAAAGACAAGAAAGAAGAGGGTTCAAGAGATGAGAGGTGCTGATAACACTGGCACCTCAGCGAGGTTGAGAGCAACATTAGATTCAGTAACATGGAAGTCCTTGGTGACCTTAACGCAAGTATATTCTGATCTGTGTTCTGGGGTGGGTGGGTATACAAACTGGAGATGGGTTGAGCAGAAATTCTGTTGTAAGGAAGAGGAGATCACAGTGGATGAAAACTATTTTACCCGGGCTGGTCTTGTTGACGTTCTCCACCCCATTCCCATTATGGTGTCTTGCTAAGGCATTTCTTTCCTCTTACAATTTTTCCCTTCCTGCCTATATCTTTCCATGCTGGATTTAGAGACTTAGAGATGTTAGGTCTTCTAAGGGTCAGATAATTCCCAGTTCATGATGGGCGGCTCATGTCACATGGTAACTTGTGGTCCATGGTTAAGCAATAAACCTCTATTTGTTTAAGCCACTATTATTCAGGTTTTCTGCTGTATGTTGCAAAGTACAGTCCCGATACCCAAATAAGAAACTGGTGAGCTGCAGAGAAGAAATGTGGAATTAGGCTATCTAACTCCAAAGTTTATATACTTAACCACTATACTGCATAGAGGTTAAGCACATTTGTAAACTGTCTCCCAACTTAATAACATATCATGAGCATTTTCTCATAACATTATGTCTCATGACATTAAAAACATAAACATAAAAACCTAACAAAAACTCTCCATAATGTTTCCCATAACATTAAAAGCTCCTTATAAGCATAATTTTTGTGATTGTTTAACGTTCAGTTGTATGGCCTTTTTGGCTATTGAAAACAGCATGTGGTCAACATCTTTGTGCATATAATTTTTATCTGGCCTCCCAGCTGTGTGTTGAGAGTTGTCCTGGAATGAAATTGCTGGGTTAAAGGTAAGAACATTTCTAAGGCTATCGATTCTTAAGGCCAGATTTCTTTCTATAATGTTCATAAATTCCTTAATTTGGGCCACCTCTTGCCAGAAGAGATTGTATGATCTATGAGACCAGGCATCATTTCTAAATTTTCAGGTCCTCTTGCAGCACATGGCAAGTTTTGCATACATACTGGGAATGTAGTAAATAGTTGAGTTGGCTGGAATGGTTGGAAATGAATAACTTGGGGTGACTTATCTTGTGTGGAGGAAATGGGACCCAGGTGGGTAACAGGTGGATGGGAAGCTGGGACTATTCACTTCACCCAGCTTGAGTCATGTAATTGAGGGGAAAAGTGCACATCAAAATGGAAATATGTCAAGTGGCTGTCTCTAAATGGAAGCCACAGCAGACATCGGTGGCTGATCCCATGCCCAGATTCCAACCCCCATCCACGGTCTTCTTAACTCATCTACAACCTGAGTTCTTCACCTTCCAGCCAGGTGTGGTCATGTGACACAGTTCTGTCCAATGAGATGAAAGCAAAGTCTGCTGCAGGGGACTTTCAGAAAAGCTTTTGTATTCCTGATTTTTAAAGGGTTGGATTGAGCTGCCATGTCATTTTTATTTCATTTTCCTTTTTCATGCCCAGAATACTATGTGATGCCTCAGGATGCAGCAGCTTTCTTGAAACAGATTATGAGGAGCCAAACATGAGAACAAAATCCAACTTGTAAAGTCAGGGCAGTTATTGACTTATTTATTTATTTAAAACATATTTATTGAGCATCTAATATGTACATCTAATATCCACATCTGCAGGAACACTTACATACTGCCTACTGCACTGTGCCAGTAGTTTGCATGTATCAAACTATTAATCCTTTCAATAGGCCTAGGGGGTGAGGCTATTATTTTCATCTCCATTTTACAGATAAGAAAACTGGAGGACTAGGGAGAGGTTAAGTAACTTTCCCAGTGTCACACAGCTAATAAGTAGCAGAGCCAAGGTTGAGTAAGATTCAATAAGAGCTAGTAAGTAGCAGCAGTCCACGCAGCCTGGTGCTACTGTCCTTGCACTTAACCATTGTGCCACCCAGTCTGGGTCCTGGTGTCATTTTTGAGGAGTTGCACATTTTCTGGACTGTATTTGTATTTCTATGTATGAAAAATAAATCTCTGTTTGCTTGTATTTCTTATTAAATGTAAAAAATAAACCTCTATTTGTTTAAGCCACTATTATTTAGGTTTTCTGTTGTATGTTGCAAGTACAGTCCTGATACCCAAGCTGTAGAGTAGCTAATATCTTTTTTTTTTTTGAGACAGAGTCTCGCTCTGTTGCCCAGGCTAGAGTGCAGTGGCGCAATCTTGGCTCACTGCCAGCTCCGTCTCCTGGGTTCACACCATTCTCTTGCCTCAGCCTCCTGAATAGCTGGGATCACAGGCACCCACCACCACACCTGGCTAATTTTTTTGTATTTTTAGTAGAGACGGGGTTTCACCATGTTAGCCAGGATGGTCTCGATCTCCTGACCTCGTGATCCACCCACCTCGGCCTCCCAAAGTGCTGGGATTACAGGCTTGAGCCATAGAGTAAGTAGCTAATATCTTAAATTACTTTTATGTGGCTTTGTACTACATCATTTTTCTTCTCCTGTTAGAGTGTTAGCTCAACAAGGACAGGGTCTACAACAACTTTGTATGTTACTGTATCTCAACACAGTGCCTGGTACATATTAGATGCCCAATAAATACGTTTTGAGTACATGAGTAAGTCAATAAATGATTGATAGCTAAGACTGTAATAAATTTAGTCTCCTGCCCATGCTTTACTTAGCATTACACTAATTTGCATCCTCTGAGTATAGGCTAGCAAAGGGAGAGAACAGGAGTACTGTGTTTTGTGGCCATGTCAGTCTAACCTGGCATAAAAAATACACTATGAATAAATCACCAAGTCAAGGAACCATTGAGAGGGAAGTACATTTTTGGGTATTTTGTTTCCCTTGCAGTCTTCTCTCCCCTTTCAGCCCTGTCTTTAGCTATCAGTTTCTTACTTTCTTTTAATTCTATACCACCTCTAACATCGATTTATCCTTTTGATTTATGTATTTCATATATGCTTTTTTCTTTTTCCTTGTCTCTCCTTATTTCCCTGGACATTCTGCACAATTCCTCTCTACTTCTGATAGAGTGATTTCTCGAAGGTAAAGAAAACTGTTTGCTACCCTCTAATGTACCCTGCTTGTGCCATCCTCACCACTCATTTCAATTTCTTGGTGTGATTTATCCAGCAATCAGACCATTGCCCAAAATTGGCTTTGCAGAAAGGCTTAATGTGTTTGTCTTACCCATTCAGGGACTACTCCTAATTATCATGCAGGGAAGCTCACGTCTCCATTTTGCTGATCCTTCACTTGGGCCAGATCAGCCACGAGACCCATTTTGTTTAATACCAGATTGAGCCATTAATTCCCAGAGTAACAAACATGCAATATGTGGAAGGAGTCACGTGCCTCCTCGTCGGCAGGAAGGGATTCTGTTTCTTCCCTTTGACACGGCTTGCTTTTTCTCCCTGTGATGCAGTGGAGAGAGCCTTAGAAATTGGTGAGCTGGGGCCTAGGCTCATCTCTGTGCAAGATGCCAGTCTTGAGAAGTCTTTGACCCCCTTTGGACCTCCGTTTCCTAACCCCAGAGAGTTGAGAGTTGAACTTAATGTACCCTAAGATATCATCTGGCCCTGTAATTTATGATTTTATAAGCAAGAAATGACAAAATAACTTAAAAAATCAATATTACATAGACAACCTCACTCATCTATCAGGGGAAAAGTCTCAGACCTTCCCTACAAACATATATTATAAAACTAATCACTTCAGTCTTATAGGTCGAGTTCAGAAAAATAGATGGGAAGGATCAAATAACAGGGAACAGCAGGAATACCAGACTCAAGATTAGCTTAATGGCAGGAATTCAAGAACAAAGGGGTTAAGCCCTACCAGTGGACTTGGGTGAGGCATGGGGAAACAGCTTCTTAGAAAAAAAATTCTTCTTAATTGGTGAATTTTCTCAAACGTTTTAAAAAATTGATATATGATAATTGTACATATTTATGGGACACATGTGATATTTGGATACATGCATACAATGTGTAATGATCAAACCGGGTAATTAGGGGTGAAATTTGTTTTTGTGTCTTTCCTAGTGATAACCCACAGATCACATTTGACGGGCTTCCAAATTAACTGCCTGGGGAAGGTCTTATGATTCATGGCTTACATCCTGTCCTTCAGTAAAGAATCTTACCATGAATCCCTCTAATCTTCTCCTGAGTTCCTCAAACCGCTGTCATACTGATTAATACGTAACCTACTGACACTGAAAAGGACACTGCTTTGTTTCTGAATCATGAAGTTTTGCTGATTTGTTTCTGAATCATGAAGTTTTACTTATTGTCTTGCAGGTAAAACATTTTATCCTGCATGTTGTCATCTGTAGCCAAGGATTGTAACATCGGTATTGTACTCTCCAACAAAAAAGGACAACTCCAATATGAGGAGTCCCCTTCCCTTCTCCTAAACTTTCTTATAAAAGCATTTTAACTTGCAACAGACTTCAGAACCTGCTCAACTTTGTTGGAGTATCTTCCTGGGTTGATCCTCAAATTGGCTTACCGTAAACCTTTATCAAATTATTTCTGCCTCTACAGCCTTAATTTTGGTTGACATGAGTTCTGCTGTTTGTGCTCTCTTGTTTATTGACCCCCTCCACCTTCCACCTCTTCTCCAGGTATTTTTTTCATATTTGCCATTTAAAAGATTTTTTGTTATATCTGTTATAGAAAGATACATTTTCACAGGAAATTTATAAAATAACAAAGTGTGCATTGTTTTCTTTGCCCATGAACATATTCTGGTATGTTTGGCCTTCCTGGGCTATAGTAATCTAATCAGCAGGTAGCTGCAGTTGCTGTGATCTCAGGTTAATGTTCAGATGTCAACAGATGAATGAGCTCCTGACATTCTCAACTCCAAGTTTCCTTTTAGGCAGTGATGCCAATAGGAAGAGGAGGTGAACGTCACAGATATGCTGCATTATATTTTATTATCTGCATGGACTCTATCTGAAGTCAGTAGGGGAAATGGGAAAGTCATTTGGAACCCAGAACTTGTGCACAGGCTCAACTTAAACCAGTTATGCATAACTCCCATGTGTTCCCTCTACGACACACAGCCTTCCCAGGCCTTTCTCTGACCTTCTTCCACATGGAGCCAGTTAGAGCATGCGTGGCTCTTTGAACTTCATTTGCATGGAGTTTCCTCATTATGAAGTAGAGGTCCCATAACTGAAGTGAGGCTGTTGGGAGGGTTCATTTTATGCATCAAACTGGCTGAGCCACAGTCCCCAGATATTCAGTCAAATATTATTCTGAATGTTTCTGTGAAGGTGTTCTTTTTTGGATGACATATAAATCGGAGGATTTAGAGTAAAGCAAATTGTCCTCCACAATGTGAATGGGACCCATTCAATCAGTCAAAGGCCTTCATAGAACAAAGCCTGACCTCCCTGAGTAAGAAGGAATTCTGCTAGCAGAGTGCCTCAAACTGCACTTAAACTGCAACTCTTTCCTTAGTCTCCAGCTGCCGGCCTACCCTATCAGATTTTGGACGCACCAAGCCTCCACAATCACATGAGCCAATTCCTTAAAATAAATCTCGCTTTTCTATATATATAGATATACACATCCTGTTGGTTCTTTTCCTCTGGAGAACCCTGACTAATACAGATTTCCACAGCTAGTCTTGCCCACAGAAAGCCCCTAGGAAGACAGAAACAGGAAACTTCTGGCCTTGAAGTGCAGGTGCTGATAATGGAAGATTACCTTGGTGCAGAATTTCAAGGCTTGAACCTAGGACCTTAAGCTTAGATGACCTGACTGGCTGAGAAGCAGAATTACTGCCTTCTATGGTAATATTATTTGTTTCTAGCTGCTGCCATGGCTGGAAGGTGATAGAAGCCATTGAGCTTGCAATGATTTACTCCTCTGACCTGGCAGACATTTTATTCAGAGTGAGCTAAATGTAGGTGCACCTCTCTGAGATAAGGGAGGAATGAAGAACCAAGTCTGTGCTCCTGTACCCATGTGTACTTTGGGAGCTCTCCTAAAGAGAAGCAATTTTGAGTCTCAGGTGCCATTCTCACCTAGTCTAGAGCCCAGATCCAGCTATATGGTCTGGCTAAGCACATGCAGGAAGGCCAAGTGCCGTGACTGTCACTCTTACATAGAGACCTGCTCTTCCATCTGGTCAAACTCTCGCTGCTCTTGGCTACCTCACCTTCTTGGTCACAAGGATGCAAACATTATGCAGTTTCCAGTTTCCACTTCCTTGTTTTACCTGTTTATTCACAAGATCTTTGTGGCTTGTACTTATTGCCTTAAATTCACAGAGTCTGTATCTATTCTTTATTCCTGAATCCTTTTCCTTCTGTAATATCATTAATTCTTTCTCTGATCAGTGTTGCTCATTCAATAGTGTAAAGAAAAACAGAAATCACCTATATTTCTACTATCCATGGACAGTCCCTATTAGTATATGGGCCTGGGCAATGAAGTGAATGGTAGTGCCATTTACTGACATTGGAAGATTGGGAGAAGAGCATGTTTCAGGGATGGGCATTAAGATGTAGGGGAAACTAAGAATTCAGTTTTGGACAGTTTTGAGATATTTATTAGACATCCAAATGCAAAAGTAGAGTAACAAGGAGTCTGGAATTCAGAGGAGAAACCAAGGTCAGAGATAGAACTTGAAAGTCACTGGCATATAGATGGAATTTAAATTCATGGACAGGATGAGATCACTGAGGAAGTAAAAAAACAGTAGAAGCCTGAGGACTGAGTTCTGGGGCACTACAATGTCTAGAAGTGGGGAGGATGAGGAAGAACCAGCAAAAGAAAAGACTAAGAGATTGAACAGGGAGGTAGGAGAACAGGAAAGAGTCAAGTTTCAGAAGCCAAGTGAAGGAAGAAATTCAAGAAGATATAAGCCATCAATCATGTCAAATGCTGCTGATAAGGTCTAGAAAGATGAGGACTGAGAATTAGCCCATAGACTTGGCAACATGAAAGTCATCGGTGACTTTGACAAGAGCAATTTTGTGGAACAGAAATTGATTAGAAGGGATTTTGGAAAGAAGGGGAGGAGACACAGTGGAGACATTGAGTCTAGATAAGTCTTTCTAGGAGTTTTGCAGAAAGGGAGGGGAGAGATGCAGTGTGGGATGGAGGAGGACATGGCAGGCGGAGGGAGGATTTTTAAAATGGAAGATAGTGGACGGATGCGGAGGCTCATGCCTGTAATTCCAGCACTTTAGGAGGCCAAGGTGGGTGGATCCCCTGAAGTCTGGAGTTTCAGACCAGCCTGGCCAGCATGGTGATACCCCGTCTCTACTAAAAATACAAAAATTAGCTGGGCATGGTAGTGGGTGTCTGTAATCCCAGCTACTTGGGAGGCTGAGGCAGGAGAATCGCTTGAACCTGGGAGGCAGAGGTTGCAGTGAGCTGAGATCGCCCCATTGCACTTCAGCCTGGGCAACAAGAGTGAAACTTTGTCTCAAACAAACAAACAAACAAAGGAAGATATTAAACAGCAAGTTTGATGCTGATAATGACAATCATATCACTATTCCATTTGTAGGTATATCATAGTTTATTTAGCCGATCCTGCATTAGAAGACATTTTATGTCTCAGACTTTTCCTGTTATAAATAATGCTGCGATAAACATCTGCACTATTTCAAATGCAAATGACAAATCCAGCTTGAAAAATAACTAGCCATCCCTGGACCAATAAATGATGATTGATCAAGGGAGTGGAAACTCACGGATCCAGTTTGGGTCAGGTGTCCAGCCTGCTTCCTCCAATCAGTGGTGGCCAGGGGGCCTGGGATGGGTGAGATGATATCATTTGAACCATGATGAGATGGGAGTTTCTACAAAGGTGAGTGTGCATGGGAGTTGTTCTGGATAGAATTCAAAAAGCATTTACTGCAACACTCTCGTATATCAATCATTGCATTTCTAATTATTTCTTAGCACAAATTCCCATGTGAAATCACTGGGTCAAATAATATTAATATTTTGACAGCTTTTACCAAGCTTTTTGCCAATCTTTATTCTCACCTGCTGAATATTAGAAAATCATTCCATGTCCCTTCTCCATCTCAGCATTTACTACTATTTTTTTTAAAAATGAAGTATTTGAAAAGTGGAAAATGGTTTCTCATTGTTGTTTTATTTTTTAAAAAACCAGTAAGCCTGAATCCAGGTAAAAATTGGCAGTAACCAACATATGCATTAATAGTCCACTCATTGGGGTATTTAACATGGTGGAACTAAAAGGTTCTGGCCTTCAAGCCACCAGAGGCCTGATAGGCAGTTATGTCCCCTTACAACAGCAGGAACGGATGTTTCAAAACACAGCCTCAGTAACCTTTTATTATTATTATACTTTAAGTTCTAGGGTACATGTGCACAACATGCAGGTTTGTTACATATGTATACATGTGTCATGTTGGTGTGCTGCACACATTAACTAGTCATTTACATTAGGTATGTCTCCTAATGCTATCCCTCCCCTCTCCCCCGACCCCTCGACAGGCCCCAGTGTGTGATGCTTCCCTTCCTGTGTCCAAGTGTTCTCATTGTTCAATTCCCACCTATGAGTTAGAACATGTGGTGTTTGGTTTTTTGTCCTTGCGATAGTTTGCTGAGAATGATGGTTTCCAGCTTCATCTAGCAATGGAGTAGAGGTAAAATATACTTGTAATAACTTATTTTTTAACCCTATACTGTAATGTATTATATTTTACAAAAGCAGTGACTGTGGCACATCAGAATCTATATAACAGTCACGTGGTTTCTAACGATCAAGAAATACACTGGAAGATGAATGTCAAGAAGCCATTGCTTCCACGTGAAATATTTTACCACCACAAGGCTTTGAAATGCAAAATAAATCACAGGTACTATTTCTAAAGATATCTGCCATCAGAACCATCAGTCCATTGGATTCTGAACTGCAATCACAGCTCTTCTTGGACTTTATGTAATTTGACAACAGTGTACAGTTCTAAACATGTATAAATAAACAATATCAAAGCAAAAAAAACCAAAAAAACAAAAAAACAAGCACACAGCCTCAGAGCCTAGACTTTTTCTTAGAATCTTCCAGCTTGAATTGTTGGAGAGCAGAAGAAGAAAGATTCAATTCCTTTGCCTCAGATTCTCAGCCAAAAGGAGACACCAAGGACACTCTTGGGAAGCCTGTCCTGGTGCACTGGAAAGAAAATCTCAGCCTCAGATTTGGATTTCTTTTGTGTCCTCCATGCACCACAATGGCTTGACTGTCAGCTGCAAGAGAACATGCCTGGGGCCAGAGAGTAGCAGCTGATGGTGGAAACCATGCTCAGCCCATCTCCTCCCTCCCAGATGCTGGTTTAGGTGTCAGTGTGATCTGTGGTGTCACCTTCCATTCCAGGCACCTCTAGCAACAGCTCCTGAGTCCCTAACACCTGGACATTGTTCCCAGGCTAGCTGCTGAGATTATTGAATTCCTTAGGAGAGAAAAATGACCCTTTATTCCAAAAGGGGAAAAGGAGGAGGAGAGAGTTTCATCTTTAAAACTTCTTCTTAAATTGTGTGGAGGAGCTCCATCCTTCATCTTACCATGACACCCCACCAGAACAAAGCGGTTGGGTCTGCTTTTTTTCTGGGGCCATGATCCTGATTCCTCTATTCCATTTGGGCAAGTCATGTGACCTCTGTGCCTCCAAATTTGTAAAATGAGGAGAATAATGGGTATCACTATCTCTTGGGTGTCATTAATGCTCTTATGAGTAGATTTATACAGTGCTTGCTTCTAATAGGTAACAGAGCATTGAAAAACTAAGATGTACTGCAATGTGTCTTTTAAAAAATTTATTTTTTATTTTTAAATTAAGATGGGGTAAAGGTTTGTAAAGGCAGGGAGGTGAAGGTTACAGGAGAAGTCACAGATCAATACGTGGAGGTCATACATTGGTTTGACCTAAAAAGACAGAACATCTTGAAGCAGGGAGGCCACAGGTCATAGGTGGATTCAAAGACTTTCTGATTTGCAATGGGTTAAAGAGGCAAAGCTTTGTTTAAAAATTTATGATCAGCAGAAAAGAATGTTAGCTCTGGCTTGTGGGTGCGACCTCCTCCAGGCCCCTCAGGAAGAAATTAAGAACACAGAACAGTGGCCAGAGTTCAGTTCTTAATTCCTCCTTATGTGAAACCTATGTGCCAGCGGATCCATTTGGTGGGGGTTTGGGTTTCTGGAAAACAACTCAGGGACATAGGTTAAGACACTATATTTGGTTTCTTTAAATTTTTTAACCTTTATTTTTAATAAATAGGTTCTTGTTTTGTCATCCAGGCTGGAGTACAGGGGTGAGATCATAGCTCAATACAGCCTCGAACTCCTGGGCTCAAGTGCTCCTCTGACCTTAGCTAGGACTGCAGGTGCATACCACCACAGCAAGCTAATTTTTAAATTTTTTGTAGAGATGAGGTCTTGTTGTGTTGTCCAGGCTGGTCTTGAAATCCTGGCCTCAAGGGATCCTCCTGCCTTGGCTTCCCAATTTGCCAGGTACAGCTGTGAGCCATCATAGCAGGCCTGTTATCTTTAGTTTCTGTAGGGAACCAAACAATATTTTGACTTTAACTTCTTTGGGTATTAAGTTACCATTACCTTCTTGCTTATCAAGCTGCTCATTTACTTTTCAAGGCTAGCTAGGTGCCTGGAATTTCCCTTGAAGGAACTCGAGATTTTTCTATATTTCCTTGCTTGGGGTGGCCTACAGGCCCCTAAGACAGGTCCCTGCTCTGTCTCAAAGCTGGTGAATATATCATCTGGGCCCCAGTGCCTGACTGCCTGGCTCTATCATGAGCTCCTTTAATAACCCCTCTTCCCCAGGTGTTCATCCATATCATGTTCCTTCCCTGACCCTGATCAAAACCCAGGGTAGACTCTGCGAATTAATTTTAGTCCATGAGACATCTCTCTGAAGGATATTTGCAACTTAAATCTTATCTTGAGTGGTAAAACAAAGCTCTGGCCACTCTCCCAGGAATTTTAGGCATCAGCAACCAGGAAAGACTTTTTATCAAGCAGCCAGCATTATCAGTGCCCTTAATATTGTAGTATTTTAGTGGTGGATCTTGGAGAAGGCTGGACCTGAACAGAATAGTAATTCAAAGTCAGATGTATAAGATGACATATCAGTTAAGAATTCTGTTCAGCTGCTAATGGCAGAGGCCCAACTACAACCAAGTAGGAGTTTATTCTCTCACATAGAAGAAGCCCGCAGGTAAAAACTTCAGAGGGGTATCGTATCTGTGATAGTATTAGGGACCTAGGTGTGTTTTCTGCTCTGCCATCCTCAGCATATAACTTCCATCTTCAAAGTAGCCCCATGGACCCAATATGGTTCCTGGAGGTCCAGCCATAACATCCTCTCTCCAGAAAGGAAGAAAGGAAACAGCATGAAACAAAAGGGAGGCATCATCATGCCGAGTTAGTCTTCTTAGTCCTTTTTTTGTCTCACACTGTGGCCCAGGCTGGAGTGCAGTGGCATGATAACGCTTCACTGCAGCTTCAGCCTCCCTGGGCTCAGACAATCCTCCCATCTTTGCCTTCCGAGTAGTTGGGACTACAGGCATGTGCCACCACAACCGGTTAATTTTTGTATCTTTTTTGTAGAGATAGGGTTTCGCCATGTTGCCCAGACTGGTCTTGAACTCCTGGGCTCAAGTGATCTGCCCCCTTTGGCCTCCCAAAGTGCTAGGATTACAGGTGTAAGCCACTGCACCTGGCCTGAGTTAGTCTTCTTTATGGAGCTCTCCTGAAAGCCCTATCCAAAGATTTCTGTTTACATCTCCCTAGCTGCAAGGGAAGCTGGGAAGGTAGACTTTTAGCTGAACACATTGCTGACCTGAAATGAATCAGAATTCTGTTGTGCTAATAGAGAAGGTGAAAAAGGATAATGGGTGGAAAAACTCTTATCTCTACCATAGATACTATTTCTTTTAAGCCAGCTATGTTCTCTGTTTTGCTTTGTTTTTAGGGCTGAGTAGGTGGACATATGCCAACTCACTTGGCTGACTTAAGTCATCACCAAAAAATAAATGGTATCCCTCCCAGCTGATTAGTTTTCTTTTTTCCAGCCAGATTAAAGGTCTGAATTACAGGAGATTTTTTTAAAAAGACATTGTAATTGTCTCCTCAAATTTCTTTGCATGCCTTTAACTGGTAATTCCTTCTTGGTAGTTTCACTGCATTTGGATTTTAAACCTACCACTCTTCTCAAGTTGCTCCTATGAACGTCTTCAATGACCTTCCTGATGGCTAGATTCAAGAAACCCACTTCAGTACTTATCTTTCTTAAACACACCATGGCTGTTGATGCCAGTGACCACTCCACGGATTCCAAAACCATCCACTCCCTGTAAGTCCTAGCTCTTTTTCAATTCTTTCTTCATTGTCTCTCTGTGTAGACGTGTCTTCCTTTTCCGACCCCAGGGTTCTACCCCCAAACCCTCTTCACTTCTTTCTCCAACATTCTTCCTGAGAGATGTCAGTCATTCCAATGACTGTATGCTAAGGATGCCCAGTCTGTATTTGCAGCTCAAGTGTCTCTCTTGAGATCCTGCATTATACATTTAAAGGTTTCCTGGGTATCTTCATTTGGAAGACCTATAGATAACTCTAACTTAAGTTCAAAAGTTAGCTCACTCTCCTTCTCCCCAGATACATTCCTCTTCCTCCTTTTTCTGTTTAGGCTCCCCTTTCCCCTCTAGATACCCAGCTAGAAACTTGGAAACCATCCTCATTCTCCACATTCAATTGATCTCAGAATCCTGCTGCTTCAAATTCCCTTTATATCTCCTGAATCTGTCCCCTCCTGACTATTTTCCCTTGCATTACACAGGCTCTGGCTTGCACTGGCTTTCTAATAGACTTTAAAAAATTATGGTAAAAAATATATATAAAAGTTACCATTTTAACCATTTTTAAGCATTTGGTACAGTGACATTAGGTAGAGTCCCATTGTTGTGCAACCATCACCATCATCTATCCACAGAACTTTTTTGATCTTGCAAAGCTGAAACTCTATACCCATTAAATGATAACTCTCCCTCCCTCCACCCTCTATACCAGACCCTGGTAACCACCATTCTACTTACTGTCTCTATAAATTTTACTACTCTAGACACCTTACATTAGTGAGATTATACACAATTTGTATTTTTGTTGCCGGCTTATTTCATTTGAGCTGGAAATAAGACTTGGCATCCCTAGCATATAGTCATTAGAATGACTGAAATACTTGGCACAATATTTTCAAGGTTCATCCTCATTGTAGCATGTGTCAGAATTTCCTTCCTTTTAAAGACTGAATAATATTCCATTTTACATATATACCACCTTTTGTTTCTCTGTTCATCCATTGATTGAATGGGTGACCTCCACCTTTCAGCTATTGTGAATGCTGCTGCTATGAAGGTGGGTTTACAAATATCTCTTTGTGTCTCTGCTTCTAATTTTTTGGTTATAGACTCAACAGTGGAATTGGAATTGCTGGATCACATGATAATTCTGTTTTTAATTATTTACCTCTCGTGGACCTTTGCAACTGTCCCCTCACTGTCTTCTATCTCCTTCATGACAAATGCATTCTCCCATTATAGGTAGAGTTTATTTTTTTTAAAGGCAAACATGCTTTTGTCATTTCCCTGATTAAAGCCTTTCTATGGCTCCATGTTAGGCAATGATGCAATTCAAAGCTTTAGCACAGCACACAAGGATCTTCATGAGATGATCCCTTTGCTTGTCTTGTCTTATCTCCCAACATTATCTCCTGAATGTTCTACCACAAAACTTATAACCTTACATTGTACAATTATGAATGGTTTAATCAATTTATTAAACAAGTGTTTACGGAACACTTACTGTTCTGGACATAGGTTCTATAGCAGTGAAGAAAACAAAGTCCCTGCCTTCATGGATTTTCCATTTTGGTGGGTCTTGGCAGTGATGGTAGAAGGCTATAAACAAATAAATAATATATCAGGTGGTGATAAGTGCCATAAACAAATATAAAGAGGCACAGAGAATGCTGTGGGGAGGTTGCTATCTTAGCTAAGGTGGTCAGGGAAGACCTCTCTAATGAGGTGACTTTTGAACAGAGACCTGAAAGTAGTAAGAGGGGGAGCCATGAGGATATGTGGTGGGATGGCATTCTTAGAGGTTGCAGTGATTGCAAAGCTCTGTGACAGGAGTGACCCTGGCAAGAGCAACAGGGGGGCCCATATGGCTGGGGTAGAGTGAGCCAGGGGAAAAGTGGTTGAAGATGAGATCAAAGAAGTAGAAGAGAAATCAGATCATGTCGACTCTTAAGGCCATAGGAAGGACTTAAAGTGCTCTAAGACGAAAAATTATTGGAAAGCTTTGAGAAGAGGAACAAGATATGATCATGTTTTGAGAGGACCTCTCTCAATGCAGTATGTGAAATATACTCTGCAGTGGGGAAGTGCAGAGGTACAGGTGCCAGCTGGAAGACCATGAAAATAATCCAGGCAACAGAGAATCATGGTTTGGACAAGAAGGGTTGTGATGGAGAGGGTGAGATGTTAGATTCTGCATATAACTTGTAGGTAAAGCTGACAGAATTTTCCAAGGTATTGGATGCAGAGTATGAAAGGAAGGGAACAATGACTCCAAATTTGTGGCATGTCAACCAAATGGAAAAATAATATGGCACCATCAAAACCAAAATTATGAAGACTGTGGAAATATGGGCAAATATTTACAATGAAATATTAAGTGAAAAGAATGGAATTCAAAACAGCATGTTTCCAATGATTACAAGTCTGTTAATTGCAAACAACTAGTAATATGCCAAAATAATAATAATTCTATGGTAAATTTTAGAAATTATCAGCCTTAAAACCAAGGGTAACACTGGTAAAAGGTTAGTGTGCCCTTTTCAGGATTAGGCCATCACGTAATTCCACAAATTAACTCTCTTGGTCTCAGTGCATAAGAAATAGAATGACGGAATCTAGACATGGATGGTGGGGTGCTGGTGGGGGGCGGTTGGAGATCACCTGATACAACCCTCTCGTCTTACGGTGACAGAACCAAAGGCTCCAAATGTTAATGGTGTTCCATAAGGTCACACTGTTAATTATGAGCAGAGCTCAACCTAACGTGCAGCCTACTAACACTTGATCCACTAGTCCTGGTAAATCCTTGCACCTAATTTTATTTTCTGCTTTTGAAATTATCCTGGAAATGTATTTCTCACAGTTTACTGAAATCTTGTTTCTTGGTGATTTATTCAAAATCACTCTACTCACCTAGACTTGTTTGCATGCAAAGTATACCCTATTTTCAAAGTTGAGAAGACGTGAAATGTCTTTTCCTTTGCAAAGCCTTGCACAACATGTGAATCCTAATATTAGACCTTCAAATGCAGAAACTTGGTAAATCCCATATGTGCATAACAAATGCTTACTCCACATTTTTCCAGGTCTCTGATTTATTCAGCAGGATAAGTTATTAATAACTGTAATTCTGGGTGAGATAAAGTTACCTGTCATAACAAATTTGAGTCTGGAAGTAAATAAAGCAAAAAACTGGGAAAACCCCCAAGATCTTAACATTTATTAGATTCCCATTAATGTCACATTCCTATTACTAAGGTATCTAGGTAAATACTACAGAAGAATTGGAGAGAAAACCTCCAATAGGATTGGTTACATGTCTTTTAGAGGAATTAAGATACTGCAGAGAGAGAAGAGTGATTCTTGGAAAGAATGCAGAACCAGATACTCATATTACTGAATTTATGATACTGAGGTAGTACTAGGTAGTAGAAAGAGCTTCAGGCTGTAACATGGTTTGTCTCTGTGTCCCCACCAAAATCTCATCTTGAATTGTAATCCCCACGTGTTGAGGGAGGGAGATGATTGGATCATGGGGGCGGTTTCCACTATGCCGTTCTCATGATAGTGAGTGAGTTCTCACAAGATCTAATGGTTTTATCAGAGTCTCTTCCCCCTACACTTTCTCTTCTCTCTCCTGCTGCCTTGTAAAGAAGGTACTTGCTTCCCCTTCCACCATGGTTATAAGTTTCCTGAGGCCTCTCCAGCCATGTGGAACTGTGAGCCAATTAAAACTCTTTCCTTTATAAATTACCCAGTCTCAGGGAAGTTCTTTATAGCAGTGTGAATATGGATTAATACAGGCTGGAACTCAGCATATCTAAATCCTAGCCACTGTTCTACCACTATAGAAAACTTAGACAGTTTACTTATTCAACCTTGAATGCCTTACACTGACATTCAGTCTGCAAATATTTATTGAGCTCCTACTATATCACAGGCTGCAACAGACACTGTGAGTAGCCAACTCAATATCCACATCCACTTCTTTGCTCATAGAACGCTGATTTTGTTTGGGGAGGCAATTTGCTCAGCTAACTACTTCCTTTCCCAGTCTCCGTTGTAGCTAGAGGTGGCCATGTGACACAGTTTTGGCCGATGAGACAGAAGCAGAAGATAGCTGGGGATTTACATGGAGATCAGAGGTCCCTGGGATGCAGAGAAGACTTGCTTTTTTCCTATACAGACTTCAGAATCTGGTTCTGTCTATTACCAACAAGTTCTATGATAAAGGATGGATACCTGGCTTAGTCTGTGAGGGAGTAACAAAGCTGAGAAAGCTTATTGGAAGAGGTGATTTTTAAAGTGGGTCATGAAATATCTCTGGGCTTCTGGTTCCTCATTTATAAAACAAGAAGATTGAACTAGATTCACTGTTTACATCTTGGGTTAAAATTAAAAAAGCCACTGATGAAAAAATATCTTACTTATAAATATAGAGAAAGTTAAAGGAGCAAAAAGCCGTATTATATTTGGAATAATAAACAGGGCATTGGATACGGGTTTGTGTGTGTGCATATGAGAAATTCAACAACTTCAACGTGGAAACTACAGCCCAGGGCAAAGAGTGAGCTTTCCTGTAAACCACGGCCCTAAAATGTTCAGAAGATATTTTTATTAATTTGTTTTTGGATCCATTTTTTAAAAAATCATTCTTCCTTGGGAAAAACTCAAATTGCAAAAATTCCGAACAAGAAAGAGAACTGCTTGCCTGTTAATAGAGGTGAGAGAGAGTGGAAGGAACTGAACCTGACCATCTGAGAGAAAAGGAGGGGGGATTTAATTTGACAACAACATGACCCAAGAGAATGATCTCAAAAGGCAAATGCAACTTGACTCCCTTTTAGTGGAGATGAAAACTAATTTTGTCTAAAGCTTTCTAGTGAACAAAATGTTTTCATATCCCTTATCTTATTTGATCTTCACAACAACTTGACAGGGAAGCATTATTAATATCCTTCTTTGACAGAGAGGAAAGCTGATAGGATCTCTTCAAGGTCAGACAACATAAGTAAGTGGTAGAACTTGGACTCAAACACTCCAAATACTATATTCTTTTCATGATTGCAGAACTGCCTCAAACTGCAATTTAACAAAAAGAAAATGGTTTGCACATCTTTTAACAACAAGAACATCAGCGCAAATGTTTCCTACACAAAATAGTTAAACAGCAAACTCTTGGTGAGGCAGCTAGTAGGCAATTTTCTACACGAGTCTTTTATTCCAGTTATTATAATTTGAAGCCAAGGGTGGAAAATTTGAAAGTGGGATCACAGGAAGTAACTACAGAGTAGAGGGCTTTACATTAGTCTAGATAGGCTAACTGCTATAACAAAGAACCAGCCACTCTTAACACAATAAAAGTTTATTTCTCACTTTCAAAATGTGGGTATTCCTTGTCAGGCTGGCTTTCATGTAAGGGGTAATTTAGGGATTACAGTCTTTCCACCTCGTGACACCACCGTCTTCACACATGGCTCTCTGTGAAAGGGTGAGCAAACATGAGGGCACACCATATACTTAACCAACTGACTTAGCTCTATAGAGACACACACATCACTTTTGCTCTCATTCATTGTTGGCTAGAAATAGTCACCTGACTGCCATGTAGAAGAAAGTTAGTTTGGGAAATGTAGTCCCTGAATGGGCAGCTGCTTCCCAGTATCCAAGATACATGATAGAAGGGAAACATGAATCTCTGGCATCAGCTGCCTCTGCTGTAGAACTCAAAGTCATTGGATCATTGGTTCTCACCCCACTAAAACCTGGAGAGGCCTACAAAACATGTTCAATTGCAGCAATCTAGAAAGAAGGCATTTTGTACCAGGAATATTTGCAGAATTGGAGGAGAGTTGCACCATCAGCATTGGCTCAGGTGTAAGTAATAGCTAAGGGAAACAGAAGTAGTTAAAGCCAGGGAAATGTTACTGGGATGATTCTGTGTTTTAAAGATGTGTTCTGGTTAGTATTTAGTGCCCACTTTATGTGGCAGGTTTAGAAGCCAAAGTCATTGAGGCAGTGTGTCAGCTATCTTCTGTGGATCCCCTAGATTCACTTTACCATTTTCCACTCTGCCCTCTACCCTAGGAGCCTTCCCTGTCTGTTCTACATTGAAGGGCTGCCCAGCCCTCTGTATCCCAATTGGGGAACCCATGCAGCCCATGAGAAGCCCTGGTAGAAGACTAGAGAAAGGGAGAAGAGGAGGTCAGGGGTCTGTGCCCTTGGCTTCATTCCTGCAAGGTAGCCTGAGGTTTGCCATGTCCTTCTATGGATGGTCACTGCTCCTTCAAGCTTCTGTGCTTTGCAAGACCCTCTCTTCTTCCAGGTTGTGGTAACGTCTCTGTCCTGGGATCCCTTCAAGCCTAGGAGTGATAATAGTTCTGCTATTCCCAGCCCAGGGTTTCTGTGCCATCTTCAGGGGTCCCCCAGATCTCATTCACACTTTTGTTCTTAGTTTCTTTGCAAAAAAATATAATTTGATTTTGCCACTTGTTTCCATGTTTGGCTTTTTATTTAAAAAAATCTGTTAGCATTATGCCCTCAGCCCCAAGCAGGAGGTACTTTCTCTGTATAAACTGGAAGAATCCTTTTTTTGTTGTTCTTAGCATTTTTTAAATCAGCCTCAGAGATTCGGGGCTTTACCCCCTGGACATGATTCTTACAGGGCTTTGCCAGATTTTGTGTATTCAGTCTTGATTATGTGTCCCTCATTCCCTCTTCCTGTACATGCCCTTTGAAAATTTGAGCTCATCAGCACAGTCCCCACCCAGTCACATGTCCTTCATCATTGCTCCCTGAATCTTCTAAAAGAAGAAAATGCTAACAAGGCAAGTGGAGGATTCATCAAATGTTTTGCTTTTTGCAGAATGAGAGTTCCATCAGATATCAAAAAAGCTGAATTAGGAAGAATCCAGTAGAGGAGGTAAAAGCTTGTTTTGAGATTTCCTATGTTGCCAGAGAAATCCAGATATGCTGGATATCTAAACTCAACTGTTGTTTGTCCAATTCATTTTCTTCTCTGATTATTTTTGAAGTCTGTATTTTTTTTTAAAAAAGTTTTACCTGGTTTTATCACAGCTCTATGCTGAGTCATCTCCCTTCTCTATTCTCTCAACTCTCCAAGGAAAATTTTGTTTGATTTCCAGTTTCTCCTCTTAGCCTACACTTTTTTGATCCTGCTTCTCTGAGAAACAACTTTCTTCTAGCCTCAGCTGGTACAGAACCTGCTCTTCCTTTTCATCTTCTACAGTGGAATTTTTGAGTCAGATAGAATTGGGCTTGACTTCTGCCACTTTCTAGACTGAGTGACCTTGGTGAGATTTCTGAACCTAATCTCAGTTTCTTCATTTGTAAAATGGAGATAAGAAAGGTTCCTAGCTCAAAGGACTACTATGAGTGTTACATGGGAAAATGAATATGCCATGTATGGCAAATAGAGAGCACTCAACAAGTACTGATCATTTTTATTATAACCCACTGTATGTGACCTAAATGCCTGGGTTCTAGATTTGATCTGTTGTTCAAAGTGGAACCTGAGGTCTTTTTTCCCTTCTGGAGGACCCCAGAAGTGTTCTTACTTGTTTATTGCTGACTGATGCCCTTCCATTTGTTCTGGTTATTGCTCTAAATAGAGCAGAGTCACTTAAAATATGCATAAAAAATCAAACTGAACCAATATTTATGGAGTTCCTTATAAATACCAGATATTGTGTCGACAATGCTCAATAGATCTTCTACAAGAAAGGTTAATGCTAATTACAGGCTCAGACACAGGCAGTGGACAACTTTGTTTGTATAAGACAGTCGTCAACTTTTTTATTCCCTACTCTAATTTGACTTTCAATTTGTTCTAATCATCTGACCATAGGCAACATTTTCTGGAACAGGTTTTTGAAAGTTTCAAAAAGGCAATCATAGACACATAAAATTTGGATGGAAGGGATTATTTCAAAATCACCTGTTTTTAGTACTCTTTTGCTTATCAAAAGACAGCATTTGCTTTGAATAAATATAATTTCAAAAGGCTTTTTTAATGGTCATTCATTCTTGATAAAGTTGCATATTTGTTCAGGTTTTATTTGCTCTAACTCTGTACCTACACATTTGTACCAGCTCTTTTCCCTCCTCCACAGGGACCTGACCCAATTTTCTGTTTCAGTGGGCTTTCCAATTTGCATTTAAGTTCTTTATGCCATTCTTGTCACCTGGTTGATATATCTAGGTTTAGCTGCCTTCAATTGTTTCTTCTTCCATTTAATTTTTCCCATCCCTTCTTATATCCCAGGATATTTGCCTCTTTTGTTTTTGTCTTTGAAATGTCACTTAAGACTGACAATTTTGGAGCTAGAAAGACCTCTAAAAGTCATCTATTTTATAGATGATGAGTTTGGAATGTTCTTGGTTGCAAGTAACAGGGTATGCAAATAAAGTGGTTTAAACAATAGGAGTGCACATTTTTCATATAACACTAAGTCTGAAAATAGGTTGTCCCAGGTTGTTTCAAAGGCTCAACAATGTCAATGACGACCCGGCTCTTCCCATTTTTCCATGCTGGAACTTCAGTGTGTTTGCAATGTCTCCTCTCAAGGTCTAGGCAAGCCGTAGCAGCTCCAAGTATTATAGTCTCATTTTTCAGCATCCCAAGAAGGAAGTAGATGGGGTCAAAAGTCCTTCTCGTGAATCTTTTTCTTTTATCAGGGAGGACAAACTTTTCCTGAATGTTTTCATCAGACCTTCTCTTAATCTCATGGGTCATAACCTAATCACAAGCCTACCTTTAGACCAATTGGTGTCAAAAAGAAAATAATTCCCATCCTTGGCTTAAACCAATCATAATTAATTCCCCTGGGGGTGGGCACATTCCCACATACAAACAACTGTGGTTCTATTATCCAGAAGGAAGATGAAAGGACTGTTGGATAAGCACACCTGCCTAGTCTTCACATACCTACTGCCACCACCATTTATAGGGGAGAAATCTGAGGTCCATTGAGGTTAAAGGCTTCCTAAGGAACACATACATAGAATGTGTCAAAGCCAAGACTGAGTCCTTCATCTTATGTCCCAGAATTAATTCCTCCATTCAATAATTTTTAAAGTAACCTTTAACCATAAAAGTTCTGGGGAAGAAATGGAAGTCAGTAGAGAGCCAAGTCAAGGGGAATTTCTTTTCCTGTTTCCATGTCCCAGACTCAGACTTACAGGGTGATAGACTTGTTATGTCCAAATTTGTGAAGTTAGCTCATACATTCATCCAACAAATACTTACTGCTCTCCTACAATATGTTAAGAATAGTATTACATACTAGGGATACAGTTCATTTGGTTCATTTTCATAATTGCGCCTTCAAATATTAAATCGAAATCCGGGGTAGAACTGTAGAAATCATTGTAATTGTGGATAGAGATAACATGTATTTCTCAAAGCTTATTTTATTTTCCTCTTCCTAGTCACATAGGAAGACTACATTTCCCAGCCTCCTTTGAAACTAAGTTGGACCGGATGTGGGCAGAGGTAATGTATGTCATTTCCAAGTCTGGCTCTAAAACTCTTTATGCTCTGGAAAAGGAGCAGGATCATCTCTACTAGGCATTTTTCCTGTAGTTTGGATTGTCAGACAGTATCTCCACCTTTTTTCCCCTTCAGCTTCATATGGTTTAGCAAATTAATAGCTTTGAGGATAGTCTTGGACTCTCATAGCTTTTTAATACTTTCCCACGGGTTCCTTTTAATAAATGGCCTCATCTTGTTTTATTTCAGCTTCTTTGAAATGAAGAAATGTTTCCCTTTTTAAATCTGAAGCAGAAGTCTATTTTTCCATCTGGAGGGGAAGGTCTAGAAGTAACAACCTCATTAGTGGAAGTTCAAGCCCAGTCAGAGATTGTGGAGAAGGGGGTTAAGTCTCATCTCAGGGTTGGGCTTAGTTGCTTTTAATTCCCTGCTAGTCATGAGAGTCTGTGTTCTCATGCATTTGCTCTATTTCTGCCTCTTAATACCAACAACTTAATGGGGAGAGGAAAGTGAAAACAAGATAAATCTAAGCCTTTGAAAGTTCTAAGTCCCTCACATGTAAAACTGGGATAGCAAACTCTACTTCATTGGGTTGTTGGAAGGATTCAATGAGATAAGAGATAAGATGTTTCAACAATAAGGCCTAGCACATGCTAGAACTTAAAAATGATGTTATTTAAATTATTATATTGTTATTGTTGAGGGATGCCAGAATATGGTAGTTAAGAACCTAGACTAAGAACCTCAGAATGCCTGTATTCAAATCCCTGCTCAGCCATGTACTTGTCACATTATTTGTATAAGTCACTCAATCTCCTATTACACATTGTTTCTGTCTGCAAAATGACAATAATAATAATATTTGCCTCACAAAGTTGTTATGAGAATTGAGTTAATTCATTGAAAATGCTTAGAACAGTACCTGGCACAGTTAAACACTTCAGACTGTTAGTGGTTCATGTGGTAGTTTCGTTTCTCTTGCCTCATTACATCTTTTTTTTTTTTTTTCAAATGAAACAGCATGGCATTAAATCAACCTCATGACTTAATATAGGCCAAGTGATATGGGACCTTTCGAGCTTTCTATGTTAGAAAATGGAAAACTGTCTTGGTTTCCTACATGCAATTTATTCTTGCCATATCTTCTCTCTGTCTAGTGCTTAGTATAAACAGTAAGTCCCTAATCAATTGTGTATTAAAATTCTATGCTTGCCTTTTCTGATTTTATACTATATGTTGCATATTTGATATGAAATGTTTGGTTTTGTGACCATTTCACGTTTCAGTATCCAAAAGTGTTAAGTCATTTCTAAAAGCCTCATAAGATTTATTAATTTTTCAGACAGGGTCTCACTCTGTTGCCCAGGATGGAGTTCAGTGGCACGATCATAGCTTACTGCAGCCTCAACCCCCAGGGATCAAATGATCCTCCTGCCTCAGCCTTTCAAGTAGCTGGGACTACAAGAATATGCCGCCACATCTGGCTAATTTTAAATTTTTTTTGTAGAAATGAGGTCTTGCTATGTTTTCCAGGCTGGATTATAGATGTGAGCCACTGCACCCAGCCTAAAAGTCATATACTTATTTAAATAAAAGCCACTTTCATACAAAAGAAGAGGAAAAATGAATTGTTAGCCTTTGAAAATTTAGCATACCATGAGGTGCTTCAAAGTTTTACTTCTTGTCAACAGATGCTGTACCTTTTCTGAGTTAGTGGCTCAGTTTTAGCTATTGGCTACATATAAAACATTTCTTAAGTAAGTACTGGAAATTGAATAACAGTCTCAATCAATATCTCATTAAAATGCATGAAAACATTGAAAAGGTACCAAAAATAACCAGTGACCTATATAGTATGTGGAAAAGTTATCTAACTTCTAGGGCTTTGATAACTGATTTGGATATAAAAGAAAGATAAACTACAATACCTTTTGAATCTTTTGAATAGACAATAAGAAATCAGTTCCATGGGTCTTTACAATTTGTTGTAACAACACACAATATCACATGTTCAAGTTAACTGCTACACATTTCATTAAAGGTGATCTATTTGTGGGAAAGACAGAGACCGAGAACAGAGAAAAATAATAGATTGACTCACCTCACCTCCTCAGTTTAATAGGCTCTAAGTCCAAAAGGTCACAAGGACAACTGAGTCAGTGGGGGAACCCAGAGAAGCGAATCATTCATAAACTCTTGTATTGCTCTTCCCTACCTAACCCAGGAGGATGAGAGAGGATTGGTTGTTATAACACAATATGTTATGTAACTCTTGGAGACCCTATTGGGTTGTTCCTTTAACATTTAACAGAACCTGGATTTGAGTCCTGGTTCCATTATTTCCTGGCTATGTGGTCTTGTGACATCACATTTTCTTCATTCGTAAAATGGGGATAATAACAGTCTCTACTTCTGTGAGTAACTGTGAGAATTATAAAGCACTTTGCAATAGACCTGACACATAGTAAATGCAAAATAAATGTATCTATTATCATCATTATGTTCAATTATATTAGGTAAGTCACTTCAGCTTTCTGGTCCTTAATTTGCCTCATAAGTCAAAATGAGCATGACTATTCTTACTCATTTGAGGGCATGCAGATAGATGATCTCCCAAGGTCATGTCCCATGATCCTTGACTGAAAAAAAATTATATCTCTATCTCTATCTATCTATCATCTATCTATCTATCTATCTATCTATCTATCTATCTATCTATCTATCTATCTATCTTATATCTGTATTTCCATATATCCATATCTCTTCCTCTCTCTCTTTCTCTCATTCTCTCTCTCTCTCTCTCTTTCTCCATTTGTCTTGAACACAGAGCATAGGAGTAAAACTGACCCATGATTATGAATCAAACTATGAGCATGTTGGCAAAGTCACCTTTGTGATGGAGTTATTTTGACACTCTCCCTCACACCCATATTCAATGTATTACTCATTAAACAAATACATAACAAATGTAAGTGCCAGATATTCACCAGGCCATCTTTTAGAAACTGAGAAAACAAAAATTCAAAGTCTCTGTCCTCTTGGTGATCATTTTGAAAGTACTATCAGTAATAGACAATAAACAAATGAGGAAATGAATACCATGACCCCATCAAGTCCTGTGAGCTATATCTTCAAAATATAGCTCAGATCTGACCATGCCCACTGCCTTTCCTGTTACCATCATACAAATCAACATCATTTCTGGCCTTGGTTACTGAACCAGCCTCCCAACTGGTTGCCCCGTGTCCACTCCTGGTACCCTCATGTCTATTCTGCACCCAGCAACATATGTGGATATTACATTATAGCACTCCCTTACTTAAAACCTACAGATGGCTTCCCATCACACTTGAAACAAAAACCAAAGCCTTTTCCTATATGATCTATCCCTTGGCTACCTCTTTACTGTCTTCTTACCGCTCACTCCCTTCTTCTGTCCACTGCAGCCACATTTGTCTGTCTGTCCTTCGTCAATCATGCCTTTGTACTTCCTGTCCCTCTGCCTGGGGTACACTTTCCTTATATTTCTCTCCATCACCTCATTTGAGTTTTAGCCCTTCAGGACATCTTTCCAGCTACCCTTCTCAGAATAAGCTGTCCATCCCATCTCTCTTTAGACCCTGTCCTGCTTTATCTTACTACAGTTTAAGTGAGCACTTTCTACCAGCCAAGTGCTGCAGTAAGCACTGCAGTAAGTCTCTGATTTGCATTGTCTTCTCTAATCCTGACAACTCCAGGATATAAATATGGATGTTATTTCTATTTTTCCAGATGCAGAAACAAAGGCACAGAGTGGTCAGGTCAGTAATGGAGCTGGGATGTGATGATCTGACTGCTAAGCATGCTATCCCACCCCTAGAAAGCTCTTCCTGAAGATGATTCCTTTGGTACTTGGAGGCTGTTTTATGTTCTTTTAATCTTCCCCGAGGGTGTTCATTCTGACATGTCTGTTTACCCCATCACTGTGAGCCTTTGAAGCTGGAGATCATCTTACTCATTTTTGCATCTTCACCAACCAGCAGAGACTCTGGCAGGTATTACAGTCAGTTAAAGTCTGTTGAATTGACCTCTATTAAAACGGGATCGGTGCTGGGAGGGGTATTCTAGGCAAAGTGCAGCCTCACCCATTTCTCCCCCTCCCCTTTCTCTCAGTCACCCTCCCTCATGCCTTTTCAATGCCACACTGTTCAAAAGTTTTTCAGGATGTGAAATTTTTAAACTAAAGATTATAAATAATGGTTACAGAGACAGATTCTATTTTGCTCTGCTCTAGTCTCTGAAGAGTTCAGGGCAGCAGTGGGTTAGTGGCCAGACTAGGAGCAGCTCTTATTCACAAGGGAGATGAACTGGAAAGTATGTATACATCGCGTGTACACACAGACATACATGTCTACTTTCTATAAACAGAGAGAAACAGAGCATAAGATTTTTCACATTTCTCCTGCTCTAACCACAGTATGTTGTTTTAGTTTACTGGAGTGAATGATTATCCACTCCACAGAAAATTACTATTTTGGTTTTTGCTAAAGGGTGATTTGTTCTACAGTAGAGAAGTACAAAAAGACTAAGTTTCCAAAAGGAGTATTTTTGTCCTATAGCAGAGCACCAGGGTGCGGAAGGAAGAGTGCTGGCTTGGGGGATCAAGAATTCTGCATTTACACCCCTCTCTGTCCTGGACAAATTGTTGGCTTGGGGTAGGTCCCTTTCTGAATTTCACAGTCTTTCCTGGGATTATTGCTCATCTATAAAATAAATATTTAAGAAGTAACCCCTGCCTTCCATTTTCTGCTCTGTAATCTGACCCCAGAGTAATTTTGGAAACTACGAGTGTAGGCGTGGGAGTCAAATGGACCCAAGTGAAGACTTAGTTTTGTTACATCTGGCTGGAGAGAGACTCAGGCTCTGGAAGTCCCTGTTTCCTCCTCTGTGAAATGGGAGTAATAACTGTCCCCACATTACAGGGTTGCTGTGGGGATTGTTGAAGGGGTACATGTAAACAGCTTGCTACTTGATACACGGCATGCCATTGATAAGTGGTTACAGTAAAAATAGTTGCAATAATGATAATGACCAAAACAATGTGCTAGGATATGGGGTCAGGGAAGAGATGGGAGGCTTAAAGCAGAGGACACAGTACCTGACCTCAAGGAGGTAAAACATATAAAACATTAAAACAAAAAGGCCCCCTCTGAATCGAGCTAAGACAGAGGACACAGTCCCTGGCCTCAAAGAGGTAAAACTTATAAAACATTAAAACCTTAAAGGACAACCTGAACTAAGCTGCAGGGACAGGCAGAGAGTGACAATATCAGGATTCAGAAGGGAGCAAGTGCTCCTCAGACTGACATGATCAGAGACTTCCCAGAGGTGGTGGGAGAGGAGCTGGTCCTTAACAGACGTTGCGGGGCAGGAAGGAAGAGGATGCGATTTCCAGGAGAGAATGAGATCGGCTTTCAGAGGTCAGTATACAGGCTGCTTTCATGGAGCAGAGTGTTTTTAATAAAATATAAGTGGAGCAAAGGCTTGTCTACTTTCTCAGTGAGTACAAATCCATAATCATTTTGTTCTTTCTACTCAAAATTCTAAATCTGAAATTGACTTCAGTGAAGGGCTAGCTAGGTACTGAAGGCTGCGTCGGTGTGGCTTGAGCACCAAGATATCTGCATTTTCCTGAAGCACATGTGTAACTTATGGATGTGCCCTGGGCCAGCTGGGGGCGGGGGACAGTGAAGGTGTTCACAAGAACCAATGCCAGCTTTCCAGCTGTGCAGGCCCTCCAGGCACACAGGGAATTTGGCTGGAGAGTGCCGGAAGTCGAGTTCTCCCTGCTGTGTCTCCTGTACCAGCTTGCCCTTGTTATCTGTGGTTGGGCCACTCAGGAGTCCACATATCCAGAGTTATTCTGTTGAACAGGTCATGAATATGTGTGCTGAGACTCATGGTTTGCTGAGATTCTGTAAGAGGGTAAATTTTTAAGGAAACACACACACAGACACACACACACACACTGTCACACACAGGAAAGACTAGCTAAGTTAGCATCTGCTTCCTTCCACCTCCCACCAGGTAACAAGGCCAACACTAGATTTCTAAAGACCCATTAAGAAGACCCATTCTGAGACTAGAAACCTGGGGTAGGAGGCAACTCATTGCATCACAGTGGGTGCCAGCTTTACCACTGTCCCTTCATGCTGTGTCTGCTGAAGGGACTTGTCTGTAATTTCAGAATTCTTGTTTTTTGAGACAGGATCTCGCTCTGTCACCCAGGCTGGAATGCAGTAGCACAATCACACCTTACTGCAGCCTCGACCTCCTGGGCCCTAGCAATCCTCTCACCTTGGTCCCACAAGTACCTGGGACCACAGGTGTGTGCCACCATGATCAGCTAATTTTTTAATTTTTGGAGAGATGAGGTCTCCCTGTGTTGCCCAGGCTGGTCTTGAACTCCTGGACTCAGGTGATCCTCCCACCTGAGCCTCCCAAAGTGCTGGGATTACAGGTGTGAACCACCACGCCTAGCCCAGAATTCTTGAATTATCCAGTGGAAGTGGGAAGAGAGTCCTTTCTTCCACCTTGCAATTACTGAATCCGCCCAATATTCCCCACCAGTGAGGGGAGTGTGGTGGGGGGTGCGTTGGAGCAGATTACGTTTGATTTCAAGAAATGAAGTGTGACATGTCTCGCACCCTAGATTTGAGGACTAAATTCTTTGTGCGCTTTACTTCTGTACTTAACTATCAACTACTGAATAAAGGAGTAAGTTTTCTTCACTCCTTGCTCACATCCCCACCATTGCTCCAAGTAGAAAGCTCAGGCCAGCCCCGGTACCTCTGTGGCTAACTTTTCAAGAAGGTAGCAGAGTCTCCTGGACCTCACTATGGTCTAAAGAGGAATTGCTCAGTAGAACTGTTCCTTGAGAGCAGAGATGGTCCAGGAACCTGACCAGGTGACAAGCAAGTATAGTATTTGTACTTCCCATGCTCAGACATTCAAGTGCTTCAAATTAAGGGGTCACATTACAATTGCAGAATTTACAAAGCAAATCTCTAAGAACAATTCTGTGACCCCTGGATCCCTCAACCAGATCAAAGATCTAACAAAGGGTGAGGGTGGGAGAAGATTTGTGGAAAGAGTTCTTTTGGGGGGTCCTGTGCAATTTCCCTCTATCCTCCCAGGAGGGGAGAGAAAAAGCGTTCTACTTCCTTCACCCAAGTCTAGTGCAATCATTCCCACAATCAATTTTACATTTTCATCATCCCAAAAGTAGTCCTGTGCCCATTAGAAGTCACTCCCCATTTCCCTCCAAACTCACCAGTGCTAGGGAGCCACTAATCTACTTTCTATCTCTATAGATGTGCTTATTCTGGGCATTTCATATAAATGGAATTGTGTACTTTGCAGTATTTTGTGACTGGATTTTCCACTTAGCATAATGTTTTCAAGGTTCACCCATGTTATATCATGAATCAGTACTTTATTTCCTTTTTCCAGCCAAATAATATGCCAGCATTTATGAGATGGATGTTGGAGACCCACGTTTAGATATCTACATTTTAAAAAACCCATTCATCAGTTAATGGACATTTAGGCTGTTTCTACATCTTGGCTACTATGAATAATGCTGCTCTGAACATTAGTACACAAGTTTTTGTTTGGACATGTATTTTCATTTCTCTTTGATGTATATCTAGGAGTGGAATTGCTGGGTCACATGATAACCTTTGAAAAACTGCCATGTTTAACCTTTTGAGGAACTGCCAGACTGTTCACTGAATTACTTTTAAAGAGATAGTGGGAGATAAATATAAAATTGTGTTTTTATTATGTCACAAGTTGTGCTTGTTCAACATGTTGATTATAGATGAACTCAGCTGCCATCCCCCATCCACTCCTTCTGTAACCTTAGAGTTCAGGACCAGAGGACTTGAGGAGAGACAGGAGACAGAGAGAGAGAGAGAGAGAAATAGAAAGGGAGAAAGAGAGAGAGAGAAAGCGAGCCCAAGCTTGAGTAAGAGCACGAATAGGAGCTTAAAGACTAGGACAGTCATCAAAGATGACCTGGCCAGGCATGGTGGCTCACGCCTATAATCCTAGCCCTTTGGGAGGCAGAGGTGGGTGGATCACTTGAGCCCAGGAATTCAAGACCAGCCATGGGCAACACGGTGAAACCTTGTCTCTACAAAAAAAAAAAAAAAAAAATTATCAGGTATGGTGGCACATGCTTGTAGTACCAGCTACTTGGGAGGCTGAGGTGGGAGGATCACCTGACCTTGGGAAGGCTGAGGATGCAGCAAGCCGCGATCATGCCACTGCACTCCAGCCTGGGTGACAGAGTGAGATCCTGTCTCTCTCTCTATATGTATATACATATATATATATATAACTCAGGAGGGATCAGAATTGGATAAGAAGTGGTTTAGATTCAGAGGTCTGTGAGGCAATTAAGCCAACAGTGTGTGCTTGGAATGGGCTCATTTTCCATTCAACACATATATGCCCACTATGTGGCTACTGTGTGCCAAGGACTATATTTAGGTAAGTCATGATTATATACACATTGTTTTACCCAATCATCACAAACACATGAAGTGGCTGGCATCATTCCTTTTTTTTTTCTTTTTTTGAGATGGAGTCTCACTCTGTTGCCCAGGCTGGAGTGTAGTGGCATGATCTCAGCTCACTGCAACCTCTGCCTCCTGGGTTCAAGCGATTCTTGTGCCTCAGCCTCCCGAGTAGCTGGGACTACAGGTGTGTGCCACCACGCCTGGCTAATTTTTTGTATTTTTAGTAGATACGGGGTTTCACCATCTTGGCCAGGCTGGTGTTGATCTCCTGACCTCAAGTGATCTGCCTACCTCAGCCTCCCAAAGTGCTGGGATTATAGGCATGAGCCACTGCACCCAGCCATCATTCCATTTTATAAATGAGAAAGCTCAGGTAAGTGACTGGATCAGGGTCATACAACTATAAGAGGCAATCTGGGATTAGAAACCTTGTCTGCCTAACTTCAAGGCCAATGTTCTTGACTATTACATGACTCCCAGTTAGCCTCTACTCCTGAGCTTGCCCTGGCAGCTCCTGAAAGACCAGTTTTGCATGTCTCTAAAAACTCTTCTTTGTAGACAGGTGTGCTGGGAAAATTACTCCAAAAAAAAAAAAAAAAAAAAAAAAAAAAGGCTGGGTACAGTGGTTCAGACCTGTAATCCCAGCATTTGAGGAGGCCAAGGTGGGAAGATTGCTTGAGGCCAGGACCAGCCTGGGAGATATCGTGAGACCCTGTCTCTACAAAAAATTTAAAAATTAACTAGTAGGTGGTGGTACACACCTATAGTCCTAGCTACTTGGGTGGCTGAGCCAGGAGGATCACTTGAGCCTAGGAGTTGGAGCCCGCAGTGAGCTATGATTGCACCACTGCACTCCACCATGGGGAACAGAGTGAGGCTCTGTCTCTTAATACAAAACAAAACAAAAACCCAAACTATGTAGTGTGTGCCAATTTCTATGGTGTAAGTATTCTCAGCACACCAGATCTCAAGCTACCATCACTTTATCAACTACCTTACAAAATTCCTGATTATTTAACAGTCAGCTCTCATTAGCCAGCAATAGTAATTCCAGCACATCATTGCTTTGATGGCTTTGAGTTGTACGGACCTTTGCTCTTGGTCTTTGGCATCCAACTACCAATGTTCTAGTTAGGACCACGTGCATCCTTGAATATTATGGCTAATTGAGGATTTTAACCTGTAACACTAACTCAACCATTTCTGGGGGGAAGACATGCCTATAAAACCTGATGTTTCATGACTCACAAAAATAGAAGCAAAGTCATATTAAATAAATGCACTGGGCCGGGTGCGGTGGCTCACGCCTGTAATCCCAGCACTTTGGGAGGCTGAGGCGGGTGGATCACCTGAGGTCTGGAGTTTGAGACCAACCTGACCAACATGGAGAAACCCTGTCTCTACTAAAAATACAAAATTAGCCAGGCGTGATGGCGCATGCCAGTAATTCCAGCTACTGGGGAGGTTGAGGCAGGAGAATCGCTTGAACTCAGGAGGCAGAGGTGATGAGCCAAGCAAGATTGGGCCATTGCACTCCAGCCTGGGCAACAAGAGCAAAACTCTGTCTAGAAAAAAAAAAAAAAAAAGAAGAAGAAGAAGAAATGCAGCAATTTTGTATGCATTTTCCTCTTTTACCTCTAACTAATAGTTAGCATAGTTTTAGGTTTATGTGAAAAATGTCGGTTGTAAGCCAGTGACCATATGATAGAAGCTGAAGTTGACAGAAGCCAGATCTTCTTCAACACAGTATTTCTTAAACTAGGGTCTGTATGTTCTACCAGGATTTTAAAATATAGTATGTATTTTTCACGGTAATCTTAAAATACTTCATCAGTTATAAAGAGAAAGATAAAACTTCTCTTTGTGCATGATTATTTGCCATTCACAGCCATTTAGCAAAATGGCTTTTGTTTCTTATGGCAAATAAATTCTTTGGTTGGGGAGGAGGATAATTTTTTTCCCTTTAAAATGGGTGCGTATGTGTGTTACGGTTGAGAAATCCTGCTCCATCCCTTAGAATCTGATCACTTTTTAAAATATTCACCATTCCATATTCTTTCCAGATTTTTTACAGATTTTTTTCAGTTTTATTCAGCTTCTATTGTTTTCGTACAAACGGGAAAACTCGTGACGACACCCAGCTCTCACTATGTGACAGGCCACTGAGAGCAGGATAAACTGGCAATCTGTAATCTTCCAACCAATTTCATGTGGTTCACCAGAGCAGGATTTGCAGGAATAGTATTTCCTAGCTGCTAATGACCAACTTCATTATCACGCTGCCCTCAGTTGATATTTTGCCTTTGGCTTATAATGGCAGTCATTAGATTCTAGAAAATTCCCTTTCTGTCCTTTTTCTAAATTTGATTCCTCCAGAATCAGAGAGAATACAAATCCTCCCAAGCTTTGTGTATACCAAGTGGATGCCTGGTGAAATAAGAACCCACATCACCTCAGCGCCTGGGCACAGCCCCTGATTCCACTGGAAGAAGTCAAGCTCCAGATGGACGCTGCTGTGCAAGCACACGGGTGTCGCATGCTTGGAGTTTTCCATAGGAAATTAACTAAATAACGCCAACATTCTTTCCCTTCTCTCCTTTCCACTCTTCACTTGCTTCTATAATGAAGCAGCTTTAACTCAGCCCTTTAGCTCTCTCACGGGGGCAAAAGTGTTTGAAAATTTCATTCTCCTGTGACCTTTGGATCAAAAAGAAAAGTCTTTTCTCTCTTTCACTTGTTTATTCCAAAAAGTGCTTCTCATCAAGGCTATTGAATTTCACTGAAGACGCAACTTTCTGAAACAAGATGTCCTGAAAATGCTAGTTCAAAGATGCATCCCTTAAAAACAGCAAAAGTGGCACTTTGAAAAGAACCCAATCACATTATGGGTGGATCCGATTCTGTATTCAACAAAATTATTGTGGCATAGTTAAATAGCAGGTTGCTAATGCTGTAGACATAAAATCATCCAATGAATCAAAATGAGGGTCAGATCTTCCCCATGTGGTCATTCGCTTGTTTAATATCTGTGTTCTTTCTTCATAATGAACCCAGTAATGGAATGTTTAAGTAGAAATGTTCAGTAGCAATTTTAAAATATTGATGGAGTGCATCATAGGTGCACAGCAGTTACCACCCACTTTAGAGGCAAAGATGTCAATAAATGCATGGCCTATAATGTATAAAGCTCTGTGATACATAGGTGATGTGGGGTATAAATAGGGGATACCTGGCCTCAGAGAGTTTTTAATCTAGAGGGAAAGAGAAACAAGTATAGAAATAACTAGATCACGGACAATTACCCATGTAATGTATATTTCCTGAACATCGCCCACGGGCCAGGCACATTGCTAAGACAGGGGAGACACTAAATTTCTTCCTTCAACAAATATTTATTGAGCATCTACTACCATCATCCCTGGTTATCTGTGGGGGGATTGATCTCAGGACCACCCACGGATACCAAAATCCATAGAGCTCAAGTCTCTAATATAAAATAATGTAGTATTTGCATATGACATACATGCTTCCTCCCATATACTTTAAATCATCTCTAGATTACTTATAATACCTAATACAATGTAAATGCTATGTAAATAGTTGTTATAACGTATTGTTTAGGGAATAATGATATGAAAAAAAATCAGTACATGTTTGGTACAGATGCATTTTTTTTCCAAATATTTTTGGTCTGCAATTGGTTGAATCCATGGATGTGGAACCTATGGATATGGAGAGCTGACTGTATATGCCAGCTACTGTTGCTGAAGCTGTGGATATAGCAGTGAACAAAACAAAGTCCCTGCTCTCCTGGAGATTATGTTCTATTATGTTCGATTGGGGAGATGGAAAATAAAGAAACAAATAAAATTAAGCAAACATAGTTTCAGGTAGCAGTAAGTGCTATGAAGAAAATAGAATGGGGAAAGTGGATTAAGAGTGACAGAGTAAGGCCAGGGGTTATGGCTCACACCTGTAATCCCAGCACTTTGGGAGACCAAAGTGAGTGGATTGCTTGAGGCCAGGAGTTTGAGACCAGCCTGGGCAACATGGAGAAACCCTGTCTCTACAAAAAATAAAAAAAATTAGGAGGCATGGTAATGCACACCTGTAGTCTCAGCTACTAGTGAGGCTGAGGAGGGAGGATCACTTGAACCTGGGAGGCAGAGGTTGCAGTGAGCTGCGATCACGCCACTGCACTCCTGCTTGGGTGAAGAGCAAGACTCTGTCTCTAAAAAAAGTGACAGACGGGACTACTTTAGCTGGGTGGTCAGGAAAGGCATCTTTGGGAAGACTTTTGAGCAGAGAGCTGGTGGAGGGAGAGAGAGGGCTGTGCAGCTCTGTTAGGTATAGAGAATTGGGAATGCAAAGGCCCTGCGGTGAGAAGGAGCTCATGTTTGTGAAAGAGAAAGGAGGACAGTGTGGAGAGTGAGCCAGGGGAAAGAGGAACTGGAGAGGAGCCAGAGGCCAGATCATGTGAGGCTTTGAAGGCTGTGGGAAGGATTTTGATGTTGTTCTGAGTATGACAGGAGGGCGGTGAAGGGTCTTGAGCAGGAGAATGATGATGTCTGACTTCCGTCACCTAAATACTTGCATATGTGTGAAGTGACATATGTACAAGAGTTTTTGTTTGCTTTTAAATTGCAGCATTGTTTGTAATAGCAAAAGAATGAAAACAACTTAAATACCCACCCCTAGAGGGCTAGTTAAATAAAACGATGGCACATCCCAGCCATGGAATATTATATAGCCATAGAAAGGATGACAGGATCTTTATGCACTGGTAAGGAATGATCCCCAAGATATATTGTCAACTGAATAAGGTGAGGTTCAAAAATAGCGTGTCTATTGTGCTGTTTGTAGCAAAGTGAAAAAAATATGAATGTGTATGAACAAAATATTTCTGGGAACTGCTAACACTGGAATCCTCTGGGGAAGGAAATTGGATAGATGAAGGATGTAAGTGGGAATGGCACTTTTCACTGGATATTCTTGTACCTTTAAAATTTAAAATAATATGACAGAGCCCTTTGCTTGTGTGAGGCATCTATGACCTGAATGTGATTCTAGAATTACTTTAGAACCAGAAGACCACAGCACTTTCAGACCAATCCTTCAGTCAAAGACCTTCCCAACTATTAAAAGGTGGTTGAAGAGGTGCCCTTGAACTGAGTATTTCTCCCAGGGAGGAAACGCCTCACTCCATTGCTGAATTCATCTTTCCAAAGTCCACTTGCCAAACCCTTTCGCTTGTTCCGCACTGTTCACCAAATTTAGTGTCAACTCCTTTTCCTGCCTGTATTAGTCAGGGTTCTCCATATAGATAAATAGATATTATAGGGAATAAACTCACAGGATTATAGAGGCTGACAAGTCCAAAGATCTGCAGGATGAGTCGGCAAGCTGGAGACCCAGGAAAACTGATGGTGCAGTTCCAGTCTGAGCTCAAAGGCCAGAGAACCAGGAGAACTGATGGTGCTGTCTAGAAGACTGGTGCACTTGAGACCCAGGAAGAGAGGACATTTCGATTCAAGTCCAAAGGCAGGAAAAAGCTAATGTCCCAGTTCAAAGGCAATCAGGCAATAGGAATTCTTTCCTACTCGGGAGGGGGTCAGCCTTTTTGTTCTATTCAGTCTGTCAAGTGATTGGATTAGGCCCACCCACATTAGGGAGAGCAAGCTCCTTTACTCAGTACACTGATTTACATATTAATCTCATCCAAAAAGACCCTCACAGAAACACCCAGAATAATGTTTGGCCAAGTATCTGGGCACTCCATGGCCCAGTAAATTTGACACATAAAATTGATCATCACACTGCCACTGAGGGGCACTCAGCCTCTTTTTCCAGCCCTACCTCTCAATTGCCTCTCTACACACTCTACACACCAGCCACACTGGACCCCTACTTCTTTCTTTCTTTTTGTTTTTGTTTTTTGAGACAGAGTCTCGCTCTGTCGCCAGGCTGGAGTGCAGTGGCATGATCTTGGCTCACTGTAACCTCCACCTCCTGGGTGCAAGCAATTCTCCTGTCTCAGCCTCCTGAGTAGCTGGGACTACAGGGGGCGCTACCACGTCCAGCTAATTTTTTTGTATTTTTAGTAGAGACAGGGTTTCACCATGTTAGCCAGGATGGTCTCGATCTCCTGACCTCATGATCCACCAGCCTTGGCCTCCCAAAGTGCTGGGATTACAGGCGTGGGCCACTGCGCCTGGCCACCCCTAGTGCTTTCTAATCATGCCTGGCTTCTCCCACCTCCCTGCTTTGGTCTAGATGGGTCCCTGCTTCATCTTTTCCTGTCCAATTCCTGGCTGCTCATTGAGGGCCACTCAATACCACCTCCTCCAACTGGTGTCTCCTCCTTTCCTCTCTTCCTTTCCTCGCTGTGAGGTTATCTCACCTCTTTGTCCCTCCTTTGTTTATGTCTCTCTTGGGCATTTAACATACTTCCCTCCTAAAATCATTATTTATATGTTTATCATTGAAGTAGATGTTTAGTTAGAACAACTTTCCTTCACCCTCTACTCTTCTGGGACAAGTTGCAGGAATTCACTAAGGAACTGCTGGAAGGATGGAATCCCTTGGGAAGTTCTCTTACAGGAACAAATTGCCTTGACACTGTTTTTTTTTTTTTTTTTTTTGCTGGCTCTTACTTCCTTGTCCGGAAAGTGAAGATGATAATAGTATCTACCTCAAAAGCTTGTTGTGAAGATTAAATGAGATGATGCATTCAAAGCACCTAACACAGGATGTGGTGAAGAGTAAACCCCCCTAAAAGGCAGCTATTATGGCCAATGGGGAGAACCTCCCTCAGAAACATAAATTCACAGCCACCCGCATCCTGAGGGGTGTTTCCCACAGGAAGGTGGAGCAGACAGCTATAGTGCAATTCACTAGAAAGGGTGTGAATTGGGAAATGTACTCTGTTTAAGATTTAAGGCTGGGCACAGTGCCTCACGCCTGTAATCCCAGCACTTTGGGAGGCCGAGGCGGGTGGATCACTTGAGGTCAGGAGTTCGAGACCACCTTGGCCAATATGGTGAAACCCCATCACTACTAAAAATACAAAAATTAGCCGGGCATTGTGGCTCGTGCCTGTAGTCCCAGCTACTTGGGAGGCAGAGGCAGGAGAATCGCTTGAACTCGGGAGGCAGAGGTTGCAGTGAGCCGAGATCGTGCCACTATACTACTTCCTGGGTGACAGAGTGAGACTCCATCTCAAAAAAAAAAAAAAAAAAAAAAAAGATTTAAAAGGAACCGGTCTGATCCTTCTGTATTTCCCAGAAAGGAGCAAGTGGTTCTGGATATGAAAGGACAATGCTTGAATGATTCTGATAAAACCCTCCAGCGGCAGGTGCAGGGTGGGTAGAGGGAGTAGGAAAGCGCAGTGCAAGAGTCAGAAGGAGCTGAGACCCTTGGGAGGCTAGGCATCCGTGGTCCAGCTTAGCTGAGGGGAGGAGAAGGAAGTTGAGCCAGCATCCCTCAGAGGACCCTGGCAGCCTTCTGTCCTGAGAGCTAAGCTGGGCCATGGAGGCATGAAACCGTCCTCACAGGGCTAATTGGAATTACATGTTGGTTCTGGGCAGAAATACAGTTATAATTAAACTATAATCAGTGGGCACTTGGGCGCACTTTCTTGTATCTGAAAGTCATAGCACTAGATACTGACCATTTGCATCCCCATTGTTTCTATCGATAGGATTTCTGACATTAGGGTCATAAGCCTTTTTGTTTAGGAATTGTTTGAGATGTTCTTCAGATCCTGAATTCCAGCAGAATGGCTGAGGCCAACCAGTTTAAAGATCCCCACAGAGGAATCGAATCAGCATGAGGATGCAGTTTCTTCATCTCCCTGTCCCATGACTTCACCCTGCACTCTATGACTAATCAATTATCTCCACACCTCAGCCCACTCCAAACCCCTTAAACTCTCTAGACCCAAACTCCTCAGGGAGGTGGATTTGAGGTTTCCTCCCATCTCCTCATTTGGTTGCCTTACAATTATTAAACTCTTTCTCTGCTGCAATCCCTGTTGCCCAAGTATACTGACCTGCTGTGTGTGCATCAGACAAACCTATCACAGCAGCACTCTGGAGTGGGCTGAAGGACTCAAGCAGACCCTCCTCCCCCAATTTTATTTATTTATATTTTTCACTTTATTTTAATAAATATTACTAAAGTATAGCACTCATGAAGAAAAATGCAAAGGTCAAAATGTAACATTCAATGAATTTTTACAACGTGAATCCACCCATGTAGCCACCACATAGGTCAAGAAATAAAATATTACAACAACCCAGAACTCTTTGCTCATTCCTAGTCCTGTGTCCCCACCCATATCCTAAGCAGTAACTGCTAGCCTGACTTCTAAAAACTTAGATTAGTTTTGCCTTTCTTCATCTAAATAGAATCATAAAGTATGTACACTTTTGTGTCTGGCTTTTTTTTTGCTCAAGTAATTTTCATGAGATTTATTCATTTACTATGTGTAAGATTATTTCACTCATTCTCATTGCTGAATATAATTTCATTGTATCCATAGGTCACAATTTATCTGCCCATTCTACTGTTGATGGACATTTGGGTTGTTTCTGGTTTTGGGTGGTTACAAATAATACTGCTATGAGTATTCTATTTTTTTATTATTATTATTATACTTTAAGTTTTAGGATACATGTGCACAACGTGCAGGTTTGTTACATATGTATACATGTGCCACGTTGGTGTGCTGCATCCATTAACTCGTCATTTAGCATTAGGTATATCTCCAAATGCTATCCCTCCCCCTCCCCCCACTCCACAACAGGCCCCGGTGTGTGATGTTCCCCTTCCCGTGTCCATGTGTTCTCATTGTTCAATTCCCACCTATGAGTGAGAACATGCGGTGTTTGGTTTTTTGTCCTTGCGATAGTTTGCTGAGAATGATGGTTTCCAGCTTCATCCATGTCCCTACAAAGGACATGAACTCCTCATTTTTTATGGCTGCATAGTATTCCATGGTGTATGTGTGCCACATTTTCTTAATCCAGTCTATCATTGTTGGACATTTGGGTTGGTTCCAAGTCTTTGCTATTGTGAATAGTGCTGCAATAAACAGACATGTGCATGTGTCTTTATAGCAGCATGATTTATAATCCTTTATGAGCATTCTAGTACATATCTTTTGATTTCCAGTTGTTTGCATTTCCATCAGGTAAATGCTAATAAATTAAATTACTGGGACTTAAAGTGTGCACATATTTAGTTTTAATAGTAAAGTGACTGTGCCAATTTACACTTCCACAAAGAGTATATGAGTGTATATCCATTTCACCTAATTCCTTTACATCATTGGCAATGCTTGATGTGGAAAGGTTTCTTAATTCTAGCCATCATATTGAGGCATGCTAGGATGACCAGCTTTTTTTTTCGGTTTCTTGTTTTTTTTTTTTTTTGGAGGGGGAGTCTCTCACTCTGTCGCCCAGGATGGAGTGCAGTGGTGTGATCTCGAGCTCACTGCAACCTCTGTCTCCTGAGTTCAAGTGATTCTCCTGCCTTGGCTTCCCGAGCAACTGGGATTACAGGCACCTGCCAACACGCCCAACTAATTTTTGTATTTTTAGTAGAGATGGGGTTTCACCATGTTGGCCAGGCTTGTCTTGAACTCCTGACTTCAAGTGATTCACCCACCTCAGCCTCCCAAAGTGCTGGGCATGAGCCACCATGTCTGGCAGACCAGGTCTTAATAGTGCCTCAATTTGGCAGTGGAAGGCAATGGCAAGAATAGGTCTGATACATTGCTTTTGTGATCTCCAAAGTGAGACGTTCTTGCCCAAGAGGACCAGCATGAAATAAGGGGTGAGAGGAGAAAATAGAACATCTATTTATATGTATTTTTAAAACAGCGTTATCGAGCTATAATTCACATACCATACAATTCACCCATTTAATGTGTACAATTCAATGGTTTTTAGTATATTCACAAATATGTGCAACCATTACCAAAGGCAATTTTAGAACATTTTCTTCATCTCACAAAGAAAACTTTTACTCTGTAGCTATTGCCCCCTCCTCATCACCCAGTATCCCCATCCACCTAATCAACCACTATTCTACTTTCTGTCTCTATAGTTTCCCCTGTTTTGAACTTTCATATGAATAGAATAATATACCATGTGGTCTTTTGTGGCTGGCTTCTTTCAGTTGGCATAATGTTTTTAAGATTCATCCTTGTTGTAGAATGTATCAGTACTTCGTTTCTTTCTATGGCCAAATAATATTCTGTTGTTTGAATATACCACATTTTTTTATCCATTTGTTCATTGATGGACTATATGTACTTTAATCACTTTAAAATGTTGATATTTTCCATGTTTTATAACAGTACATTGTTACATAATTTAATGTATTTCTGTAAAAGGATTCATCTGTCTTTCTTTATAAGTCATCTCATTTGTGGTTTATAAATAAATAAATATAAGGCCAGGTGCGGTGGCTCATTCCTGTAATCCCAGCACTTTGGGAGGCTAAGGCGGGTGGATCACGAGGTCAGGAGTTTGAGACCACCCTGACCAACATGTTGAAACCCCGTCTCTAATAAAAATACAAAAATTAGCTGGGCATGGTGGCACGGGCCTGTAGTCCCAGCTACTCAGGAGGCTGAGGCAGGAGAATCTCTTGAGCCTGGGAGGCAGAGGTTGCAGTGAGCTGAGATCGCACCACTGCACTCCAGCCTGGGCAACAGAGCGAGAGGAGTCTCAAAAAAAAAAAAAGGTATACATAAGTACATATATTGGAGAGACAATCTCAAAAAGATTTTACTGATATGAGTCCATGCTCAATAAAGTTTGAAAATCTCTGCCTTAGAACTAGTGTTCATTCCTTTTGGGTTAAAAGTAGAATCGACTCTATTTTTTGGGATGCTTAAGCCCTAGAATTGTTTTTTTTATTTCAGATAGTCAAGGTGGAAAAGGAAACCAAAAGGGTGGGCATTCCTTCTAATGTGGCAGATGAGTATTCCAGCTCGTTTAAATTTAATTTAGAAAAATAAAAGAGATATGACCAGGTTTGATGTCTCAAAGGTTAAGGAGCTGTTCTTTCTAAAATTATATTATCCACCCCCTAGGAACCTCTAACAGCAGCCACCATGTTTCCCTCAAATTTTTGTCTTCTCCCAGGGTCTAGCACCCACGTCCAGCCTGTCCTCTCTCTGGGACACCCCTTCTGCTGTAGATGCATCTGGCAATGCTTGGGGACAGCCCAGCCTCCCCCAGGGAGGATCTCAGCCAGGGATCCTTCGGTTGCAGGTAACAGGACCTCACTCACACTAGAGTGAGCACAACAGCTCTCCAGGGAAGGGTGATTTTGCTCCACTTCTCACCCTTCCAGGGACATCTGTCATTGTCTGGAGACATTTCTGATTATTATAACTGGAGGGTGCTTCTGGCATCTGGTAGGTAGAGGTCAGGGATGCTGCTAGACATCCTACCGTACACAGGACAGTCCCCAACAACAAAGACTTATCCAGCCCTAAACATCAATTGTGCTTTCTAGCATAAGGAGAAAGAGGGGCTTATCAGGAGGTACCAGAAAAGGACCTAGAATGCTAAGAATCAGTTTATCTGCTCATTCATTCTCTCTCTCTCTCTTTCTCTCTCCATGTAGTAGGCTGTTTTCACATCTTTCTGAGAGCGAGTTTTAGTCTTTCCTGTTTACAGACTGGCTGTTTCTCTAAACAGCAGCGTAAGATGCTGCTCCCAAATTCACATGTCCTTGGTTCAAGTGATCAGTAGAGACTAATGAGTATCTCTATACAACTCAAAGGAGAGGGACCATGTTACACCCAGCTAGTGACAGCTGTACACCTCTTATTTCATCTGCTAAGGCTGGATGGCAGGATCACTGGCCCACATTGTTGCCAGGTCCCGTTCCTGCATATCAGAAGGAGCAATTCCTTAGAGAAATGGGATCCCAGATTGAATGAACTGTGTCATAACACTTACAAGGCTTCCTGGAAATCATTGGCACCATTCTTTTCTCCTCTACTAGACCCTGAACCCCCAGGGACTAATCTCTATAGCTTCAAGGTCAAAGCACATTGCCTGGCACAGTGCTTTTCAAAAAAGACTCCTTGAAAGAATGAGCATTTATTCATTTGCTTTTACACACAAATAATAATGAAAGTCCCTATTTACAAACCTCTCAATTAAACACTACAAAATAAAACACAGTGAGTTGAGAAAAAAGGAAGAAAAAACAACAGCAAGCATCTTGAGGCATATCCTTGGAAAGGGCATACCTTCACTGAAAGGAGAAAAAAACCAAACCTGAAAAGTGCTTGCCTTAGAAAGTGACTGAGAGGAAAATTCTTCCTTCTAAGGCAATTACTGTCAGTCATGGGCAGTACAACTCTACATAGGGAAACACTGGTGTCAAACCTCATTATAGGAGGTGATTTAGAACTTCACTTGGCATTTCCTCCCACATTCTAAAATCAGAATGTCTTCATATTAAAGAAAAAAAAAAAAGACCACAGAGACTGCGGCCTAGGAGAGAGAGCTTCTGTGTTAGAAGGCCCACCAGCAATCTCCTTGGTTCAGGCTTTACTGTCTGAAACCTGCTTGTGTAAAAGTTCCCCACGGTGAGGTCAGAATGACCATAAAAGTTAACAATGAAAACAATAGTAAATCACTGTTATGGGCTCAATTTTGCCACACACCCCATCTCCCAATTCATATGCTGAACATCTAATCCCCAGCACCTTGGAATGTGCCTGTATTTGGAGACAGGACCTTAAAGAGGTGATTAAGTTAAAATAAGACCAGTAGGGTGGGTTATAATCCTATCTGACTGTGTCCTTACAGGAGAAGGATATTTGGACACATAGAAAGACGCCTTGGACCCACACACACAGAGGTGTGAAAGTTGATCATATAGAGTGGTTCATTCTTGTTATACCAAATTAAAACAGAGTTGAAAGACCTGGGGGTAAAAAGGCACTCAGGGCATATAACATTGCCCCAGGAATGTAATTCTTTGTAAGCCTGATTATTCCTGGCTGCTGAAACTGCCTGTTGTAACCTGAAACCAGTTCTATCTAATAATTCCTGAAACAACTTGCTGTGACATTAAGACTAGTTTTACCCACCACAGTCACTCAACCAATCAAAACTTGCCAGCTCCCCCAACCAGAATGCCAATGAACTTTCTTTTAAAACAATATGTAACATTTCTCCTTTTTATAAAACTTCCAACCTTCTCTTTGTTCTTTGGACATACTAAAGACCACCCAGTCTGTGTGTATGCCTCAAGTTGCAATTCTGGCTTCCCAAAGAAAACGTTCTAAATTTAGAGATTTGTCTCTATATTTTATTTGACATTGATAGAGGAAAGGCCACATGAGGACACAGTGAGATGGTGGCCACCTGCAAGCCAAGGAGACATGCCTTCAGAAGAAACTAAACCTGCTGACACTTTGATCTTGGACTTCCAACCTCCAAAATGGTGAGAAAATTAAATTCTGTTGTTTAAGCCACCCAGTGTGTGGTGTTTTGTTATGGTGGCCCTAGCAAAGTAATACAATCACTTTCTCTGATGACTCTTCATCTTTTCAAGTATGAAGACTTTTTGTTTTATTATTTGTTTATCACTGCATATATATCTACCTCATTGAACCAGCACAGAAACACACAGAAAATCTTAACTCTATAACGACTTTAGCAGGCAGCCCCAGAAAGAAGGGCTGGAAAGCCAAGGAATAGATCCCTATTTTTTTTTTCTAGCAATTTTTCTGAAATTAAACCCTAGAAGAAAACCTAGGCAAAGGAACAAAGCTGGGTGGAGAATGACTTTGACGAGTTGAGAGAAGAAGGTTTCAGACGATCAAACTACTCCGAGCTAAAGGAAGAAGTTCGAACCCATGGCAAAGATGTTAAAAACCTTGAAAAAAATTAGACGAATGGCTAACTAGAATAACCAATGCAGAGAAGTCCTTAAAGGACTTGATGGAGCTGAAAACCACAGCACAAGAACTACGTGACGAATGCACAAGCCTCAGTAGCCTATTCGATCAACTGGAAGAAACGGTATCAGTGATTGAAGACCAAATGAATGAAATGAAGTGAGAAGAGAAATTTAGAGAAAAAGAATAAAAAGAAGTGAACAAAGCCTCCAAGAAATGTGGGACTATGTGAAAAGAGCAAATCTACATCTGATTGGTGTACCTGAAAGTGACAGGGAGAATGGAACCAAGTTGGAAAACACTCTGCAGGATATTATCCAGGAGAACTTCCCCAATTTAGCAAGGCAGGCCAACATTCAAAATCAAGAAATACAGAGAATGCCACAAAGATACTCCTTGAGAAGAGCAACTCCAAGACACATAATTGTCAGATTCACCAAAGTTAAAATGAAGGAAAAAATGTTAAGGGCAGCCAGAGAGAAAGGTCGGGGTACCCACAAAGGGAAGCTCATCAGACTAACAGCTGATCTCTCGGCAGAAACTCTACAAGCCAGAAGAGAGTGGGGGCCAATATTCAACATCCTTAAAGAAAAGAATTTTCAACCCAGAATTTCATACCCAGCCAAATTAAGCTTCATAAGTGAAGGAGAAATAAAATCCTTTACAGAGAAGCAAATGCTGAGAGATTTTGTCACCAGGCCTGCCCTAAAAGAGCTCCTGAAGGAAGCACTAAACATGGAAAGGAACAACTGGTACCAGCCACTGCAAAAACATGCCAAATTGTAAAGACCAGAGAGGCTAGGAAGAAACTGCATCAACTAATGAGCAAAATAACCAGCTAACATCATAATGACAGGATCAAATTCACACATAACAATATTAGCCTTAAATGTAAATGGGCTAAATGCTCCAATTAAAAGACACGACTGGCAAATTGGATAAAGAGTCAAGACCCATCAGTGTGCTGTATTCAGGAAACCCATCTCACGTGCAGAGACACACATAGGCTCAAAATAAAGGGATGGAGGAAGATCTACCAAGCAAATGGAAAACAAAAAAAGGCAGGGGTTGTGATCCTAGTCTCTGATAAAACAGACTTTAAACCAACAAAGATCTAAAAAGACAAAGAAGGCGATTACATAATGGTAAAGGGATCAATTCAACAAGAAGAGCTAACTATCCTAAATATATATGCACCCAATACAGGAGCACCCATATTCATAAAACAAGTCCTACAAAGAGACTTAGACTCCCACACAATAATAATGGGAGACTTTAACACCCCACTGTCAATATTAGACAGATCAACAAGACAGAAAGTTAACAAGGATATCCAGGAATTGAATTCAGCTTTGCACCAAGCAGACCTAATAGACATCTACAGAACTCTCCACCCCAAATCAACAGAATATACATTCTTTTCAGCACCACACCACACCTATTCCAAAATTGACCACATTGTTGGAAGTAAAAAACTCCTCAGCAAATGTAAAAGAACAGAAATGATAACAAACTGTCTCTCAGATCACAACGCAATCAAACTAGAACTCAGGGTTAAGAAACTCACTCAAAACCACTCAACTACATGGAAACTGAACAACCTGCTCCTGAATGACTACTGGGTACATAACAAAATGAAGGCACAAATAAAGATGTTCTTTGAAACCAATGAGAACAAAGACACAACATACCAGAATCTCTGGGATACATTCAAAGCCGTGTGTAGAGGGAAATTTATAGCACTAAATGCCCGCAAGAGAAAGCAGGAAAGATCTAAAACTGACACCCTAGCATTACAATGAAAAGAACTAGAGAAGCAAGAGCAAACACATTCAAAAGCTAGCAGAAGGCAAGAAATAACTAAGATCAGAGCAGAACTGAAGGAGATAGAGACACAAAAAACCCTTCAAAAAATCAGTGAATTCGATGGGAGGAGCCAAGATGGCCGAATAGGAACAGCTCCGGTCTACAGCTCCCAGCGTGAGCGACGCAGAAGATGGTGATTTCTGCATTTCCATCTGAGGTACCGGGTTCATCTCACTAGGGAGTGCCAGACAGTGGGCGCAGGCCAGTGGGTGCGCGCACCGTGCGCGAGCCGAAGCAGGGCGAGGCATTGCCTCACCTGGGAAGCGCAAGGGGTCAGGGAGTTCCCTTTCCGAGTCAAAGAAAGGGGTGACGGACGCACCTGGAAAACTCGGGTCACTCCCACCCGAATATTGCGCGTTTCAGACCGGCTTAAAAAACGGCGCACCACGAGACTATATCCCACACCTGGCTCGGAGGGTCCTACGCCCTCGGAATCTCGCTGATTGCTAGCACAGCAGTCTGAGATCAAACTGCAAGGCGGCAGCGAGGCTGGGGGAGGGGCGCCCGCCATTGCCCAGGCTTGCTTAGGTAAACAAAGCAGCCGGGAAGCTCGAACTGGGTGGAGCCCACCACAGCTCAAGGAGGCCTGCCTGCCTCTGTAGGCTCCACCTCTGGGGGCAGGGCACAGACAAACAAAAAGACAGCAGTAACCTCTGCAGACTTAAATGTCCCTGTCTGACAGCTTTGAAGAGAGCAGTGGTTCTCCCAGCACGCAGCTGGAGATCTGAGAACGGGCAGACTGCCTCCTCAAGTGGGTCCCTGACCCCTGACCCCTGAGCAGCCTAACTGGGAGGCACCCCCCAGCAGGGGCACACTGACACCTCACACGGCAGGGTATTCCAACAGACCTGCAGCTGAGGGTCCTGTCTGTTAGAAGGAAAACTAACAAACAGAAAGGACATCCACACCGAAAACCCATCTGTACATCACCATCATCAAAGACCAAAAGTAGATAAAACCACAAAGATGGGGAAAAAACAGAACAGAAAAACAGGAAACTCTAAAATGCAGAGTGCCTCTCCTCCTCCAAAGGAACGCAGTTCCTCACCAGCAACGGAACAAAGCTGGATGGAGAATGATTTTGACGAGCTGAGAGAAGAAGGCTTCAGACGATCAAATTACTCTGAGCTACGGGAGGACATTCAAACCAAAGGCAAAGAAGTTGAAAACTTTGAAAAAAATTTAGAAGAATGTATAACTAGAATAACCAATACAGAGAAGTGCTTAAAGGAGCTGATGGAGCTGAAAACCAAGGCTCGAGAACTACGTGAAGAATGCAGAAGCCTCAGGAGCCGATGCGATCAACTGGAAGAAAGGGTATCAGCAATGGAAGATGAAATGAATGAAACTAAGCGAGAAGGGAAGTCTAGAGAAAAAAGAATAAAAAGAAATGAGCAAAGCCTCCAAGAAATATGGGACTATGTGAAAAGACCAAATCTACGTCTGATTGGTGTACCTGAAAGTGATGCGGAGAATGAAACCAAGTTGGAAAACACTCTGCAGGATATTATCCAGGAGAACTTCCCCAATCTAGCAAGGCAGGCCAACGTTCAGATTCAGGAAATACAGAGAACGCCACAAAGATACTCCTCAAGAAGAGCAACTCCAAGACACATAATTGTCAGATTCACCAAAGTTGAAATGAAGGAAAAAATGTTAAGGGCAGCCAGACAGAAAGGTCGGGTTACCCTCAAAGGGAAGCCCATCAGACTAACAGCGGATCTCTTGGCAGAAACCCTACAAGCCAGAAGAGAGTGGGGGCCAATATTCAACATTCTTAAAGAAAAGAATTTTCAACCCAGAATTTCATATCCAGCCAAACTAAGCTTCATAAGTGAAGGAGAAATAAAATACTTTACAGACAAGCAAATGCTGACCGATTTTGTCACCAACAGGCCTGCCCTAAAAGAGCTCCTGAAGGAAGCGCTAAACATGGAAAGGAACAACCGGTACCAGCCGCTGCAAAATCATGCCAAAATGTAAAGACCATCAAGACTAGGAAGAAACTGCATCAACTAACGAGCAAAATCACCAGCTAACATCATAATGACAGGATCAAATTCACACATAACAATATTAACTTTAAATGTAAATGGACTAAATTCTCCAATTAAAAGACACAGACTGGCAAGTTGGATAAAGAGTCAAGACCCATCAGTGTGCTGTATTCAGGAAACCCATCTCACGTGCAGAGACACACATAGGCTCAAAATAAGAGGATGGAGGAAGATCTACCAAGCAAATGGAAAACAAAAAAAGGCAGGGGTTGCAATCCTAGTCTCTAATAAAACAGACTTTAAACCAACAAAGATCAAAAGAGACAAAGAAGGCCATTACATAATGGTAAAGGGATCAATTCAACAAGAGGAGCTAACTATCCTAAATATTTATGCACCCAATACAGGAGCACCCAGATTCATAAAGCAAGTCCTGAGTGACCTACAAAGAGACTTAGACTCCCACACATTAATAATGGGAGACTTTAACACCCCACTGTCAACATTAGACAGATCAACGAGACAGAAAGTCAACAAGGATACCCAGGAATTGAACTCAGCTCTGCACCAAGCGGACCTAATAGACATCTACAGAACTCTCCACCCCAAATCAACAGAATATACATTTTTTTCAGCACCACACCACACCTATTCCAAAATTGACCACATAGTTGGAAGTAAAGCTCTCCTCAGCAAATGTAAAAGAACAGAAATTATAACAAACTATCTCTCAGACCACAGTGCAATCAAACTAGAACTCAGGATTAAGAATCTCACTCAAAGCCGCTCAACTACATGGAAACTGAACAACCTGCTCCTGAATGACTGCTGGGTACATAAGGAAATGAAGGCAGAAATAAAGATGTTCTTTGAAACCAACGAGAACAAAGACACAACATACCAGAATCTCTGGGACGCATTCAAAGCAGTGTGTAGAGGGAAATTTAGAGCACTAAATGCCCACAAGAGAAAGCAGGAAAGATCCAAAATTGACACCCTAACATCAGAATTAAAAGAACTAGAAAAGCAAGAGCAAACACATTCAAAAGCTAGCAGAAGGCAAGAAATAACTAAAATCAGAGCAGAACTGAAGGAAATAGAGACACAAAAAACCCTTCAAAAAATTAATGAATCCAGGAGCTGGTTTTTTGAAAGGATCAACAAAATTGATAGACCGCTAGCAAGACTAATAAAGAAAAAAAGAGAGAAGAATCAAATAGACACAATAAAAAATGATAAAGGGGATATCACCACCGATCCCACAGAAATACAAACTACCATCAGAGAATACTACAAACACCTCTACGCAAATAAACTAGAAAATCTAGAAGAAATGGATACATTCCTCGACACATACACTCTCCCAAGACTAAACCAGGAAGAAGTTGAATCTCTGAATAGACCAATAACAGGAGCTGAAATTGTGGCAATAATCAATAGTTTACCAACCAAAAAGAGTCCAGGTCCAGATGGATTCACAGCCGAATTCTACCAGAGGTACAAGGAGGAACTGGTACCATTCCTTCTGAAACTATTCCAATCAATAGAAAAAGAGGGAATCCTCCCTAACTCATTTTATGAGGCCAGCATCATTCTGATACCAAAGCCTGGCAGAGACACAACCAAAAAAGAGAATTTTAGACCAATATCCTTGATGAACATTGATGCAAAAATCCTCAATAAAATACTGGCAAACCGAATCCAGCAGCACATCAAAAAGCTTATCCACCATGATCAAGTGGGCTTCATCCCTGGGATGCAAGGCTGGTTCAACATACGCAAATCAATAAATGTAATCCAGCATATAAACAGAGCCAAAGACAAAAACCACATGATTATCTCAATAGATGCAGAAAAAGCCTTTGACAAAATTCAACAACCCTTCATGCTAAAAACTCTCAATAAATTAGGTATTGATGGGACATATTTCAAAATAATAAGAGCTATCTATGACAAACCCACAGCCAATATCATACTGAATGGGCAAAAACTGGAAGCATTCCCTTTGAAAACTGGCACAAGACAGGGATGCCCTCTCTCACCGCTCCTATTCAACATAGTGTTGGAAGTTCTGGCCAGGGCAATCAGGCAGGAGAAGGAAATAAAGGGTATTCAATTAGGAAAAGAGGAAGTCAAATTGTCCCTGTTTGCAGACGACATGATTGTTTATCTAGAAAACCCCATTGTCTCAGCCCAAAATCTCCTTAAGCTGATAAGCAACTTCAGCAAAGTCTCAGGATACAAAATCAATGTACAAAAATCACAAGCATTCTTATACACCAACAACAGACAAACAGAGAGCCAAATCATGAGTGAACTCCCATTCACAATTGCTTCAAAGAGAATAAAATACCTAGGAATCCAACTTACAAGGGATGTGAAGGACCTCTTCAAGGAGAACTACAAACCACTGCTCAAGGAAATAAAAGAGGATACAAACAATTGGAAGAACATTCCTTGCTCATGGGTAGGAAGAATCAATATCGTGAAAATGGCCATACTGCCCAAGGTAATTTACAGATTCAATGCCATCCCCATCAAGCTACCAATGACTTTCTTCACAGAATTGGAAAAAACTACTTTAAAGTTCATATGGAACCAAAAGAGAGCCCGCATCGCCAAGTCAATCCTAAGCCAAAAGAACAAAGCTGGAGGCATCACACTACCTGACTTCAAACTATACTACAAGGCTACAGTAACCAAAACAGCATGGTACTGGTACCAAAACAGAGATATAGATCAATGGAACAGAACAGAGCCCTCAGAAATAACGCCGCTTACCTACAACTATCTGATCTTTGACAAACCTGAGAAAAACAAGCAATGGGGAAAGGATTCCCTATTTAATAAATGGTGCTGGGAAAACTGGCTAGCCATATGTAGAAAGCTGAAACTGGATCCCTTCCTTACACCTTATACAAAAATCAATTCAAGATGGATTAAAGATTTAAACGTTAGACCTAAAACCATAAAAACCCTAGAAGAAAACCTAGGCTTTACCATTCAGGACATAGGCGTGGGCAAGGACTTCATGTCCAAAACACCAAAAGCAATGGCAACAAAAGCCAAAATTGACAAATGGGATCTAATTAAACTAAAGAGCTTCTGCACAGCAAAAGAAACTACCATCAGAGTGAATAGGCAACCTACAACATGGGAGAAAATTTTCGCAACCTACTTATCTGACAAAGGGCTAATATCCAGAATCTACAGTAAACTCAAACAAATTTACAAGAAAAAAACAAACAACCCCATCAAAAAGTGGGCGAAGGACATGAACAGGCACTTCTCAAAAGAAGACATTTATGCAGCCAAAAAACACATGAAAAAATGCTCATCATCACTGGCCATCAGAGAAATGCAAATCAAAACCACTATGAGATATCATCTCACACCAGTTAGAATGGCAATCATTCAAAAGTCAGGAAACAACAGGTGCTGGAGAGGATGTGGAGAAATAGGAACACTTTTACACTGTTGGTGGGACTGTAAACTAGTTCAACCATTGTGGAAGTCAGTGTGGCGATTCCTCAGGGATCTAGAACTAGAAATACCATTTGACCCAGCCATCCCATTACTGGGTGTATACCCAAATGACTATAAATCATGCTGCTATAAAGACACATGCACACGTATGTTTATTGCGGCATTATTCACAATAGCAAAGACTTGGAACCAACCCAAATGTCCAACAATGATAGACTGGATTAAGAAAATGTGGCACATATACACCATGGAATACTATGCAGCCATAAAAAATGATGAGTTCATATCCTTTGTAGGGACATGGATGAAGCTGGAAACCATCATTCTCAGTAAACTATCGCAAGAACAAAAAACCAAACACCGCATATTCTCACTCATAGGTGGGAATTGAACAATGAGATCACATGGACACAGGAAGGGGAATACCATACTCTGGGGACTGTGGTGGGGAGGGGGGAGGGGGGAGGGATAGCATCGGGAGATATACCTAATGCTAGATGACGAGTTAGTGGGTGCAGCGCACCAGCATGGCACATGTATACATATGTAACTAACCTGCACAATGTGCACATGTACCCTAAAACTTGAAGTATAATAAAAAAAAAAAAAAAAAATCAGTGAATTCAGGAGCTGGTTTTTTGAAAAGATCAACAAAATTGATAGACCGCTAGCAAGACTAATAAAGAAGAAAAGAGAGAAGAATCAAATAGATGCAATAAAAATGATAAAGGGGATATCACCACTGATCCTACAGAAATACAAACTACCATCAGAGAATACTATAAAGACCTCTATGCAAATAAACTAGAAAATCTAGAAGAAATGGATACATTCCTCGACACATACACACTCCCAAGACTAAACCAGGAAGAAGTTGAATCTCTGAAAAGACCAATAACAGGCTCTGAAATTGAGGCAATAATTAATAGCTTATCAACCAAAAAAAGTCCAGGACCAGATGGATTCACAGCTGAATCTACCAGAGGTGCAAGGAGGAGCTGGTACCATTCCTTCTGAAACTATTCCAATCAATAGAAAAAGAGGGAATCCTCCCTAACTCATTTTATGAGGCCAGCATCATCCTGATACCAAAGCTTGCCAGAGACACAACAAAAAAAGAGAATTTTAGACCAATATCCCTGATGAACATTGATGCAAAAATCCTCAATAAAATACTGGCAAACCGAATCCAGCAGCACATCAAAAAGCTTATCCACCAGGATCAAGTGGGCTTCATCCCTGGGACGCAAGTCTGGTTCAACATACACAAATCAAGAAACGTAATCCAGCATATAAACAGAACCAATGACAAAAACCACATGATTATCTCAATAGATGCAGAAAAGGCCTTTGACAAAATTCAACAACACTTCATGCTAAAAACTCTCAATAAATTAGGTATTGACGGGATGTATCTCAAAATAATAAGAGCTATCTATGACAAACCCACAGCCAATATCATACTGAACGGGCAAAAACTGGAAGCATTCCCTTTGAAAACTGGCACAAGACAGGGATGCCCTCTCTCACCACTCCTATTCAACATAGTGTTGGAAGTTCTGGCCAGGGCAATCAGGCAGGAGAAGGAAATAAAGGGTATTCAATTAGGAAAAGAGGAAGTCAAATTGTCCCTGTTTGCAGATGACATGATTGTATATCTAGAAAACCCCATCGTCTCAGCCCAAAATCTCCTTAAGCTGATAAGCAACTTCAGCAAAGTCTCAGGATACAAAATCAATGTGGAAAAATTACAAGCATTCTTATACACCAATAACAGATAAACAGAGAGCCAAACCATGAGTGAACTCCCATTCACAATTGCTTCAAAGAGAATAAAATACCTAGGAATCCAACTTACAAGGGACGTGAAGGACCTCTTCAAGGAGAACTACAAACCACTGTTCAATGAAATAAAAGAGGATACAAACAAATGGAAGAGCATTCCATGCTCATGGGTAGGAAGAATCAATATTGTGAAAATGCCCATACTGCCCAAGGTAATTTATAGATTCAATGCCATCTCCATCAAGCTACCAATGAGTTTCTTCACAGAATTGGAAAAAACTACTTTAAAGTTCATATGGAACCAAAAAAGAGCCTGCACTGCCAAGACAATCCTAAGCCAAAAGAACAAAGCTGGAGGCTTCACGCTACCTGGCTTCAAACTATACTACAAGGCTACAGTAACCAAAACAGCATGGTACTGGTACCAAAAGAGAGATATAGACCAATGGAACAGAACAGAGCCTTCAGAAATAATGCCACATATCTACAACTATCTGATCTTTGACAAACCTGACAAAAACAAGAAATGGGGAAAGGATTCCCTATTTAATAAATGGTGTTGGGAAAACTGGCTAGCCATATGTAGAAAGCTGAAACTGGATCTCTTCCTTACACCTTATACAAAAATTAATTCCAGATGGATTAAATACTTAAATGTTAGACTTAAAACCATAAAAACCCTAGAAGAAAACCTAGGCAATACCATTCAGGACATAGGCATGGGCAAGGACTTCATGTCTGAAACACCAAAAGTAATGGCAACAAAAGCCAAAATTGATAAATGGGATCTAATTAAACTAAAGAGCTTCTGCACAGCAAAAGAAACTACCATCAGAGTGAACAGGCAACCTACAGAATGGGGGAAAATTTTTGCAATCTACTCATCTGACAAAGGGCTAATATCCAGAATCTACAATGAACCAAACAAATTTACAAGAAAAAAACAACCCCATAAAAAAGTGGGCAAAGGATATGAACAGACACTTCTCAAAAGAAGACATTTATGCAGCCAAAAGACACATGAAAAAATGCTCATCATTACTGGCCATCAGAGAAAGCAAATCAAAACCACAATGAGATACCATCTCATACCAGTTAGAATGGTGATCATTAAAAAGTCAGGAAACAACAGGTGCTGGAGAGGATGTGGAGAAATAGGAACACTTTTACACTGTTGGTGGGACTTTAAACTAGTTCAACCATTGTGGAAGACAGTGTGGTGATTCCTCAGGGATCTAGAACTAGAAATACCATTTGACCCAGCCATCCCATTACTGGGTATATATCCAAAGGATTATAAATCATGCTGCTATAAAGACACACGCACATGTATGATTATTGTGGCACTATTCACAATAGCAAAGACTTGGAACCAACCCAAATGTCCAACAATGATAGACTGGATTAAGAAAATGTGGCACATATACACCATGGAATACTATGCAGCCCTAAAAAATGATGAGTTCATGTCCTTTGTAGGGACATGGATGAAGCTGGAAACCATCATTCTCAGCAAACTATCGCAGGGACAAAAAACCAAACACCACATGTTCTCACTCATAGGTGGGAATTGAACAATGAGAACACATGGACACAGGAAGGGGAACATCACACACCAGGGCCTGTTGTGGAGTGGGGGGATGGGGGAGGGATAGCATTAGGAGATATACCTAAAGCTAAATGACGAGTTAATCGGTGCAGCACACCAACACGGTACATGTATACATACGTAACTAACCTGCACGTTGTGCACATGTACCCTAAAACTTAAAGTATAATAAAAAAAAATTTCCCCTCAATTCCAAATACCAATATTTTTTCCAGCCAAAGGCCTGTACCAGCAGGCAAATGCTGTGATAGGATTCCTTGCAATGTTTGGAGTCTGTTTAGGGAGACCCTTAGGGACCCTTGTACATGGGACCTGAGACTCTCTGACACCACTTCATAGCATTGTTTTTTTCTCCTAGGAAGCTAATGGAATGTGAAGACACTAACTATTGTTTTTATACAAAGTCTGCCAAGGTTCCCTGCCTTTACTCAAAGGTAGATTGCAAACTCGTGGTGAGACAGGAGAACATGTGATGTAGGTAGATCTCCTGTTAATAAGTCCTTTTGTTTACTGTATGTAGAATACTAAGAGCAAAAGAATGAGAGATTTACAACTGCACTCAACAACCTGAGTGAATTTCACAAACATGATGCTGAGCAATGGTGAGTGAAAGAAGGCAAACACAAAGGAATAGGCCCTGTATGCTTCCGCTTATGTAAAGGACAGAAACAAGCAAAAATGATTCTATGGTGTTGAAAGCCAGAATAACAGTATATTATGTTCCCAGGACTGCTGTAACAAATTATCACAAGCTGGTGGCTTGAAACAACAGAAATTTATTCTCTCACAGTTCTGGAGACTGGAATTCCAAAATCAAGGTGTCAGCAGAGTCATGCCCCCTCTCCAGGCTCCAGGGAGGGGCCTTCCTTGCTGCTTCCAGCCTCTGTTGCCGCCTGCAATCCTTGGTGCTCCTCAGCGTGTGGCTGCATCTCCGATCTCAGTCTCTATGTCACATGGCCATACTTCCTGCATGTGTCTGTGTCTTCCCATGGCGTTCTCCTCTCTGTGTGTTGGGTCTTTGTCCTCTTAAGAGGACACCAGTCATTGGATTAGGGTCCACCCCAATGCAATATGACCTCATCCTGATTTGATTACATCTGCCAGGACCCTATTTCCAAATAAGGTCACATTCTGAGATTCTTGGGGTTAGGACTTGAATATAACTTTTTAGGGACATGATTCTACTCCTTTAAAGGGCTCTCCCTGAAGAGGGTTGTTGAGTGATTGAGAAGCAGGAGGAGTCTTCAGGAGTGCTGGTGATGTTCTGTTTCTTGATCTGCGTGCTAGCTACTCCTGGCTTCCATTTATGAAAATTCATCCAGCTCTTCCCTTACAATATATACCCTTTTCTGTATGCATGTTTTGCTTCAATAAAAACAATTTTTTAAGTCACCTTTGTTTAGAATTTGCACTTGTTTATTCTTTTGATTTATGTTTCTTTAAAATATTAGAGAAAAGCAAATCTATCAGCGTCTCGAAAGAAGGCAAAAGAAGACAGTAATTAGATATATCACCGTGAGCTTTGATTTCTCCTCTATATCTGAGATTGAGAAACAACATAATGAGTAAGAGCCACAATGTATTCAATATTTGATATTTTTATTCTTCACAATAACATCTATGTACATTTGAAAAATATTTGTACATAAATGTCTCAAGCATTATATATTTGTTTGCAGATTATACTTGACTGCCATATGGATTCACAGGCACCTTGCAGTAATTTCATGTAATTTTTGACTCTGTATTCACAGGTGGGGGCTCTCAAGTTTAAAATCCTTTAGGGAATAATGTGCAATTTGGATCAGGCTACCTGGGTTGGGATCCCAGACTCTGCCATTTTATTTGGTATAGGACACTGGTGTGTGCCTCAGTTTTCCCACCGATAAAATGGAGTGATATAATATTATCTAATTCATAGGATTGTTGTATTAAGTTATAATGTGAGAAACACTTAGAAATCTTGCTGATACACAGTAATTGTGCTAGATTATATATAAGCATTAGCTATTATTATTACTACTGCTAGTATTGTTATTATCAGGGTTTGCAAGTCTGTGGCTGTTGTCAGAATGAAGGACTAAGGTGGTAGCTACCCTGCCCCTGATTGGAGTGGATGTTAGGGGTAGACATAATTGGGAGGGAGGGTGTCTTACCATCTAAAAAGCAGTGACTTATCAGATTTTTTCTGGCAAGAAGTCCTGCAAAGTGGGGGTATGTCCTATGGGTACCATCAGGCACCACAGAGCATCACATGAGGTCCTCAGGGTGACAAAGATTTCATGAGTCCCCAAACCATGCCTGGGGCTGAGAGAGCCTCAAGAATCACCTCCTACAAACCAAGTTTAAAAATGAAATTCCTTATCATCAAGGAAAAAGAAATGGTACTCTCCATTCAGTACATGGAACCTGGTCTCAGTACATCACCCCATGTGGCCCAGTAAGGCTTTCGCAGGAAATAAACTGGGACCCTGCTGGTCTACTTCTTAAAGTCAGCTAGGCCAAATGTAAAGGATGACCAGGTACTGAGGAGGACCCCCTACACAGCAAATGGCAGCTGTTTACCTGAATGCCAAGCCTGCTCCACATGGTATGGCTCCTGGGGACCGAGATGGGAGGGAGCAGGGACAGTGTTTCTGTGAGGTCCTTTATCTGCCCAGGAAACTCAGTATACTATTCCCATTGCTCCCCAAGCACCTAAGACCTTCCACAGGAAAGTCTGTGACTTTCAAACATTGGTTTGCCTTTAAAACTTGGCTCCCCCTTGTTTACACAGCAAGATTATGGTTGACTGGTTTTAGGGTTTGTTCTTATCAAAACTAGGGTGCTCCCCAATTTGGTCTGTCTTGGTCCTTTTTGGGTCGCTATAACAGAATACCACAGAGTGGGAAAATTATAAAGAAAAGAAATTCATTTCTTACGGTTCTGGAGGCTGGAAAGTCCAAGATCAAGCAGCCGCATCTGGTGAGGGCCTGGTGCTACTTTGTAGCATGGTAGCAAAGCAGAAGGCAAGGCAAGTGCACATGAAGGAGAGGGGTGATAAATGGGCAACCTGCTTTATAACCACCCACTCTCTCGAGAATGAACCCTGTCCCATAAGAACTGCATTAATCCCTTCATGAGGACAGAGTCCCCATGACCCAAAAACCTCCCACTAGGCCCCACCTTCCAGCATTGCACATTGAGGAATTAAAGTTCTAACCTATGAAGTTTTGGGGAACACACTCAAACCAGGGCAGGGTTAAAATTTCTTCCTTTCTCTCTCTCTCTTTCCTTGGCATCCTCTTGTCTCCACCTCAGATAGTTATGTTCCTCAAGTCTTTTCTCTACTCTCCTTATCAAAAAGAATCTGGTAAAACTCTCTTCAGGCTCAATGACAGAAAAAATTTCTAGATGTCTTTCAGTGTTGTGGGGAGGTATCAGGCGGGGTGGGGAATATCAAGCCCCAGCTGAATGAAGAATTTCTAAGTGACAGAGTGGGAAAGACCTGGACCCAGGACCAAAGGACCATGTTTATATCATTAATTATGTGACCATTTGATGGTTACTTGATCTCTCTGTGCCTCAGTTTCCTCATCTGTAAGATGAGGACTTTTGCCATTGGATCATGAGAAGATAAAATGAGTTATTACATGTAAAGCACTAAGTAGGGCATGTCAGGTGAAAAAACATTTAAGTAATGTCAATTAGGTCCCTTCCAGCTTGAATATGCTGAATTCATAGTTATATTTTAACAAGGAGTCACTTCAAAAGCCCCTGAAATTATATCATGATGAGTTTTTTAAGCTACATGTAAAGATGAATCAGGCTGCTTAGGTCTAATTAAAATATGTGTGTGTGTGTGTGTGTGTGTGCATGTGTGCGTGTGTGTGTCTGTTGAGTCATTTTAAAAAAGGTGGTAAAATTCATATAACATAAATTGCCATTTTAGCTACTTTTAAGTATAAAGTTCAATGCCATTAAGTACGTTTACATTGTTGTGCAACTATCATCATTATATGTCTCCAGAACTTCTTTATCCATATGGAAACTGTGTACCCATTAAATAATAATTCCCCATTTTCCTCTTCCTGAAACCCTCGGCAACCACTGTCCTACATTCTGTCTGTATGAATTCAACTATTCCAGGTGACTTACATAGGTGGAAGCATATATTGTTTGTCTTTTTTGTGTCTGGTTTGTTTCACTTAGCATAATGTCTTCAAGGTTCATCTCTATTGTACATGTATCAGAATTTCACTCCGAGTTGAGGCTGAATAATATTCCCTTGTATGTGTCGACCACATTTTGTTTATCCATTCAAACACTGATGGGCATTTGTGTTCTTTTTCACATTTTGGCTATGGTAATTAATGTTGCTATACACATTGGTGTACAGAATCTACTTAAGTCTCTTTTTTCAACATATATATATATATATATATATATATATATATATATATATATATATACCCGAAGTGGAATTACTGCATCAAATGTATTTTTTTTTTTCTTTTTGAGACAGAGTCTTGCTCTGTTTCCCAGGCTGGAATGCAGTGTTATGATCTCGGCTCATTGCAACCTCTGCCTCCCAGGTTCAAGCGAGTCTCCTGCCTCAGCCTCCCGAGTAGCTGGGATTACAGGCACGTGCCACCACACCAAGCTAATTTTTGTATTTTTAGTAGATATGGGGTTTCACCATGTTGGTCAGGCTGGTCTCGAACTCCTGACATCAAGTGATCCACCTGCCTCGGCCTCCCAAATTGCTGGGATTACAGGCTTGAGCCACCACCCCTGGCCACCAAATGTAATTTTATGTGTAGATTTTTGAGGAATTGCCATGCTGTTTTCCTCAGTGGCTGCACCATTTTACATTCCCACCAGCAACGCACAAGTGCTGAATTTCTCCACATCCTTGCCAAATCTTGTTGTTCCCTATTTTTTAAAAAATAATAATAGCTGTGATGTTTAATTTTATATATCAAATTGACTGGGTCATGGTGCCTAGATAGTTGGTCAAACATTATTCTGGGTGTTTCTGTGAGGGTGTTTTGGGGTGAGGTTAACACTTAAACTGGTAAAACTTTGAGTAAAGCAGTGTGCCCTCCATAATGTGGGTGGGCTTCATCCAATAAGTTGAGGGCCTGAACAGAACACAAGACAACCCTCCCCTGAGTAGTAGGAGTTCTCCAGCAGGCTTTTAGCCTCAAACTGGAACATCGACTCTTCCTGGTTCTCTAGCTTGACAGCCTGCTAACTGGAACTACACCGTTGGCCCTGCACAATATGTGGGTCATTTCTTACAACAAATCTCAATATATCTTACAACTATCTATTATCTGTCTATCTATCTATCTATCTATCTATCTATCTATCATCTATCGATCTATCTAATACATATTCAAATACTAATGAGACCTTCACAGCCATTAGGATGGCAATTATATTAGTCAAAGTTTTCCAGTACAATAGGACCAAAGTCTACCTATCTATATCTATCTAAGATAGATCAATAGATAGCTGATAGATGGATAGATAGATAGATAGATCCATAGATTGATAGACTGATAGATATAGATAGGTAGACTTTGGTCCCGTTGTGCAGGAAAACTTTGACTAATACAATTGCCATCCTAATGGCTGTGAAGGTCTCATTCATATTTGAATATGTATTATGAATAAATATATAATACATACACACTGTATATAAAACATTTATTGAGACCCACCATGAGCCAGACACTGCTCTTATGCACTTTACATGTCTTAGCTCATGTGATGCTCACAATAACCACATAAAGCAGGTATGATTATGGTCTCCAGTTTATAGATGAAAAAGCAGGCACATAGAGGGTAAGTACGCATGACCTTGCCTATGGTCATACAGCTGGAATGTGGTGATCTGAACTCAGCAGTCTGGCTCCAGAATCCTTGCTTTTGCCAAAGGACACTCAGACGTCTTCTCTTCTGGTAGCTTTGCTTAATTCTACTTATTTTGGTAACTTCTTATGCACTGGATTTCCCTTTCATCACCTCCCCTCTTCCTAAAAGTCCTTCTGTACATCTACTTTCTAACATCAATCAAGGCTGGGTACTGCAATATTTCCTATTGTGACATATGGTGTAAAGGGAAATAACAATGCCTTCTGGTCTGAACAGAACCCTAAAAATATGCTCTTGAGAAAAAGAAATTAGGGACTGCTTTTATCCTCTACATTGGAAGAGGAAAAAAAGTAAATCATTTAAAAATGAAAATTATTCCCATAATGTATTTCAACCAAATAATTAAAGTGTACTCAACTATTAATTACACTTTAAGATTTTCCTCGCTCTGCTCTGCAGGTCTCTCCTTTTTCTGGGGGTTAAGTGAGGACAAGTTCTTTGAGGTAGCACTGAATTCCATTTCAAGAAAAGTCTCACAAGGCTGGTTAGGCTAAGATTCTCATCCAAGAGAATTGCCCAGCCAAGCAATTAAGTCACCTTCAGAAGTTTCTAACTTCCAGCCAAACTTGGTAGAAGTGGGAGCCACAGCTTTTTTTTTTTTTTTTTTTTTTTTTGAGACAGAGTCTCATTCTGTTGCCAGGCTGGAGTGCAGTGGCGTAGTCCCGGCTCACTGCAACCTCCACCTCCCGGGTTCAACTGATTCTCCTGCCTCAGCCTCCTGAGTAGCTGAGATTACAGGCACGCACCACCATGCCTAGCTAAATGAGGGAGTTTTATTTTGTTGTTTTTATTTATTTATTTATTGAGACAGAGTCTCGCTCTGTTGCCAGGCTGGAGTGCAGTGGCGCGATCTCGGCTCACCGCAATCTCTGACTCCCTGGTTCAAGTGATTTTCCTGCCTCAGCCTCCCAAGTAGCTGGGATTACAGGCACGCACCACCACGCCCAGCTAACTTTTGTGGTTTTAGTAGGGACGGGGTTTCACCATGTTGGCCAGGATGGTCTCCTGACCTCGTGATCCACCCACCTTGGACTCCCAAAGTGCTGGGATTACAGGCGTGAGCCACCACGCCTGGCCGGGTTTGATTTTTTTTTTTTTTTTTTTTTTTTTTAAGATCAAATTCTCCCTCTAGGAAAAAATGTATCCAGGACTTGAAACTTGAAAACAGTACTAAGCTAGGCCCCTCTCTAGAATTGCTGCAAATGTTTTCACAGCCCGTCTTTCAAAACAAAAGACTATAATTTCATCAAAGCTGTTTGCTTTGCCCTTGGTCGGCTTCTCAGAATAATCACCTCTACCGTCTGCAACGTGTCTTGGAAATGTGGGCTTTCCCGCGGTTGTAAAGCGTTACAGCTACTGCTAGAAGGAGGCTTTTCAGGGCATGCCATTCTGCACATGGTTTCTGAGACTTTTAAATCGGAGAGGGAGCTCAAAGACCACGAAATCATACCTGTTAACTTTACAGGTGAGGAAAGGAAAGCTCGGAGGCACTGTGGGGAGCCGCTGAAAGATTTTAAACAGGGATGGGCCAGCGGGGCTCTTTGTAAGTCTCTCCTGTTCAATTCAATGATTAAATCTATGGGTGATACAAAGCAAAGAGTTGAAGAGACTGCTAGAGGTTGGGACAAAATGCTCAAACCAATACGTTGAAGTTCAACAAAGAGAAATAATAAAGCACTGCTTCTGGCTACAGAACCAGCAAAACTCTCTAATAACTTGAGGATGTGGGGCAGGGGAGGAGGTTTAGCTGACTGCAATTTGTGTATGAGTCTGCAGAGACAGTGGCCAGCCAGACACTTAAGAACCTAATTAAATTCTAATAATGATGCAACCACATTGTGTTAGTATTTGGATACAGTCTGGAAGAAGTCACAGAATTCATGGTAGTCATCTTTGGGCAGTGGAACTAGGAGGAAGAAAGGGCTATATGTTTTACTTTACACATATTGTATTACTTGACTTATTTTACAATGAGCATTTTATTAATTTTGTAATAAGCAAATCTTAAAAAGTTAAAAAAATAGTAATTAACAAAAACTGAGGATAAAGAAAGATGTTCAGATGAAGAACGGGAATAGTCTCATGTGCTAGATAGACTGCAGGGAATGTCTATTGTGTAGCCTTGAGCATAAAAAGGATGTCAATCAGCTAAAGTACTGTATTCAGGAGGAGAGGAATCAAGACAGTGAAGGGTGCTATGAATTAGGTCATGAAGGGGATTTTCTTAAATGTTTAATTTTTGTGGGTACATAGTAGGTGTATATATTTATGATATTTATGGGGTACATGAGATACCTTGATACAGGCATATGATGTATAATAATCACATCAAGGTAAGTGGGGTATCCATCACCTCAAGCATTTACCTTTTGTGTTACAAACAATTCAATTATACTCTTTTAGTTACTTTTAAACATATAGTTAAATTATTGACTATAGTCCCCCTGTTGTGCTATCAAATACTAGATCTTATTCATTCTTTCTATTTTTTGTACCCATTAACCATCCCCATCCCCCACTCCCCAAACCCTCACTACCCTTCCCAGCTTCTGGTAACCATCACTCTATTTTCTATCTCCATGAGTTCAATCATTTTAATTTTTAGCCCCCATAAATAACTGAGAACATGTGAAGCTTGCCTTTCGGTGCCTGGTTTATCACTTAATGTAATGACCTCCAGTTCCATTCATGTCATTGCAAATGACAGGATCTCATTTGTTTTTAATGGCTGAATAGTACTCCATTGTGTATATGTACCACATTTTCTTTATCCATTTGTCCATTAATGGACACTTAGGTTGCTTCCAAACATTGGTTATATGGAGGGGATTTTTGAGTGAATGTAGCTAACTTCAAATTTTTGAAGGCTCAGTGTGGGAAACGGAGTTATCTTCTATGTCATTTTGAAGAACTAGTACATGGAAATGAATTTCTTCATTCATCAGTCAGTCAGTCACAAAATACCACAAACAAAGTGTATCCTTCTTAGCAAAGCAGTTGAGAAAGTATTTTCTCTAGCAGAGAATTAGACTAAGAATAATGAGCTGCTTATTCTTGAATGTATTCAAGGAAAAATTGGCTGACCAATTTGCAGGGATTAACACTTGCATTTTTAAGGATGAGGGGCTAGAAAATATCTAATGATTCTCATCAATTTGTAATCACATCAGTTTCCTGCTTAAAAATACCCTAAGGCTTCAAATTGCCAAGAATAGAAAGGAATCACAGTATTCCTTTATTAATATCACAGCATTCGCTGTGATACTCAAGGCCCTTCAGAATGTTGCTCTGATCTGTCTTTCCCAGGTTATCTCCTACTGTCCCCATTAGGGAGCCATTTCCAAGCTAAACTGGTCCATTGATCACGTAGCTTCTTCCCTCCTTGCCTTTCTATTTTTTTTTTTAATAAAATTTTATTTTTCTAGATACAAGGTCTTTCTATATTGGCCAGGTTGGTCTTGAACTCTTGGCATCAGGCCATCCTCCTGCACTTCAGCCTCCAAAAATGCTAGGATCACAGGCTTGAGCCACCATTCCTGGCCCTTTCCTTGCCTTTCTTTTGTTCATGCTGTTATTTCCTAGAATGCTCTTTTGGCTCTTTGCCTAGGGAAATGCAACTCCTTTTTCAATTTGAATCATCAAATACTACCTTGCTTTGAAGCTTCCCTGCTCTTGTAGGTATGACTCTGCAGAGCTGACATTTACTACTAGGAATGCACAGCCATACCAATAGTTTACAGTTAGGGTCCACTCCACTTGGTGAGTCAGTGCCCATGCCGTATCAGAGGTTGAAAATGTTAAACATCACCCTGCTGTCACTGTAACACATGTAACACATGTTATATATTGTACATATTGTAAACACAAATATAATATTATAAAAGGCCTAGCACCCCCATAGCCATGAAGGAAATCTGAGTGAAATGAATTCATTGATTTTAACTATCTGTAGTTCTAATCCTTACCAGCTGGTTAACTCTTCCAACTTCAGCAAGTGGGTAGCACCTTCACACATAGGTTGAAATTGGTCTGATATATAAATGCTGTATTTCTTACTCCTTTTATTTTTTTTTTAAACTACTGTAGAGGTCTTTGGGAATATTCTGAGAATACACTTAGTTGAAGTAGTCAAATTTTCAGAGTCAGGGATACCTATATCCACAATTCTAAGAGGGGGCAGGATAGAGTCCAACAGACAGAATCTCTTACAGAATGCAGTTCAACTTCAGAGTCCAACAGATCTGAGTTTGAATTCTGTCTGTGCTAAGTGCTAGGGTTGTTTTTACAGCTGTCAAACCCAGAACACTAAGCAGTAATAATATCTACTTTTATTGAGTGCTTACTGTGTGCTTTGCATAGAGCTTAATGCATTGTATATGGGATTTTATGAAATCCTCCTTTCAACAACCCTGTGAGGAAGGTACCATTTTTGTGCCTTTTTTTTTTTTTAACAGATGAGGAAACTGAAGCCTAGCTACAGTAATAACATATTCAAGGTCACATGACTAGCACTTGGCATCAACAATGGCTGTTGTAACTTCCACTAGCTGCTCACAATATACATAAACTTATCTGCAGTGCCTGGTTCCTAAAAGGCATGATACAATGTTCAGTATATTCAAACATGTGTTTCAATGTTTGGAGCATTTGGATTCCAAAAGGAGAACTTTATGCTTTTATATTTTTATGTTTAACATCGCAGTTTTTGCCTGAAATCCAGGAACAAATGGACTTGAACAAATTGTATTAGGCCCTTTACATGGGCAGAGCATTGTGGCTTGCATTTACTCAAATCCAAATTAAGGTCTAAATCCAAAGAAAGAAAATCACCTTTTTCCAAGAACCAAACTCCACGGGGAGAGAAAGTAGGCCAAGCACCTCCTGGACAAACCACTGGAAGGGATCCATCATTTCTTTCAACTTTTGTTACTTGCTACCAGCCCTGAAATAAACCTGTTTGTGCCAACACTCGTTATTTCTCCACCTCCAAAGAAAGTCAGCATTCAAACAATATGGAAGATTCTGGATAGGCCATTGTAATAATGAGTCATTCTAATGGAAAGTTTAAGTGCCGATTCTTCATCTTTCTAGCTGTGTGATTTTACCATACCCCAGCCTTTCTGAGGCTCAGTCCTTGTTTTCCAATCTCTAAAATGGGGATAATAATGTAACTTTGCTAGTTTCTTAACCTGTGACTCAGGTTTTCTTCCAATTTATACAATAAGGATAATAACTACTTCAGATTTGTTGTGAAAGCTAAATGAGGAATATATATGTATATGTAAAAATATACATTATGTTATACACTATATATAACATATAGTATAAATATGCACGAATTACTATGACAAGTATGAAGTGTTACGATTAATGAATATGGCATAAAGGAAGGGGGAAGGGATTTTTCTGCAGAAATTCACTTGCTGAGGTGATAAATCAGAGGTGATAAATCAGGTGGGCAAATTACTCCATTTACTTGTCATACTGATCAGCCCTGCCTACCTCACAGACCTTTCTTTTAACTTTTTTCTTCTTTTTAATTTTAAGCATTTTGTAAAGATGAGGTCTCACTATATTGCCCAGGCTGGCCTCAAACTCCTGAGTTCAAGCAATCCTCCTGCCTTGGCCTCCCATGTTATTTTTTTCTTACTTCATAAATATTCATATTGTATAAAAATATAAGATGCAGGCAAACAAAGATACAAAAGAACTAGAAAGACACTCACAATCCCATCATCCAGATATAATTTTGATGTATACCATTCCAGACTTATTTCTATACATGTACTTGCGTGTGTGTATTTCTAAAATGAGATCATTTGGTGTACAATTTTTTTTTTTTTTTTGAGATGGAGTCTTGCTCTGTCGCCCAGGCTGGAGTGCAGTGGTGCAATCTCGGCTCACTGCAACCTCTGCCTCCTGGGTTTAAGCGATTCTCCTGCCTCAGTCTCCCGAGTAACTGGGATTACAGGCATGTGCCACCACGCCTGACTAATTTTTTTGTATTTCTAGTAGAGACGAGGTTTCACCGTGTTAGCCAGGATGGTCTCGATCTCCTGACCTTGTGATCCACCCGCCTCGGCTTCCCAAAGTTCTGGGATTACAGGAGAGAGCCACCACACCTAGCCCTGTGTACTATTTTATAGCCTTACTTTTTTAGCTTAACAGAATGTCTTGAACATCTTTCATTGTTAATAAATATATTTTATATCATTTTAGAATATGTAATATTGTATATACTATAATTTGGTAAATATTCCTATGTAAAAATATTCCTCTGTAAAGCTATACCACACTTTATTTAATCATTATGCAATGTCGAACCATTTATTTCAAATTGTTTTCTATTTATAAATGAGTCTGTGGTAAACACCCTTAGAGCTAAAACTGATCACATAAATGGTTATAAGTGTTAAAATAAATAGAAGTGGAATTACTGGTTCAAAAAAGTACATACCTTTTTAACAGTTTATTGAACTATAATTTACCAAAAGGGTACAATTCGATAATTCTTAGTACATTTATAGAGTTGTGCAATCACCACCACAATTCAGTTTGAGAATGTTTTCATCAGCCCTAAAAGTTTCTTCATGCTGATGTGCCTAACTCCAGGCAACCGCTGATCCACTCTACAAATTGTCTTTTCTGGAAATGTCATACAAATGGAATCATACAAAAAGTACTGTTTTGTGTCCGGCTGCTTTCCCTTAAATAATGTTTTGAGGTTATTCATCTGGCAGCACATATTAGCAACTTGTTCCGTCATACTGCCCAAGAGTATTTCAGTGAATGGGCAGACCACATTTTGTGTATTCATTCATGAGTTGATGACTTTTGGGTTGTTTCTACCTTTATCTCTTTTAAATAATGCTACTGTGAGAATTCACATAAAAGTCTTTGTATGGACATGGACATATATTTCACTTCTCTTGGGTAAATACTTAATAATGGAATTACTAGGTTGTATGGTAAATTTATTTTCAACTGTATAAAAATCTGCATACTACTTTCCAAAGTGGCTGTACCATTCCACATTCCGGGTACAATGTGTTCAGGTGCCAGTTTCTCCACATCCTTGCAGAGACTTGATATTACCAATATTTTGGATTATAACCATTCTAGTAGATGTGTAGTGGTATTTCACTATAGTTTTAATTTGGATTTTCATAATGATTAATGATGTTGAGCACTGTTACATATGTATATTAGCTATTTGTATACCTTCTTTAGTAAAATATCTATTCAAATATTTCACCAATTTTTTTTTTTTTTTGAGATGGAGTCTCGCTCTGTCACCCAGCTGGAGTGCAGTGGTGTCATCTTGGCTCACTGCAACCTCTGCCTTCTGGGTTCAAGTAATTCTCCTGCCTCAGCCTCCTGAGTAGTTGGGATTACAGGTGCACACCACCACACCCAGCTAATTTTGGAATTTTTAGTAGAGACAGGGTTTCGCCATGTTGGCCAGGATGGTCTTCGTCTCTTGACCTCGTGACCCTCCTGCCTCAGCCTCCCAAAGTGCTGGGATTACAGGGATGCACCATGGTGCCTGGCCTATTTCACCAATTTTTAAGTTGGATTTTTTGTTTTTCAGAGTTAGTTGTAAGAGTTTTTTTATATATTCTAAATACATATCCTTTATTAGATACATGATTTGAAAATATTTTATTTCATTCTATAGCCTATCTTTTCATAATCCCAGGTAGTTTTTTCTTTTTGATGCTATTGAGAATGGAGTTGTTTTCTGAATTTCATGTACAAATTGTTGCTAGTATATAGAAATACAATTGACTTCTTGTTTTTCAATTGATTTCTGCATATTGATTTTATTTCCTGCAGCCTGCTAAAATTATATAGTTTTATTAGTTTTAGTAGGGTTATTAAAATTTGGTAGATTCCTTAGGATTTTCAATGTATAGGATCAAGGTTTTTAAAATTAAGATGAAATTCACATAACATAAAATTAATCATTTTAAAATATACAATTCAGTGACATTTAGTACATTCACTTGGTTGTGCAGCCACCACCCCATCTGCTTCCAAAACATAACACTCCAAAAGAAAACCCCATACCAATTAAGCAGTCACCCCTCATTTCCTGCATCCAACCCCCAGCTCCTTGCATCCATCTGTTTTCTGTCTCTATGGGTTTATCTATTCTGTATATTTCATATACATGGAATCATACAGCATGCAACCTTTTGTGTGTGAATTTTTTCATTTAGTATGACGTCTTAGAGGTTCATCCATATTGTGGGTATGTATCAGTTCTTCCTTTTTATAATGTACCATTGTATGTCTATATCATATTTTGCTTATTCTTTCATCTGTTAATGGACATTTGGGTTGTTTCCATCTTTTGGCTATTGCGAATAGTGCTGCTATGAGCATTTGTGCCCAAGCACATCTTTGAGTCTCTGTTTTGATTTATTTTCAGTGTAGACATAAGACTGGAATTGCCGTGTTATATGGTAATTCCATGTTTAACTTGAGAAACCACCAAATTGCTTTCCATAGTGTGTGTACCATTTTACATTCTCACCAGCAATGCACGAAGGTTCCAAAAACATGACATCTTTGCCAAAACTTATTATTTTCTGCTTTTTTTTTTTTTTTTGAGACAGAGGTTCACTCTTGTTGCTCTGGCTAGAGTGCAATGGGGCGATCTCGGCTCACTGCAACTTCTGTCTCCTAGGTTCAAGCAATTTTCCTGCCTCAGCCTCCTAAGTAGCTGGGATTATAGACATGCACCATCATGCTCAGCTAATTTTGTAGTTTTAGTAGAGATGAGGTTTCACTATGTTAGTCAGGTTGGTCTCAAACTCCTGACCTCAGGTGACCTGCCTGCCTTAGCCTCCCAAAGTGCTGGGATTACAGGTGTGAGCCACCGCACCCAGCCTATTTTCTGTTTTCTATAAATTATAACCCCCCTGTGGGGTATGAGGTGGTATTTCATTGTGGTTTTGATTTGTATTTACCTAATGGGATTATATTTTGTAAAGTCTATATATTTTTAGTTATTTTCCTGGTGATTGCTTTAGGAATTACAATATGTATCTCCATTTGCTTTTCACATTTTACTTGAGGCTATTCCTGACTTCATTTGAGTAAAATATGGCAACTTTGTTCCAATATGTTTCCATTTTATTCACTCTACTTTGTGCTATTTTTGTCGTATGTATTACATCGATATGTATTGAAAACCAAATAATACAGTGTAGTAATTGTTTCTTTAGACAATATTATATCTTTTAAAAGACACTAAAGGATGAGAAGAGACAAAACATTTATACAGTCTTTTATATTTGCCCACATATTTACCATTTGCCTCTTTCTGTCCATCCTGTTTATCATCTGATGCCATTTTATTTCAGCCTGAAGAACTTATTTTGGTATTTACTATAAGGCAAGTCTCCTAGCAACACTGCCTCAATTTTTGTTCAACTGCAAATAACATTATTTTGCCTTTGTCTTTGAAGAATAGCTCTGTTGGATATATAATTTTTTTTTAAGATAGAGTCTTGCTCTGTTGCCCAGGCTGGAGTGCAGTGGCATGATCATAGCTTGCTGCAATCTCAAACCCATGGGCTCAAGCAGTCCTCCTGCATCAGCCTTCCTAGTAGCTAGGACTACAGGCATGAGCCACTGAGCCCAGCTAGAATTCTTTTTTGACAGAATTCTTTCAGCACTTCCAACATGTTGTTCCACTGCCTTGTGCCGTCTATTGTTTCTGATGAGAAGTCAGTTACTAATCATACTGCTGTTTCCCTCTTAGGTGGTAAGTCATTTTTCCTCTTGCTGTTTTTGATTTTGTCTTTGTTTTTGGCTTTTAATAGTTTGATTGTTATGTGTCTAGGTGAGAGTCTATTTGCACTTATCCTACTTAGGCATTATTGAACTTCTTGGATCTACAGATCAATGCATGCAGTGTCCCAGTTAGCTAGGGATGTGTGGAGAGCTTCTATGTCAAGTTTCTATGATTCTATCATTTCCAGGATCTTCTTGTCAAATTTCTGGATAGTTCCCCATTCTGTCATTCAGCCCAACTAGCAATGCAACTTCAAACTATCAGTACTATTCCCTATTTGTTTGCTACTTTTACTGACAATACTCCTGGGCACAGATTTTCCTCCCTCAACCCCAAATCAAATCCTTTCTAGCATCAAAGCTACTGATATGCACAGATTGCCCCACACTGATAGCACTACTGGGTCACAAGTTGGCTGGCAGGATGGGAATAGTTCCAGACAATAATATAGTAGACTCCTTCTGTTTTCACCCAAAGTTCAGCAGCTTTTCATGAGTATATATTTTTAAATTTTCTGTTTGCCTTTGGTCAACTTCCAGAGCCCTGAAATACTTATTTTTGAATAACTTTGTCCAGTTTTGTCACTGCAGGTGGTTGGGGGAAGGGGGAGAGATTTGCCTTCCTCATCTTTCTGCTCTACTCAGATGTTCTGTCTATGCATGCATTTTTATTTTATTTTTATTTTATTTTTTGAGACAGAGTCTCACTTAGTCACCCAGGCTGGAGTGCAGTGGTGCAATCTCGGCTCACTGCAACCTCTGCCTCCCAGGTTCAAGCTATTCTCCTGCCTCAGCCTCCCAAGTAGCTGGGACTAAAGACATGCGCCACCATGCCTGGCCAATTTTTTTGTATCTTTTTTTTTTAATTTTTTTAGTAGAGATGAGGTTTCACCATGTTGGTCAGGTTGGTCTCAAACTCCTGACCTAAAATGATCTGCCCGCCTCGGCATGCCAAAAGGCTGGGATTACAGGCGTGAGCCACTGCGTCCGGCCTGGTGCATGCATTTTTGATACTTTTGATACAGAGAGATAAATTGCTTTCCAGAAACATTATGCCAATTTATGCTCCTGTCAGTAGTATATGAGAGTGCCAGCTTCCCTATATGTTTTCCAGGATTGGATAATAGCGTTAAATGAATATATTGTAATTTATAGGTAAAAACTGCATTACATTGTGGATTTAATTTCAATTTCTCTAATTACAATTACTTTAAGGATCTTACTTAAGAATAGGATGAGATGATGTTATATGTGTTAAACTTCCCCTGGATATAAAATTTTTCTATAGAAATGCGAGGCATGTATTACTGTCTTGCAATACTTAGATTCTGACCACAAACCAAAATAGTTCTCATAGTTCTCATGTTTAAGATACTTAGGATAAGCCCAGAAAGATCCCTGATTTACATATGGAGAACTCAGAGTTGAATACATGTATCATATCCTCCTGTAGGAATACTAGTGATGATGTTCCAGCAAACCAATCTTCAAGATTAAAATAATTCCTCAATAAAGGTAGGAACTGCAGGATTTAGCGGAAAATTGGTGGAGAGGAGACAAACCACAACTCACGTAACAGCTCAGTGTTTGTGGATAAGTTCTAATATGGCTTTAAATATCTGAGAATGTTAAGACAACAGTTTTATGAGAGTGTCCTGAGACTTTCCAGGAATTATACATAAAATTCAGCATTTCCTCTGAAGGGAACCAGGATATAAGAAGGAAAATCCATTGCAAGTCCATAAAACCCAGGATATGAGGGCATGGACTTGTTTTTCTCTTGATAACATAATACACAATTGATTGTAGAAAATATAGAAAATTCATATATGCAAAAGAACACAAATTCTCATTATCTTACCATCCAAAGATAACCACCAATATAAGTATGTGCATAGCCTTCTTGGTTTTAAAAATGGGAAAGATAAAGAGAGGAAGGGATATTTTATAATCTGTATGAGTCTGTTTGTTTTTATTTTTTTATTTTAATTAATTAATTAATGTATTTTTTAAAATTTTTTTTAGGATCAGGATTTATCCATCATTTTTATTTCAATAGATAGCCAAATAAGACCCAGGAAAATTACATTTGCATAATGTCAGAAAGCAAAGTACTAGGAGAAAACACATTAAATTTTCTATTTTTTAACTTCCAGCCATTATTCCCTTAATGATGATGAATTCTATTACATTACACTATTATTTCTTATATGTTCTATTTCACTTTTAAAAGCTTCTGTTTTATTATTTTGTAAAAACCTTGAACTGGCTTTTCTTTGAGGACAACAATGTTAGCAAAATAGAATGTGAAAGTTTCAAACTAAGATATATTAACATCTATTTTTAGAGTAACCATTAATATTTAGAATATAAAATTAATATTTTTTTGTTTTTAAACTCTTGCACTTCTTCTAAGCCTTTTGATGCTACCTCAATTGGAAGAGGAGGCTGCCAAGGAGAAGTTAGAACAGTGGAACCCGACTGAAGGTATCAAATCAATTTTTAAAGCCCATGAGTTAAGAAGGTGATGAGGAATCCATCCACAACCAGTTAACAGGACTTTTATTACAATATCTGGAAAGACAATGTCACCACCTGTCTTAGGAGGTGGGAGGTGAACAAAGAATCATGACAGTGCGCTAAAGCAGTACTTCACAAACAACCAGTGGTGGTGGATGAGTTTCAAATTTCCAACCCATCCTGGACTGATGCTTTTGTGAAATATAAAATCACACATTTGGGTATCACTGTAATTTCAAATTGCTGTAAATTACTCTAAATTTCTTTACTTATTGCAGAATTATAGTAAATGCTTGTAGGTCACCATAGGCCCATGGATCCCATATTGGGTAGGGCTGTACTAAAATACTTGTCTTGTTTCAGGGACAAATTAGTTATCAATAGTGATTAAGACAGTAATATGCTGATGAATGTCTAACAATTGGTTCTCTGAAGGGGGGATGAGAGGTGAAGCCAGCTGGACTTCCTGGGTCGAGTGGGGACTTGGAGAACTTTTCTGTCTAGATAAAGGTTTGTAAATGCACCAATCAGCACTCTGTGAAAACGCACCAATCAGGGCTCTGTGTCTAGCTAAAGGTTTGTAAATGCACCAATCAGCACTCTGTAAAAACACACCAATCAGCGCTCTGTGTCTAGCTAAAGGTTTGTAAACGCACCAATCAGCACTCTGTAAAAACGCACCAATCAGCACTCTATCTAAAGGTTTGTAAATGCGCCAATCAGCACACCAATCAGCACTCTGTAAAACGGACCCATCAGCAGGACATAGGTGGGGCCAAATAAGGGAATAAAAGCTGGCCACCCGAGCCAGCAGCAGCAACCCGCTTGGGTCCCCTTCCACACTATGGAAGCTTTGTTCTTTTGCTCTTCATAATAAATCTTGCTGCTGCTCACTCTTTGTGTCCACACTACCTTTATGAGCTGTAACACTCACCAAGAGGGTCTGTGGCTTCATTCCTGAAGTCAGTGAGACCACGAACCTACTGGAAAGAAGAAACTCCAGACACATCTGAACATCTGAAGAAACCAACTCCAGACACATCATCTTTAAGAACTGTAACACTCACTGTGAGGTTCCGCGGCTTCATTCTTGAAGTCAGCGAGACCAAGAACCCACCGGAAGGAACCAATTCCAGACACATTTTGGCAACCACAAAGGGACTATCGACTATCGCCAAGTGGTGAGCACCATTGGACCCCTTTCGCTTGCTATTCTGTCCTATTTTTCCTCAGAATTCGGGGGCTAAATACCGGGCATCTGTCGGCCAGTTAAAAGTGACTAGCACGGCCGCCAGACTAAACACACGGGTGTCAGGCTTTCTGGGAAAGCACTCTCTAACAAACCCTGACTCTCCAGAGTTGGGAGCGTTGGTTTGCCTGGAACCAGTTTCCGCTTTTCTTGTACTTCTGGGCTGAGCCAAGGGTCAACAAAGAGGAAAGCTATTCAGCTCCGGGGTCCTGACAGCAAGTTGGTTGACCCTGCGGCCATGAGCAGAACTCTCAAAGTCATGTTGCCCAAGCCAGACTCGCCCATCTATCCTATCTATCCTGACCCTTGCCTTCTGGGTCCTAACGCCTCTCAGACAAACTTCCTCTTGCCTCTCTTCTCCAAGGCTAGTCCCACTTCTAAAAACCACTCCCTGTCTCTGGTGCTTTTCTAGTTTCTCCTATAAGAATGATTTCTAGTATAAACCTCAGGACTCTGTTACCTTCTTTAGGCACCTGGGCTTGCCAAACAGAAAGATATAATTTTTGCCCAAAGCCCCATTGGGGCGGGGGACTATCTGGAATTTTAGGATCCCTCCTCAGACTAGCAGGCCTAACAAAAGCTATTCCTGAAGCTAGGATATGGGGAGCTTCAGAAATGGTATCTTTCCTATTCATATAAGTGAGGACAAAAGGCATCACTCTTCCAACTCTGGAGGTCCCTTTCCTCCCTCAGAGTATGGCCCTCCACTTCATTTTTGGGGCATAACATCTTTATAGGACATGGGTAAGGTCCCAGTACTAACAGGAGAATGCTTAGGACTCTAACAGGTTTTTGAGAATGTGTGGGTAAGGGCCACTAAATCTGACCTTCCTCAGTCCTCCTTGTGGTCTAGGAGGAAAACTAGCATTTCTGCTGCTGCGTCAGTGAGCACAACTATTCCAATCAGCAGGGTCCAGGGACTGTTGCGGGTTCTTAGTCAGGGGGAGAAACCAAACAAACCAAAACCATGGGCGTTTTTTTCTTTCAGATGGGAAACACTCAGGCATCAATAGGCCCACCCTTGAAATGCATCCTAAGCCACTGGGACCAATTTGACCTGCAAACCCTGAAAAAGAGGTGGCTCATTTTTTGTGCAGTACAGCCTGGCCCCAATATTCTCTCTCTTATGGGGAAAAATGGCCACCTGAGGGAAGTATAAATTATAATACTATCCTGCAGCTTGATCTTTTCTGTAAGAGGGAAGGCAAATGGGGTGAAATACCTTATGTCCAAGCTTTCTTTTCATTGAACTAGAATCCACAACTATGCAAAGCTTGCAATTTACATCCCACAAGAGGACCTCTCAGCTTACCCCCATATCCTAGCCTCCCTATAGCTCCCCTTCCTATTAATGATAAGCCCCCTCTAATCTTCCCCACCCAGAAGGAAATAAACAAAGACATCTCCAAAGGACCACAAAACCCTCTGGGCTATCAGTTATGTCCCCTTCATGCTATAGGGGGAGGGGAATTTGGGGCAACCTGGGTACATGTCCCCTTCTCCCTCTCTGATTTAAAGCAGATCAAGGCAGACCTGGGGAAGTTTTCAGATGATCCTGATAGGTACATAGATGTCCTACAGGGTCTAGAGCAAACCTTTGATTTCACTTGGAGAGATGTCATGCTATTGTTAGATCAAACCCTGGCCTTTAATGAAAAGAATGCAGCTTTAGCTTTAGCCTGAGAGTTTGGAGATACCTGGTATCTTAGTCAAGTAAATGACAGAATGACAGCTGAAGAAAGGGACAAATTCCCTACCATTCAGCAAGCTGTCCTAGTATGGATCCCCACTGGGACCTCGACTCAGATCATGGGGACTGGAGTCATAAACATCTGTTGACCTGTGTTCTAGAAGGACTAAGGAGAATTAGGAGAATTAGGAAAAAGCCCATGAATTATTCAATGATGTCTACCATAACTCAGGGAAAGGAAGAAAATCCTTCTGCCTTCTTTGAGTGGCTACAGGAGGCCTTAAGAAAATATACTCCCCTGTCACCCAACTCACTTGAGGGTCAATTGATCCTAAAAGATAAATTTATTGAATCAATATCGTGAAAATGGCCATACTGCCCAAGGTCATTTACAGATTCAATGCCATCTCCATCAAGCTACCAATGACTTTCTTCACAGAATTGGAAAAAACTACTTAAGTTCATATGGAACCAAAAAAGAGCCCACATTGCCAAGACAATCCTAAGCCAAAAGAACAAAGCTGGAGGCTTCATGCTACCTGACTTCAAACTATACTACAAGGCTACAGTAACCAAAACAGCATTGTACTGGTACCAAAAGAGAGATATAGACCAATGGAACAGAACAGAGCCCTCAGAAATAATACCACACATCTACAACTTTCTGATCTTTGACAAACCTGACAAAAACAAGAAATGGGGAAAGGATTCCCTACTTAATAAATGGTGCTGGGAAAACTGGCTAGCCATATGTAGAAAGCTGAAACTGGATCCTTTCCTTACACCTTATACAAAAACTAATTCAAGATGGATTAAAGACTTAAATGTTAGAACTAAAACCATAAAAACCCTAGAAGAAAACCTAGGCAATACCATTCAGGACATAGGCATGGGCAAGGACTTCATGACTAAAACACCAAAAGCAATGGTACCAAAAGCAATGGCAACAAAAGCCAAAATTGAAAAATGGGATCTAATTAACCTAAAAAGCTTCTGCACAGCAAAAGAAACTACCATCAGAGTGAACAGGCAACCTACAGAATGGGAGAAAATTTTTACCATCTACCCATCTGACAAAGGGCTAATATCCAGAATCTAAAAAGAACTTAAACAAATTTCCAGGAAAAAATCAAACAACCCCATGAAAAAGTGGGCAAAGGATATGAACAGACACTTCTCAAAAGAAGACATTTATGCAGCCAACAGACAGATGAAAAAAGGCTAATCATCACTGGCCAACAGAGAAATGCAAATCAAAACCACAATGAGATACCATCTCACACCAGTTAGAATGGTGATCATTAAAAAGTCAGGAAACAACAGGTGCTGGAGAGGATGTGGAGAAATAGGAACACTTTTACACTGTTGGTGGGACTGTAAACTAGTTCAACCGCTGTGGAAGACAGTGTGGCAATTCCTCAAGGATCTAGAACTAGAAATACCATTTGACCCAGCCATCTCATTACTGGATATATACCCAAAGGATTATAAATCATGCTGCTATAAAGACACATGCACATGTATGTTTATCGCAGCACTATTCACAATAGCAAAGACTTGGAACCAACTCAAATGTCCATCAATGATAGACTGGATTAAGAAAATGTGGCACATATACACCATGGAATACCATGCAGCCCTAAAAAATGATGAGTTCATGTCCTTTGTAGGGACATGGATGAAGCTGGAAACCATTATTCTCAGCAAACTATTGCAAGGAGAGAAAACCAAACACCGCATGTTCTCACTCATAGGTGGGAATTGAACAATGAGAACACTTGGACACAGGATGGGGAACATTACACACCGGGGCCTGTCATGGGGTCGGGGGAGGGGGAGGGATAGCATTAGGAGATATACCTAATGTAAATGACGAGTTACTGGGTGCAGCACAACAACATGGCACATGTATACAGATGTAATAAATCTGCATGTTGTACACATGTACCCTAGAACTTAAAGTATAATTTAAAAAAAAGATAAGTTTATTACCCAATCAGCTGCAGATATCAGAATAAAGCTCCAAAAGTGAGCCCTGGGCCCTGAACAAAATCTGGAGGCATTATTAAACCTGACAACCTTGGTGTTCTATAATAGGGACCAAGAGGAACAGGCCCAAAAGGAAAAGCAAGATCAGAGAAAGGCCTCAGCCTTAGTCATAGCTCTCAGCCTTAGTCATGGCCCTCAGACAAACAAACCTTGGTGGTTCAGAGAGGAAAGAAAATGAGGCAGGCCAATCACTTGGTAGGGCTTGTTATCAGTGTGGTTTACAAGGACACTTTAAAAAAGATTGTCCAATGAGAAACAAGCCGCCCCCGCATCCATGTCCACTATGCCAAGGCAGTCACTGGAAGGCACACTGCCCCAGAGGGCAAAGTTCTCTGGATCAGAAGCCTCAAACCAGATGATCCAACAACAGGACTGAGGGTGCTCGGGGCAAGCGCCAGCTCATGTCATCACCCTCACTGAGCCCCGGGTGCATTTAACCATTGAGGGCCAGGAAATTGACTTCTTCCTGGACACCGGCATGGCTTTCTCAGTATTAATCTCCTGTCCCAGACAGCTGTCCTCAAGGTCTCTTACCATCTGAGGAATCCTGGTACAGCCTGTAACCAGATAATTCTCTCACCTCCTCAGTTGTAATTGGGAGACTTTGCTACAGATATTAAGATGGTAGGAGTGGAATCTTGGATTCACCGCACCCAAATTAAATTTTGGGCACCCCCTGAGGAACCTGTGGGACCATCAGCTCAGGAGTCCCAAGGTCAGCCAGACCAGCCTCAATACACCTGCGAACCGTTGGAGGACTTGCCTCTCCTATTTCGGAAGGAAACATCCCAGACTAAAAAGGCTCCTACTGCTGATCCTGAGGAAAAACCCTTTCCTCTTTAAAAAAGATAAGTGAAAACCGACATAATCTTTATCTTTAACACCTCTCCTTGCCCCTTTAATGGAACCCTTTTACTATTTCATCATATTATTAAGCAGCATACTAACCATACTCTTTGCAATAGGACTATATACTGTAGCTCCTGCTGGGATGAAAATCCTAATCACATCAACCTTCTTTCTATCTTCCTTCCTTCTGACAGCAATTTACTCCTACCTTTATCTCAGACTGGACAAAATGATCTCATCTTCCAGAGCACCCTCTTTACCTTCCTATTTACTCTTTGCCTATCTATCCCTCCTGCTTCCTTGGATACCTCATACAATCACCCCTCCCCTTCCACTAGCTCCTAATTACCTCTACAAGACTCTCAACTTAACCCACTCTCTGTTAAACCAGTGCAATCCTTCCCTGGCAAATGACTGTTGGCTTTGTATCTCTCTATCAACTTCTGCTTATGTTGCCACTCCCATTCCCACAAGAAATTGGGTCTTTACCAACTTAACCTACCACCCTCATTATGAAGGAATAGACCCTTTCCAACTTCTAAATATGCAATCATTAGCCGACCTCCCCACCTCTGATAGGACCAAGAATACCCTAACAGGACATACAATCCAACTTTTACGTTCTTACATTTCCAACCTCATCTATTACACAAGCAATGAAAAGCCCATATACGGCCCTGTAACTACGAATACCGTCTTAACTTTCCAAGCCCCTTTATGCATCCAATGCAACCTGTTATCAGGCCTGCCTCTTGGGCACCTACTACCCCATCAGTGTAATTACACCCTACAACTTCAAGCCCCAACTGATCATTGTAACTTCCGAGTCACCCAAACAGCTCCATTCAGATGGCTTGTCTGCTTCTCAGGGACCCCTAAAATCACCACCTCCTCCCTGCTTAACAAACAGTCCAGGTTTTGTAATGGCTAATATACTCCCTGCATGACCATTCACCCCTGGACTCCCTGCATCAGCGCCCCCACCACTAGTGAATGCCTTCTCATCCCCTCTTTCAATCGCTTTCTCGAATGGTTCCTAGTAGATACAAAATGATTTTTTCTCCAATGGGAGAAGAGAACACAGGGAGCCACTCAGTTTGCTCCCAACACCCCTTTCCAGCCCCTCACCGGGGCTACCTTGGCAAGTACTCTAGGAGTATGGGAAAATGAAAACAACAAACTCACACACCTTTTTAACATACACAACCAGTTCTGTCTACCCAGCCAAGGTATATTCTTATGTGGAACGTCGACCTATATCTGCCTTACCATTAACTGGACAGGCACCTGCACCTTAGTCTTTCTAAGTCCCAACATTAACATTGCCCCCAGGAAATCAGACCCTATCAGTACTCCTCAAAGCTCAAGTCCATCAGCGCAGAGCCAAACAATTAATACCCCTACTTAGAGGGTTAGGAATGGCTACTGCTACAGGAACCGGAATAGCCAGTTTACCTACTTCATTATCCTGCTACCACACACTCTCAAAGGATTTCTCAGACAGTTTGCAAGAAATAACGAAATCAATCCTTACTCTACAATCCCAAATAGACTCTTTGGCAGCAGTGACTCTCCAAAACCGCCGAGGCCTAGACCTCCTCACTGCTGAGAAAGGAGGACTCTGCACCTTCTTAGGGGAAGAGTGTTGTTTTTACACTAACCAGTCAGGGATAGTACGAGATGCCGCCCGGCGTTTACAGGAAAAGTCTTCTGAAATCAGACGCCTTTCAAACTCTTATACCAACCTCTGGAGTTGGGCAACATGGCTTCTCCCCTTTCTAGGTCCCGTGGCAGCCATCTTGCTATTACTCACCCTCAGGCCCTGTATTTTTAACCTCCTTGTCAAATTTGTTTCCTCTAGAATCGAGGCCATCAAGCTACAGATGGTCTTACAAATGGAACCCTCAATGAGCTCAACTAACAACTTCTAATGAGGACCCCTGGACCGACCCACTGGCCCTTTCACTGGCCTAAAGAGTTCCCCTCTGGAGGACACTACAACTGTGGTGTTGTAGGGCCCCTTCTTAGCCCCATCCAGCAGGAAGTAGCTAGAGCAGTCATTGCCCAATTCCTAATGGCAGTTGTGGTGTCCTGTTTAGAGGGGGGATTGAGAGGTGAAGCCAGCTGGACTTCCTGGGTTGAGTGGGGACTTGGAGAACTTTTCTGTCTAGCTAAAGGTTTGTAAATGCACCAATCAGCACTCTGTAAAAACGCACCAATCAGTGCTCTGTGTCTAGCTAAAGGTTTGTAAATGCACCAATTAGCACTCTGTAAAAACGGACCAATCAGCACTCTGTAAAATGGACCGATCAGCAGGACGTGGGTGGGGCCAAATAAGGGAATAAAAGCTGGCCACCTGAGCCAGCAGCGGCAACCTGCTCAGGTCCCCTTCCACACTGTGGAAGCTTTGTTCTTTCGCTCTTCAGAATAAATCTTGCTGCTGCTCACTCTTTGGGTCTGCACTACCTTTATGAGCTGTAACACTCACCACAAGGGTCTGCAGCTTCATTCCTGAAGTCTGCGAGACCACGAACCCACTGGAAGGAAGAAACTCCAGACACATCTGAAGGAACAAACTCCAGACACACCACCTTTAAGAGCTGTAACACTCACTGTGAGGGTCTGTGGCTTCATTCCTGAAGTCAGCGAGACCACGAACCCACTGGAAGGAAGAAACTCCGGACACATCTGAACATCTGAAGGAAGAAACTCTGGACATACCATCTTTAACAACTGTAACACTCACTGCAAGGGTCTGCAGCTTCATTCTTGAAGTCAGTGAGACCAATAACCCACTGGAAGGAACCAATTCCAGCCACAGGGATAGCACTTGACAATTTCTGTAGTGTAAATATTCTCCTGCTATGACAGAATTCCAGCTACTAAGAAATACAGAGTACAATGAATGCTGAGTAAGATGTGCACAAGTTGTCTATAGCACACTATTAAGAAACCTACAAATGGGTCTTAAGTTAATGGCAACTATCGTAAGAACAAAAATGGAATATCTAACCTTTAAACCAGCAGAAGAAAACTCAAATGCAAACTCACCTTATCCAATGGAAAGGTGGAAAAGAATATAAAAAGAAACATCCTTCTTGTGATTGGAGTATTTCTCAAATGCAACCTACCCTACCAATGCAGAAGCCAGATCTCACTTTTCCAGCTTCCTTAGCAGGGTAGGTGCACGCATGTGACTAAGGCTCAGCCAATCAATCAGATGGTTTCCCTCTGGATTTCTATTCGGGAGAGGGCATCTCGAGGAAGCTTCGTTTGAGCTGTGGTGATGAGGATAATCAGATCTTGGCACGTAGCAGTAAGGGGATACAGACACAGGCATCCACTCGAGCCTGTTTGGTGAGAGCTATAGAGTATGGGTGAGTAGTGGCTGTACTGGAGGAGTCCCCAAGGGTGGCATTTGAGGACTGACACCCTAAGCCACTGGGAGAGTCTATGAGATTCCTAATATCCTTAATAAATTCTCTTTTCTGCTTAAGCTATGTAAACAAGTGTGAACCCAAAAGAGTCAATCCTTCCAGTGGATCCCCAAGTGGCTAACTGGGCCTAAATTTTAAATAGAACCAAGCAACCATTTGCTGACTAGAAGTCACACACATACTCTGTCATTAAAACCCACACCTCTATTTAACTTTGGGACTTTCAGAGCTCATCTGAACCAACCAATCAGAGCTCACCTGAATCAATCAATCAGGTCTCAGCTATATCAACCAATCAGGACTCAGCTATATAGACCAATCAGAACTAAGTTAGCTTGACTTCTTCAAATGCGTAAAACAGACCTGATTGGGAACCTGGGTGGGAACTTTCACTATAAAATGCAGATCCTCCCTTCGTTCTCTGAAATGCATCTTCATTTTAAACAGTTTGCTCCCTGGTTTGCAAACTGTTCACTGGTATAAAGTTTCTTTCCTCCAAATTCCTTTTCTGAGAACTTCTGTTCACAGCTATTAACCATAGATTCCTTTGTTTGCAATCAAGAACAATGATTGATACAACACCTGCACCTCATTTTAAAAATAACATCTTTATTGAGATATGATTCATATAGCATACAACTGACCTAATTAAAATATACAAATCGATTGTTTTTAGTATAGTCACAAAGTTGTGCAACCATCACCACAATCAATTTTGCAATTTCATCACCCCTAAAAGAACCTCCATATCCATTAGCAGTTACTCTATATTTTCCCCCAACATCTGGCACCCCACTCCAACCACAGACCTAGGTAACCACTAAACTACTTTCTGTGTCTATCTATTTGTCTATTCTTGGTATTTCATACAGATAGAATAATATAGTATGCGGTCTTTTGTGACTGGATTCTTTCACTTAACCTCAAGTTTTCAAGTTTCATCCATTTTGTAGTATGTATCGTATTTCATTTCTCTTTATTGCTGAAAAATATTCCATTGCATGAAGATACCTCATTTCATTATCCATTCTTCAGTTGTGCATTTGGGTTGTTTTACTATTGTGAATAATGTTGCTATAAACATTTGTGTACAAAGTGGGTTTTTTGTGGACATATGTTTTCATTTATCTTGGGTATACACCTAGGAGTAGAATTGACGGATTATACAATAACTCTATGTTTAACCTTTTGAGCAAAATGTAGACTGTTTTTCAAAGTGGCTGCACCTGTAGTCCCAGCTACTTGGGAGGGTGAGACAGGAGGATTGCTTGAGTAGTCCCCAAGGAATTTGAGGCTGCAGTGAGCTGTGACTGTGCCCCTGCATTGCAGCCTGGGTGAGAGTGAGACCCTGCCTCTAAAAAACAAGCAAACACAAACAAAAAAACAAAAAATTCCTCTTGTTATGAATAATATTATTATTTCCTATAAGGAAGCAGATATCAACTGTGTAAGCCAGAATATTCTAATAATGAAGCTGAAATGGACTATTTTATCAGATGGGGAGCTTCTAATCACTGCAAATATCAAGATTAGGCAATTGGACTGACCATCTGTGAGGATGTTATTCCCTCATTTACCCATCCATCCATTCATTCATTCTTTGCTCCAAGAAAAAATTTAAGAGTCTTATAGGAATTCATAATATACCAGGAGAGAACACAAATTGGAAGAAGCAAGAAAGAGAAAAAAAATCATTCAGGTTAGAGATGTAAGATGAAGTCAGGAATTAAGCAAACAGAAAAGAGCTTGTCTTACCAGCTAGGTGTAACACCTTTGCATTTTCCAGCAGTCAAATTTGGCTTTGAGTTTTTCAGCAGTCAAGGCCAAGAGGGAGACTTGCTCAGCTATAAAATTTACAGTGTCCATTAGGCACAATTCTTCTTGACTCTAGGACCAGAAAGAAATGTCTCCTGATCCCAGTCCCGCGAAAGTCACTCCTTTATGTTAAGGTATTTCTGTTTTTGGTTCCCCTTTGGGCTTTTAGTCATTTTGCTAACCACCTTCTCTCTCACATTGGTTGGAACTTGGGAATGCTGGAGGCTCTGAAGTTGAGAGCTATTGCCCCACACATGAAAATAATAAAAATGCCTCTCCTCCTTGAGTCCTACTGCTTAAGTCCTCCTTGAATTGATTCTTTCAATGATGCATTTTGAATAATAACCACAACTGCCATCTATTGAGTAGTCAGGCACTTTTCCATCTTGATCTCTTCTTCACAACTAAACCAGACAGCATTTTGCTATTTTATAGATGAGTAAACAGACACAGGGTAAATGATCCATTAATACAAAAAATTAGCCAGGCATGGTGGTGTGCACCTGTAGTACCAGCTACTTGGGAGGCTGAGATGGGAGAATCACTTGAACCCAGAGGTTGCTGTGAGCCGAGATCACCCCACTGCACTCCAGCCTGGGTGACAGAGGGAGACATTGTCTCAAAAACAAAAAACAAAAAAAACAAAAACAAAAACCAAAAACAAAAAAAATTACAGAACTGGTAAGCAACAGAGCTGGGATTCAAATCCAGGTCTGCCAGGCTCCTTAGCCTGTCTTCTTTCAATGCAATCCCATTGCTGTTTCTAACTTTTTTCCTGATGATAGTATTAATTACTTTCTAACTTCTTAGATCCTTATTGGAAGATTTCCATATTGGTTAGACTAAGGGTTAATTTCCTCTCACAGAAAGACTCAAAACACAGCTGCTTAAACTGTGGAGGATTGTTTTTCTCTCTCATGTGAAAGTCTATAGCTGAGTGGTCCAGGCCTGCAGGAAGGCTCTGCCACTCATGATGTGGCTTGCTAGGGAACTCCAGTTGTCACCTGCGATCAGCTGGTGAAAAGTGGGAGAGTCAAGGACAGGCATATTTAAGAAAATAATGTCAAAGAGGCCAGGCGCGGTGGGGGTTGGGGATTTGGGAGGCGGGCGGCGGGGCGGCGGGGGTGGCGCACAGCTGTAATCCCAGCACTTTGGGAGGCCGGGGTGGGCGGATCACTTGAGGTCGGGAGTTTAAGACCAGTCTGGCCAACATGGAGAAACTCCGTCTCTATGAAAAATACAAAAATTAGCCAGGTGTGGTGGCACGTGCCTGTAATCCCAGCTATTCCAGAGGCTGAGGCAGGAGAATCTACTGAACCCGGGGGATTCAGAGGTTGCAGTGAGCCAAGATCATGCCATTGCACTCCAGCCTGGGCAACAGAGCAAGACTCCATCTCAAAAAAAAAAAAAAAAGAAAAGAAAATGATGCTACAGTTACACATGTCACTACTGCTCATATCCCATTGTGCTGATGTTAGAAAGTAATTAATATTGATGTGTTATTTGGATCAGGGTAACTCTGTATTCATTAAAGGAAAAAAGGGGGAAATCATCTCTGAAGAGTGGTTAACAGGCTGCATCATAATCTCCCTAGGAACAGTTCTGTTCTTTACAATTCTGAGTTTTATTTTGAATCAGTATTCAGCCAGCAGTGGTCAGACTGAGAAATAGATTGTTGTCTCTTGCTTTTTGCAAGTTCTCTTCCTTTTAATGTTTTCTCTCTGCTCCCTAAAGCAAAATCATTATTCACATAGAAATCTGGAGCTAGAAAAGCCTTTGTGATTTTATTGATGAGGAAACAGATTCAAAGCAAGTGACTTGTCCAAGGTCACACAAGTAGCTAGTAGCAGAGGTCAGACCTGTGTGTCTTGGTTTTACCCTGCCACATAGATGTAAGTCTACCTTCCCACCTTAAGCCTCTTTTTCTCTCTGTCTTTTTTTTTTTTTTTTTTTTTTTGCCATTTTCTCAGTTGAGGGCAATGGCAAGAAAATGAAGAACACATCTGGAAAGATATGGAAGCTCCTAAGTTTCCCCTGGAAAATTGTTTTTGTTGTTGTTGTTGTTGTTTGAGATGGAGTCTCTGCTCTGTCATCCAGGCTGGAGTGCAGTCGTGCCATCTCAGTTCACTGCAACCTCTGCCTCCTGGGTTCAAGCGATTCTGCTCCCTCAGCCCCCCAGTAGCTGGGATTACAAATGTGCACCACCACACCTGGCTAATTTTTGTATTTTTAGTAGAAACGGGGTTTCACCATGTTGCCCAGGCTGGTCTCAAACTCCTGAGCTCAAGTGATCCACTGGCCTCAACCTCCCAAAGTGCTGGGATTACAGGCGTGAGCCACTGCGCCAGGAGGAAACTTGTTGAAGGTGACATGAATCAAAGCCCCAAAAAATCCTTCCACCTTAGATAAAGCACAGTGATGCTCATTTGAAAACTGAAAGAAACTCTCCCAAGAAACCTCCTAGTCATTCCAGGCTTCCCATGAATCTTCCTGATACCCTGAAGATACCCCTCCATTTTGTCTCTGTTAATTGATGTAAAGTGTTAATGCATCTGAAATTCCTGTTCCTGTTAGCACCATGAGAATCTAGGATAACATATACCTTGCTTTATCTCTTTTTCTTTCTTCTTTGTGCAGCTCAAATTCAATGCTGCTTGAGGGGATGAAGGAATTCCATGAGCTCTGGGGCCTGGACATATTCATCCCTCAATAGCATTGCAATCAGATGGGCAGTCTTCAGCTGGCCTGCTCAGCCTGATTTTACAAAGCCTGGGTTTCCTCAGTGAAGAGGCAGGGAGAGACACAGAGGGTCCTAGTGTATGTGGGATGGTTAGCTAGTTATAGGGGTGTGTGTAGGGGGTGTGAGTGTAAGGGGACATGGATATGGAGAGTTTGAGGGGTGTGATATGGGGGTGTGAACCGTATGTTGGGAGGGGAAGAAAAGAAGAAAAGATTAAGAGGATAAAGAAAAAGAGGAAGATTTCTAGAATGTGTGTCAGCTAACGAAGCAAGCTTAAGGAGAATATAAGACGGGGTGAAAGTGAGAGAATATTAGAATGTGTGTGAGGGAAAGAGGGAGGATAAGCACAGGTGGGAGAACCCTTGATGCAGAGAAGAGTGATTTAGAGCAAATCTCAGCTGGGCGCGATGGCTCACACCTGTAATCCCAGCACTTTGGGAGGCCAAGGCGGGAGGATCACCTGAGGTCAGGGGTTCGAGACCAGCCTGGCCAACATGGTGAAACCCCATCTCTACTAAAAAGTACAAAAATTAGCTGGGCATTGTGGTGCACGCCTCTATTCCCAGCTACTTGAGAGGCTCCAGCGTGGCAGCAAGAATGAAACTCTGTCTCAAAAAAAAAAAAGGAGCAAATCTTCCTTTATCCTGGGTGGCGGCCTGCCTGTCCATGAATCAGTCCGTGGGCAGGCAGTGGTGTCAAGGCTGTAGAAATTCCAGATGTACAGAGGTCACAGTCCCAGCACAAGGAGCTTATAAGGAGATGGAGAGATTCAGGAGAAAAGCCTAAGAGCCTCAATACAGGGGGAAACTGAAAACCAGCAACAGCTGTGGGGAAAAAATTGCCATATGTTAGTCTCTGGGGGTGAGGAGTGGAGAGGGAAGAGGACTGTAGTCAAGTTGAAGTGGACTAGTCCAGTTCTTGCTGAACTCAGGAGTTCCACAAGAGGGAACCTGTTAAATAAATTATAATAGTCTGCCATATAATGTACCACCAGGAATAATGACTTAGATGTCTATTGATTGACTTGGAAAGAGATCCACAATTTATTACGAAGCAGGGAAAAAAGGGGATCGTGAAACAGTACCTACAGTATGATGCAATTGTATTTTGAATATCATATATTTAAATATAGGAAAAATCTGGGTGATACACATAAATATCTGATATTTATGAAATACTGAATGTATATAAAACTCTATACATACATACATAAAATAACAGTGGTTATTTGGGGATGGTGGAATCTTTGTTTATTTATTTATTTATTTTGAGACAGAACCTCACTCCTGCCAGGCTGGAGTGCAGTGGTGCAATCTCGGCTGACTGCAACCACCGCCTTCCATGTTTAAGCAATTCTCCTGCCTCAGCCTCTCGAATGGCTGGGATTATAGGTGCCTGCCACCATGCCCGGCTAATTTTTTGTGTTTTTAGTAGAGATGGGGTTTCACCATGTTGGCCAGGCTGGTCTCAAACTCCTGACCTCAAGTAAACCACCCACCTCGGCCTCCCAAAGTGCTGGGATTCCAGGTGGAAGCCACGTGCCTGGCCTCCCCACAGCTGTTCCTGGTTTTCAGTTTCCCCCCGTGTTGAGGCTCTTAGGTTTTTCTCCCAAATCTCTCCATCTCCTTATAAGCTCCTTGTGCTGGGACCGTGACCTCCATACATCTGAAATTCCTACAGCCTTGACACCACTGGAGATCAAGACCAGCCTAACATGGTGAAATCTGGTCTCTACTAAAATACAAAAAATGAGCCGGGCGTGGTGGTGCACGCCTGTAATCCCAGCTACTCGGGAGGCTATGACAGGAGAATCGCTTAAACCTGGGAGGCGGAGGTTGCAGTGAGCCGAGATTGTGCCACTGCACTCCAGCCTGGGCGACAGAGCAAGACTCAGTCTCAAAAACAAAAAAAATTGGCCAAGCGCCTTGGCTCACGTCTGAAATCCCAGCACTTTGGGAGGCTGAGGCAAGCGGAACATGAGCTCAGGAGATCAAGACTATCCTGGCTAACATGGTGAAACCCCGTGTCTACTAAATTTACAAAAAATTAGCTGGGCGTGGTGGCACACGCCTGTAATCCCAGCTACTTGGGAGGCTGAGGCAGGAGAATCGCTTGAACCCGGGAGATGGAGGTTGCGGTGAGCCAAGATCGCACCATTGCACTCCAGCCTGGGTGACAGAGCGAGACTCTGTCTCAAAAAACAAAACAAAACAAACAAACAAAACAAATTAGCCAAACGTGGTGGTGTGCATCTGTAGTCCCAGCTACTCTCGAGGCTGAGGTGGGAGGATGGCTTGAGCCCAGGTGTTGGAGGCTGTGGTGAGCTGTGATCCAGCTGATCCTTGGGAAGACGCTTCCTCACCCTGTAAAGAGTTGGGCCCAGTAGGATGTGCCATTCCCAACCACCCATCCCCCCATCCCGGGAGGAGGAGGGGGAGGAAGGAGGAGGAGGGGCAGAGAGAGGAGGAAGTAGTGGAGTTTCCATCCAGGATTCCCCCCTTGTGTCCCCAGGAAGCAGAGCTGAGCCAGGCCTCCAGGAGAAAAAGAACAATGCTCTCCTGCACAGATGGACCCTGAAGACGACCTTGCCCTGCTCCGTGTGACACCCAGATTGGAAATTCTTGTGGAGAAAACAGAGAGAGCACATTCCTGGCAGCTGACTAATGGGATTCATGGACCCAATTCATTCTTTGAAAGTTTGGATCTGAGGTTTGCTCATACTGTTGGGGCCACCTAACAAGTGGTCGCTGCTAGCCCCCATATCTGGCACACCAGGGGGCTGGAATCAGGGGAGACTATGAAAATAGTCTTTGGATCTAACACAGATTGCAAAAGGTGGACTTGGACATGGGCTGTTCCTGTTCAAGATTATCACAGGCCTTGCTTCTCCATACAGGCGAGTTTTTATAAACCACACATATCGAATAGAAAAATAAGCCCTACTATTTAAAACATAATTGCTGACAGCTGCTTCTGCTCACAAACAGTGATATAATTTCTCACTAGAGAAGATTTTTTTTTTTGTTTAGCAAAATTCAATTTAATTAGGTGCTCAGGCAAGAACCCCTCCCTTTGCCCCCCACCCCCACCAGGGGGATACTTGAGAAAGTGATCAGAAAACAGAGAGCTAAACTCTGATAGGAAATAAATAGAAACTTTTTGGCTCAGAAGAGGGAAGAGAGTTTTAAAAACCAGTGAAATGGAGGCTGGGAATTGTGGCTTATGCCTATAATCCAAGCACTTAGGGAGGCCAAGATGGGAACATTGTTTGAGGCCAAAAGTTCAAGACCAACCTGGGCAATATAGCAAGACCACGTCTCTACAAATGTTTAAAAAAAATCAGCCAGGTGTGTAGTGGTGGGCATCTGTAGTCCCAGCTACTCAACAGTCTGAGGTGGGAGGATTGCTTAAACCCAGGAGTTCGAGGCTGCAGTGAGCTGTGATCCCACCACTGTTCTCCCACCAGGGCAACAGAGTGAGACTATAAAAAAGAAAAAAATAAAAGTCAGTGACACAGTGGCAGGTGTAGAAGTTATGGAGAAACAGGGCCAGAAATGTTCCCCAATCTGAGATGGCTTAAGGACGACTAACACAGTTTTTATATATTCAGTGGGGTTTTGTGTATGTTTGTTTTTATCAGTTCTGAGATACCATACCCCTCAATCACCCCATTCTAAAGAGCATTGTTCAAGTGAAAGACTGAAGTATCAGTGGTTTAGGAATTGTGCTCTGGGTCAGACTGCTCAATGAGATCCAGCTGTGCCACTTGGGGGCTCGATCACTTTGAATAGTAAGTTTTCTGACTTCTCAAAGCTTAGTTCCTTCACCTGGAAAATGAGAATAATAGTATTTATGAAGATGAAATGAGATCAGCTGTATAAGGTACTTAGTACAGTGCTTGGCTCATAGTAACTGCTTAGTAAATGTCAGTGGGGATGAAGATGAAGAAGAAATGATGATGATGATAACAATAACGAAATAGCTACAGCTGTGTTCTATAGTTTCATCAGCTAGTATTTAATATCAACTGGAGAAACCATAGAAAAGAAGAGCTAGCTGAATACTGGACTTGGATGAATTAGTGCAGTGGTTCTTAAAGTCCCTGGACCAGCAGCATCAGCATCACCTGACAGCTGGTTAGAAATGCAGGTTCTGGGAGTTTGAGACCAGCCTGGGAACATGGTGAAACTCCATCTCTACTAAAAATACAAAAATTAGCCAGATGTGGTAGTGCGTGCCTGTGGTCCCAGCTATTCGGGAGGCTGAGGCAGGAGGATCACTTGAGATCGTGCCACTGCACTCCAGCCTTGGCGACAGTGTGAGACCATGTCAAAAACAAACAAACAAACAAAAAAAGGAAATGCAGATTCTAAGCCCCCACCCCAGATCCACTGAGTTAGAAACTCTGAATGTGGGTCCAGTAATTGGTATTCTGCTCACAAACAGTGATATAATTTCTCACTAGAGAAGATTTGTTCTCACTAGAGAAAAAGCTTTCCAGGTATTTCTGATGCACAAGTAAATTTTGAGAACCACTAAATTAATGAATGCTGTTTTAATGGCTTGCAAAGAAGGGGCCTCACTGTCTGTGGGTTCATTTTTTTTCATGCTTGTTCAAATATGAATAGTACAATCATTGCAATTTCATTGCATGTGGTTATAATTCAATATGTGGTGGTGTCAAATTTTATTCAGGTAAACAAAAATAGTACTTTAGTTTTCTAAAACTGATTTCATCTTCCTCTGGAGTCCCCATTCTCCGGGGAAAGTCTCAGTTTACTTCATCCATTCAAAGTTCAAACTTCTATGGGGCTGTTTTTCCTCTTCCTACACCTCTCTCCTAAGAAGGCATTTGGGCGCAAGGAAGAGCTGAGGTAGCCTCGTGGCAGCAGGGGAGAGGTCTTTGCACATGCTCAGTGGCCTCGCACAGTGGGTACTGCTCACCCCACTAGGTTCACAGACCTGGCTCTGTTCTGAGGCTCTGGTCTCTGGCTGCTCTCATGTGGTCTCTTGGTGCCCTGTACTGGTACCTGCTGCTGAAGCTGTGGTCCCTGTCACAGCTTTCCCCACTGCAGGCTTCTCATCTCAATCCCACTGCCTAGACCTCCTTGGATTCTAGTGACTTGGACAGCAGATGAGAGCCAAGAATGCTCTAAGCCAGGCAGGAAGAAAGAGGAGGAATGCCTTTTGTAAGAAAGAACAAAACACCAATTTATCCCATAGCCATTCACTGTACTTTCTTCCCTCCCTCCTTTCTTTCTTTCTTTTTTTTTCTTTAATGAAAAGCTAAAAGAGAAGACATATGTCTTGGAAATTGAGATTTAATGAAAGCAGGGAACACTTTGGGAGGTCCTGGTTGTTATAATTGCTTAAATATTCAATTGAAGATTCTTCCCAAGAACTCAAGGTCTAGGTTATATGACAAGACACATCAGGAATTAAATTTCTTTTTACTTTAAATAGAATAAAAATTAAAAGTCTCAGTAAATTTGGGTTTAATATAAAACCAGACCTTTTCTAATTATTGCAGGCCACAGTCTCTTTCTCTTCACTTCCTTCTAGAATATATACTATATTGAAAATTTCCAGTTATTTAGCACTCTCATAGGCAGTGAAGGCTTATTCTTTAGTATTCATTTTTTGTAGTCTTGCTTGTGCTCTACCTGAGTTGTAAGCCACTCAAGGACAAAGATTATAACATTCATAGTTGATAAGGGCTTGGGAAGATCCTGTGCAGCAGGTGTACTAGGTAGGATAGACTAGGTTGTGCTATGGTCACAGATGACCTCAAAATCCCTGTGGCTTAACATAACAAATGTTCTTTTTTTGCCTGCTAATTCTACATGCCCATTGGAGTCACCAGACAGCCTCTGCTCCACATAGACTCTCAGGATCCAAATAAACAGAGTAAACAGAGGCTCCATTAGGACTTGTACTCCACACTCTCCCCCAGTAGAGCAAGGGGAATGTGGTTGATTGCACACTGTCTCTTAAAACTTCTGCTCAGAAGTGACACATTGTTTCTGCTCACATTTCATGGGTCAAAGCAAGTCACGCAGTCATACCTAACTTTAAATTGGAAAGGTACAATTCCATCAGGTACCCAGAAGGAGAGCCAAAAATATTGGTGAACAGTACTAATCATTATACCAGGCACTATGTTGAGCATTCGATCCATGTCTTTGCATTTATAACTCCATGAGGGAGGAACTATATTAGTCTCATTTTTTTTAATAGTATGGGAAACCAAGGTCACACGTTTTGTAAATGGTAGAACAGGATGGGAGACCAGATCTGTTTGGTCCCAGTGTTTGCACTCAAACCAAAAGTCTATACTACTCTTCAAGAACAGTGAGTTTTCTTTCATTGAGTTCACAGACTATTGAGGCACAGTGTTTAAACGTTTTATATGCTTTGTCTCATTTAATCCTCAAAGCAACTTGGTGAGCTGTTTCAAATTATTAGCCCATGCTAAGGGGATCCAAAGCTTAGCAAAGTTATGATCTCACAAGGAAACCTGGCCCTTATCTAACTCCAATGACTATTACCTTAATCTACATTATACGGCGGTGTTTCTCAGAGTGAATGTTCTTCAGGAGAAGGCTTTGGGGTACGTATTCAAATGCCAGCTCCTGGAGCCTATACTGAAACAGCTTCCTGGGGAGGGTTAGGAATTACAGCTGTGATGCTCACTAGAGGTTGATATTTATGATCCCGTTGTCAGTTTCAGTTCTGGTGGTTTCACTGCCCTAGCATAACCCCCTGCTCCTGGTGGCCACTCAGCAAATCAAAAACAAAAAAACCTCAGCCCATCACCAGACCAGAAAAAGGTGATTATTTCTTTGCCATTCTGCCAACATTGACAGGAAAAGGTAAAGAAGTTAATACATTCAGCACCAGGTTCCTGGACAAAAATCCCTGCCATCAACAGTTTTCAAAGGCTTAAGGAAGTGAGGGAGGAGGAAAAATCAAAATTATTTCTCACTGAAATTAACGCCACATTTAAGTCATAGTTACAGAACTCGTTACTGACCTGAAGCAAAATCCAAAGATACTAAGATTCTGTGAGTGTAGACGGCAAGCCTCCCTCTCCCTCCATAGCCTGCATGAAGGCAGCAGGATCCTGATGCTCTGAACACATAGAGGGCAGATGTGCTATGTACAGCTGTGTAGGCCAAGTGGTTCAACCCCACAATGGCGACACCATCCCCACAGCCCACAATATACCTGCATGAGGAGAGGACACAGATGTGGGGCAAGGGGCCTGGTTTCTGAACCAGTCTTAAGTATATACCTTTCCAGATGTTGTGGCTTGGATGTATCTTAACCTTTCTGAACCTTTAAAATGCCATTATTTTGCGAGATGCATTACACGGGGATTTTATTGATTATCACAGTTAATAAATACTTTATATGCCCCAGGTCCTAATCTAAGTGCCTTATATCATCCAAACTTCACAATAACCCTGTAAGGTAGATACTAGTTTTATCCTTATTTTACAGATGAGGAAATAGGCACAAAGAGGTTAAGTGACTTGTGCAAGGCCACCCAGCGTACATTGCAGGGATAGGATGCAAGCAAAGGTAGTCTAGGTATCTAGCTCATTTTTTTTTTTTTGCCATTATATGCTATTGACTCTATTCTATGGGACCTGAAGGCAGCAGCTACAAAAATGGAACATCTGGAATGAACTAGTTCAACTTACCCAGGGCTGGCCAGATCACACCCAGCAGAGGTGCTTAGCTCTGGGTGCTCCGCTTTAAAAGGGGTGTAGACAAATTGTAGGCTATCTAGAGGAAGCTGGTTAGTTAGGAAGGGGGCTGGAGCCTTGTCATCAATAATAACCTCATGCTTACCAAATGCCTGACAGAAGTGCTTTGCCTGCCTAGCTTGTGTCATTTAAGCCTTTATAACATCCTTACGGGGTAAGTCCTAAAATTATTGCCATTTGATAAAGAAAGAAGCTGAGGCATGGAGCAGTTAAATGATCTGCCTCCACACAGCTAATAAGCATCAGGACCAGGATGCAAACCTTGCAGTGTGAATCCAGTCTACTTTAAACCAGCGCTTCACACAAATTGCCAAGGGGTTCTGTTAGAACGCAAACTCTGGTTCAGTAGATCCGGGGTGGGGCTGAGCCTCTGCACTTCTTACAGCTCCTGGGTGATGCTGCAGAACCAGGACCACACTGAGTAGTGAGACTTCCAGCCACTCTGCTTGACTACCCACAATATGAGCACTGATGGGAGGAACCAAGAGTTTTTGCCTCAAGGCAGCTCAGTAGGGTGGAGTTGAAGAACGTCATGGCTGTCCTGAAATATTTAAAGGGCCTCCATGTAGAAAGCAAATCAGACTTGACTTATAGAACCCCCGGGGACAGAATGACATGGATGTATCTTTCTTTCCAGCCCTGAGCTTTCCCTTGAGCTTCAGACTTCTATATCTAACAGCCTGCAGGACTAAGCCACTTGGCGTGTCCATCAGTAGCACAAACTCCACATGTGCAGAAGCACCCATTGCCTTTCCCCCTATTTTCCATTTCACAGGAACTGGAAACACCCTAGATCACACTCGGTCATCCCTACATCCAATCAGTCATGAAGACCTGTCTGCTTGACCTCCTATTTCTGGGCACATTTTCTTTCTTTGCCTCTCTTGTGTTAGTTCAATCTTTTAGCATTTTTTAACCTGGATTACTATTATGATTTTCATACCAGACTGCAATCTCATCTCTGTCTCCGCACTTTGGTGGCCAAAATGATCTTTCTGAGGACCACAGCATCACAGAGCTCCTTGGTTCCATACCCAGCCATGGCTTTCACTGTCTTCAGGGTAAAACCCATGCTCCTTAGAATGACCACTCCGCCCTAGAGCTTGGTCTCTGTGGGTTTTCCTATACTCATTTCCTTTCCATCTTGTACACTAAGCTCAGTAATATCCAAGCATTTAGCGTTTTCCGCAACACCTTCCTCAGTTTCCTACCTCTGGGCCTCAGCCAGGCTGGGCCACCTCCTGGGAAGATGTTTGCCTGCCTTTCTCACCCACAACTCATGGAGGGCTTTCTCCTCTAGGAAGCCTTTACTGCCCCTCCTCTGGGTTCCCAAGGATGTACATTTTAACATTTAGCCTAACTACAGTGTATTTCATGTATTAAATGCTAACATGTTAAATATGTTTGTCTCTTTTGAAAACATATATCAACCAGCTGTTTGTTGTTGTTGTGGTTTGTTTGTTTTACACAGAATCTCACTCTGTCACCCAGGCTGGAGTGCAGTGGCACGATCTCAGCTCACTGCAACCTCTGCCTCCCGGGTTCAAGCGATTCTCGTGCCTCAGCCTCCCGAGTAGCACAGATGTGCACCACCACATCCGGCTACCAACCAGCTGTTTTATTCAAAGGTGTGTCCCCACCATCTTATTACACAAATCTTTGTTAATGTAAAGTTGCTCATTTAAAAAGAAGCTTAGGCTTATCTCTGACTCCCCTTTCGTTTTCACATGCACATCTAAGCCAACATGTCCTGCTGGTTCTGCCTTTAAAATATATCCAGAATCCAACCACTTCTCACCCATTTTCTGCCTGGACAACAACTGCAGGTCTCCCTACCCACTGTGTTCCCCACCCTCCTTCTGTTCTCACGCACCAGCCAGTGTGATGCTTTGAAAACATCAATCAGCTTCTGTCACCCCAGTGAGCAAAACGCTCCAGTGGTTCCCCATCACGCTTGGAATAAAATCTAAAGTTCTTAACATGGCCCTCTAGGTCTGTATGATTGACATTTTCATTCTTCCCTGACTTCATTTTCCTTCCCTTCTCACCCGTCTCTACCATTCTCCAGCCATCATGGCCTTCACACTCTTTCTCGGATTTGCCAGCTTCCAGACTCCATCCTTGATGCCCCTCTATCCAAAATGTTCTTTTCCCCAGATATTCACAAGGTACCCTCTCTCGCTCAGTCAGATCTCTACTTAAAGTTACCTCCCCAGGGTGGCATTCCCTGACCACACATGTTAAAATCATGCTCTCAATCCTCTTGCTGTAGCCAGATGCCGTGAGGCATGGCTGTAGTCCCAACTGCTCAGGAGGCTGAAGCAGGAGGATTGCTTGATCCCAGGAATTCAAAGCTGTAGTGTGTGATGATCCTGCTTGTGAATAGCCACTGCACTTTAGCCTGGGCAACATAATGAGACTAATCTCTAAAAAAAAAAAAAAAAAAAAAAAATTAAAAAGCAAAAAAATTAAATCATCTCACCTTGATTTATTTTCTTCATAGTAGTTACTACTATGTCTTTAAATTTATATAGTTTTTTAAATATTGTGTATCTTCCCTTTTGGAATCTAAGCTCCTTGGGCATAAGCACTTGATCTATCTTGTTCTCAGTTGTATCCAGGGCCTAGAACAATGGCTCATAGTAGGCACTCGATGAAGACTTCATGAATCTTTCATGAGCAAGACCAGTGAGTAGAAGCTCCAGGGAGACACTTTTCAGTTCATTAGGAGGAAAGACTTTCTGTCAGCGAAGCCTGAAGATGGAAAGAACTGGCTCTGGATGGGATAAATCCCCTGTCATGGAGAGGTTTAATTCACAGAAAAGCTGGACAACAACAATCTCATGGGTGCGCATACAGATTTAGAGCAGCTGGGGGCTGGGCGAGATGGGCTATGGTTCCCCTTAAGGCTTCAGCTGTATTCAGTTTCATGTACCTGCCTGTGATCCTCAGGAATCCCTGGTGGGAAGCCTTGAGCTTGGCTGAAGGAGGCTGGATGCCAAAAAAAATGTCACAGTTAAGAGTTTTTCAATACAAAATGTAGTTTTTCAGTTTTTCAAGGAAATAGTTGATCATTCAAAAAAATTCAGAAAAGAGAAGGAAAAAACGCACGCATGCACACACACCCACAATCCTATCACTCACTGTTAATATTTTGGGACATATTATTCCTGTCTTTTTAATGGATTTTTTCCCATTTTATATTATTATATTATAGTTGTATATTAATTATCTATCACTGCATAACAAATCACACCAAAACTTGGTGCCTTAAAGTGGCAAATACACACATCTCTTATCTGTGGGTCATCAATTCAGAAGCAGCCAAGTGGGACTCCTGGCTCCAGCTAGTTTCTGTAGCTGTGGTCAGGCTGGGGCTGGGGCCAGCTCTGGCCTCCTCTCAGAGGCTTCTGCATTCACAAGTCTGGTGCCTGGGTTTGGGTATTCCTAGGGCATCTTTCTCTCTCTCTGTAGTCTGGCCATGTGATCTTTCAGCCTGGGCTTCAAGGGGGACATGATGGGCTCTACATGGTGGCTCAGGACTCCAAAGCTATCTTAAGATAAAGAGCCAGGCAGGAATCTTTTATGAACTCATCTTGGAAGCCAGTAGCAAGGGTGGGAGACAGTCCTTTACTTGAACTCACTTCAGTGACTTTACTGCTGTCAATTTCACTTAGCTTAACACATATGAATTGAGTGACCAGTAAGGGCAGGGTACCATGCCATGTGCTGGAGATTTAAAGATGAATAAGACATGCTTCCTCCCTTCAATTTGTTTTTAATTTGGGGGATGCACCCAAAGCCATTGTTTCCTTTAGGTTGCACACTGATTACTTCAGTAATTGATATAACATATATTGGGCACTTCAAACCCTAGTTCTACCACTTGCTAACAGGTTTAAATGAATTAACCCATGTAAAACTTAGCCCAGTACCTGGCTTATGGTAAGGGCTCAATGAGCATCAGCTTTGCTGGTTAACTGCCTGTTTGCACTCAGATCAGTCCTGGACCTTCCCTTGCTCTGCTCTGTATTTCAGGAAACTACATTCCCTGGGCTCCCTGTAACTCCCCGGAAGGGTCAGCCATTTGGAGGAAGACCAGAAGACAGAATTTGGATAGAGGCAGAATATTGTCCCCTTTCTCTCTGCATCCTGTGGCATCTCCTCCATGGCTCCAGCTCAGATCCTGATGTGGTTTCAGCTCCCACAGGGCAGCCTCCTGCTGTTCCTCCAGCCCTAGGAACTGTTTCCCACTACTTCTAATCTCAAAGCTGCCTTATGAGCATCAGTTTGCTTTCTCATCTCTGCTGTGTCTTGAATCACCCATTTCCTGTATTAAATTCCCCTAGATTGAAAGACCTAAAGTGGTTCATATTTCCTGGTTGAAAGAGTTAGCTTCAGGCTGGGCACACCTCTAATCCCAGCACTTTGGGAAGCCAAGGCAGGTGGATCACTGGAGCTCAGGAGCTCGAGACTAGCCTGGGCAACAAAGTGAGACCCTCAACTCTATAAAAAATAAAAAATTAGCCAGGAATAGTGGTGCAATGCTGTAGTCCTGGCTACTCAGGAGACTGAGGTGGGAGGATTTCTTGAGCCCAGGAGGTTGAGGCTGCAGTAATCTGTGATCACACCACTGCACTTCAGCCTGGGCAACGCAGACCTTGTCCCCCCCAAAAATTAGCTGCTAATATTAGTATTAGTATCTGATTTAACTGTATAACAGCTCTATCAGGTGGGTGCCTTTATTATTGTCCTTTTATAGATGGGGAAACTGAGGCAGAGGAAGATTAAGTAACTTGTCTCAAATGGCATAGTAAGTGGTGGAGGCAGAATATGAACCCAAATCTGTTTTCAGTCTAGTTCCTGATGTGCACAATCAGGTAAAGTCGCTATCTACCTACTTGCTGAGCTTTTAGAAGCCTCTTTTTACTCTTTAAGGCACTACCAAAGTTGGGGAAGATTGCCTCTTGATATCCAGCAGTTCTTTCTTTCTGGGAGTCTCTCCACGCCATTTTCTCATAAAGCTCTTGTGAAAATGCATGAATGAATAAAATATATGTGGTTCATTTCTGCATTGCTCTGTTTTAGTGATTTATTGATAATTTAGAAGGCTTTTCTGTCTAATGTATGGGCAGATCATAGGTAGTTGATTAAGAGCGAGGCTAGTGGTCATGTCTATAAAACACTGAGTGTGGGCCCTGGGAAGAAAGAAATGTAACCTCACATGATAAAATTGTTTCGCTGGTGTAGCTAAAGTCAATTGCTGATATCTTTTTCTAAAAAGCCATCCATAATAGTCCAAGGAATGCCCGTGTCATTCAAAAGATACTCAAAATTGAGAACAGCTGCCTTCGAGTGGGACAAAACGTGAGGGAAAGCTTTACAAAGTGGAAAATTACAATGGTTCCCCCAAGCCTGGCATGAGGCATGAAACATCAGATTAATCTCACACACAAAATAAGAAGTATATTAACAATTACTGTCATTCCAGAAAGAGATTAAACATGAGCATTGATGAAAGATTACTTTGGTTCAGAGAACTGGGGCTTTTTCCTCACAACAAAGATCATTATTATTGGCAAGAAGATACTTTACCCTTTTAATCACAAATCCACTCTCAGGTTTTGCCAGTTAGGCAAGGACTAAATTTGAGGTGAGCTGATCATTGAGGACTTCCCTGGAGCCTGGGTAATCTTGGTGAGTCTGGTTGAGCTGGGAATGTAACAGGCTTACTACTTTTTGCTTTTGTGTGATTCCATCTTCCTATGCTCCAGCTGTGAAAATCATTTCTGTCCAGCACCTCAGGTTATTTGAAGATTGGTTACATCCTCCCCACTTTGGTATTTCTACTGTAAACAATACTGGAATGAGGTATTTAATGAGGACTTTTGAAATGGGATCCAGTTTCAATGGGATGCCTGAGAGTGTCAGGGGAAAGATACCACATCCCCTACACTTTATACCCCTGCCCCCTGCCCCAGGAAACGAGTCTTTTCCTGTTTCTTCATTCAAAGCATCCTCCTTCCACAGTTAGCATTGAAGCTGATAGGGCTCAAAGCCACATGTAGGCAATAAGGTTAGAGAAACCATTCTTCAGCTTGAACTCCTTAACATTTTCCCCCTGACTCATTTCCTGATTCATGAGCGCAAGACACGGTAGGCAATTAATTTTCATTTTATTCAGAGAGAGCTCACCTGATAGGTCTGATGAATCCTTTTCTGTGGGAATTCCAAAAGACCAAAGCAAAACCAGTTCAAGCCCAAGATGAGTCTCATTAAATCCCAAGCTCACCAAGCTCGAATCATGAGACTGGGTGTGGTCTATGGTCTTGCAAGCCCATGTTTGAATGAAGTATTAGAGGCAGGCACACAGTGCTGATCTTTCAGATTCACTGCCTCCTTATCAGTAATGCAAACAGCAGCCCTCAGAGCTTAGAGCGGGCACAGAGCAGAAAAATCCTAGGGATCAGGATACAACTTTACTGAGGTTCCAGAGAATATATATGGAGAAGGGGCCAGCATGGGATCCAGAGAGCAGGTGGCAGCCATGCCCTGACCTTGGGCCCTTGGTGCTCAGGCCAAACCTGACGCCAGCTAAAGGATAATGAATGAAGAACAAAAAGAAATGGTTTAGCTGGGTGGTTGTCCATGCACCCAGCTAAAGCTCAATTATTGGGCTGGTTATACATTTTACAGTATGACACCATATCAGTTTTTAGAACACGGCAAAGAACCTTTCCAACTTTCAATCAGCAAACTTAGAAGAGAAGAGTCTCCACGCTTCCCGTCTCATCGCCCTCAGCAAGCAGAGTTCCTGAGCCAATGCAGGGACAAGACTTTGCTCTGTCAGCAATTATTAATAACTGCAACTCCTCCATGCAAGCAATGGATTCAGAATGAACTAGAATTTTCTAGTCTTAACTCCAAACACCCAGGAAATGGAGTCCAGCTGGCTCAGTCTGAGTCACATACTCACAATTGGCCCAATCATCTTTGGGTAAGGTGACATGGGCCTCATAGAACATACATGGCTGCCTGGGGCCCATCCCTGTGGGCGAGGGGACAGACTAGGGTCCTTGTAAGCTGCCAGAACCTATAAGTAGTGTGTCTTATAGTTGTCTCGCAGAGAAAGAAGACCTGGGCAGTGATTCCTATTTTTCCTAGAATCGAATGTCCCTATCACACTACACATTCCTTCTTTAAATTCTCCACTTTCTGGCTTAATTGTGCTTTCAGAATTTGGGACATGTACTGTTAGATAGACACAATGCTAAAGATCCCAGATCCTAGTTTTTGCATTTTGCAACATGGCGGCATGTTTTTCTGTATCTGACTCTAGGCTCAGCATTAGCTAGATCCACCAAGATGATGGCCAAGTTAGATGAATCACCAGACTGTAATGCATAGTTACCAAGATATGCCAGACATTTTCAACCTTTCATCCTTTATTCTTCTTGTCTTCTCAGCCTGGAATAGCCTTAAATAATCCAGCTACTGAAATCCTGCTCATTATCCTTAAGACACAGTTCATATGCCAATTCGTCCCTGAAGTCTCCTTTAGTCCTTCCAAGTTTTGAGTTGTCAGATTTAGCAAATGAAATAGAGAATGCCCAGTTACATTTGAATTTCAGATACACAATGAATAATCTTTTCTATAAGTATGTCCTAAATATTTCATAGAGCATACTTATACTGAAAAATTACCTGTTGTTTTTAAATTTTAACTTGATGTCCCACATTTTAATCTGGTAATCCTACCCTAGTTGGGTTTAGGTATAACCTCTTCTTGCCCGACATTTTGTCTGCACTTTATCTTTCACATTTATTTTATTTAGCCATGGAGTAGTGGGTTATTTCTGTTTTCTCCTTTCTCACTAAATTGTAAGATACCTGAATGCAGAATTGTTCCATATTTATCTTTATCTTTTTATCTTATTTATCTTTTTATCTCCTCCACATCACCTAGGATGTGTATAGGATCACCTGTCCTATACACAGTAGGAATTAATAACTATTCCAGTTAGTGAATGAAAATTTTGTTGAATCTAAGCCTTTGGCTGTCACATATATAAGATGTATGTTTGCAACCAAAGTCCAAACTACTCCCAAATAATAGTAATACATGTCTTTTATTTGAACAGTTAAATGCCAACAACTGTACTAAGGGCTTTATATCCGATCTAAAAAAGTAAACCATACTACTATCTTATGAGTAGATAGAATAATCCCATTTTACAGATGAAAACAGATGAGGATTCAGAGGTTGCAATAATATGCCCAAAGTCACAAAGCTAAGAATTAGCAGAGTCAGGATTCAAACTTTAGACATGCCTGTCTCCAAAGCTAGTAAGTTAATCTTATCTACCCTCACACCAAAGAAAGACTGGGTGTGTCTCTGTTTTTGCTAGAATATTGTTTCAGCTGGTTTTATTTTTTATAGTGACCAAAATTTTAGTGGCTTCAATGGATAGAAGTTCATTTCTCTCTTATGTACTAATATAAATCAGAGTTGACAGTCCAGGGGAGTAGGCGGGTCTGCTCTCCAAGTTCCCTCAGACACCTGGGTCCTTCTATCTTGCTGTTTCACAATCTCCATGGCTGCTGCCCTTCCTGCAGGATTGATGCAACTCACCCATCTACATTCCAGTCTATGGGATTGGAAAAGTAGGAAATGAAATGCAAGCAACTTCCTTTTAAGAATATGGTCCTGCCTTTGTTCACACTTCCCTTCCACTACATCCATTGGCCCCAAGATAGGCACAGAGCCACACCTCACTGCATGGAAAGTGGAACGTGTAGTCTTCAGGTGGTTGTCCTTACACCCAGCTAAAGCTTAAGAGTTCTTTACTTAAAGGAAGAAGGGGACAATGTGTGTTGGGTGGGTCCAGCAATCTCTGTGACAGTCATCAGAGTAAAGGAGGCAGGGCAGATGTTATGAGTGGGAGAAGATAAATTCAGGGAGCAGAGGAGTCAGGGAGGTGAGAGCAAGGAGACAGCAAGAGGACAGTGGTAGACACACGACTGAGTTATGGGCTGTGCTAGGTCTCCCTGTTCCCAGAGGTCTGCTGTGAAGGTGGGTGCAGTGGGCATCTGCCATCCTTTCTGGTCACCTGATACCCTGACCACACTTCCTATGTGGGAGAGATTTCTCACTGAATGAACCAACTCCCCCCTTAATAAATGAACTCGCCCATCCCCACCTAGATAGAAGCCAGAAACTTGATTTTTGAGCCTCCTTGGTAGCCAAGACACAGTCAAGAGGCTGTATCTGCTCTAGATAATGAACTAGAAACAAGTGAAGCGGAAAAGTGGCTTCTGGGTAGAATCCATTCTAATGAAAATGGTGGCAAACACCTCCATTTATAAGAGACAGTAGGAACAGAGGTTCCAGTAGTAGCAGGGCTCAGTGTTGGTGGTGTAAACTGAAGAAGCTATGCCCAAGGGTGGCACTCATAGGGCTATGGTAGACTGAATAACTGTCTGCACTCTTCATGTTCTCCCTGTAATAGAATCTATGCCTTTAACCATGTGACTTTGCAGTGCCTCCCATGGCAGAAGACAGAGTCTACATTCTAGACCTGTTGACTGAGGGCTTGGTTGTGTGACTTGGTTTGAGCCATGGACAGTAGATGAAAGGGACAGCATCTCAGAGAGGCCTTAGGAAGCATGGTGAGTTTCCATCAGCCCACTTGAGCCTCTTTCCTCACCATGAGAAGACTACGTTCCATGTAACCATTGCTACTTCAATCTGGGTCTTAGAAGGAAGACACCTGAAACAGAACTGAAACTGACCTGAACTCTAAACCAAACTCCAGTTTGCTCAGCTGAACCCAGCCAAGATTAGCCAAGCCACAACAGATCCATGAACAGAGAATAAAATGCTCATTGTTGAGATTGGAGAATAATTTGCTATATGGCCCTACTACAGAAGAAACTTGACTAATACCATTTCCTACTGGCGTGTTTCTGAGGTATATTTGGGCAAGGCTGATGTTGAGCAAGTATGTTCCAGAACAGCTGCAGAGGTTATCTACCACCTTCCACTCCTCTGATTACTTGGAGCCTGTGTCGTGAAGTTGTCAAATATTTGATGGTTGTCCTTAGGTTTGTTTGTTTCTGGCAATGTGGCTACCATATCTGATTCTCTAGCCTTTCTGGAGATTCTGTGATGTACCTGATATCCTTGGATAAATTAATTTTCTGCATATATTAGGGGTAAGTCATGTTTTGGTTTGCAACTTAAAACCCTGGCTAAGAGAGGGTCAGCAGGGATAGGAGAGTATCAAAATCAAGGCCACGTAAGATGTCTCTCACCTCCCTCAGTGACCACAGGACATTTTCCAATTTGCTTCATGGAAGCACTTCAGGATTTGCTAGCTTTGGACTTTGGGTAAAAGTGTAAACAATCTAAGAACTCTGATTCTAGATTTTACAATTTGACACTGGTACTTAAGATTCTTCTCCTTGGTACTGCCGGGGCAGACTATTTTTTCTTTCAGGCCAGTGGAAAGAAGACTTGGCCGTGACCCAAGAGACCTGGGCTCCAATCCCAACTGTGTCAGCAAGCTGCAAGACCTTGAGAAAGGGTGTTCCTTTTTTGGGTCTTAGTTTTCCTGTATCCAGAATCCCAGGACAATAACATCTGCTTTCCTTTTTATGATGGTGGCCAGGAAAAAAAGAAATCATGGGAATATGTCATGGAAAGCCACAAGATCTGAATAAATGCAAAGTGTTTTGTGTGCATCTGTGTTTAATATGTAGGGTGGCATTAAGTAAGTACAAATGTATACATAAGCACACATGCAGTCAAGAAGGAAATGTGCAAACTTTTTTTTGTGGTTTATCTTGGGGCTATGAGGTTACAGTTGATTTAAGTACTCTTAAATGCCCCTGCATTTTCGACATCTTTTATAATGATCATGCATTACTTATTTAATAAAAAGATTATTTTTAAAAGAATAGAAATGCATTACTGTGCTATGTTAATGTAGGATATTTATTATAGAAATTCTTTTGAAAGCATGACTCTTATCAAGTAGAAGTAAATATGAGGACAGGCAGGGAAAATGGAGAGAGGAAATGGGAGGAAATGGTAGGAAGGAGGTACTCCCTTGTCATCAGGGCACTGGACCTTTATAGAAAGAAAGATGAGGAGAGGGGTATGGCAGAGGGATCACCTTTCTACACCCAGGGAACCCCTCTGTAATGTGGCACTTTGAGTCATGGAATCATTCATCACTCGATAAGGCCGTGCCCACCAAATGCACGGGAAGTTGAAAAGAAACCTGATCTCCCCAGCATTAGCCTATAAGGTTATGTTGTTGCTGTCCCCCAGCACCAGAGCAATAAAGGATCTGGTTACATAGATCCTCAGGAAATCCTCAGGAAATAATCTGAGCATATGAGCCCGGTGAAGAGGGGCCAAGAATTTTCTCTGGGTCCTAGGTTTTTTGAGATGCCTGCAGCAACCATCTTCCAAAAAGATTTTCCCATTGTAAATACAATGATTAAGAGGATGAAGGAAACTGAGGCTACAAGCTGAGTGTAAGCACAGAAGCCACAGGCTTTGGTTGAGCTGTTTGCCACCTCATCCCCGTCCTACTATTTTACCCCAACACGACTCTGACCCTGTCGAGAGAGACAGACAGACAGAGAGAGAGAGAGACAGACAGAGAGAGAGAGAGAAATGCATTCTCCTCTCTTCCCTTAATTCATGCTTCCTAAAAAGTTGCCAGATCCATTCCACAAACCTTTATGGAGCAACTAGTATGTTCCAAGCACAGTGCAAAGCTCAGGAGTACAAGATAATGTCCCAAGATTAGTCTAAAGTGGCATACAGGTTCTCTAAGAAAGGTAGAGTTAATAATGATCATTGCTAATATTTTTGAGGGTTCACTATGTACCAGGCACGTGCACTTTCCGTGGGTTATCTCATTTAAGCCTCACACCAATACTATGAGGTAAGTGCTATTATTGTCCCTATTTTACAAATGGGAAAACTTTGGCCTGGGGACTTTGATTTGCTGAGGTCACACAGCTTACTAGCAAAGGAGAAAATGTGTGAATCTAATAACCTGGCTCCAAGCCCACTTGCTTAGTTGCTCTGCAGTACAGTGCAGAGGCAGGAAACAGAGGAGGGTAGTCCAGTCAGCCTGGGGAAGATCAGAGGTGGCTTCATGGAAGAGGTGACCATTGAGCTGGGTCTTGAAGCACAAGCAGGAGTTTGCTTGAGGACAAGGAGGCAGGAAGGGTAAGACAGTAGGACAGCAGAATATTCTGAGGCAAGGGGTAGAGAGACAGGTTGGCCTCTTGTGGAAATACCACATATTCTGTTACAGTTAGAAGGAAGGGGGCCAGCAGGCGTAGGCTGTGAAGGGTGAGGAGCCTGTTGAGATCTTGGCTCAGCAGCTCCCACACCTGGTGGCTTCCCCTCAGAATCAATCACGGACATGTGGATTTGCCAGCAGGCAGCAGGTGAGCCAGCAGGGGCCTCACAGACCTGACACTCCCAGCCCAGCTGGGGCTCCTTTCCAAGGAGCTGAGTTGGGTCTTTTCCAGAATATTCCCTGGTGGACCTGAAGGCAGCCTGTCTGAGTGCCAGATACAGCAGCTGGGTTGGAATATGAGAGGGAAAATTATGGCCGGAAGAGAGGAGAAGACTTTTACCTGAAATGCGCAGTGGTCAGGACTGCAGGCTTTGCCCAAGAATCACGGATTTGAAGCCCAGCTCCTGCATTTACCTATGGTGTGATCTTCAATATGTCACTTACCTGCTCTGTTCCTCAAGTGTGTCTTCTGTAAATTTGAGAACCATCATAGGTATTTCTTAGGCTATTGGTGAAGGTTAAATGAAGCAATTCATATCCAGGACTTAATGCAATGCCTTGCACAGAGTAAACACTCAGTTAATAGTGATCTTTATTATAAGCAGTCATGGCTACTCGTTCAACATTCATTCAGAAAAGATTTATTGAGTGTTTTTTTATGCCTGGCGCTGGATTATGGCCATGAACAAGGAATACAAAGTTCTTGCCCTCCTGGAGTTTATATTTTAGGGAGGGAGACAGACAATAAGCAATTAATATTTTTAATAATTCCAGATAGTGGTGAGTGCTGTGCAGATAATAAAAGAGTAAAATGTGTGTGTGTGTGTGTGTGTGCATGCACGTGCACATGTGAGCTTTAGATAAGACCATGAGATTAGGCTGTCTCTTGAGGAGTTGACATTTGAGCAGAGATCTGAATCAAAGAAGCTTATCTTGTCCAAATATAGAGCAAGAATGATTCAGGCAGAGGACATAACAAATGTAAAGGCCAGGAGGCAGGGAATCACTTAATATATTCAAGGAATTACCAGAAAGACAATGAGCTGGAAGTAGGAGAGTGATGGGAGATTAGGGAGGTTAATAATGATAACAATAATAACTTCTATTGAGCACTTGCTTAGGGTTAGGTAATTCCCACTCAGTCTCTTCACAGGCTCTACAAGGAAGGGGCGATTAAAGTTCCCGTTTTACAATTGAGAAATTAAGACCCAGCAAAGCAAAGGAGCTTGCCCAAGGTCACATAGCCAATATGGGGCTGCAGAGCCAGGACTTGGGCCCAGGAAATGGCCCCAGAGCTCATTCATGATCACTGCCCTATTCTACCCTCACTGGGAAGGCACTCAACTGTGTGTCCAGCTCTATGCTTGGCAGAGGGAGGTGCAAGTGTGTGTGTGTGTGTGTGCGTGCGTGCATATTTGTGAGTGTGTGTGCATATTTGTGAGTGTGTGTGCAAGAACTGGGATCAGGGGAGGAAGACAGTGAGGATTACAGATGTTTCTTTGCTCTTAGTTGTGGAAGGAAGACTGATACACAAGAAAGCATGATGATTAATTCAAGATGAAATATAATTAAGTGACAAGTTACATGGCCCTGACCCTAGTGTCTTGAGAACTTTCTAGAGAAGAGCAAATTGATGAAGGGATGAAAGGGAAGCAGGAGAGTTTAGTGATTAAAAGTAAGGACCCCAGAACTAGACTCTAGGACTCAAATCTCAGCTCTTCCACTTATCAGCAATGTGATTTGGGGCAAATTACTTAAGCCTCTCTCTGCCAGTTTGCTCATCTATAAAATGGGAACGATGACAGTACCTACCTCACAGGTTTGTTGAGGATTAAACAAATGTGTTGATGCACATACAGCACTCATAATAGTGCCTAGCAGAAAATAAGGAGTAAACACATGTTCACCATGATCAAGATTTGTTTTTTGCTATTTTGATCCTAGATTTTAAAAACGGGCTTCACAGATATAACACACATGTTCAATAGCCTCTTTACTTATTAATGCATTTATTCCTACTAACCCTCAATGTTGTAATTTCAATATAGGTGATCTCTATAGTGATGATATTAAAGATGATCCCTCCCCAGCACCTGACACACTAGTGTTTCAGTTCCTTGAACTTCTTTCCTCTAATGACCTTCTCCTCTACCTTCTCTCAGTCACTGTGTCCCAGGGCCATACCCTATAACTTCACCCCATCACTAATCTTGATTTCTTGTGTCCACCTTCTAAACACTATGGTCTCAAGTACCCCAACTCCAACAATCCTTTGTCCTCATTGGGACCCCCAGTTGCTCAATCCTACCATGTCGCTATTCATGGTCAACCATTAAAATAACTGCCTTGTGAATATCTCCAACTCCTTTGTCCCCCTCCGGCTTTGCCATCCTCTCTTGGCAAAACAAAGCCCTGGTTAAATGCAGTCCTACCTACTCTATACTCAAACCTGTGCAGCTGAAAGTGGCTAGAGAAAAATCACACCACTTCCTGCTGGTGTTACTTTAAATTCCTGACCACAGACTTCATATGGATTTCTCCGGTGAATCCACTCTCTCACTGTGTAGATGAGCTTCTGCTTCTATCTAAAGTCAATCCCTCTTCTCGTTTGCCAGATCTTATGCCCTCTTGTCTACCAAAGGGTATCCCCTCAGCAATTCTCTCCTCTTTGTCCTGGAATTTTTCCTCTACAAGATCACTGACAGCAGCATACAAACCTGTTTTCTATCTCTCTTCTTAATACATTTTTATCCAGCCCCACTGCATTAGTTATCTATGCTATGTATACCCAAAATTTAGCAGCTCAAGCCCTGGTTGAATGTCTCTCACAAGGCTGTCAACTAGGGCTGCAGTATATCAAGGCTTGATGGGGAGGTGATTCACTGCTAAGCGCACACACACACACACACACACACACACAACTGTGGGGAGGGCTCAGGTGCTTGGTGGCTATTGGCTAGATACATTAGTTCCTTGCCACTTGAGCTTCTCCACTGGGCAGCTCACAACCTGGCAGTTTGCTTCCTCCAGAGCCAGCAAACCAAAAGAGTACCCAAGAAAAGCTTTTTGACAACCTGTCCAATCTCATCACTTCTGTCTTATTCTCTTTGTCAGAAGTCAGTAAGTCAGGCTAGAAGTTGGAACCCTTGCACACTGCTGCTGGGAATGTAAAATGGTACAGTGGAAAATAGTACTGTGGTTCTTCAAAACATTATCACATAACTCAGCAATTCCACTTCTGAGTATACACACAAAAGAACTGAAAGCAGGAACTCAAACAGATATTTGTATACTCATGTTTATAATAGCATCCACAATAGCCAACAGGTACAAACAACTGAAGTGTTCACTGACAGATGAATGGATAAACAAAATATAGTATACAGATACACTGGAATATTATTCAGCCATAAAAAGGAATGAAATTCTGACATATGCTACAACATGGAAGACCCTTGAAGACATTATACTAAGTGAAATAAACCAGGCACAAAATGACAAATATTGTATGATTCTACTTATAGCCATCTGGAATAAATTCAGAGACAGAAAAAAAGTAGAAGGGTGGTTACCAGGGGCTGGGGGGAGAAATGGGGAGTTATTGTTTAATAGGAACAGAGTTTCAGCTTGGGAAAATGAAAAAGTTTAAGGGATGGATAGTGGTGATGGTTGCATAACAAGGCAAATGTAGTTAATGCAACTGAACTGCACACTTAAAACTTGTTAAAATGGTAAATTTTATGTTAAGTATATTTTACCATATTTTTTAAAGTTATAGCAAAAAAAAAATAAGTGAACTTACACTCAAGGGAAAGCATGAATAGCAGGAGGCAGGGATCATTGGGGGCATCTTGGAGACCACCTACCACACCCATTTTCCCTTACCACCCCATTTTCTTTTTTTTCCTTTCCTGTTTATTTTGAGATAGAGTTTCGTTGTGTCTCCCAGGCTGGAGTGCAGTGGTGCGATCTCCACTCACTGCAGCCTCCACCTCCTGGGTTCAAGCGATTCTCTTGCCTCAGTCTCCCGAGTAGCTGGAATTGCAGGCACCTGCCACCACACTTGGCTAATGTTTGTATTTTTAGTAGAGATGGGGTTTCACCATGTTGACCAGGCTGGTCTTGAACTCCTGACCTCAGGTGATCTGCCCACTTTGGCTTCCCAAAGTGCTGGGATTACAGGTGTGAGGCACCACTCCCAGACTCTAACACCCCATTTTCCTAGCAGCAAAACCGCTTGTGGTAGGCAGAATTCTAAGATAGCCCCAGGATTTCTTCCACTTGTCATGTACACACCTTGTATAGTCCCCTCTCCTTGAGTATGGGAGGGGCCAGTGAATATGATGAAATGCTACACCTCTGATTGGGTTACTAATCAGCTAACTTTGAGTTTATCAAAAGGGAGATGATCCTGGGTGGGCCTGACCTAATCAGGTGAGACCTTTATGAGAAGATGAAGTGTCAGATATGCTCTCTTTTCGGCCAATACCAAGCAAACTGCTAGTCTGTGAGAGGGTCTATGAAGGGGGGTACATGGCAAAGGCCTGAGGGTCACCTCTAGGAGCTGAAAGTGACCCCTGGCTGCCAGCCTGCAAAAAAATGACTGCTGCAAGGACCTCAACTGTGCCAACAACTGAATGGGCTTGGAAGAGAACCCTGAGCCTCAGATGAGAATCCACCCTAGCAGACACATTGATTTCACCTGGTGACACCCCAAGCAGAGGGCCCAGCTAACCCCTGCCCAGAATCCCAATGCATGGAAAATGTAGGATGATAACTGCATGTATTTTAAGCCACTAAGTTTGTGCTAAGTTGTTCTACAGCAATAGAAAACTAATAGACCCCTCCACAGAGCTGTTTATATTTGCTGTAGTAACCAGTGTCATTCTCTACTCTGGCTAGCCTTTGGCCTTACTCTGCTGCTGAACTGCTCTTCTCAAGGTTACCAATGACCTCCACATTCCTAAAGCCAATGGTCCATTCTCAGTGCAAAATCTATCTTACTTGACTAGAACGCAGCATCTGACACAGTTGACATTGCATTCTAGTCTCTCTTCCCCTGAAAGAGTTTCTTCCCTTGGCTTCTCAGATGCCATGCTCTTCTGGTTTTCCCTTCTGCCCTTTCACAGTCTCCTTTGTTGGTTCCTCCTTTTTTATTTGACATAAGGAAGGCCTCAGCCATTGGTCCTCTTCTCTCTCTACCTTTGCTTCTGAAGTGACCTTGTCCTGTCTCATGGCTTTAAAGACCAACTCTATGCCAATGACTCCCAAGTACATAACTCCAGCTTAGAGCTCTCTTTGGTACCCACTCATATAGCCAACCACCTACACTTGGATGTTCAATAGATACCCTGATCTTCGTATGTCCTAAGCTGACTTGTGAGCCTCCCCCACACCCACCCCACCTGCATTCTTCTCCATCTCAGTGAATGACAACTCAGTCCTTCCAGTTGCTCAGGCCAGAAAACCTGGAGTCATCCTTGACTTCCCTCTCTCCACTCCACATCGAGTCCACCAGGAAACCCTGCTGCTTCCCTCTCCAAAATAAGCCCAGAACCCTCCAAGCCTTTACCACTCTTCTACTGTCATCATGGTTCATGCCATGATCATCTCTGGCCTGAATATTAAAATATCTTCCTCACTGCTTTTCAAGCTTACTCCCTTGCCCCACTACTGCTAGAGCCAGAAGTATCCTTCTAAAATGTGAATCTGGTTACATTACTTTTCTACTCGAAACTTTGCAATGGCTCCTATTTCATTTGGAGTAAAAGCCAAAGTCGTCATAGAAACCTAAAGGTATTTCACGACCTCTCCCCTCCCCATCGCCAATACTCCCCACCCCCTCACCCCCAGCTAATAACCTCTCTGACCTCACCTCCAACTACCTCCTTCCTGCCTCATTCCGCTCCAGCCACACAGCCCTCCTCGCTGCTTTGAACACGTGAGGCATACTCCATTCTTAGGGACTTTTGCACTCATTGATCACTCTGCTTGGAACACTTTCCCCTTGGAAGCCTGCGTGGTCCATTCCGCCCTTCCCTCAGGCCACTGCTCAAAGGTCGTCTTCTCTATGAACCCCACCTTCACCAAAACCACCAGATGAAACTGTAAACAGCACTGATCCAAACTCCTGATCCTCCCCATGCTATTCTTTTCCCCATCATTCTTATTATTTGCTAACATAATATATTATTTATTTATTTAAACATTTTTGGTTTGTTGTTCTCTACACTTTGCAGGAATTTAAGCTCCTTGAGGGCAAGGATTTTTTTATCTTTGTCTCTCCACTGACATATCCCAAATTCCTGGAATAGAACCTACCATCTCACAGGAGCTCAACAAATACTTGTTGAAATGCCATAGGCACTTCTCATGTGCCAGGCACTCTATTTGCCACTAGAGAAACAGATATGAGAAGACCTGCTCCTTGTCAGCATGGAGTGGAGAGTTTAGAGTGATGTTTCTCAAAGTGGAGTCTGGTGAATTCCAACATCACATTCACCTGGGGCATTTTTTCAAAATGCAGATTCCCAGGCCTTGTCAAGAGCTACTGAATCACAATTTCAAAAAATGGGGACTGGGACTCTGTATTTTTAATAAGCCTCTTTGGTGTTCCTTCTGTCTGTCAGTTGGGAAGCAAGGGTCTAGTGGAACTACGACCCACAGTTCTGGGAAATAGTATTTGTCCCCAAGTTTATTACATCAACTTGGCCAAGTCACTTTACCTACTTGGCCTTAGTTTATTCAAATACCCAGTGAGATTAAAATGTATTAAAGGATACCTTTGGCAACCTACAGAGTAGTACAGATATGCCCTTGCTACAGTCCACTGGAGAAAATTTCTGGACTGCTTTGGGTAGCAGTAACAGGCAACAAAATCCTTTGTTATGTGTACAAAAAGCTATGCTTCTTCTTTTTTTTTTTTTTTTTTGAGACGGAGTCTTGCTCTGTTGCCCAGGCTCGAGTTCAGTGGTGCAATCTCAGCTTACTGCAAGCTCCACCTCCCGGGTTCATGCCATTCTCCTGCCTCAGCCTCCCGAGTAGCTGGGACTACAGGCGCCTGCCACCATGCCTGGCTAGTTTTTTGTATTTTTAGTAGAGACGGGGTTTCACTGTGTTAGTCAGGATGGTCTCGATCTCCTGACCTTGTGATCCGCCTGCCTCGGCCTCCCAAAGTGCTGGGATTACAGGCGTGAGCCACTGCACCTGGCCAAGGCTATGCTTGTTAAAATTTACAACCTGAATTACTGAAAGGGGCAAAAGATGTTAACAGAAGGTGCAAATAAGCCCAAAGAAGGGATGACAGGGCTTCCCAGGCAGTCAACATGTTTCAAACGCAGCCTGTAAATGCTGCTCCCTGTTGATTTCTAGAACCTTCCAGGAGCACCAGCTTCTGGACAGCGCATCTCATATGCACCCATGACGAGGTGGTGGAGTCTGGTCTGTGTGGGAAGTTTGTCTATTGGGGAGGAGTCATGGGGCCATGATGGGGGAGGTTTGGCTCTGTCACTGTTTAACAGTGAGACCTTAGAAATATTGGCATCACTGAGCCTCAGTTTTCTACAGCTAGAAAGTTAGCATAATAATTCATTCATCATTCATGCAAGTACCTGATAAATGATGAATTCATTCATTGAACAACTTTTAAATTTGGTAAGCGTTAGCTGAGATAATGTGTGCGAAGTGACATGCTTATCACTGGAAGACTTTGGGATTCACCAATACAAGTGGTTGTGCAATTTGGAAACTGTTTTGTTTGTATCCAAATTTTATTTTGAAAAAATTCAAAACTACAGAAAATTTAAAGAACAGTCAACGAACGTCGCCCTCCATCTAAACTATTGTATTAGTCAGGGCTTTCCAGAGGGACAGAACTAATAGGATATATGTATTTATCAAAGGGAGTTTATTAGGGAGAATTGGGTCACATGACCACAAGGCAAAGACCCACGACTTCTGCAAGCTGAAGAGCAAGGAAGTCAGTAGTGGCTCAGTCCGAGTCCCAAAGCCTCAAAAGTAGGGAAGCCAACAGTGCTGCCTTCAATCTGTGGCTAAAGGCAAACCACTGGTTTAAGTCTAAGGGTCCAAAGGCCGAAGAACGTGCAGCCTGATGTCCAAGGGCAGGAAGCATCCAGCATGGGAGGAAGATGAAAATCTGAAGACTCAGCAAGCCAGCTTACTCCACCTTCTTCCGTCTGCTTTTTCTAGCCATGCTGGTAGCCGATTGGATGGTGCCCACCCACATTAAGGGTAGGTCTTCCTTTCCCAGTCCACTGACTCAAATGTTAATCTCCTCTGGCAACACCCTGACAGACACACCAGAAACAATACTTTGCATCCTTCAATCCAATCAAGTTGACACTTCATACTGACCATCACACCTATCAATTGTTGCTACATTTGCTTTTTTCCATGTATGTACACACACACACGCGCACACACACACACACACTTCTTTTGACTGAATCATTTGAAAAGAAGTTGCAAATACCACAACACTTTGCTTCTAACTACTCAGCATGAATCTCCTAAGAATGAGGACATTCTCGGGCAGGTATCACACTTGAGCCGTTAATATTGCTGCAATGATGTTGCATAGTAACAAAAATTCAAATTTCCTGAAGATGCCCCAAAATGTCTGTAGTAGGTCTTATGTTTTTATTGATCCAGGATTCGAACCTGATCACCAATTGTTTTATTGCTTTTAGTTGCTATGTTTGTATGTCCACTGTGTCTCCTTTAATCCAGAAAGGTGCTACTTTTTATTTCTCCTTCTTATTTGGTCTTTCATGACATTGAGAGGTTTTGGAGTCCAGGACAGTTGTTCTGCAGAATGGTCTGATTGTTTCCTTATGCTTAGATTCTGGTTTAAGAGACAGGAATACTGCATAAACGATCAAGTCTCCAGAACATCACTTCTGTAGATACAGGATATCTGTTTGTTTCATTATTAGTGATGGTAATTCTGATCACTTGATTAAGGTGATATTGCCAGATTTTCCCATTGTAGAGGTTCCTTTTAACCTTTTGTAATTACTAAATAATTCATGGAGTGATCCTTTGAGGTAGTATAAATAACCAATTTCTCAATAACTTTTCACTCAGTGGTTTTGGCATCTCCTCAAAGTTGGTAGCAAAATGGCAATTTTCTATTTCTCTTTGTCCTACAATATATATTAGTTAACATCCAATCTAGTTTCCCCTTCAATTTTACTTCTTTCTTTTTTTTCTTCTCTTTTCTTCCTCCTTCTCTCCTTCCCTTCCTTCCCTTCTCCCTCCTCCCCACCCTTTCCTCCTTTCTTTCCTCAGGTTGGTGGCAGAATTCATTTCCCTGGGATTGTAGAACTGAGGTCCTGTTCTCATGCTGGCTATTGGCTGGGAATTACTGTCAGTTCTGAGACTGCCTGCAGGTTTTTCTTATCAAAAGACAGTCTCCATAAGTCCTCTCACAGCAGAGCAGCTTCTTCAAACCATCAAGGGAGATAAGTCTCTTTTTAGTAGGCTAAGACAGAGAGTTATTGAAAACAGTTTTAATAGGTGGGTGTTTAGGGTTAGAGTGTGTATGTCAGTGGGAACATGACACCCCTAACCAGGGGAAGGTTGACTCTAAATGGGAGGAGAGACTGAAAAAAACCTTATTTTTTATGTATAAAGCACATATATAAATACACACACAGAGAGAACATAAACTGATAAACAGTGTATCTGTTATTAACATTTCATGAGGAATCTAACAAAAAAATGTTTTCAAATGCTCCCTTAGGGAGAGACATAGTATCACTGGGTTAGGCCATAAAGCTGGTCTCTTTCAACCACAGCGATGTGAGGTAGGTTTGAGGGTACCCAAAATCATTGATGAGAATCCCTTACGCTGATCTCACTCCCTAGAGTTGACAAATGGCTTTCATTTATTGTAGGTGTTCTTATTGCCAGATCTGGACTTTTAAGGGGCAGTGGATGGGCTTTGGGTGGAGGAATCTCTGACGCCCTGAACTGTAGGCATAACATAGGTACTGATATGGTTTGGCTGTGTCCCCACCCAAATCTCATCTTGAATTTTAACTCCCATAATTCCCATGTGTAGTGGGAGGAACCCAGTGGGAGGTGATGAATTATGAGGGCAGGTCTTTCCTGTGCTATTATCATGATAGTTAATGAGTCTCATGAGATCTGATGGTTTTAAAAACAGTTTCCCTGCACAAGCCCTCTGCCTGCCACCATCCATGTAAGACAAGACTTGCTCCTCCTTGCCTTCTGCTGTGATTGTGAGGCCTCCCCAGCTATGCAGAACTGTAAGTCCATTAAAGCTCTTTCTTTTGTATATGGCCCAGTCTTGGGTATGTCTTTATCTCGGGTATGTCTTTATCAGCAGTGTGAAAATGGACTAATACAGGTACCTGTGTATGAGGGCTGGTGAAACATAGTCATTAAATCACAGAGCTTGAGTTGGACAACCTGGTTCAAATTCTGGCCTTGCTGTTTACTGTGTGACTTGGGCAAATTATTTAACCTCTCCAAGTTCATTAACCATAAAATGGGGATTTAAAAAAAGTACTAAATCATAGGTTTGCTATGACAATTAAATAAATAAAGTATCTAGAACAGTGATTGGAACATAGTAAGTGTTTAGCAAATGGTAGCTATTATTATTATTATTATGCATGTTTATATTTATGAGAAGACATATTTATATACATTTATATTTATGGGAAGACATATTTATGAGAAGACAATTTTATGCTTTCATAAAATTCTCAAAGGGATCTATGACTCCCAAAAGGTTAAGAATCTCAGAAATGTAAGAACTATTCTTATTATAAACCCATTAAGTAACATATAATCCTCTCCCTGCTTATCCACATCCGAAGAGCCACCATGTTCTGGCTATTCAATTAGAATATCTACTCACCACTTAGATATATGACCTAGCCCGCCCACTCACCATCTCACACAAATGATTTCAACAGCTACCTTCTTCAACCTCCTACTCTTACCACCACTTCATCTTTTAGTTCCCTTTGTCTCCAATCTTGCCCTGTTTCAATCATCTGGAATTGTGTTGTTTGTTTGGGTTTTTTAATCTTTCAAATCCTATCTAATCTTTCTCTCCTACTGCAAATCCTTCAGTGGCTCTCCATGACTTGGGCAAAACCTTTTTGCATGATGTAGTTTCTGATCTGACCCTGTCCGCCTCTCTTGACTTACGGTCCGCCTCTCCCTGTCTCCCACACTATGCTAGAGCTATCCTATACCCACCCCTCTCCTGCTTCCATGCCTTGAAGGTGCTCTTCTCTATCTGGAATGCCCTTGTCTCTCTGGCAGCAAGTCTCAAACTCAAAGCCTTGCCTGAAATTTCCAGACAGATTTATGTTTATATGCTTTCTCTGTACTCCTCTTGAATTTTAAAACAATTTTTCCTTGTTTTGTGGTCATTTTTTTTGTCTCCAAAAGACTGTGAGCTCCTTAAAGACAGGAATCAAATAGTTTCATCTTTCTTCTTTGGTGCTAAATTTACTTAGTATATGTTCAATAAATATTTATTGGATAAGTGAATGAGTAAATAAATTAAAAAATTAATAAAGTTTAATAAGTTGCCCACACTATTATGTAACTGAAATAGCTGAATCTAGAGTCCCATGTATTCACACTGTTTTTGATCATAAAGAACAATAAAACCCCAAGTTTGCTTAGCTTAATCAAAAAGAGCAATAGGTCAGGCACAGGAGCTCATGCCTGTAATCCCAGCACTTTGGGAGGGCAAGGCAGGAGGATTGCTGGAGGCCAAGGCAAGAGGATTGCTTCAGCCCAGGAGTTTGAGACCAGCCTGAGCAACACAGGGAGACCCCGTCTCTATAAATTTTTTTTTTAAAATTAGCCAGGTGTAGTGGCACGCAGCTGTAGTCCCAGCCACCTGGGAGGCTGAGGAGGGAGGGTCACTTGAGCTCAGGAGGTCAAAGCTGCAGTAAGCCATGATCATACCACTGCACTCCAGCCTGGACAACAGAGCAAGACCCTGTCTCAGGAAAAAATTTTACAAAAGAGCAATAGGCCCAGAACTTGGAATTCCAAGGGGCATCTTTCAGAGTTTCAGTCCAAGGTGGACCCAGGGGGTCCAATGACAACATCACCATCTGTCTCTCTAACCCTCAGCCCTATTTTCTTCTCAGCTCTTCACCTTTATCCACTAAAGAGGGTCCTTACCAGCAACAGGCTTAGTTCATCCTTAGAGCACCATGATTTTAGAAAAAAACAGAAAACAACTTCTTGTCCTAGCAACCATAGATTAATTCACTTGATGGCACTCTGATTGGCCTGCTTTGATATTAGTCTGCGCAATACACTAATTGTTGTAAACAAGGAGATGGGGAGTCATGTTTGGCCAAGGCTTAACTACATGTCCACCTCTGTGGCCAGAGGACAAGCAAAGTAATGCAATTAGCAGTCCACTGGTGTCAGATGGGTTGTGGAGGTACAGTGACAATGGATAGAGGTTTCTGGGAAGATAGAAGCTGTGTATCTTCACTCTACCCAATGTTCCCTTCATTACTCCATGGAGCCTTTCTAGCCAATAATGGGCAGAAATTGGCACATCAGGCAATTGAAACTCATTTTGGTCTAGTTTAAGCCTATGGTTCTGAATGTCCATTTCAAACTCCCAGGCTGTCCCAACTCAACCAAGGGGATTGTGAGCTGCTGCTCTTCCTTCTTGTGTCTCTGGGCATTGTGTTGTGGGAATGGGGAAAACAGGGGAGGACATAAGCAGTACTAGCTCACTCCCTTTCCCCTCCCCTCCCTGGGTCTATCTTTGCAGGCAATTGAGAGTTAGGAAGAAGAGATGAGTTATCTGCTGGCAGAGGGTGAGGAGATGCCCTTGGTCTCCTCTGTTTGATGTGGTCCTCTCTGTGTTGATGACATGCATGATTTTCTAGAGGTAATATTGAGCTTCATCCTGGCCCCTGATGCCCCAGATGTCCCTGACCCCTCTAATCTCTCTCAATGATCTTTTACCTTGTGGGGCATCCCTCCTCTTATCAACTTTGGACATCTTCATGTCCCCTGACCCTTCCTTTAGCCCTCTGCAACCTTGCATGAAGCCCTGGGAATCTCTGACATCCTCTTTAACATTCTCAAATGGCTGCGGGGAACTAGGCTGGGTAGAAGATGCCTCATTTTCTTCCTAGGCACAAGGCAATAGATGGAATATCTGTGTCCCCCAAAAATCCTTTGTTGAAGTCCTAATCCCCAATATGGTGGTATAACGAGGTGGGGCCTTTACTAAGTGATTATGAATGGAATTTGTGCCCTTATAAAAGAGGCCCCACAGAACTGTCTTACCCTTTCCACCACGTAAGGACCCAGTGAGAAGACAGCCATCTGTGAACCAGGAAGCAGACCCGCATGAGACACCAAATCTGCTGTGATCTTGGACTTCCCAGCCTCCAGAACCATGAGGAATAGATTTCTGTTGTTTATAAACCACCCAGTCCATGGTATTTTTGTTATGGCAATCCAAGAGGACCAAGACACACATTATCCACAGTTCCATCCCATCTCTCCATACTATTGGGGGCTACTCCAGCTAGCCTCATGATTTTAGAAATCTCCAGGTAGGAAGTCCTTGGGTGCATGCATGCTCCCAACCTGGAGCTGCCACTGGTACACATTATGCCTTGTGCAGGCTGTAAAAGGGCACCTCATCTGAATGGACAAATTACCCTTTTTCCTTGTTCCTCAGCCCCTATTCTTGCCCTCAGCCAGCCATCTTAATGAACAGTAAAAATGCACCATCCTATGTTGTGGTCCCCCCAGATTCCAGGGTAGGCATGCCAAGTTCACCCAAGAATCCCTTCACCCGTGATGGCAGCCCAGGGTTTGCCTACTGACTCGGCAGTTCCACAAGCATCCAGAGAGGTTGCCAGTCTCCACTTCTTGCAAGCAACCCCCCCTCAGTGATTTTCTTGAAGCTTCATCTTCCTTCAATTTGATGGGACAGCTGTTCTTATAGTGTGGTCATGAACTCCTGGGGGTCTTCAAGACCCTTTCAGGGGATTCACAAGGTTAAAATTACTTTCATAATAAAATATTTGCCTTTCTCACTGTGTTGACTTTTGCACTGAGGGTACAATAATGGTAGATGAAACTGCTAGCACCTCAGCATTAATGAAGGCAGTGGTACTCAAATAAACTAGCAGCCATTGGGTTCTTCACCACCACACACTCACCAGTAGGAAAAAAGAATTCCAGTTTCCATTAAGAATGTTCATGCCTGTAATCCCAGCACTTTGGGAGGCCGAGGGGGGCATATCACCTGAGGTCAGGAGTTTGAGACCAGCCTGGTCAACATGGCAGAAACCCCACCTCTACTAAAAAACAAAAATTAGCTGGGTGTGGTGGTGGATGTCTATAATCCCAGCTACTAGAAAGGCTGAGGCAGGAGAATCGCTTGAACCCAGGAGGTAGAGGTTGCAGTGAGCCAAGATCGTGACACTGCACTCCAGCCTGGGTGACAAAGAGTCTGTCTCAAAAACAAAACAAACAAACAAACAAAAAAAGAGATTGCTTTGATGAAGCAGTAAAAATTATTAAATTTTGTAAATCTGTACCCTTGGGTATACTTTTTTTTTTTTTTTTGATGGAGTTTCACTCTGTTGCCAGGCTGGAGTGCAGTGGCTCGATCCCAGCTCACTGCAACCTCCGCCTCCCAGGTTCAAGCAATTCTCTTTCCTCAGCCTCCCGAGTAGCTGGGACTACAATGTGTACCACCACATCCAACTAATTTTTTTATTTTTAGTAGAGATGGGTTTCACCATGTTGGCCAGGATGGTCTCGATCTCTTGACCTCATGATCTGTCCACCTCAGCCTCCCAAAATGCTGGGATTACAGTGTGAGCCACTGCGCCTGGCTGGTATACATCTTTAAAATAATATTCCTTGTGATGGAATGGGAAATACACATAAAGCACTTCTGCTGCATACAAAAGTATCATGGCTGTCCTAAGAAAAAACACTTTGCAACTGAGTTGTAAGCTGAACTAGCTCCTTCTTTCATGGAACACCATTTTTACTTGCAACAATATTGAAAAAAACAAATTATTGCTCTATCAACTGAGAGTTTGGCAGCTATTTCCTTGAAACTGTACAAAGAGAGCCTGTCGCTTCCAAAAAAGTAACTGACAGTATTGTTGTCACTTGAAAAAACAATGAGTTTTCAAGCAGAAGTTAGAATTTTTCAAAATTTGCGTCTGCAACCATAAGCTTGATAGCTTCCCATACTTAACACGTTTCTAATGACATCATAGGTGACAATGAATATGGTTTCTGACCAGTGTAATGAAATGTATCAATTTAGGAAATCTGCATAACTCAAATAATTAATATTTCCAAATATTACCAATGGATGATGTTAAAAAAAATGGGAAAAAAGATCCATTCTGAGTATAAGAAAGACCAATGGATTTCAATATATTAATAGCAAAGACCAGAAATGATTAACATGGTTTCAGATTCCACATTTGAGTAATGCTTAAGAAATAACCATTTGTTAAATTTTTGTGTAATATCAAAGAAGTATATCCATAGTTACATTAACGGCTATTAAAATATTCATTTTTTTCCGATTACACATCTGTGTGAGGTCAGTGTTTTTCATATTCTTCAATCAAAGTAAATACAACAGATAAAATGAAGTAGTAGATATAAGAATCTAGCAATTTTGGATTAAAGTGGACAGTAGAGTTTTTTTTTCTTTTTTCTTTTTTTTTTTTGAGATGGAGTTTAACTCTTGTTGCCCAGGCTGGAGTGCAATGGTGCCATCGGCTCACTGCAACCTCTGCCTCCTGAGTTCAAGAGATTCTCCTGCCTCAGCCTCCCAACTAGCTGGGATTACAGGCGCACGCCACCACGCCTGGCTAATTTTTGTATTTTTAGTAGAGATAGGGTTTCACCAGTAAGGAGGTTTTTAACACTGTAAAACAATGCTGCTATTCTCATTAATTTTTTGTTTGGAAAATACAGTTATTCACATTAAAATCTTATGTTAACATGTAATGGATTTTTATTATTTTTAAATAAGTTAGTAAGTAAATATTTTTAAAGTTCTAGTTTTAATTTCTAATATTGTAAATGTTCACAGATGCTGTAAACAAAAGCTCCCTGGAGCTGTCAATAATTTTTAAACATGTAAAAGGGTCTTGTGACTAAAAAGTTTGAGAACTGTTGTGCTAGGAGGTGGAGAAGCACCCCTCCCATCCACTGTAGAAGGAAAGGGCTCTGACCCCAAATACGGCAGGACTCACTAGGCCTCTGACTAGTTACCCAGACCTCCCACAACATCTTTCCTCTTGATATAGAACCAGTTCTGCTGCTTTTTAGAAGTCCTGGGTGAATGTCTGGCTCAGTTGTTTGTGGGTCTATTTAGAAGGTTGGATATTTGGAACCTTTGTTCAGTGTTAGTTGTCTTTTCCTGGAGCTAGGAACTTTCCCACTCATTACTGTAAAATAATCTTTAATGGTTTTACGGTATTTTTGTTTCTTTGTGGGAGAGTAATTATTCTGTCACAACGTAGATTTGACCTTATTTTATTTTATTTTATTATTATTATACTTTAAGTTTTAGGGTACATGTGCACAACGTGCAGGTTTGTTACATATGTATACATGTGCCATGTTGGTGTGCTGCACCCATTAACTCGTCATTTAACATTAGGTATATCTCCTAATGCTATCCCTCCCCCTCCCCCCACTCCACAACAGTTCCCGGTGTGTGATGTTCCCCTTCCTGTGTCCATGTGTTCTCATTGTTCAATTCCCACCTATGAGTGAGAACATGCAGTGTTTGGACCCTATTTAATAAATGGTGCTGGGAAAACTGGATAGCCATATGTAGAAAGCTGAAACTGGATCTCTTCCTTACACCTTATACAAAAATTAATTCAAGATGGATTAAAGACTTACGTGTTAGACCTAAAACCATAAAAACCCTAGAAGAAAACCTAGGCAATACCATTCAGGACATAGGCACGGGCAAGGACTTCATGTCTAAAACACCAAAAGCAATGGCAACAAAAGCCAAAATTGACAAATGGGATCTAATTAACCTAAAGAGCTTCTGCACAGCAAAAGAAACCACCATCAGAGTGAACAGGCAACCTACAGAATGGGAGAAAATTTTTTCAACCTACTCATCTGACAAAGGGCTAATATCCAGAATCTACAATGAACTCAAACAGATTTGAGCTTATTTTAAAATATTCATTACTGGCCAGGCATGGTGGCTCACGTCCATAATCCCAGCACTTTGGGAGGCTGAGGCGGGCAGATCACAAGGTCAGGAGATGGAGACCATCCTGGCTAACATGGTGAAACCCCGTCTCTACTAAAAAAATACAAAAAAATAGCCAGGCGTGGTGGCGGGCACCTGTAGTCCTAGGTATTTGGGAGTCTGAGGCAGGAGAATTGCTTGAACCCGGGAGGCAGAGGTTGCAGTGAGCCGAGATCATGCCACTGCACTCCAGCCTGGGCGACAGAGCGAGACTCTGTCTCAAAAAAAAAAAAAATTCATTATCACTTTGGTGTGACAATACAGAGAAGTCAGAAGATACGATGGTGTTTTGAGAAGAGCATGGGCTTTAGGTTAGAATCCCAGCTTCACCATTTGCAGAGAAACTTTGGGCAAATTATACAACTTTTCTAACCTCATTTTCTCATCTGTAAAATAGGATACAAATACCTGCCTTTCATGTTGCTCAGAGATAAGGTATATAAATCATCTCACACATGATAGCCAATAAAATGAACCATCATCATGATCATGATCATCATCATTATCTTAATAGAGGAGATGGGAGTTCCTGTTGGAATCCTCTGAGATGAGCAACCTAAGCCCTTTTTGGTGCTCTTACTAAGTTTTTAGATTTCTCTCTGAATGCTAGGCAACAGCATATCCACTGGATAAGATGAATTTCTATTATCCTTTTCCCCATTCTGTCCTGATAAAGAGAAAATGTTTCCATCATGACTGAAAGGCCATTTTCCCTGAAAAGACTGTTTTTTCTTACCTCCAATTCCCCCCAAGACAAACACCCTCCTTTGGACTTCCCCCAACTCTAGACCTTGGTGTGGGCCAAAATGGACCCCAAGTAAACCACCACTGGGTACCAAGTTTGCCCGGTAGTAGAAAAAATAAACAGCTGGTTGAATTTTATAAAGTAAGATTGCTAAATAAAAAGTGATGTGATGCTGCAGAGACTGTTCTCTTGAGTGTTTTTATTTATTTTTTTAGATAAGAGCCCCAGGAGGGGATTTTTATGGAACGATGCATGAAAATGGTGTGATTCCTCACACTGCTAAAATCGAAGCCCTGGGTCCCTTTCATAGCAGAGGGAGGCAGATTAATGAGTTGGGGGGACATGGCTGCTGCCTCTCAGCAGCTGGCTCAATTACCTCTCCTGTTCAAGCTGTGCTTTGGGTCTTGAAACACAAGACTGGTGGAATTTTAACCTTGCTGGAGGACTTTGTTCCTTCACTGAGGCTGCTTACTTTTAGCTTGAATATATCCTTTACTTCTCATAGACAGGTTTGCTGGAACCATGGGTATGAGGGAATTACCCAGTGAGTGCCCTTTTAAAAACAAGGGAAGTAAATGAGATCATGAGGATAATGACAAATGAGAAGCTCTGGGAAGAAAAATAAGACCCATTTGGGGAAAGGATATTAGTAATATGCACTTTTGTGCTAATGAAGCATTTTGGTGGGACAGGCAGCTTGTCCAAAGAGCTTGGTCAGAAATCATCTGAGTGCAGGTTACAGAAACCCACTCAGATTCACTCAAGTAAAATGCGTATTTAATATGAGGCATTAGGTATACCTCATGATCCCAAATGCATACAGGACAGCTGAGAATTAAGAGGTTTAGATCTCTATGGCTAAGTGTAGGGTCCTAAACCCTGGTTGCCTGGCTTCAAATTCTGGATGTATCACTTACACTACATGACCTTGGACAAACTACTCATCACTCTGTGATCCATTTCTTCTCTCTGTAAAGCAGGGAAAATAAGAGAACTTACATCTTAGAATTGTTGTGAAGTGAGTGTATACACATAAAGTGTGTAGAATGGTGTCTGAAACATATTAATCTCTTCATAAATGTTAGCTATCAAAATTTTCGTAATAGCTATCTTGCTTCAGACCAACTTTCCCACTAAGGACAAATAGAAAAACTGGATGAAATTTTTAAAAATAATTTTAGGCCAGGCTCACTGGCTCACGCCTGTAATCCCAGCACTTTGGGAGGCCAAGGCAGATGGATCACTTGAGGTCAGGAGTTCGAGACCAACCTGACCAACATGGTGAAACCCCGTCTCTACTAAAAATACAAAAATTAGCTGGGTGTGGTGGCGCACACCTGTAATCCCAGCTACCAGGGAGGCTGAGGCAGGAGAATCACTTGAACCTGGGAGATGGAGCTTAAAGTGAGCCGAGATCGTGCTACTGCACTCCAACCTGGGTGACAGAGCAAGACTCCATCTCAAAAACAAAAAATAATAAATACAAATAAAAAAATAATTTTAAAGACATTGGAGAACTGTGAAGGCTGGGAGGACTTAAGAGCCTAAGATCACAAGGAGAAGGGAAGCAAAGAGCTGTGAACCTGACATTCTGTGTTGCTTTTCCCCACAAGGCATCTGCTAGTTGACAAGGATTACCTTAGATACCCAGAATCTGGACAGAAAAGATTGAAAGGTGAAGAGTTGAGCATTTCTATTGGCAAACTTATGGAGATAAAGGACATAAAAATTGGAGTTTAGGGTCAAGAAAAAGGAACCATGATGTTTACTGAATGTTTTCAGGTGGAACTTTCAAGGTTATAGTCTAGAAATATGGATTAACTAGAAATACAACAACCCTCATAAAGACTAAAGCCCAGTTTTGAATCTGTTCATTCATTGACTTAATTAAGGCGAGCTGATCTGCTTTTACCTAGTTACTTGCCAGAAGCAAAAGTTAATAATCTTTGGAGGAAGATAACATAACCAAGAGCCTGATATATAATATCTCATATTAAATCTAAAATTACCACATTCACTTGGAGATAAGACAAAATGTCCAGCAACCATGAGGAAGAGAAACCCAGACAGTACAAAGAGACCAATAGAAAATAAAGATACTGGAGTTAAAATGACTTTAAAATAACTGCCATAAATGTATTAAAGAAATTAGATGCTGGTGTGGTAATTTTCAACATAGAATATAGAACTATTGAAAATGATATGAAAATTCCAGAACTGAAAAATACAATATCCAAAATAAAAAACTTGACATATGAAGTTATCATTAGATTAGAAAGAGCTGAGATAGGATTAGTGAACTGAATAATTTGTCAGAAGAAAACGTCTGGACTAAAGTATGGAGTGACAAAAGAATGGAAAATATGGACAAGAACCTAAGAAACATGTGGGACAGAATCAAAGTTTGAACAAATAAGTAGTTGGAGCCCCAGAAGAACAAGAGGAATAGAATGAGGGAGAAACCAATGTATGAAGAGATAGAGGCTGAAAATTTTCCAAAACCGATCAGTACTGATCAATAGAGTGGGGGAGAAGTGATGTATGAAGAGACAGAAGCTGAAAAATTTCCAAAACTGATCTGCATCACAGATTCAAGAAGTTTTATGAACTCCAAAGAGAATGAATAGAAAGGAAATCACACATAGGTACATGGTAGTGAAACTACTCAAAAATCAAAGAACATATCATCTTAAAGTCAACTGAAAACAATACATATTACCTTTAAATAAGAAACAATAATTTGATATGACTTCTCAAAAAAAAATGGGGGGTTAACTATAACTAGGTGGCCATGTGCGGTTGCTCACGGCTGTAATCCCAGCACTTTGGGAGGGCAAGGTGGGTGGATCATCTGATGCCAGGAGTTTGAGACCAGCCTGGCCAACATGGTGAAATCCTGTCTCTATTGAAAATACAAAAATTAGCTGGGCATGATGGCAGGTGCCTGTAATCCCAGCTACTCAGAGGCTGAGGCAGGAGAATCTCTTGAACCTGGGAGGCAGAGGTTGCAGCGAGCTGAGAGCATGCCACTGCACTCCAGCCTGGATGACAGAACGGGACTCCGTCACATGCACACAAAGAAAGGAAGACGATAAGTGAGTGATATCTTTGAAGTGATGAAAGGTAGTAGTTATGACTCACACTTCTGTACCCACTGATAATAACCTTTAAAATAAAAGTAAAATGAAGATATTTACAGACAAGTAAAATATGAGAGAATTCATCATCAGCAGATGCTCCCTAAAAAAATACTGAAGGGAGTTCTTGAGGTTGAAAGTAAATGATACACTGTGAAAGCATGGAAATACAGGAAAGAACAAAGATTAATGGAAAGCATAAATATGTGGGTATATCCAAATTAATATTGAATATTTATAAAACAGCAATATTAATGTCTAATGTGGTTTAAAATATTTTTAGAATTAAGATATATGACAATAACAGCATCAAAGGTGGGAGGGTGGTAAATGAAGTATTCATGTTCCTTGAATTGTCCAGGAATTGGCAAATTTTATTCACTGATATTAGACTTGGCTGAGTCTATCTGTGCAGTTGTCTTCAGGGCAATCACTGAAAAGAATAGTAACAATAGGTAAAACCTTGTTCATGGTAGATGGAATTATTAAAATATGTAATTAATCCAAAATAAGGCCAAAAAAAGTACAAAAAGGGAACATAGAACAGATGAAATAAAGAGAAAACAAATAGTGATATAACAAAATTAACCCAAATATGTAGATAATTCCATGATTTGCAAAAAGACTTAATACTTCAATTTAAAGCCAAAGATTGTCAAATTGGATAAAAAATGAAATAAAACTATATTCCTTTTACAACATACACTTTAAATACTAAGATACGGAAAATTGAAAGTAATAGGATAAAAGAAGGTATATCATGTAATGCCAACCAAAAGAAAGCTGTATAGTTATATTAACATCAGATAAAGTAGACTTTAAGGCAAGAAGAATTATAAGAGATAAAGAGAAGTGTTTTAAAATGATTAAAAGGTCAATCTATAGGAAAGTGGAAATATTCTAAGTGTATGTGAACCTATTAACAATACCTCAGAATATATGAAGCAATAAAGACAGAGTTAAAAAGAGAAACAGACAAATCCAGAAGCATAGTTGGAGATTTTAATATATCTTTCTCAGTAACTGATGGAACAAGCAGGCAAAAAAGTCAGCATGATTATAAAACATGGCCTAGTTGATATATATAGAGCGCTACACCTGACAACTGCAGAATACAGACTGTTTCCAAGTGCACATGGACATTTACCAAAATTGACCATGTACTGGGCCTTAAAGTAAATCTCAAAACGTTTTAAGGGATTGAAATAAACATGCTTTCTGACCACAGTGGAATTGAGCTTGAAATAAATAACGATGGGCCACTACAGTATCTCTAAATATTTGGAAATTAAGCAATATACTTCTAAATAATTAACAATAAAATCACATTGGAAATCAGAAAGTACTTAGAATGGAATTGTTATGAAAATATAACGTATCAAAACCTGTGGTCACAGCTAAAGCAGTGCTTAAAGAATATGTATAGCTTAAAATGCATATGATGGAAAAGAAGAAAGGCTGAAACTCAATTATTTAAGTATCTCTTAGGAAGCTAGAAAAATATCCAGCAAGTAAAACCTATAGAAGGTAGAAGGAAAAAAGTAATATATATAAAAGTAGAAATTAATAAAATTGAAAACAAATGTACAATAAAGAAAATCAACAAAACCAAAAGTTATTTTTTGAAATGACTCATAACATCAATAAATCGCTTGCAAAAAAATAAAAACAGGAAAATAAAAAAGACAGATTTTAGAAATAAAAGGAAACATTATTATAGGTCCTATGGGCATTAAGAATAAATTGGAGACTGTTAGAAACAACATGTCTATTTTTAAATTTGGAAATTTAAAGAAAATGATTAAATCCCTAGGAAATCAAACCTTAACAAAACTGACACATGAGAGAGTGAGAAATCTGAAAAGCATTCTATCTATAAAAGAAATTTTAAAAATCTTTCCATATAACCTCTTGGGAAAATTTTTTGCAGTGCAGTAAAGCTGAATGTATTTACACACCCTAAAATCCTGCAGTCTCACTTCTAGGAATATATACTCAGCATAAAGGAAGGTATATGGACACCAAAAGACATGTACAAGAATAAATATAGCAGCATCATTCTTATTAGCAAATGAAAACAATCCAAATGTATATCAGCAACCAAATAAGTAAATGAAAAGTGGTAAATTGATTCAATAGAACACTATATAGCAATGAAAGTGAATGAACTATTTCTACATGCAATAAAATGGATAATCGTAAACATAATATTGAGGGAAAGAAGCCAGATGCAAAAGAATATATATGATGTGACTCCATTTACGTAAAGTTCGAAAATAGGCAAAGTAATACGGAATACTGGTCACCTTTGAGAAGGATGGAGGGAGTGGTTATTGTAAGGGTGTGTAAGAGATGCTGGTAATGTTCTGTTTTGATCCAGTTGGCTGTTACATGGATGTATTTATTCTATGATTGTGCATTTTAATATATGTATATTATACCTCAATAAGAGTTTTTAAAAAAAATATTAGCTATTATTACTTTGATTGGTATAAGGGACTATGAAGGAAAGCTGTCAGGAGCCAAAGCAGCTTGGGTGGGTCCATACCACATTCCTATTTCCTTAGACTCTCCCGCTAATATTTGTGGAGCCTGGAAGAAGTGTACAAACGGAGGTCCAAATACCATCTATAAAAATACTTTAAAGTTGTCATTCAGGCTAAGAGACTGTTCACTAAAATATGTCTTTATCCACCTACTTAGACAAATATACTTTTATAATACCCTGGAAGGCCAGGTTTGAATTTAGAATTCTCAGTTTCAGAGCTGTAAAATGATGGCCTGGAGAGAAGCAGTTCCCCAGCCCCAGCCCGTGGCCCTGTCTTCCCAGTTCTGGCTCTCTGCAATGAGCCTCACCTGCATTTGTGTGGATATGCCATCCTGCACATGCAAGCTCCTTCACCTCCCCAGCAAACTGCTGCCCTGTGGCTACCCCTTGGGTCCAGGGACACATAAACCAGCAGTGTGGCCCAGCCTGGGGAAGAGACATCTGAAGAAGAAGCCTGCACAAGCTGTAGGAACAGATTCAGGGACATTTGGGCAGGGAGTATGGGGTCACAGATGACAAGAGCATGGTGTGAAAGGGTGGAGAGCAGGCCCCAAGTGGACATGTCCTTAGCCTCAAGGAGTCCTTGCTCTGGGTGGAAGGACACAGGAAAGTGAGGGTCAGAGCAGACCAAGGGACAGGGTCTTTTGCCCAGTTTCAAAGGAAATTCTGCATTGTCTTTTAGAAAGTCAATGATGCGCTTTCAGCCATTAGAAAAAGAAAGAGACAGAGAGAGACAAAGAGATTTTTAAGTAGAATGGGCGAATTCCACTCAGTGAACATATGTCCTGTACTAAGTGTGAGATGAAAGCTAAAAACCCCCATCAGAATATACCCTTATCATGAATGTGGGGTTTGTGTGTGTGTGTTTTTTCTCACAACGATATCCCTAGAGCCTGGTGCTTTGAAAATCTCAATAAATATTTGACTAATAAATCACTCGCTGATAACTATTTCCTTAGTTATCAGATGCCCCCTGCTTCTCACAGCATGGGCATTTTGCTGGTGCTGGTGTTCAAAGCACATGTATTTTGAACAAGATTGAAAAAGGAATGAAGTCTGGCCAGCCCAATGGTCCTCTCTAGCACATTACAGAGATTGGCCTTTGGAGCTGAAAGCTGGACAGGATCTCAATGATCCTGCAGGCCAGGGTGTCAGGGCATCGAAGCACCCCAGAAGCTGAATGTGAATGTGTGAATGTGGGCAAATATTCATTTTTCTGAGGAGATGCACATAGCTTTCATGAAAGTTTCAAAGGTGTCTGTGGCTCCCAAAATGTCAAGAGTTCTCAGTGAATCCTCTTATTTTATAGATGATGGGTCTATGGCACAGAGAGGTGAACTCAAGTTCACTCTGAGCTCTATTCAAATCTACTGATGCCTGAAGCTTCCTTCCACCACCTCATAGCAGAACTCATGTCCTCGGTTATGGTAGGATGGGGGAGACTGTGAAACTTTCTTTTGCAAGGGCTCTCAAATTTAGCCATGTGTTAGCGTCATCTGGATTTCTGGTATAGAAGGTGATTCTAATGTGTAGCCAGGGTCAAAGCCCACTGGGTTAGAGTATTTCACTAAAAAGTGTGTAGTGGGGTTTGTGGGATGTAGTTTGAGTGCCAAGCTCTGCTCCGAGTCTCCTAGCCCAGAATGCTGACTACAACAGTCTAGAGTGTACAAGGAAACAGATGTAAATGAAAAGCAAGTTCCACTTTGTTAATCGATGGGCAGGTACTGAATGACCTCATCACCACTCATGCAAATTAGGGCTTCCCTGGTACCCAGAGCTGGACCACTTGACTTCAGCTGGGAAACTGAAGTAGGGTTTCCCATTTCTTTCCCTCCAAAAAGATAGCATAGCTGGTAGTACATAACCCACCTGGCTTACCTAGGCATGCACAGGTGAAGATGCTGGCACAAAGGTGTGGAGAAAATGGCTGGGCCTGTGAGGCAGAGCTGCCTCACCTCCATCACACACATGGCTACATGATCTCTTATTTTACCAACTGTACAGAAGAAAAATGGAAGGAAAAGGAGGTTGCCTGAGTCACATCCCAGGCCTTCTTTGATGGCAGGGGAAGGGTAGGAAAGTCCTGAGTTTCTACAGGAAGGATAGAGTGGTCTTGACCATGGCAACCTTACTCACTAATGAAATGTAGCCTAATCAATATCTCAAGTTCATTAGATTAGCAATTCGTCTGTTAGGTGAGAGATGAGGAGGAAGTGGCAATTAGAAAGGAAAGAGAGTAGCCTGGCATGGGAGTGAGAAGAACATGTCACCTCAACTGCAAAGAGACAATTACAATGCAGTGATGAGAGTTAAGGTTGGGGTTTCCTGGGGACATAGTGGAAAGATCTACTCACCTGCATGAGGCTAAGAGTTACTGAACAGTTTTGTGGAGGAGGTGACACCTTCAGCAGAATCCTAAAGAGTGGAAGTGTTCCAGATGGATAGGGGAAAGGAAATGAATTTTCACACATATTATGGCATAGAGGTTCGAGTATCATGGTATTTGAAAGGATTGTAAGAGTTGACTATGACTAGAATATAGATTGCACAAAGAAGGTGTATTTGTAATGGGTTATTAAAATATAAGAGGCATATCAACCATTCAGTGAGTATTGTTTAGGATGAATAAATTACTTAGCTGGCCCCCAAATTAAAGACATTCTTAATTTTCTTGATTTGGAAAAATTCTACTAATTTTGACCAGTTTCTCTTTATTCACTAGAATCTGGATATTTTTTAAGGATAGGATTGCATTGAATTTGGCTCAGTAAAAGTCATAAATACAGCATCCGACTTCTTACAAATTCTGAATTCATGTATTAAATAAGCTTTCTGGGCTTGAACCTCCACAGGAGAATCTCAGAATGACTAAAAGTTATCAAATTGGCCTTGAATAGACACAGCACCAGAAGTGAGGGTGTCTTGTGCAGTTACAGAGAAAGTGTTTTGGGATCAACTGTTGATTCGAACACTGGCCAAGGTCCCTTAGGGAGAAGTGTAAAGTGTTTAGAGCCAGACAGGCCTGGGTTTGACTCTCAGCTCAACCATTATCAACTGAATGCATACAGGCAAGTCACACTGCTGCTCTAAGCCTTGATATCCATATTAATAATGTGGAAGTGATATCTATTTCAATGAATTGTTAAGAGGATAATCTGAAAAAATGTGAACAAACTGTCTTGGTCAAGGCTATTTTTATCGTAAGGAACAGGAAAGCACTTAAACTAATTCAACTGAAATCAAGGAATAAGAAATGAAGTATAGCATCCTCAGGAGAGAAACTAGGAACTGAATTGTTGGAATCCAGGCACATGTGCCATCTCCCAGGAGCTACTGAATCTATCTTACAGCATCCTGTCTATTTCTCTGTGCACATTTTTCCTTCTCTACGCAGTGCAGACTGATCTCAGCTTTCTTCAGTTCCCTTCTACCTCTCACTATTTCCCACTCTGGACCTTTCTACACTCCAGCCTTTCCATAGGAAGTCCTCCAGGTTAGTTTTTTTGTGTCCTAGTGCCATGTTCCTGGGAGAAGAACTGGATCAACTGAGCTTAGATCCAGTGTTCATCTATGGTTCAGTGATTTGTGACCAGGATGTGAGACTGGACAAATGACATAAACATGGCTCCAGGCCCACCCTTTCAGCCCTGTATGGGGATGATTCCTAGAGATAGGGCCTTCAGGAGAGCAGACACCCCAAAACATATGAGCTGCAAGCACCTAGCTTAAGTAGGAGCACAACAAATATTAGCTTCCATCCCTCCCCACTCTCCTAATTCTAGAAGAGCAGGTTTACATAAAGAGCCCATACACAAGCACAATTGTTCTATATTTTTACCTTTGCTGGGGCTATACCTCTTATTAAGAATATCCTATTTTCACCCAAGTACTAACCAGGCCTGACCCTACTTAGCTTCTGAGATCAGACAACATCAGGTGCGTTCAGAGTGGATGAAAATCCTTACTTTGAAAGTAAAGTTCTCTCCAAAGAATTCCATCTGAATGAGAGTGGTGATCTATCTTCAAATTCCACCGAAATCAAATGGAAATCTGGAAAGGATTTGATGAAACGTTCAAGTCAAATGCAGAAGAAAGCCAGCAGAAAGAGGCAGCATGAAGAACCAGAGAGCTTCTTTACCTGGTTTACTGACCATTCTGATGCAGGGGCTGATGAGTTAGGAGAGGTCATCAGAGATGATATCTGGCCAAAACCATTACAGTACTACTTGGTTCCCGATATGGATGATGAAGAAGGAGAAGGAACAGAAGATGATGATGATGATGAAGATGAGGAAGGATTAGAAGATATTGATGAAGAAGGGGGTGAGGATGAAGGTGAAGAAGATGAAGATGATGATGAAGGGAAGGAAGGAGAGGAGGATGAAGGAAAAAATGACTAATAGAACACTGATGGATTCCAACCTTCTCTTTTAAAAATTTTCTCCAGTCCCTGGGAGCAAGTTGCAGTGTTTTTTTTTTTTCCTCCTGTGCTCAGTCGCCCTGTTCTTGAGGTCTCTTTTCTCAACTTATTTTAGGGGAAATACCTTGAGCAGAATACAATGGGAAGAGTCTCTACCTCTTTCTGTTCGAAATTCATTTTTATTGCTTACTATCTGAATAAAAACTGTATGGAATCAACACCTCCGAGCTCTGTGGGAAAAAAGAAAAACCTGCTCCCTTCGCTCTGCTGGAAGCTGGAGGGTGCTAGGCCACGGTGTAGTAGTGCGTATAATTCTAGCTTTTTTCTTCATTTCTCTGTATGTTGGGCTCAGAGAGTACACTGTGTCTCTATGTGAATATGGACAGTTAGCATTTACCAACATATATCTGTCTACTTTCTCTTGTTTAAAAAAAAACTTTAAAAAATAGGGTTATAAAACGTCAGCAAAGGGTGGGTTTGAGATGTTTGGGTGGGTTAAGTGGGCATTTTGACAACATGGCTTCTCCTTTGGCATGTTTAATTGTGACATTTGACAGATATCCTTGCCGTTTAAGATGACACTTTTAAAATAAATTCTCTCCTAATGCTGACTTGAGCCCTGCCACTCAATGGGAGAATCAGCAGAACCTGTAGGATCTTATTTGGAATTGACATTCTCTATTGTAATTTTGTTCCATTTATTTTTAAATTTTCTTTTTGTTTCACTGGAAAGGAAAGATGACACTCAGTTTCAAACATTAAAAGTGTACAAGTTGCTTTGTTACAGTAAAACTAAATGTGTACACAAAAGATTTGATGCTTTTATCTCAGCATAGGTATGCTTCCAATGACCTTCCAAGTTTGACTTGTATAACATCACTTTCAAACTTTGTCACTCTAACTTCATATTTTTTGATATGCACCTTAGAGGATGACCTCAGGGTTATGTGAACTGAGTAATGGGATTAGAATCAATGTATTAATATCTCCATAGCTGGGAAACATGGGTAAAATTTGCCATTGTTTTCTGAAATTATTCACATCATTTGAGATACCGGATTGCTCAATACTTTCTGAGTATATTGTGCCCTTGATTTTTATCTCCAAGTGGTAGTTTTTAAAATTGGCCTTTTACCTGGATATAAAATAATAGTGCCTGCCACCACCATCCAACAGACCTGGTGCTCTAATGCCAAGTTATACATGGGACAGTTGCTGGCACGTCTTCATTGGCTATATAAAATGTGGCCAAGAAGACAGGCTCTCAGAGTAAGAAGTCTGTGGTGGTTAGCAGTAACTTTCCCTACTCTCTGGTATAAAGCTCTCAAATGTGACTATGTGAATCTGGGTGGAATAATGGACTCAGCTCTGTCTGCTCAATGCTATTGTGCAGAGAAGTACCTTAATGCATAAGCTTTTTAATGCTGTAAAATACAGTAGCTGAAATTAAATGCCACTTTTTCAGAGGTGAATTAATGGACAGTCTGGTGAAATTCAAAAGGTTTTTGATGTATAGAACTTGATGAATGGAACTATTCCATCAATAGGCAAAAGTGTAACAACCTATCTAGATGGATAGTATGTAATTTCTGCACAGGTCTCTGTTTAGTAAATACATCACTGTATACTGATCAGGAATCTTGCTCCAGTAAAGGAACATAAAGACTTTTTTTTGGAAAAAGAAAAAAGAATATCCTATTATGCCCAGGTGCAGTGGCATACGCTTGTAGTCTCAGCACTTTGGGAGGCCAGGGCAGGCAGATCACTTGAGCCCAGGAGTTCAAGGACAACATGGAGAAACCCTGCCTCTACTAAAAATACAAAAATTAGCCAACATGGTAGCTACTCAGGAGGCTGAGATGGGAGAATTGCCTGAGCCCAGGAGACAGAGGTTGCAGTGAGCTGAGATGGTGCCACTGCACTCCCGCCTGGGTGTCAGAGCAAGAGCCTGTCTCAAAAATAAAAAAAAAGAAAAAAAGAAAGAAAAGAATATACTATTTCCTATTCCATCCATCCATCCATCCATCCATCCATCCATCCATCCATCCTTTCATCTCTGTCTTTTTTCCTATCCTGGCAGACCCACTTCCTCCAGGAAATCTTCCTTATGTCCTCAATGTCTTCAGCTACCCTTCATCTCCCTCATTTCTGTCAATTCATTAGAGTCTATAACACACAATTTAGCACTAAGTTACACAACTTGGGTTTTTCTCTTAATCACTTTGAAGATGTTGTTGTTTCAACTGGATTATAGATTTATTCAGAACAGAGAGTGCCACAGTGCCAAGCACAAAGAGGAACAAAGAGTGTTCGATGAACAAAGAAAATTACAGAACAACAAACATTTTATATCTAGAAAGGATCTCAAAAATAATGAAGTTTAATCTCCTTGATTTCAGAAGAAGAACTGAGGTTAATACAGAAGAAACACCCTTGGCTGATGAAATAGAAAGAATAAAATGGAGATTCAATATTATATTTACATGTAAAATATGTTTTATATATTTATAAAAATTACATATTATTTATGTAACAGAAGAATTTTCCCCCATCATACCGTGGAATGGTAGTTGGAGGATCATGATACGTTCAAGCTGGGAGGGAACTTAGAAGTGACGTAAGACATGCAATTTAAGTTTGTAGATGAGAAAAATTCCTCCTAGGAAAAGGAAAAGATTTGTCCAAGATCACCCAAGTTTTTAGTAGTAAAGCTGGGACTAGGATCCACACCTCCTTCTTCTCACTCCTATGATTATTTTCCACACTCCACTGTCACCAAATCCTTGCTTTAAGCTTCCATTCCTCACTAGACCATGCATCTGACATTAGGGCTCATTTGTCCCTCACAGTTTTAGTTCTATATCATTTATCCTTAACCATTCCATGCAACGTTTTCCTTTTCAGCTTCTTCTTTCTGCTGTCCATTTGTATTTACCTCTGCTTACTTTGTCCTTGATCTGTGGACTACACAGTTTGCCCTGTCTCCTTGGCTATAACCTTGATTCTGCTCCTCACCTCTGCCTTGGTGTAAATACCTTTCCCAGTTCAGCCTGGTCTCAGCACTGGGTGTCGCCTACTCTTGACTAATTCATGCGTTGATTTAACACACATTTACTGTGCATGTCTTCTGTGAAAGTTTCTGAATGAAGAACAGTATCTACTCAATATGCTCACAATCTATTGGTGAGAGAGCGATTTTAAAACAATATGGTAAGTGTGTTTATCTCAGAGCTTTATTCCTATGGGAGACCCAAACTGAGTAAGGAATGGTGGGAAGGTGACAATCAGGGAAGACTTCCTGGACGTGTTCTCTGAAATGAGGCATTAGGACAGATCAGTGGATATGCGTTAGCTGATGGGGCAGTGGAGTGGAGGCGAATGAGGATGCAGACAGAAAAAAATAACTTAAAAAAAGGCATAAAAACATAAAATAGCAAGGGGTACAAAAGAATGACTAGCACCCTGATGTTCTTCAAGGATAAAAAGGAAAGCAGGTGGTAGTGTGGGCTAAGCCTGGTGAGATGGGTGAACCACATTGGGAAGGCCTTGTCTTCCAGTTGGGAACTTGATCTGTTGGGATTTAGGGAGCTAATAAGTGACATCCCTGTTCCCTGCCTGAGTTCTTAATTGAGAGGAACCCCAAGGAGTCAGGCAGATAGAGGTTAAAATGTCAGCTTTACTACTGATAAAACAATAAGCATGGCTTAGATTTGGCCAAATTGCTTGCTAACACTTCCAGTACTGAACTTAATTCCGAAAATCCAGGCCTCTCCTACAGGGGCCAATAGGTTTAGAGCTGATGATAATGCTTTACAAGCATCTGGCCCTGAAAGAGGGGAGGGGGGGGTGGGGGTGGGGGAGAGAGAGCTGAGCCAGCTCACCTCCTTATCTTAAATTTACCAAGCAGATAAATCACTCCTCCTCTGGGGAGAGAGGGCAGAAGTGTTACCCTAATGGTGGTCCCTCCACTTGGAACTTGAAGCAAGAGGGGAAGGAAGTTCCTACCTAATACATATCCACCTCTTACTGAGTACCTACTGCACACTGCCATGCAGAAGGCCCTGGTTCCACAAGCTGGAACCAGACAGAATCAGAATTAGGCTGGGAAGATTCTCTAACAGGGTAGGTAAAAAGACATGGGAGCCCTTTGTACCCAGTACTTGCTGTTCACGAGAAAAGGACAGAGCTCTTAACATGAAGAATTTTTAGAAACAGCATTGTGTATACCCAGAACTCCTCAGAGATAGTCTCACTTCTAATATCACCCAGACACTGTTCTTTCATCAGAAAGGCCTCTCTTTGGCATAATGTTTATCCTGACTAAAACAATATGACCATCTGCCCCTCCTCACAATGGTTGTTATTGAGGTGAGAACACAAATACAACCTTGTCACAGCCCATAATGGCAGGGAACATACCTGCTACTGGGGTATGTTCTCCTCTTAGGGAAAGAGGATGGGCAAGGTGGCACTATTAAGCAGGTGTTGACATTAAGAACCTTTAAAAAGCACCTCTTCTTTCCCTACCTTCTATTTTAGCATTTTCTTGAAAATTTCTTGCCTCCTTTTGTAGAACCCTAGAATGTTAGGACTGAAAGAAACCCATTGAATCTGCTTCTCCACCTGTGCTTGAGAATAGCTTCAGCATCTTCTCCCTGCAAAATGGCCATTTGTCCTCTGCTTGGATGTGTCATTGACAAGAAACTCACTATCCCTCGTAGCACAGCACAGCACAGCACAGCAAATGGCTGATGCTAATCTAGATGGGGCAGTGCTCTCTATAACCTGATGCTTATACTCTGTTTTTACTTTCTATTTTGCTGAAAATTTTGCAAGTCTATATGACTGTGGAACAAATAGACCTCTGCTTTAATACTTCACTTTTTTGCTTTCATGTTCTTCTGTCAGGTCTATGACATTTCCAATTCTTATGATTTTTTTTCCTTCTGGGATATTCAGACATTATTTTGGAATGTTGAGGGAAAAACACTCTCCCTGCAAATCTCCTGACACTGGGTTTATGTGGATCCACAGTTGCCCATTCTATCAACAAACTTCCTGACTTTAGGAAGGTTCTTCCTGACTTTGAATATCAGTGGTCTCTTTGTAATTCTCACTATTGGTCTTAATTACAGAGCTAGAGACATACATGGTAGGCTGGTTCTGACATTCTCATCTCTCCAGCAGACCACACTGGTCTATGGCTTTGACATTCCTCACACACTGAGAAATTCAACACAAGAGTGCATCTTCTGAGCCCAGCCCTTCTGTCCAAATGTAATCCCCTGGAGATCCACATAGAAACCAGACTAGATATGGACTATGCAGGCTCCTTAGTTAGGAAAGTGTTACAGCCAGAGCACTATGATACCACATTAGAAATCTTCCTCAAAGGAAGGATTGCATGCCCAATATCTTTCAGGCATGGCCATTTAGCCAGTTTTACATCCACCTAATCAAACCTTACATCTCTACCTAATATGTCATACTCAAGGAGACCCTGATAATCCATCCACACCATAATTACAGTAGATATGGAAATCAAATAATCTGGGTTTGGATTCTAATACAACCACTTATTTTCTGTTGTGACCTCACATGAATGTCTTAGTGTCTTTTAGTCTCAGATTTCTCATTTGTAGATTGAAATAAAAATATTTCCTACCTCTTAGGATTATTGTGAGCATTAAATGGAATATGTATATAATTCATGAGGTTAGCAGAATGTAGTAGTTACAACTGCCATTTGCAGAGACACACTACTTGGGTTCAAATTCCAGTTCTACTTTCAACTTAATCTGTGACTATGGACAAGTCACTGAAGTTCTCAGAGCATCAATTCCCTCATCTGGAATATGGGAATAGTACTAATATCCACTTCACAGTGCTGTTGTAAGCAGAAGCTTAAATAGTACTCACAGAGAGGTTAGCAGAGTACCCAGAATAAACACTTGAAAAAAAAAAGCTAAAAAATTCCTGATACATATATGTATCTATTATATACTACAGAAATATTAGTATTCTTCCTTCCTTCCCTTAGTCTAACTTTCTAGCAAGCCCTTCAAAAGAGGAAATGACATTAAGTTTAATCATAGTGAACCCATGCTGACAGGCTGCGAGCATCACTTCCCTTTCTGGAATACTAATTTTCAGCATAACAGTCTTGGCATTTGCTCATAGTGACTCAATTTAGCTAGGGAAACGTAACTACCCAGATGAAACAATGGAAGAGCCATAAGTGCAATAGAAATTTAGAGACGAAGGCATCAGACTTCCTAAAAAGTGACATTTGAGTCAGTCCTTGAAGATGATTTAGTTCAGGGGAGGGCCAGGAAGAATAACATAAATAAAAGTCCAGAGGAGAAAGTACACAGAACATCTGGGTGGCAGAAATGGTGTTTGTAAGGTCTGGTGGAAAATAAATGTAGAAAGAAAGGTTGAGGCCAATTTATGGAGGCACCCGAATGACACAAACAGACACTTGGCCATAGTAAATAATTCACTGTTAAGTTCTTAAATAAGGGAATAACAAGAAGAAAACAATATTTAAGAAAATTAGTCGGTTGGGTGTGGTGGCTCACACCTGTAATCCCAGCACTTTGGGAGGCCGAGGTGGGCGGATCACCTGAGGTCGGGAGTTTGAGACCAGCCTAGCCAACATGGTGAAACCTCGTCTCTACTAAAAATACAAAAATTAGCTGGGTGTGGTGGCACACGCCTGTAATCCTAGCTAGTTGGGAGGCTGAGAGGAGAATCACCTGAACCTGGGAGGTGGAAGTTGCAGTGAGCCGAGATCATGCCATTGCACTCCGGCCAGGGCAACAAGAGCGAAACGCTGTCTCAAAAAGAAAAAAAAAAAAAGAAAAGAAAAAAAAAAAAGAAAAAGAAAATTAGTGTATGGATGACAATGTGACAATATATGCTAGAAGCCTTTAAAAAGATACACTTTTAGATGCCATTAACCTAAGATATTCATTAACCTGACAGTTGTGCTTCTAAGACTTAACTTGAAGGAAAAGTTTAAAATGTGTCCAGAGTTTCAGCTATTAAGATGTTCATCTTGGTGTTGCCTAATGTAGCACACACCAAAAAAGGAAAAATACTAAATGTTCAATAACATAGGATTGAGTAGATAAATTATGGCACATCCTTACATGGGGTATATAAAATCATAGAAATGTATTGACATGAGAAATGGTCATGGGGTATTATTAAATGTTTGAAATGGCTATGAAATACTTGTAGGATCTTATATTTGCTTTTTTTAAAAGTAATGGGTCAATATACCGATACTTGAGGGAAAAGTCTAGAAGCCAACGTACTCCAAAATATTAACTAATTCTATCTGATGAATGGGATTATGAATTTTCTTTATTTTCTTCTTTTTGCCTGTTTGCATTTTCCACAAAGAAAATTTATGAACACAGTGGTATTTAAATCTTGCTTTTAAAAAAGATTGATGTGAATATAGAATCCAGACCCTTAAATGACCCCAGTGATTTTTATCTTAGTCCACCCTTCCCCTTGGGTTTGGGCAGGACTTGTTTATTGTTATAGGACCTATTATTGCTTCTCACCAATGGCATATGGCAAAGGTGAGACATCACTCTCTTGATTAGGTTACATTATGTGAGACTCCTTAGCAGACTAAAGAGAAAGATTTTCCTGTGCCCTTGAAGAAGCAAGCTGCTATGCTGTGAACTACTAATGGAGAGGGCTACATGGTAGGGAACTGCAGGTGGTCTCAGGAGCTGAGGACCTCAGTCCTACAACCATAAGGAACTAAATTCTGCCAACAACCACATGAACTTAGAAGAGAACCCCAAACTCCAGATGAGGATGTAGCTCCTGCTGAAAGCTTGATTGCAGCCTTATAAGACCCTGAGTGGAAGACCTGCCTAAGACTCAGACTCTTACTTGACCCACAGAAGCTGTGAGAAAATGAATGTGTTATGTTAAACTGCACAATTAGTGGTCATCTGTTATACAATAGAAAGCTAGTACAATGTACAAAACAAAAATTAGAAATATTTTACATGTTTAAAACAGCTCTTTCTTCTAGAATATTCAGAAGTACCTATCGAAATTCAAAGATAGAATACAAATTAATATTAATGATATCAAAACTTAAATCAACATTGTTTAATTGTCTAAATGGCTGAACCTGTTATTTAAGATTTGAAATTCTAATTAAGCTGGGTGCAGTAGCTCACACCTGTAACCCCTGCACTTTGGGAGGCCAAGGCAGGTGGATCACATGAGGCCAGGAGTTCCAGACCAGCCTGGCAAACATGGCGAAACCCCATCTCTACTAAAAATAGGAAAAAAATCAGCCAGGCATGGTGGCATGCACCTATAGTCCCAGCTACTCAGGAGGCTGAGGCAGGAGAATTGATTGAACCTGGGAGGTAGAGGTTGCAGTGAGCCGAGATCACACCACTGCACTCCAGCCTAAGTGACAGAGTGAGACTCTGTCTAAAAAAAGAAAGAAAGAAAGAAAGAAAGAAAGAAAGAAAGAAAGAAAGAAAGAAAAGTTTCTAATTAAATCTAATTTCATAGCATTCAATAGTTACACAGCTGCCAGCGGAAATAACTGGCATCTCACTTCATAAATCTCATGCAAATGTAAGAGTAATACGAATTATTAATGTAAAATGTCCCTCAGTCTCCACATGCAACTATTGTGAGTGCCACTTTGAATCATTAGTATTCCTGGAACTTCAAATTGGAGCAAGAAGAGAGGCAGCAACCAGGCATTTGACATTATTGGGAAACAAAACTTTGTTATACAAGAATGTATTGCATTGTTTTCTGAGACGGAAGATTTGATAAATTATTTCATTTTTATTTTTTCCTACCTAAACACTTCCATCCTTTCTGTTCTTTCCACACTCCATCACTGTCCGTCTCTGACATCAGCTGCCACAACAGCTTACAAACCCTCATGGCATTTGAGCACAGTCACCTTTTGTAAGGCAATGTAGAGAAGCATCTCTCTGGAGCCTGACCGTGTTGATAATGGAGTGAATGTTTAGGGTTGTTGTTTGTGCTGTACCAGAGCTAAATGCCAGATCCTAAGTGACTATGTATTCTTCAATTCAATTTTTATGTATTTATTATTTATCTGTTTATTTTGTTACATTTATTTATTTATTTGAGATAGACTCTTGCTCTGTCACCCAGGCTGGAGTGCAGTGGTGCAATCTCAGCTCACTGCAACCTCTGCCTCCTGGGTTCAAGTGATTCTTGTGTCTCAGCCTCCCAAGTGGCTGGGATCACAGGCGCACACCACCATGCCCAGCTAATTTTTGTATTTTTAATAGAGATGGGGTTTCACTATGTTGGCCAGGCTGAGTCTGAACTCCTGACCTCAAGTGACCTGCCCTCCTCAGCCTCCCAAAGTGCTCAGATTACAGGCGTGAGCCACCACTCCCAGCAATTCTGTTACCTTCATTTTTAACATTTATGGTATGCAAAGTGCACAAGACGCACTCACTATCATGAGAACAGCATGGGGGGAACCGCCCTCATGATCCAATTACCTCCACCTGGACCCTCCCTTGATACATGGGGATTACGAGGATTACAATTCAAGATGAGATTTTGGGTGGCGACACAGCCAAACCATATCATCCCACACATAGCCCCTCCAAAATCTCATGTCCTCACATTTTAAAACACAATCATGCCTTTCCAACAGTCCCCCAAAATCTTAGCTCATTCCAGTATTAACCCAAAAGTCAAAGTCCAAAGTCTTATCTGAGACAAGGTAAGTCCCTTCCACCTATGAGTCTGTAAAATCAAAAGCAAGTTAGTTACTTCCTAGATACAATGGAGGTACAGACACTGGGTAAATGCGCTCATTCCGAATGGGAGAAATGGCCAAAACAAAGGGGCTACAGTCCCCATGCAAGTCTGAAATCCAATAGGGCAGTCATTAAACCTTAAAGTTCCAAAATGATCTCCTTTGACTCCATGTCTCACAACCAGGTCACAGTGATACAAGAGCTGGGCTCCCATGGCCTTGAGCAGCTTTACCTCTGTAGCTTTGCAGGGTATAGCCCCCCTCCTGGCTGCTTTCGCGGGCTGGCAGTGAGTGTCTGAGGCTTTTCCAGGTGCATGGTGCAAGCTGTCAGTGGATCTACCATTCTGGGGTCTGGAGGATGGTAACCCTCTTCTCAAGGCCGGCTTGAATTTCTCCTTAGAAAATGGGTTTTTCTTTCCTATTGCATTGTTAGGCTGCAAATTTTCCAAACTTTAATGCTCTGCTGCCTCTTGAATGCTTTGCTGCTTAGAAATTTCTTCTGCCAGGTACTTTAAATCATCTCTTTCAAGTTCAAAGTCCCACAGGTCTCTAGGGGAGGGGCAAAATGTTGCCAGTCTCTTTGCTAAAGCATAGCAAGAGTGACTTTTACTCCAATTCCCAAAAAGTTCCTCATCTCTATCTGAGACTAACTCAGCCTGGACTTCACTGTCCATATCACTATCAGCATTTTGGTCAAAGCCATTTAACAGTCTCTAGGAAGTTCAAGACTTTCCCACATCTTCCTGTCTTCTGAGCCCTCCAAGTCTCTAGAAAGTTCCAAACTTTCTCACGTTTTCCTGTCTTCCTCTGAACCCTCTAAACTGTTCCATCCTCTGCCTGTTACCCAGTTCCAAAGTTGCTTCCACATTTGTGTGTATTCTTATAGCAGTGCCCGACTACCTCGGTAACAATTTACTGTATTAGCCCATTTTCACACAATTATGAAGAAATACCTGAGACTGGGTAATTTATAAAGAAAAGAGGTTTGACTCACAGTTCTACATTGCTGCGAAGGCCTCAGGAAGCTTACAATCATGGTGGAAGGCAAAGGAGAAGCAGGCACCTTCTTCACAGGGTGACAGTATGGAGTGAGTGCAAGTAGGGGAAATGCCAGATGCTTATAAAACCATCAGATCTTGTGAGTCTTACTCATGATCCTGAGAACAGCATGGGAGGAAACCTCCCCCATGATCCAATCACCTCCACCTGGTCCTATCCTTGACAAGTAGGGATTATGAGGATTACAATTCAATATGAGATTTTGAGTGGGGACACAGCCAAACCATATCACTGCCCCAATGATGTTTTGTGCTGTTATTGAACTATGGTGCAAAAAGAGCACTGGGATAGGGTAGCTTACTCTGAGGACAGGACAGGGGGTGATGCCCAGGCTGCATGGATGTGTTCCAAATTGACAAGAGAGAGAAAGGAGTTATTTGTTTTCCTTTAGATCCTATGTAGGTCACCATAGTAGGAAATAAGATGGGAGCACAGAACAGAATAGCATTTGAATGCTGCACCCTGTACTAAACTGGAGCTTTCCTTTTCCTTGTTCTATTGTGGGCATGTCCAAGCAACTCTACTACACAGTGTTTCCCAAAGCTTTCTCTTCTCCACTTCCCAGCCATTGGCATAGGTCTGACTTTCATCATTTCTCACTTGGGCTTTTGCTTTTGTCTCTCAAATGTGGCCCCTGCCTACCTTCTCTGCATCCTCTAATTCATCCTTCACGTAGCCATCAAAGTCCTGCTCACATACCAAAGACCTCTAATGTCTCCCCACTGCCTATAAGACAAGGCCAAATTCTTAGCATGTAGTTACAGCTCCTTCAAGGACCTTCCCCATTATATCTACTTTCTCAATCTCTTCCGTAGACACTACTCCCCTTCCTTGTAACCTGAAACCCAGTCACAGAAACTTACTCTAGGTGTCCCTAATTAACTATACTTCCAAGATTTTGCATAAGCCCCTCCTTCTTTCTCAAATAATGTCTTTTATCTCCCTCCTCTGCCTACCAAACTCTACAGTAGCATAGATGGCTGGCTGGCCAACAAAAGCAGTGTAACCCTTCCATATTGCAGAGTTGTCACTCAATCAGGGACCACACTTCCCAGCACCCATTGCACGTAGGTGGGACCACGTGACCAGCACCTACCAATAGAATGTGAGCAGAATTGGCATGTGACACTTGCAGGTAATGTCATTCAGTTTGGAGTTCACAATCCTCCACATGCAGTCTCTCTTCACTCAATGGCCAGCTGGATTTAGAGTATCTGGATAGGACTCTGATGCCCCCAGGTGACAGTGGAGCCCCTAGTTGGAAAAGCCTGTGTCCCTCGAGTCACCAGTTACTGTAGAGGTAGCCAGGAGAGCCTCCTGACCATTTGTGTCTGCACTCAACTTTGTACACGTATAAAATAAAATTTTACTGTTAGTCCTCTGAGATTTGGAGATTTACTTGTTACCACAGCAAAGCACAACCTATCCTAACTAACATACTTACTCGCTTTTCAAGGCCCAGGCCAAAGGTGAAACTTCCCCTTAATTGCCTGTATAGACAGAGTAAGATGCCACTCCCTGGACTGTGCTCCAGTTGCTCTGTGAACCTACCTCTAATACCCTATTTATCATACTTATATTGTAATCATTTGTTTTTATTTATCTTCTCCATTAGCCTGAGAGCTCCTTTGATGCAAGAACCATCTCTTATTTGTCATGTCACATTGCTTAACTTAGTATCTGACAATGTGCTGAATAAATGAATAAACAATGTAATTAATTCCTATTTGTCTGTAACTAAGCGTTTGATAGGATATAAAAGGTGAGGTCCTTTGGGGTTTAGGTGGACCTAGCTGCCAAGTGGAAGATAGGAATACAGTGAACACTGCAAGTTTTCTACTTAACATTTATTCTCTGTCTTCCTGTCTAAAAAACACTGATTTTCTTTAGGGGGTCAATGTACCCAGAAGAAAAATAATCACTTCCCTAGACTTCCTGTGGCTATATTTGGACATTGGATGGGTAAGCTTTTATTGGGAAAGCTTTTATTTTTCTGATATAGGTACCGCTTCTTCCTGCTTCCTTCTTCTTTGCTCTGGCTAGAATGTAGAAGTGATGCCTTGAGGTGCAGCAGCCATGGTGTGACCATGAGGACAAAAGCCACAGTGCATGGATGCACAGAAGACAGACAGGAGGATCTGGGATCCTTGATGGCATTGCAGAGTCTGAACTGAATTATGGAGCAATTCAGGCCTGAACTGCCTTTCTCCCACATTTGATTATGTGAGAAAAATAAATCCTTATGTGCTTACGCTACTGCAATTTGGAGTTTGCATCAGTGTATGCTGATACAAGCTCATTGATATTAGGGTATTAGAGTTTTGAAGCATTCTTAACCTCACCTTTTACTTGACTAAGCTTAAGTTAATGACAACCCCTTAAAAGTAATGGATGGTGAACTAGATCTAAATTATTTGGTTCTTTAAGGGAATTTGGTAAGTCTGAGCAAAACAGGGATAAATCGAGTCCTTAGATAGCTGGGTGACCTTGGGAAATTCCCTGTTCTTTCTGCAGGAGATGTTATCTACATTTAGAACTGTTATTCTATATGCACCTAGAAAATGCTAGGCTCAATTGCTGAAGATGTTTAAATAGGTTATTTAAATCGCACAACAACCTGATATAGATACTTTTAACCTCTATTTGAAGATATGAGGACATTAGGGCTCAGCCAGTTTACTTGCCCAGTGTCACAGAGAGATGAAGTCAGGATTTGAACCCAAAGTTCTGACTCCTAAGCTACACCCTTAACTACTATTAGACTGTCTTGAAACAGTAGACAGGTAGATATTTGTTGAGTGATCACATGAGTAAGTGAATAAAACTATCTCTTTCTGTTCTAATATCCCATACTGCTATAGATACGGCATTGTGACTTAGTTAATCTGTATTGCTCAGGAATTTTTCCCTTTGAGGAACAGAAACCCAAATCAAACTATTTTAAGAAAAAAAATTAAAAGACGTTGAGAGTGGAGTGACATAGAATTTTTAGCCCTGCATAATCAAGGAGATGGATGGGCTGGCCTCCAAAACTTCTGCCACAGGAGGTCTCAATGCTGTTATGGCTCTCTGTCTCTTGTTCTGCTATTTCTTTATGTGAGCTCTATTCTCCCTCTGGCAGGGTAGCTGATACCTGCAACCCCTGGGCCATCCAAATCTGTGCCCAGAAAGAAAGAAGAGCTGAACAGTGATTGGTTCAGCTGAGGTCACATGCCTATCATTGAACCAATCACTAAGATCAGATAATTTGGCCCTCTTATTGGTCCATCTTGTGTGATAGTGGCAACCCAGAGACCAGAGGACAGAACAGGACTTGTAGCTTCCACCAAGGAGTGGCTCCCTAAGAGATGGGAGGAACAGTTATTATTTGAAGGAGAGAGCTATGGAGACCCAAATATCCCCATGAGATGCCAGCTACAGAACCCAGCTTCTGGTGTCTAAAAGTCTGCTCTCTCAAGCGTTCCTTCTGATTCTGAGAGCTTCATCCTGTCACAGAAGCAATGGTTCAGAAAAGAAAAAGCTGGTGGGATGGCTCATTCTTTGCAGGAACAGAAGTTGACACAATGCATATTAATTCAGACTCAGAGAATATGTGCTTGGCCTTGTAAATAAAAATGGTATTCTAAGCACCCCAAACATCTGAATGGACCCCTCCTCTCACTCAGGGGCATTCCAAAGTTAACCTGAAAAACTAGTTTGGGCCATGATGAGAAGGGGGATCAGACATGCCTCATTATACCCTTCTCCCTTTTGGAATTCAGGACCAGCTGACAAGCATTAACATTAAAACAGATCTTAAGAGTGACAAAGCAGACTTTTTGTAGCAATAAGATACCAAATTCCAACCTCACTCTAGGATAGCATCACCTGACAGACAGCAGCCCCTGAAGGAAATTGAAGTATTTTACCCCAAATTATGTTTCTTTGCCATATCTTGAAATAGTCCTGCAAGTCTGTCTCTTGGGAGAAAATCTACATTCTGAAGAGAATCCCCTTCCTGCTATAGGTGTTTTTCCTGATCCAGGAGAGAATCAACTCTGTTAAGAAATGTTTACAATCTATTCTCTCTGAAGCCTGCTACCCAAAGGCTTCCTCTGCATAATGGGAACCTTGGTTTCCACAACCTCTATCTTAACCCGGACATTCCCTTCTATTGATTCTAGGTTTTTAGACAATAACTTAACTCTTCAACCAATTGCCAATCAGAAAATCTTTTTTTTTTTTTTTTTTTTTTTTGAGACAGAGTGTCACTCTGTCACCCAGGCTGGAGTGCGGTGGCGTGATCTCGGCTCACTGCAACCTCCGCCTCCTGAGTTCAGGTGATTCTCCTGCCTGGCCTCCCAAGTAGCTGGGATTACAGGCATGCGCCATCACACCCGGCTACTTTTTGTATTTTTAGTAGAGATGGGGTTTCACCACATTGGCCAGGTTGGTGTCGAAACCCTGACCTCAAGTGAGCCACCCACCTCAGCCTCCCAAAGTGCTAGGATTACAGGTGTGAGCCACCACTCCTGGCCAAGAAAGAAAATCTTTGAATCTACCTAGGACCTGGAGGCCTGAGTTCTCAATTTGCTCAGAACTCAGAAGGGAGAGCAGCTACTCAGTAGGCTTCTTTAGAGACCCCAACAGACACCATCAAGAGCCCAGATGCCTTTAATTTGCCTGCTGTGCCTGGGAGATATGTCCCCTTAGCATCGCATTGCTGCCACAGCAGCAAATATCACATTATCACATGACACATCCAAGCTGGAAGGACAGGGAGGCAAAGGTGCTTTTCTCTTTTATCAAGGAGGGAAATATTACCCAGAAGTCACTAGGCAGAATGCCCCCTCTCTTACTGTCTAATTGGCCAGGCTGGGTCACACGTCCACTCAGACCATTGACTAGCAAAGAGAAACAGAAGTATCATGACTGCTTAGTCCAAGTCAACTAAATCATGATGAATCATTTGGAACCGGAGATTTGACCTCACAAATCAAATCAGGGTTCTGTTAGCAAAAGAAAGAAGTGGGAGTGATGGTGTTTGGCAGTTTGCAGTGTTTACTGTAGTACTATTCACAATTTGTGGTTGAGTATTTGTTGGTTTGATGATTAAGATCTGACTCTCCTTTCCAGTGTAACTGCCATGAGGCAGGATGTGTGGCTGTGTTGTTCCGTGCTGTGCCCTCAACACCTACCAAAGAGTCTTCCTCATAGTAGGGGATCTCAGAATTGCTGGGCACTGTAGTAAATACCAGAAGGAACGTCAGACACGCTCCTTGTTTTCAAAGAGTTTGTGGTGCAAATGAGGCAAGACTAATACATTTAAATCATTTTCTGTTAATATAAGACAAGGCATCTCCCTTCCTTCTTCCAAATAACGTTTCTCAAATGTCTACAATGTGCAGACACTATGGGAGGTGATGGTGATGCAACAGTAAACAATGAATAAGACCTGGACCCTGTCCTTCATGATCAAGGGAGATCAATTGAGAAAACCACCATGATAACAATAGGTCAGGAAGTCGGGGGGGCATAGGAGGGAAGGTTCTGTGTTTATTCTTTAATAAACCCCAGAGGATCCAGCCTAGGTCCTGGGACCCTGCAAGCACTTAGAAAATAGTCGCCTGTGGTTCATGCCTGTGATCTCAGCACTTTGGGAGGCTGAGGAGTTTGAGGCCAGGCATTAGAGACCAACCTGGTCAAGAAAGTGAGACCCCCCCCCGCCCCCACCGCCAATCTCTACAAAAATATTTTTCAAAATGAGCCAAGTATGCTGGTGCATGCCTATAGTCCCAGCTACTGGGGAGTTTACGGCAGGAGCCCTTGAGCCCAAGAGTTTGAGGTTACAGTGAGATGACTGAGCCACTGTCACCAAACTGGGTGACAGAGTGACACTCTGTCACAAAAAAAAAAAAAAAAATACTGGCCATTGTGTATTGTGTCAGGGGAACAACAACAAAAAAACCCTATCAAAGATGTAGGGCAGGCATTGTTGGCTCCACTTTGCAACTCAGGAAACTGAGACCCAAAGAATTTAAATGACCTTCTGCAAATAATGAGGAACGGAGCGGGAACAAGAACCCAGCGATGCTGATGGCCTGCTGCCGGTTTCCACTCCTCACTGCCTTTCTGATGAGGTGGCTCACTGACATCAGATTCTCAGTGTTGCGAGTTGTTCTGTGTCTGGCATCCTCACTTGACCCAAGGATATCTAAATCCATCTTCTCACACGTCGTGTGGAAACCAGCATTCATTTCCCACCTGTCCTTCATTCGGCAACCCCAGCCTAAGGGAAAGCGAAGAGCCTGTGCTGGGAGGCCGAGGTCTAAGCACGTAAGATGAATTTTTCTCCTTTTCTTTTAATGACAGTGGCTCTTTTGTATTGAAGCACTAATTATAATTAGTCACTTCCTATAAAGTGTGCAAACATCACAGCACAGTTGGGAACCCGCATAATTTAAACATTATTGATAATTTAATTTAACAATCTGGGATTATGTGGGCTTTATAAGAGAGTACTCAAACCCTGGAAGACAGGGGAAAGGTCTTTGTTATATTACGGGGGCACCTCTCCCTTGGTGCGCTGTGCAGGCCTTTGTATAGATTTATAAGGTTTCCCATGAAAATGGGAACAAATGTCCCCAAAATATTTAAATACAATTATTATGTTATCAAAGAGTCTTGGTTTTCTGATTCCCAGCTATAATTTTTATAGTTTAATAGGTGTTAATGACTACCCTGTAACTCAGGTGTATAACACAGGAAATAACACTGTCTTTTCTTTCTTTCTTTTCCTTTCTTTCCCTCCCTCCCTTTCTTTTTCTTTCTCTCTTTCTCTCTCTCTCCCTCTCCCTCCCTTTCTATTTTTTTTTTTTCTTTTTTTGCCAGAATTTCGCTCTGTCGCCCAGGCTGGAATGCAGTGGTGTGATCTCCACTCACTGCAACCTCCACCTCCCGGGTTCAAACAATTCTCGCGCCTCAGCCTCCTGAATATCTGGGATTACAGGCATCTGCCACCATGCTGGGCTACTTTTTGTATTTTTATTAGAGACAGGGTTTCACCATGTTGGCCAGGCTGGTCTTGAACTCCTGACCTCAAGTGATCTGCTTGCCTTGGCCTCCCAAAGTGCTGGGATTACAGGCATGAGCCACAGTACCTGGCCTCATTCCTTTCTTTAAATCAGATTAATTATGACACCATATCCTTATGCCACTGGGATGTGGGAAATTTAATCTCATACCATACTGGGGACACTTCTTCATGTCCCAGAGGCTTAAAAGGATCTGGGAGGCTTAAGTGGTTGGTGTCCTCACTGCCTAAGCCCAAGGGGGTCCTTGATGTCTGCAAGTCTCTGCTTCTGAGCCATTTATAGGGTTTGGGAACTTTTCCAGATGGACTCAGGGTCTCCCTTGCCTCAGGCACACCCACTAACTGTCCTTGCTGAAGATTCCTCACTGCCTTTCTTATGAGGCATTTTCCTAGAAGAAGGGCACAGAGTAGTGTGCGTGTGTCTGAGTATTTTTGTTCCCCTGACACAATAGCCACTTTTTCTTTTTCAGTGACAGAATGTTGCTCTGTCACCCAGTTTGGTGACAATGTCCCACTCATTTCACTGTAACCTCAAACTCGGGCTCAAGGTATCCTGCCTTAGTCTCCTCCCCAGTAGCTGGGACTTTAGGTATGCACCAGCATGCTCAGCTCATTTAAAAAATATATTTTTGTAGAGATGGGATCTTGCTTTCTTGGCCAGGCTGGTCTCAAACTCCTGGCCTCAAGGTATCCTTCCACCTCAGCCTCTCAAAGTGCTGAAGAAGGGCACAGAGCAGCGTGTGTGTGTCTGCTGCGTGATGAACCCACAGTCAGCTCGCCCCTTCCTAGCTGGGCAAGTCTTCCTTATTCAGTAGTCTCTCTACCCTCTCTTTCAGGGAGACCAACATTCTCTCTGCATCTGCTGAGACCTGAACAAAACATCAGAGGAGCTCTTGGCTCAAGGTTGCTTCTGCTCTCCTGCCCTGTGAGCAGGGACGCAAACTACACCTGGCTTCCTGCTTGAAACAGAGGGAAGGAATTAATCTTTTAATATAATTAATATACAAAGTACAATTTCAACATACAATTAATTAATCCCTTAATATATTATCCTGTCACATTAGTTAATCCTCACCAACCAGTGGTTTGGGTTTTTTTTTTTTTCAACCCAGAGAGATTTTCTTAGAATATCCTATGTGTTTATTCAAATAATATTTATTTCACAGTTCTGATGTACAATGCCGTGTGCTGGCTAATGGAGATACAGCCATGTGATACCTTGCATTATTGCTTAAAATCGTTCATTCCTATCTGCGTCTGTGTCCTGTGTTGTAGGACTTTGCAGTTGCTCCTACAAGAGGCAGAGTGTATTGTCCCACCCCACTGAGGTTGGGCTTGGCCATGTGGCTCACTTTAGCCTACAGAGTGTGGGCAGGTGTGACTGTGTGCCAGTTCCTAGACTAGGCTGTAAGAGACTGCTTTCATTGCCTCTTGCACTTCTGTCATTGCCATAAGAAAAACATGAGAGCAGATCTCTGAAGGATAAGAAACACTGTCAGCTTGGAGTTAAGTTCGGTGGAAACAAGCCTAGATCAGTAAAATTCCAGTGAACCTGTGGATATGCAAGTGAGAATACATCATTATTGTTATGTTACTGAGTTTAGGGATTGTTTATCATGCAACATTGACTGACCAATACAAGTAATGATGAGTGACAAAGACATGATCTCTGCCCTCGTGGAGTTTATAGCCTGAAGGGGTTAGGCAGACTTAAATCAATAATTATATAGACAATTTTCAAAAATGTAATTGTGATCAGTAGTCATGACGGAAGTCCATGCGAATCTAGAGTGCTGGCAGAGTGTGGAACAGAAGCACTCAGCCAAGTTTGTCTTTAATTTATCTATAATTATCTGCAACTAATTATACTCCCAAATTCTCTCACATAGTTAATGCTGTTGCATTTGTATGGACCTTGTAAGCCACCTTAACTCTAAGAAACTAATCAACCAAAATGTATTAGTAGGTATTTATGATGTACACAGGTCCATGATGGGGCTATGGAACATTCTGGAAGCATGAGACTCAACACGTTCTCAAGCTACTGGGGGTGGGGGAAGCAATATACAAACACAATACAAGCTAACCAGTGATATGAAGTGGCACACTGTCGTCTGAGAGTGGCCTTGATGAGCAAGCGATGCGCACATCACTGTGGCCTGCTTCTGTCCTCCTTCTCTACCAGAAGAAAGTAATGTGTACCTCTTTAGGAAAGGTCAAAGATGTAAGAGTTGAGAGTGTCTTTAGGCAAAGTCCCATGGAGATATGCCAATAAAACACTCCCTTGAAGCAAGTGCTCTTCTGGGAGTCGACACATAACATTTGTTAATGCCAGGAGTGTGCGATGGAATGGGAGATGCCAAAAGGACCAAGTGGAGCAGTGGGAAAAGGTGGATGTCAGTGCCAGATGAGCTTAGGTTTTAGGCCCAGTTCTTCACTTAGTGATATGTGACCTTAGACAATGAAGTAACTTCTCTGAAATTAATTTCCTTATGTGAGAAATGGGAATGACCACTATGGCAGAGGTTACTAGAGCTCACCAATATCTAGTTCCCCTGTTCTTCCTGGCCCTGGCATAGAGCCTGACTATATTTGCAGTTAAGTATGGCCACATGATAAAGTTCTGGTCCACATGATGTGGGCAGAAGTGATGTGAGCCCCTTCCAGGTGTGATCAATTAAAGTCTCCCATATGCAATCCTTGTTTTCTTTCTCCATCTGCCACCTGAAGAGAGAGAATCCTGAGATCCTATAAGAAGGTCTAGTTGCAAGGTGAAAGGATCCTGAGTCCCTGAATGGCTGCATGGAGCAGAGCTCTCCCTCCTAACCCAAATCATGTGGGATTATGTCCAGTCACTGAAATTTTGGGGTTGTCTTGTTATAGCCATTAACTTATCCTGGTTAATGCAATTATCTACTTTGCAGTATCATGAGAATTCAACACACTCGGGGAAATGCCTAGCTTAGGTGCTCAATATATGGTCACTGTCACATAAAAATTATTAATAAGTCCTATAGGAATGGTGCTAAACAAATGATCTGGGGCTTCAGGGTTGGGGGAGCAGGCAGCTTCCTGTATGGCCCCCAGTTCCTTGAGACTGGGCTCTGCCAGCCACTGAGATCATATGGAGTTTGAGAGGATCAGAGACCTGACCTTGGAGTTCTCTGATACCTGCTGTGATGGTTAATATTGAGTATAAACTTGATTGGATTGAAGGATGCAAAGTGTTGTTCCTGGCTGTGTCTGTGAGGGTGCTGCCAAAGGAGATTAACATTTGAGTCAGTGGACTGGGAGAGGCAGACCCACCCTCAATCTGGGTGGGCACCATCTAATCAGCAGCCAGCATAGCCAGAATAAAGCAGGCAGAAGAAGGTGGAAAGAGCAGACTTGCTGAGTCTTCTGGCCTTCATCTGTCTCCCATGCTGGATGCTTCCTGCACCCAAACATCAGACTCCAAGTTCTTCAGCTTTTGGGCTCTTAGACTTACACCAGTGGTTTGCCAGGGGCTCTCAGGCTTTTGGCCACAGACTGAAGGCTGCACTGCTTCCCTACTTTTGAGGTTTTGGGACTTGGATTGGCTTTCTTGCTCCTCAGCTTGCAGATGGCCTATTGTGGGACTTTACCTCGTGATCATGTGAGTCAATACTCCTTAATAAACTCCCTTGCATATATACACCTGTCCTATTAGTTCTGTCCCTCTAGAGAACCCTGACTAATAAACCTGCCAAGAGGCCCACAGAGTGGTTAGTGGTTGCTCAGTGCAGAAGACAGGGAAAATGAGAGCAGTCTCAGAAATAGATGCAGTTGGAAGAAAGCAGTGCAGTTGTCTCCGCAATACAGACAGCAGAGAGTTCCAGTTCCCAGAAAGCTCTTCTGTCTTCTCCCTGATGATGACTGATGTTGGAAATGAGAAGCTGAGACATGGCAAAGCCACAAAATGGCTTCTGAATCAACCATGGAGCCAGCATTAACTGCGTTATAGGATGCTCTAATTCTCTGAGAGCCAACCATCTTTGCCTGGTTATATTTTATCTAGTAAGTCAATTAAGTAGCATTTAAACAGAATGCAGCATTCTCTAGCCCAGTACTTGCAAATTGGCAGCCCAGTTGTTAAATATTGAGCTAGTTGCCAACTTTTAAAAACAGAACGATTTCACATAATATTCAGATTTCTTGCATCTCTAATAATCAAATGACCTGGTAATGTAGGACCCACATCTCCAAATGGTGACAATTGGCTGGTACTAAGTAGCTGCTGCTCCTGTTGTATGTGGCAGGGACTACAACATTAGCCACAGGACCTGCCTAGCTATTTTACCATTTATATTACTTGCCTGGCCCCTGTAATCATCTGGGTTGACAACCCTTAGGTTAACTGGTATGTTAAACATGATTTTACCATAAGGTAAAATTGTTTAGGATTATGATTATGGTAGCCATCTTTATGTCAATGATAATTTGAAGCATATTTGTTTATTGTTCAGGAAATGGTAATTGGTTAGCTGCTATGTGCATTGCACTGTGCTAAGTATTGTGGTGATACAAAGATGAATCCTGGCCAGGTGCTGTGACTTATACTTTTAATCCCAGCATTTTCGGAGGCCAAGGTGGGTGGATCACCTGAGTTTAGGAGTTTGAGACCAGCCTGGGCAATGTGATGAAACCCCATCTCTACAAAAAATACAAAAATTAGCTGGGTATGGTGGCATGCACCTGTAGTCCCAGCTACTCAGGACACTGAGGCACGAGAATCACTTGAACCCAGGAGGCGGGGGTTGCAGTAAGCCAAGATCACGCCATTGCACTCCAGCCTGGGGGACAGAGCAAGACCCTGTCTCAGAGAAACCAACCAACCAACCAGCCAACCAAACAACAACCAAAAATCCCCAAAAAACAAAGATGAATCCTGCTCTAAGAAGTCCTTAGTCCAGTTTGGGGGATATAATATGCACAACAACTATATTCGAAGGTGCAAAATTATCCATTTCTAGGAAAGGAGAAGGGAAAGATGTATTTCTCCTAAAAAATAAAATAAAGTTTCATGCAGGAAGAACTATTTATGTTGGGCTTTGAAGATTTGGTATGATTCAATTGTGTAGAAATTGCAGGGATGCCTTCCAGGAATGGGGAATGGCATGAGCAAATGCCTGGAGGTATTAAAGTACTCAATATGTAGAAGGAAAAAAAATTCATTTTGATGGAAACACAGGATTCATGAATGACAGTGGTGGGAAATAAAATTGGGAGGCTGGATGAGACCAAAGCATGAAGGCCTTTGAAGGATTCTAAGGAGTTTATTTAACTCCTTCTGTGGGCAGTGAGAGATGTTGAGCGGGAAACAGCCAGGCTCAGATGTGTTACTCAGAAAGAAGAGTCCAGAAATAATATGGAATACAGATTAGCAAAGAAAGAGACCAGAGATTATTTGCAATTATTTAAATCAAAAGTAATAAGTATCAAAACCAGGGTCATGGCGGCCAAAACAACAAGATGATGGAAGTGGGAGGTGTAGAAAGTCTCTGGGATTTGACAAGCAGTTGATATTTGGGGGTGGGGCAAGAAATGATGTGGAATTAAATGCTTCTGAGAGGTCAAGGCAGAAGTAGAGAGTTGCAAAGAGGTGGGAAAGGTAGACATTTAACTTATTTTTTTTTTATTTTTATTTTTTGAGATGGAGTTTCACTCTGTTGCCAGGCTGGTGTGCAGTGGCACAGTCTCGGCTCACTGCAACCTCTGCCTCCCGGGTTCAAGTGATTCTCCTGCCTCAGCCTCCCAAGTAGCTGGGATTACAGGCATGCGCCACAATACCCAGCTAACTTTTGTATTTTTAGTAGAGACAGGGTTTCACCATGTTGGCTAGGATGGTCTCGATCTCTTGACCTCGTGATCCTCCTGCCTCAGCCTCCCAAAGTGCTGGGATTACAGGCATGAGCCACTGCACCCAGCCAACATCTATCTTTAAGAGGTAAAGGTGGAAGCTATGGGGCAGGGCCTCCCAGGAAGCAGGAGGTGAGGCCAGAGCACAGGAGGAGGGATTTACCCTCAGGTGCTGCCTGACCGGTGAGTGATCCTAACCCTGAATCAGCCGCTGAGTCAGCCTCAGGGCCCTGTTTGACAGTTACGACATCTTGATCCACAGAATGGAGGACTCCCAGGCAGTGTTTCCTTGTGCTGCCTAGACACAGCTAGCCCTGGAGACCACCTCTGGGCCTCTGGTTACACTAGCTTGACAATTTCTTAGCTTCTGGTGATCCTTTTCAATCCATCATGTAAAAGGTGATTTACAACCAAACATATTACACCCCAGGTAAAAGACCGTTCATTGATCTCTGGTTTTTCCTAGGACAGATCCACCTTACTAACCAGGGTGCATTCTCAACACACAGCTCTGCACAGGTTCTTATATCTCTTCTCTGTGCCACACTTTCCATAGCTGCTTTTATTTCCTTTTCACTTTGATTCCATGTTCTCTGTACATGAAGATATCGATGATCATAACTTGAAGATGCAAAGACAGAATTTAACATTTATGAAGTGTTTTCTCCTTTGATTCCTCTAATAACCCCACTGGGTGGGTGTGGTCATTAAATCCATCTTATGGATAAAGAAGCTAAGATTCAGAGAAGTAAAATACCTGGTTCAAGTGTTCACTGGGAATAAACAGCAGAGCAGACCCCTGACTCCAGAGCTCATGCTAGAAGGAGCTGAAGCATCCAAATAGTCCACCTGAACTCTTTGATTTTGAAGTTTCAGGGGTTTAGATATAAGCAGTTTGAGGTTGAGGTATGAATTGGTTATCCATCGCTACTACAGTGCTGTGTAATAACCAACCACAAAACTTCAATGGCATATAACAGTAAACATTAAGTTAGCTCACAAGTCTGCATGGTTCAGCTGTTCTGGGTGTGGCTGGGCTCACTGATGTGCCTACAGTCAGTTGCATTTCGGCTAGTCAGCTCTGCTGACCTGGCCAGATTCATTCATTGGTGTGAGAGCTGGCTGGCCACCTATTCATCGAATAAGATGACTAGGTCCCAGCTCTGGTCCGTGTCTTTCTTCTTCCATCTAGGCTGGATGTTTGATGGTGATGGCAGAACAAATAGAAACATGCGCGTGCTTGTTCAAGTCTTTGCTTGCATCACATTTGCCGACAGTCCTTTGGCCAAAGTGAGTCACACATCCCGCCTAGATTCTGGCAGGAATTGGAAAGTCACATGGCAAATGGATATAGACAGGGTGAAGACTGGGAGCTATTAATGCAATCAGCCTACCTCAAGGCGAACGTCCAAATCAAAACCTTCTTATTTCTATCCATTTTCTACTCCACTAAAGTACAGTTAGACAGCAAAGCTTTTGAAGTTCAGTGGCTTCCTATGGCAACCAGAGTAAAATACCGGTTCCTTACCGTCACTACAAAGCCTGCCATTAGTGAGTCCCTGATGACTTCTCCAAACTCAATTCTGGCCATTCTCTCCATCTCTCCCTGTGCTCCAGCCACACTGGCCACGTTTTCCTGGGTCAGGGCTTGGCACATGTTGTTCCCTTTACCTGCAAAGCATCCTAACCCCACCCTCACCCTTCATTTGGCTGCCTTCCCCTCATCCCTTAGGGCGAGGCTTAAATGTCACCTTCTTGTACCACCTGACCCAAAGTGGCAGCCTCTACCTCAGCTTCCTGTTTGTATTCTTATTTAACTCTCATCACCATTTGCAGTTGTACTTTTTACTTGTTTTCCTATCTTTTGGTCTGTCTTCCCTGCTGGGGTGCAGGTCCAGGAGGACAAGAACCTCATTGGTCATGTCCACAATTGTGTGCCTGTGCCCAGCATAGCAGTCGATGGAGAGTGGGCACTCGATACACATATGAATAAACGAATGAGTGAGTGAGTGAGTGAAGAGCTGGGATAAAGTGTTTTCTTCCAGATAAACTCTTTTTTTTTTTTTTTTGAGACAGAGTCTTGCACTGTTGCCTGGGCTGGAGTGCAATGGCACAACCTCAGCTCATTGCAACCTCTGCCTCCTGGGTTCATGCAATTTTCCTGCCTCAGCCTCCCGAGTAGCTGGGATTACAGGCACACACCACCACACTCGGCTAATTTTTTGTATTTTTAGTAGAGATGGGGTTTCACTATGTTGGCCAGACTGGTCTTGAACTCCTGCTCTCGTGATCTGCACGCCTCAGCCTCCCAAAGTGCTGGGATTACAGGCATAAGCCACCATGCCTGGCCTCAGATAAACTCTAAAAGATAGAGATCAACCTCTCTGGACTTGGGATTCAATGTCCTGCCTCCTCAGAGAAACTCTTATGACCTTAGACAGAATTTCTAGACAAAATTTGGCTTATCAGTGAGAGTAATTTTACCAAAGTAAAATTACACAGTGTCTTTCCTCTTGTTTGGTGAGAAGGTGAGGAGCAGGACCAGAGAACCCACCCCAAAGCCTTCACCATGAGCAGGTGGAAGAGCCACGGAATCTGTGACAGGGGGAGAGGCAAGTGCCACAGAGCACTAGAGATGGGTTCAGGAAATTTGAGCCCCAGCCCTGTCCTGCCATGTGTCCTTGGGCAAGCTCCTTGGAATTTCTGTGCCTCAGTTTCCTCATCTGTAAAATGAAGATCATAATCCCCAGCTTAGGACAGACGTGAGGGTGAAATGCACATGGCTCAGTGCATCTCTCATAGGATGAAGTGCAGGGGCAGTTTTATAAAGACAGGAATTCCATTATTTCCTTTATCCCAAACAGGTTCTAAGTGTTTCTCTTCCTTCTCACACCTCCTCTGAAATGTTCATTGCTCTGGGCCTACTCCTAGCAGCACAGGGTTGCCATTCTTGTTTCAGACCAGGGGTCTGCATCTGCTGCAGAGGATTTAAATCATTTCTGAAAAAGTGCAGGATGTTACTCAGCATCATGCCTAAGCCAAGTGTTGGACTAAGAAATGATGTGGACACTGGCAAGCACTGGCAAACAAGGCCTTCAAAGCTTCCCAACTCTTTATTCCACATTCGACAACCTGGTATCGGGAAGAGAATTAAATGTATTGAGCACCCTAAGGGGGCCCCACCCTCTGCTAGACAGTTTCACGAACATTTCCTAGTGGAAGTCTTGCAATAGTCATGTTATCAAACTCCATGTTACACATCAAGAAACTGAGGCTCAGGGAGATGAAATGTCTTTAGTCAGTGCCTGATTTTTATATAAATGAGCTACTGAAAGTGTGTGTGTGTGTGTGTGTGTGTGTGTCAAATGTCATAAGGGACTAAGGAAGGGAGACTGCTTCCCAGTTACAAAAACATTGTGGAATTCCTATTTATGTATCATTTTCGATGACATGCCTCTTATGTTTTGTACATGTTCTTTCATTTTGTTCTTTTCCTTCTTGAATGACTATGGGTTGTTCACCTTACATCAGTAAGTGTCAAATTGAAGCTAACAATTCACCGATTTTATCTGCTCAACGTACTTTCTCTTGTTTCTTAATAGTGTTACATTTCTGAGACCTACATTTCTTAGTGCTCATATCAACATTGTCAGTTTTCTATTTTCCACTCATTTTTATAGAACAATGAGAGCAAAATGGAATAAAATAACTAATATTCATTAAGCACCTTACTGTCTTGTGCAATACCCGTAAAAAATCTGTAGTGTGTTCACAATGGCAGATGCTGCATTATTAAGTATTGGCCTGAAAAGAGAGAAACTGTTTTGATTGGGCATGGATGAGAACTCAATTCTCCATTTAGAGTTTTACATGTCTGATGATTAAAGAAATTTTCCACGGATGGAGTTCTGCCTTCCCACAGATCAAGTCTTCTTTCTCCCCTTCCTCCCTCCCCACAGCACCAGCCATTGTAGGACACTGTCATAGCACCTTGGGATCTCTACCCTGCACCTTCATGGCTAGAGAGAGTATGTGGGTGTCACGGAGGGTGGCAAGAATGTCCTGGAAGCCACTCCCACACTAGGGCAGCAAACAGTAGCCTCACGATACACACAACTGACCGTGATCCCACAAACAGCCCACTAGACCTAAACTAGATGCTTCTCCAGACTCAAGTTTCCCTTCCACTAGATCCCCCAAAATACTCATGACCGTTTCAGTGCCACTGGCATGAGAACAAGGAGGAAGAGAGGAAATATTATTAAAATATCTTCCTTATGCAAATTTTAATTTTTAATTTCTTTTAATGGAAGATGATTTGCCTTTTTTTATTATTGTACTTTAAGTTCTAGGGTACATGTGCACAATGTGCAGGTTTGTTACATATGCATACATGTGCCATGTTGGTGTGCTGCACCCATTAACTTGTCATTTACATTAGGTATATCTCCTAATGCTATCCCTTCCCCCTCTCCCTACCCCACGACAGGCCCTGGTGTGCAATGTTCCCCATCCTGCATCCAAGTGTTCTCATTGTTCAATTCCCACCTATGAGTGAGAACATGCAGTGCTTGGTTTTTTGTCTTTGCGATAGTTTTCTGAGAATGATGGTTTCCAGCTTCATCCATGTCCCTACAAAGGACATGAACTCATCCTTTTTTATGGCTGTCTTATGCAAATTTTAAAAATTATATATATAAATATATGATTTTTTAAAATAAAAACTAAAATCATGTAATCCCATTGTTGGGGGCACACCCAGGGCCTTAGCAGGAGCTTGTTCAAGTGAGCCTGTGGAGCTAAAGCTTCAATAGCTTCATGGTAGGTAATCAGCCTCTGCCGTCACACTGAACTAGAGTCATCTGGACCCTGTTTCACTGGGAACAGGCACAGTGGTAGCAGGGGTGGTAGAACCCATGGAGTACTAATAGGAGAAACAAATGTGTGATGACATAGTACAGGGGTCATCAAACAATGGCCCATAGGCCAAGTCAGTCCCACTGCCTCAAGAAAGCTCACCCCTCAAGAAAGCCCTTGCCCCAACAGATGGCCCTTGAGCACTCCATCTCAGCCAGACTTCATGCAGACATGGCTCCTCTCTAAATAGGATCCCAGGGCCGGCACCATGTCTATGGTAGAAAGGAAGAAAATAGCTCCATTATGCTGTCCTAGTCTCAATATTCATGATGAACCTGTTCTGCCATGGTACCAATAATTGCTCGGTTCCAGGTCTCATTCTCTGCCAATCTCCTGAGCTTGGGGTTGGACTGCTTTTGTTTTTTATTTCTGTTGGGGTGTGAGTCTTAGTGTCCTGTGTCTGTCCTCATTTGGTTAATTGCATGTTGCCTATTTAAAATCTCCCCCCACTGTTTCAATTAGATGAAGTGTTCTTCATGTTCTGCTTGGCAAATCAGGTTGCAAAGCATTTGGGGTCCTCCTGGTTTGGCGGGGAGGCAGGTATTATTAATTACACAAGAGCTGTGTGGGGCTGAATAAATCACTCTGGTAACACTGTTGTACTCTTTCCCAGGATTTGGAAACCAAGGAAATATTTTATGTGACATGAGCCTGGATTATTGAAGTAGCCTCCTAACTGGTCTCCCTACTTTCACCTTTGTCTCCTCCTCTCTATTTTCTATTCTCTACCCAACATCCAGAGTGATCCTGTTAAGATACAATTCAGATCATGTCAGTATGCTGAAATCCTTCCAACAGCTAACCAATTACTCCCATAAACCCAAAGTCCTTACACTGATCTACAGGGCTGTGCATCAGGGGTCTCCCAACCATGCTCCAAACCTAGCTGCCTGCTGTCCATTTAAAAAATAAAGTCTTTTTAAAATGGAACACAGTCATGCCCATTGGTTTGTTTACTGTCTAGGGCTGCTTTCTTGCCACAGCTGCAGAGTTGAGCCATTGCAGCAAAGACCATGCATCCTGCAAAGCCTAAAGTATTTGCTATCAGCCCTTTATAAAAAAATCTTGCTGACCCCTGCCCTACATCATGCCCCATCTCCACACTCTACTGTCGCCTCTCAGACCCTACCTCATCCTTGCTCACTTTGCTGCATCCACACTAGGCTCTCTGCTATTCTCCTAAAAGCAACTTGTCCAACACACGGCCCACAGGCCACATGTGGTCCAGGATAGCTTCGAATGTGGCCCAACACAAATACATAAACATAAACTTTCTTAATACATTATGAGATTTTTTCTTTCTTTTTTTTTTTTTTTTTGGCTCATCAGCTATCATTAGTGTTAGTGTATTTTACGTATGGCCCAAAACAAGTCTTCTTTTTCCAGTGTGGCCTAGGGAAGCCAAAAATTCGACACCCCTTCCCTAAAGCATCATACACTCTTCCATCTTGGCCTTGGGCTTGGCTGGTCCTTCTGCTGGGAATGTTTTTCCCCAGGTATCCTCATGACTTGCTCCTTTCCTTCCCTTGGGGCTTCATTTGATACTTGCCTTCTCCCCAGGGACTTCCCTGGTCACTCTATTTAAATTATAGCTTGCCCTTGACAGCCTTTAGCCTGCTTTCATTATTTGTGCTTTGCTGAGGGATTTTTCACTAACATAATGTATGTTTTACTTACTTATCTTGTCTCTACCCCTCCACCCCAAAGTAAGCATCTTGAATACAGGTATCTTTGTCTGTTTTACTCTTTGCTATATCCCCAAGGTCTCGATTAGTGCCTTGCATATAGTAGGTGCTCAATTAATGTAGGTCAGATGAATGAATATAACATTATAGGTTTAGAATTTTGCTGCACAACAGAAAACTCAAACAGAGGCCTGTTCAGGCCAGTAGGGTGGCTGCACAAGGCCATCAGGGGGCCTGGCCATCTAGCTTTCCTCTCTGCCATCTTTGGTAGGTGGCTTTCTTTCTCCCCATGGTGTTCTCATGAGCATGAGGATGTTCGCCTCACCTCTGGGCTCCCCTTCATGCTCCAGGTTATAAAGAAGGAAGTGACTGGGAGAAAGAGGTTCCACCTACATCAGGAAAGCAAAACTTTCTAGAAATGCCCAGCACACTTCTGCACGTATCTCTTTAGCCAGAAATGAGTCACCCCAAGCTACGGGGGAGGATGGGAATTATAGTCTCCTAGCAGGATGCATTAATACCCTAAAGGAAATCAAGTTTCCGGTAGTAAGGTGAAAGGGGAAATGGATATCAAAGAGGTGACTTATACCATCAGCCACATCTGGCCTTTGATTTTGTTCTCAGCTGGGATAAGTATTTAGAGGGTAGAACTTGGAGAACTCCTGGGACTCCAGAAAAGCACAAAAAGCAGAAATGCTGATTTTCCAAGGTCAGCCCAAACTTCCTCTGCAGTGTAGTCTCATAACTTCTCATGACCTTCCTCTGTCGTTGGGCTTATGTCATGCTTACCATTGATTCTCAGTCCTTAGCAGTGCATGTAGCCTGTGGTAGATGCTCAGGAACTATTTCTATAATAAATAAGTGAAGTGAAATTTCATTCTGGGGAGTGTGTACACACACACATAGGTACCTATATGTGGGTGTTTAAATGCCTAGTTTCCATTTATTGCATGCTTCCTTTATGCTAGTCATATAATGTCTATTCAATTCTGCCAATAACCCTGTGAAGCCAAGAGTGGCACCCCATTTTGTGGTGAGAATTATAAAAGTATCTGTTTCAAGGCTCAGTAACCTTAAGGAAGCTTTGCAGGAATTAATAAGTGGTAGAGATAAGACTCAAAGCTCTAGGTCACCGACTCTAAAGCTTATGTACCTGTGATCACAATCATTCATTTAGTCATTCAACAAATATATACTTGGTGCTTACTGTGTGCCAGGCACTGTTGCAATGATCATATTTCCTCCATTTAGAAAATATTTCTCAAATCAAAAGACTTAAACTTTTGTAAGTGAAGGGTAAGACAAAGAAATTAAAATATAAATGTCCTATCTGTTTTTATCTGTGTGTTTTCTTCTGAAAGTTTCTAGGTAAAGAACACACCCATGTACCTTCATTGTCACATGCTTATTTTAAGTTTCTCAACTAGCATCATTTACATGCATTTTAATTTGTTTAATGAGACTGTAAATTACTTGAGATTAGGGAGTATGTCTTATCCGTTGTTGAGTTCCAATCCTAAACTTGCCTGCATTGCCTGCAGTTAAGACAGTAATGGGCACACTGAGTTCAATAGATTACTGTTGGATGAAACAGAATGGTATGAGACTGGGTTCTTGGCTGCAAGCAACAGAAACCTGTCCTGAGTGATTTAAGCAGGAAAGGGATTTATTAGAGTGACATAGCCCACAGAATCAGCTTTATAATGTTGGCAGGAACTAAAAGAGGTTACATGGCAAGAATATAACCAAAGTCATGGCTGGGTAAGCTGCCACCACTGACACTACGCCTACTAGACACTCAGTCTGTCATTGCTGGATATTGAATGCTGATGTTCACTGCTGGAATACTGTATCATCTAGGTTATGCTGCAGTAACAAACAACCCCATGTCAATGTCTTAAATGACAAAAGTTAAGTTTTTATTCCCATTATCTGTCTCCCACGGTGTGGAGGATGACTCTGATCATCAGAGTTGCTCAAGATCCCAGGTTGATAGAGACTCCAGCTCAACTCAGGTATTCATGATCCCAGAGGCTGGAAAAATGAAGAGCATGAGGCCATTTGTACATCAGCTCTTGAAGCTTCTTTCTGATGTACCACATGCTACCTCCCTCTCACATTTCATTAATGAAGGCAAGGCACATAGCCATGCCTAATTTCATAAGGGGTGGGAAAGTACAAATCTTTTAAGTATCCCCAAGGAGAATTTTTATATTTATGATCAGCTTTGATGACTTCACAAACTCCAATACTACCTCCACCATGAATGTTTGCTTACTAGCTCTGCAATTTGTGCTACTCACTTAAAATTTAAAATCTAAAATCCTGGCAAGAGTGTCTTACTGGCACATTGCCCCATCAGAAAGACACATGAGAGACGGCACATGCTGGTCAGCCCTAAGACCACAAATATGACTGAATTTTTCCTCTTCTTTGTTAGTTGGAATTTGCACTGTTGGTCAAGCTTGTTTCTACCAGGGTGATGCATTCTAAAAAGGATCTCTAGATGTGGGATAACCTTTGCACTCTTTGAAGAGATAGTACTAGGTATTCAAACCATTTTTGGTTTCTAAAAGGGAATAAATTAATAAAGGAATGTGTTTTATTCTTATGCCCTAGGACTCAGCATTCAACACATATTGTCCTACATGTTTCTGAAGTACTTTTCTAGATTAAAAGCTATTGAAAAAAAGTTGGGGGTCAAATATTTATGGAAAATGCTAAATTCATTTAGTCATTTTTTGTGATAGGCAGCCTCTAAGCTGGTTAATGATCTGCATCTCCTGTTATTCATACCCTTGTCTCATACTCTCTCCCTGAGTGTGGGCTGGGTTTATTGACTCACTTCTAACAAATGCACTACAATAGAAGTGATGGGATGTCAATCCTGAGATTAGGTTATAAAAAGAATATGGCTTCCATCTTGGGTTCTCTCTCTTGCTCTTTTGCTTTGGGGGAAGCCAGCTGTCCTGTTGGGAGCTGCCTATATGATGAAGAACTGCAGCCTCCAGCCAAGAGCCAGGAAGGACCAGAGGCCCATGAACAGTCATGTGAGTCATCTTGCAAGTGGATTCTCCCCAAGTGAGGCTTGAGATGATGGCAGCCAGGATGACACCTTAATCTCAGCCTGTGTGATTCCGAAGCACAGAACCCAGTTAAGCTGTGCTTGGATTCTTGACCCACAGAATCTATGAAATAATGTTTTAAAATGTTGTTTTAAAGTGCTAAGCTTCAGAATAATTCTTTACACAGCAATAGATAACTAGTATATTCTTTCATTCATTCGATAAATATCAAAGCACATGATGCAAGGCTCTTGGGACATTTTAGTGATTACAATAGAAGTGAGTTCCGCCCTTATGGAGTTAATTAATTTAAACCTGTTTCTATCCTACAGGAATAAACAGAGGCTTTAATATGTAAATATTAATCATGAATCTCTAGAAGGGGTAGAAAGTGTTTGCTGGATCCCAAACTTTAAACATTTTTATTTTGCTTGGCATTTTATAGGGCTAATGTTTTGTGGAACACACATTAGAAAATTTTCTATAAGCTAAATGAGTTAATGAATTAAACTTGTAATTTTAAAGGCTTAAACTCCTCTGCAAATATTTCAGAGTATGCCCCCCTTTGTTCATTATGAGCTTAATAGTGATTCTTTTTTTCCTGGACCACATGCACACTTTCACTAATTTATTTAGCAAACATTGACTGATTATCTACGATGTTGCAGGCACCGGATTGTTGCTTGGGCAATGGTGCTACTGTGTTTCTCCCCAAGTCTATTTGGAAATTAGCTAATTGTTTCATTTTGGGAGTAATGGTTTCAGTCACAATATTTGGGCAAAGAAGAGAAAGAATGGAATTGGCTAATGTTAAAATCAAAGCCTCACTGAAAACAGTAATGTGTATTAAAGCAGAGAATTGTCCTCAAGGAGAGAAGACATAATCCGTATTGAAATAGTGCCTGAAACACTTTATTGTACTGTATTTAAAATGTTTAAAGAAAGCTTGGAACAAATAAAGCCCTGAAAAGGTCTTTCAAATTGAAATGAATTCTTGGCGTGCTTTTCCCTCCACAACTAAGGTCTTCCCCACAATAGCCGGCTTCAGAGAAGCAGTGAGTGGAAGCCAGGCTTTTATCTTGATGTCTAATGTGTATCAAGTGTTTCATATTTTGGGTAGAAGGCAGGGAGAAAGGGACACCTCGTTTATGAAATGGACTGAAATGGCAATCTTATTTTGTCTTTGGTGCACTGCTCCTGAGGAATTCACGTGACAGTCCCAGATTTAGTGAGACAGTAAATGTGCTGGGATCAATCTGTCAGCTAATGATATCCCATTTTTATCCCTGGAAGGCATTTGAGGTCTGGATTTATAGAAATAAGGCAGTGCTGGTGTTGGTAAAGTTAAGAAGAAATGGGATGGACTGACAATTCAAAAGTAAAATGTACAGATATAAAATAAGATAAAAGATAATCTTTATCTCTTCAAAATAGGGAAGACCTTTTAAACTTATGAACCTTAAAGAACTGACAAATTTAACCATGAGAAAATTAAAATCTTCTGAAAGCAAAGTAAATAAATAAGTTTAAGGGGGAAGATGACAAGCCATGGAGAATTATCTGCAATATATATGACAGAGAAAGACTTAGTATTTTAATTCTATAAGTAGTTTATATAAACCAATAAGAAAAATACATCTCAGGGCCAAAGGGGTGCTGCTTCCCACTTGTATGGTCTTGGGCAAGCTGTTAAATCTCTGGACCTCAGTTTCCTCATCTGTAAAATAAGCATTATAGGGTTGTTGTAAGGCAAGCTGATGTATTTCATGCACTTGGAATAGTGCCAGACACATTGGGAATGGTATATAAGTGTGTTATTTCTCTTAAAGTGATATATAGAAAAAAATGATCATGGCAAGTGGTGCTGATGTAGTAGAGACACAGGCACTGCTGCATGCTGCTAGAGGGATATAAAATGGTCCAGTCTTCTTGGAGGGCAATTTAGCATCATGCATCAAGCTCTTAGAATGCTACATTGCCCTGGATCAAATTCCATTGCAAGAATCTTTCCCAAGAAAATAAGAAGTCAAACATATGAAGAAATAGCTGTAAATGGTTTCCGTTCAGAACCGTGTACATTTATTTATGCAATACTGGAAAGGACACAAATGTCCAATAATAACAGATTCAGTGAGCAAATTATTGAACATCCATTTAGTAGACTATATCATCATTACAGATGATGTAAGCAAAACCACTATAAAAGGCATTTTGGGGAGAACTAGAATATGAAATATATATTGTTGGGTAATACTATTATGTCAATGCTGTTTCTTGGTGTGATAATGATCTTATGTTTCCTCGTAGGAGAATATAGGATACATGCTGAAGTGTTATGATGTCTGCAGCACACTTTCAAGTGGTTCGGGAAAAAAAAACATATATATGTTATTTCTGATATATATATAAAATATCAGAGAATGAGAGAAAGCAAATGTTAGTAATGGTGAATCTGGGTGAAGGATGGATGGGGTGTTTATCAACTTTTCTGTTTAAAATTTTTCAAAATAAAAACCTGGAAAAACATAAGCAAACATTTGAAGACCCAGAAAAACATGATATATTTCAATAAAACAAATGGACTATAATCAGTATGATCCCACTTTTGGTTAAAAGATTAGGATTAGCTGGTATTTTGCGGGGAGTCTGTCTATGTGCCATATACTGTGCAAAGCACTTACAGGCATTGTCTTATGTCGTTATAACCCCCCATGTGGTTTAGGAGGCAATACAGTTTTCCCCACATAAACAATCAATAGATGAAAATTCAAAGGTTAAAAACTTATTTAAAAACCACAAACCAGCCACTGGTACTTAAACATGAGTCTTTATGACCTTACGTCCACACTCTTGACTATTGATACTACTCTTTTGCACAAAGAGCAGAAGGTTGCTGCAGCTACTAAAATGATATTGATTGTACTTCATAATTATTGATAAGGGTGGTAATGGAGGTACATGTTCAATGCTTTAAAGAAGCAGAGCAAAGGGAGGGGCCAGTTCTTTAGGGCAGGATAGGAGTAGTGTGGTAGTTTTTACCAAAATGGTAACATTTGACCTGGGCTTTGAAGGATGCATAGGAGTACAACAGGAAAAAAAAAAGTAACAGTATTCAATACGGGGAACAGCATGAGTAAAGACACACACTATCTTTAAGAAACTATAAAACTGTCATTTGTTTTTAAAGAGTGTGGGTGTTGGTTATCCAAGCAGGGTGGTAGCTAATGAGGTTGGACAGAGACCAGCACTACTACCTTCTGATGCAATGGGAGCTAGTGTAGAAGAATGATCCAGGCAGCAGAGTAGAGGTAAGTTTGCATGGACAGTAAGTCTGGTACTGGGGACATCAAGTGAGGGCCTATTGGTAACAATCCCAACAGAAGGTGATGAGTGATTTTACCAGGATAAGGACAGTGGGAAGGCATTACATGGATACCCTCCCTAATAAATACCTGTCTTACAATATGATAAACTACCTACATGTGTGTCTTATCTCCTTGATGGTCCTTCGCTTGTCTATACTCATAACCATGCCTGATATTCTCCTGCCCTGCCTTGCCTACTTTGTATCATGGGGAACTCCCCTTCCCAGACCCTCTTGCCCTCCAGCTGCTTGATAGGTTTAGTCAGCAGGAGGCCCTGGCAGAAGATGTGAGGTAGGTGGAGAGGAGATCCCTGGGCTTTTCTGTCCCTCTCTGTCTGCTTCAGGTTGTATTCCTGGCAGCAGCTGTGTCTTACCTTTGACTCCAGTTCCTGCCAGACAGCCCCTCCCAACATAGGCTTCTTCCTGCTCAGCCTCCACTGTGGTTCTAGCTCTTGTCGGTTAGCTTGGCTTCTGGTAGTACCGTTTCCTTCCTTGTCCCTTCAGCCTTGGGGGTGGCTGAGGCTGCCTGCTGGTGCAAATTTCTCAGCTGCTTCCTCCCTGTCCATTTTTTTTTTTTTTAAACGGAGTCTCGCTCTGTCACCCAGGCTGCAGTGCAGTGGCGTAACCTTGGCTCACTGCAACCTCTGCCTCCCGGGTTCAAGCAATTCTCCTGTCTCAGCCTCCTGAGTAGCTGGGATTACCAGCACCTACCACCACACCCAGTTAATTTTTGTATTTTAGTAGAAACGGGGTTTCACCATGTTGGCCAAGCTGGTCTTGAACCCCTGACCTCAAGTGATCCACCCACTTCGGCCTCCCAAAGTGCTAGGATTACAGGCATGAGCCACCGCACCCAGCCTTCCCTGTCCTTTTAACTCCTCAGCTCTCCCATGCCTGCTGTAAATTATTCTTTGTATTAGATTCTTTTGGATTAAAACACCTAGAGTGGCTTCTATTCACTGGCTGGACTCTGACACATTCCCCACCTACAGCAGAAGTTCCTAATGGACAGAGACTCTCTCTCCATTTTTAGAATTCCACAGGAGGGACATGGCAGTTACTCAAGAATTATCTGATTGATTTCCTGGTCTCAGATCCCATCAGTGATTCTCATAGGCTCTCCTGTGTGGGGTCTGCAAAGAGAAGATATGGGGGAAAGAGGAACGAGTTCTTAATCCTCCTTCCGGGGGCTTTGCTTGGGTTGTGGAGTAGTTTCCTTTCATTCATTCTTTCATTCCTTCAATCAACAAACATGTTTTGAGTACCTAGTAAATGCTGGGGATATAGAATGAGCCTTTCCTTGTGGAGCTCGCATATTACTAGGGAACTTTGGTGCACCGGAAAGCCATTGGGGAGATGAGGCTGGTCCATTTTTCCCAGAGTCACTGACTAGAGAGAATCTGCTTAGGAAATAGAGACTTTTAGGGTACTTTTTGGGGGCAGATTCTGTGCTAACACACCTATCCATTCACTCCAATGAGCGTTTCTTGAGTACCTGCTATGTGCTAGTTGATGGGGTTTACAGTAGTGAATGAGACAAATAGGTCAACATCCTCATGCATCATATAGTCTAGTTGGGGTGACAGGTATTAAACAATAATGAGATAAATCTATAATAAAAACCAGAACACATGCACTGAAAGAGAAGTAAATATCCTACGAGAGCTGATAGTAGGAGAACGTCATCTAGCTTGGGGTTTCAATGGTCAGGTCAAGTCTCCCCAAGGAAGCGAGACCCAAGAAATGCCTGTCCTATTTTCTTACTGCTCTCTGAGTGCTTGTCACCAACATTCTCAGATTTTAACAGACCAGATTGCCTGAAGATAATGAACTTAGAAAGGTCAGCATTTCCTCCAGTCTGTCAATTCAATAAACTGACCTCCTATAGAATAACATTCCTGGTGGAGCAGAACGCTGCATTTGTGGTAGCTGTAATGATTGTCCACAAACATTCCAGTTCCCTTTACGGGTGGGTGTTAAGATTGTAGTTTCCTGCTCCTTTGGGGTTAGATGTGACCATGTGCCTGGCTTTAGCTAATGAAAAACAAACAGAAGCGATGTGGGTGTGTAACTTCCAGGTGAAAACCTTAAAATGTCAGTTTTATTCTTATGGTCTCCACCCCTTTTTCTGCCTCGTCAGTTTTAGAAGCGTGTGTTGAGAGGGTGCTTCCAGGGAGAGAGATGATGGCTTTCCCACTATGACAAAGGGTGCCTGATGCCCAAGACATAAAGAATCACTGCTAGGAGGGCCATGCTCACATTGGGATATGCTCTGACAGTCCCCAAAGTTAACAGGTGCCTTTTTAAAGCTCTTTGAGGCCGGGCATGGTGGTTCACACCTCTAATCCCAGCACTTTGGGAGGCCGAGGTGGGCGGATCACTTGAGGTCAGGAGTTTGAGACCAGCCTGGCCAACACAGTGAAACCCCATCTCTACTAAAAATACAAAAATTAGCCAGGCATGGTGGCAGGCACCTGGAATCCCAACTATTCGGGAGGCTGAAGCAGGAGAATCGCTTGAATCCTGGAGGCGGAGGTTGCGGAGGCCATAAGAATAAAACTGACATTTTAAGGTTTTCACCTGGAAGTTACACGCCACATCGCTTCTGTTTGTTTTTCATTGGCTAAAGCCAGGCACATAGCCACATCTAACCCCAAAGGAGCAGGAGGTTGCGGTGAGCTGAGATCACGTCACTACACTGGAGCCTGGGAGACAGAGCGAGACTCCACCTCAAAAAAATAAAATAAGTAAAGCTCTTTGAGTTATGTGACCTATCTGCTCTGCAAATGGGCGAGCCATTATGTTGACTTTGCAATTCTATTTCAGGAGAGAATTCAGAAGTGGAAAAATACATCTCCTTCTGATTTGAAGCAGACTGAAATTGGGTGGGTTCACTTATAATCATTTACCCAGTAGGAGAGTCTTCCATTCACAACACAGACATTAGCCTTAGCACAAGGATCATTGCGGAGGTTTACACATATGCATTTGGGAGACAGCTGATATTTGCATGGGGTGTGCTCAGAAATGATGCAGTGAAACATACAGAAGTTGTTCATTCATGTGTGTAATTCTCAAACTTCCCCTTTTCTGAAATTCATTGCACTTGCAGCTCTTATTAAAGTCCTTTTTTCAACTAAAAGCTCAGCAAAGGCAGGCTCCAGAAGGGAAGCTGAGTCCCCATAGCCTCCTGCCGCATAGCACTGTACCTGACCTATAATAAAAGTAACCAGCACTATCAAGCATTTACAGTGCTAGCCAGACACACTTCTAGTTATCTCATTTAAACCTCACAGCTGAGCCTCTGAGGAATGTATTATTATCCCCGACTGAAGATGAAGAGCAGAGGCCATTACTTTTAACTGCAAAACCATAATTTTGCACCAACCTAATAGTTAAGTAGTAGAGACAGGCTTCAATCCAAGTGGTGTTGCTTGGTACAATCATACATGGTAGATGCTCAGAAAACACCAACATGTATGAGTTCAGAACTCAGTATGTCTGAGTTCAGCCAAATGAGGCTAGTTTGTATTATGGTTGTTGGATTAGTTGTTGTGCTTACTCTTTGGTTTCTAAAATGCTGAAAGGCAAAGTATTATATTAGTACTCTGATTGACAGGTAGGATTCAAAATAGTTGGTGAAAATTGTTGTCTTTTAAAATAATTTTGTGGCTCTGATAAAAATAATATCTGTTTATTATAAAATGTTCAGAAGTTTAAAAAAAGAAAAAGAAGAAAACATCAGAATAAAATTAGAATAAACAAAACTCAATTAGCCTGGCATGGTGGCATGCACCTACAGTCCCAGCTACTTGGGAGGCTGAGGCAAGAGGATCCCTTGAGCTCAGGAGTTCGAGGCTACAGTGAGCACTCCTGCCACTGCACTCCAGCCTGGGCAACAGAGTGAGACCTCACTTCTTAAAAATCACCAGAAATCCAACAAACTAATTATAGCTATTGTTTCTAGACTTTCAATCAAATTGACACACTTATACACATATTTAGCTCTACATAAGGCATTGTACATAAACAGGATCATAGTACATATACTCTTTCAAACCTATTTTTAAAAACATTTCTTCATGCACCAGTATATTGTAGAAATAAAGGTCACCATCATTATTCTTTGCAACTGCTTAAGATTGTTTCTCAAAGTCCTATGTGACAACATGATCAAGAGCTTCCTTTATATTTTTAAAAAAGCATAAGGATCACCTTGGATAATATCAGAAGATATGATTTCTGGGAAGTCGCAAGCAATACCCATTGACATATTCATGTATATCAGTAAACTACCCTCCCCAAATGTATGCTCTGTCATGACATACATTCATCATCACTGGTTTTATAAACCTTTACCAATCTGGTAGGCAAAATAATCCTAGTAATTTAATTTCTGATTTTTTAATATATTTTTAATCTTTAGTATATGTTTATAGCCTAGTAGCGTTTCTTAGAGGATAACATATATTACTGGTAGTTTTGAATAGTTATTGTATTAGTCTGTTCTCAGGCTGCTAATAAAGACACACCCGAGACTGGGTAATTTACAAAGGAAAGAGGTTTAATTGACTCACAGTTTCACATGGCTAGGGAGGCTTCACAATCATGGTGGATGGCAAATGAGGAGCAAACACATCTTACACGACAGCAGGCAGGAGGACTTGTGCCGGGGAACTCCCCTTTATAAAATCATCAGATCTCGTGAGGCTTATTCGCTACCACGAGAACAGTATGGGGGAAACCGCCCTGGTGATTCAATAATCTCCACCTGGTCCTGCCCTTGACACGTGGGGATTATTACAATTCAAGGTGAGAGCTGGGTGGAGACACAGCTGAACCATATTAGTTATTTAGGTACAAAAATTTTCCTCCCAGCATCACTTACACCAGCTAATAAGCAGAAAGAACCAAAGGGGGAATCTGAACGCCAATGAAAGTATAAACATACAATGGAAGAATATCTTGTAGACACACACACATACACACACACACACACACACACACAGAGAGAGAGAATATTTTGGATGAATATGTGATGGCATGGGGAAATTATTATACTACAAAGTTTGAGAAAATTTTTTGAGGAAAAATCACAATGTGAAATAACTTGCAGAATAATCCCAATTGCGTTAAAATATATGTGTTTAAACAAAAAGGCTGGGGAAAAAATTAAAAGGCTAGAAGGAAATACTACAAGAAGTTGTTAATGTTGGTTACCTCCATGGCATGGGATTTTGGCTGACTTAAACTTTCTTAATTTTTTGTGCTTGCAGACACTGAATTTTCAAATAGTATGGGGCTAATATTTACCATTTGATTGACTTGTTTATTATTATCAGTGTGTGGGATCACTCACTCCCAGTTGCTTAACAGTATCATGAATGATTTACCTTCGTCAACCAAATGGACGTGTGCTTTGGTTTATTCATAATTCTAAGGATCACATTCATTCGTACTAGCACTATGTTGTGGACAAGATCCCTGCATTTAAGAATTGTGCCATCTGCAAGGGGAGAGAAGACATTTATAGCATAAGAAGAGGAAAGAGCATGTCTGCTGAGAAATAGCAAAATCTCCTAGAGGAGGTGGCATTTCAGCCCAGTCTTGAAGGATAAGTAGAATTTTTAATGAAACATTTGTTTTATTTTTCTTCTGACTCTATAAGAAATAAATGCTTATTACAGAAAACAGGAAAATGTGAGAGCTATTAACAGACATTTATAGGGTTATTATCAAGGTGGAACACTGTGCCAAATCCTACAGAGTACATTTTAAAAATCTCATTTAATCCCCCTTCCCCACTCCCAGAAACCCTATAAAGTGAGTGCGATTACTTTGTTCATTTCAAAGGCAAGGAGATAGATGTGCAAAGGGATTGAATGAGCGACTTCAGGATACGCGATTGGAAAAGCAGCAGAGATAGTACTGGAACCCAAGTCAACCTGGTGAAAGAGTCAACATACAGCCCATTGCTTTCAGTCCCTTTTTCCCTCTCCATGAAGTTTTTCCCTCATGGAGAAAATGAGGATTCTCTTGCTGCCTGCATTCTACTGAGTGTTCATCACTTTAGATAGATGATAGTAGCTGAAGGCATGGGGTAGGTGAGATCACCAGGGAAACATACAGAGAAGAGAGAAAGGCCTTGGGAACAAGCCCTAAGCTCAGAAATGGGACACCTTCCCAGGTCGGGGCTGGTGGAGAAGAGGCAGCATCAGGGAAAACATAGTGGAGCTAAGCTTGGATCTGAACATTAATGGTTGAGAAGGAAGGATGGAGAAGTGGAGGTGGGAGAAGAATGCCACAAGCAAAGGGAGCAGCATTTGCAAAGGCATATCAGATGCAAGAGACAATATGTTACCTTGGAAAATCAGCAAGCGATTTCAGGATGGCCGCAGCATAGGGTGCATGTGTATGTGAGTATGCCTGCCTATGAGTGCATGCATGTTTCTGTGTGTAGGTGTGTGAGTGTATCTGTGTATATCTGTGTGTCTACATGAGTGTGAGTGTGTGTTCAGAAGGCTGGGGTGATGAGACCCTAGAGAGGAAGTACAAATATCTCTTCAAGATAGAGATTTTATTTCATTTAGGTATATACTCAGAAGTGGCATTACTGGATCATATGGTAGTTCCATTTTTATTCTTTTTCTTTGGGTGGGGGGATCTTCCATACTGCTTTCTGCAATGGCTGTACCAATTTACATTCTGGCCATCCATCAATGTACAAGGGTTCCCTTTTCTCCACATCCTGGCCATCCATCCCTTATAAAGGTTTATGATATTATGGAAAGAGTCTGGAAACACAGTGAGATCTGGAAACAGATCCCTGAAATTCAGCTAATCAGTAGAAACTTTATCTGGAAGGTAATGGAGAGCCTTTGAATTTCTTTTTTGATAATTACAAAAAATGATAAAATGAAAACAAGGCTTTCAGAAGAATCTTGGGCTGGATGGTTTGGAGAAGGTAGGGGCAGGAGAACAGGAGACCAGTTGGTAGGAAAGTATAATAGTCAAAGTGGGAGGTGATCAGCATGTATATGAGCATAGCAGCTATAGGGCAATGGCAGATTTGAGGCTCACTCATATGAGAAACATGAGACAATTCACGAGATTATCTGAGAAAGTCTATTGACTCCCACCCCCACCCAGGTTTACTGAGGTATGATTGAAAAATAAAAATTATCTATATTTAGGGTGGATAATGTGATGTTTTGACATACATGTACATTGTGAATGATGACCACAATCAAGCTAAATAACAGATCCATCACCTCACATAGTTACCTTCTGTGTGTGATGAGGACATGCGAGACTACTCTTTTAACAAATTTTAAGTATATAACATGTTATTATTAACTATAGTCATCATGCTATACATTAGCTCTCCAGAACATATTGATCTTACAACTGAAAGTTTGTGGCCTTTGACCAATATTGTCCCCTTTTTGCCCACACTCCAGCCCCTGGTAGCCACCATTCTACTTTTTGTTACTATGAGTTCAACATTTTTTTAAAGAGTCGACGTATAAATGAGATCATGCAGTACTTGTCTTTCTGTGTCTGGCCTATTTCACTTAGGATAATATTCTCCAAGTTCATGATGTTACTGCAAATGACAGGATTTCCTTCTTTTCTAGAGCTGAATAATATTCCATTGCAGATATATACACACCACATTGTCTTTACCCATTTATCTGTGGATGGACACTTAGATATGTTTCCACATCTTGGTTATTGTGAATAAACTGCAATGAACATGGAAGTGCATCTCTCCCTTCAAGACAGAGATGTTCTTTTCCTTTTTTTTTTTTCTTTCTTTTGAGATGGAGTCTCACTCTGTCACCCAGGCTGAGGTGCAGTGGTGCAATCTTGGCTCACTGCAACCTCTGCCTCCTGGGTTCAAGCAATTCTTGTGCTTCAGCCTCCCAAGTAGCTGGGACTACAGGTGTGCACCACCATGCCTGGCAAATTTTTGTATTTTTAGTAAAGATGGGGTTTCACCATGTTGGTCTGGCTGGTCTCCAACTCCTGACCTCAAGTGATCTGCCCGCCTCAACCTCCCAAAGTGCTGGCATTACAGGTGTGAGCCACTGCACTCGACTGAGATTTTATTTTCTTTGGGTGTATACTCAGAAGTGGGATTGCTGGATCACATGGTAGTTCTATTTTTATTTTTGGGAACCTCCGTGCTGTTTTCCATAATGGCTGTACTCATTTACACCCCACCATCAGTGTACAAAGGTTCTCTTTTTTCCACATCCTTGCCAACACTTGTTATCTTTTGACTTTTTGATAATAGCCATCCTTACAGGTGTGCAGTGATATTTCATTGTGGTTTTGATTTGCATCTCCCGAATGATTAGTGATGTTGAGCATATTTGCATATACCTGTTGGCCATTGTTGAACATTCAAAGCAACAATTTAAAAGCATATCCTTACGTCCTTCATCAATTTACAACAAATATTTACTGAGCACTTATACTGTGCCAGGACTATGCATGGGAACCCCTAGCCCAGTGTAGAATCCAGACAAGTAACCAGGCTTTTGCAACCTAGTGTTGCAAGGGCCCAGAAATCAGCAACCACAGAAGGGGATGGAGGCAGTGGAAGCACCGAAGCCAGTCTTGAAACATCTGGGCCAGCTTCCTATAGGAGGGGATTCTAAGCTGAGAGACACAGTGTGCGGAGCTAGGAATCCCCATGTGTGTAAGATATGGTTTCTGCCTGGGTGGGTGGGGACAGACAAGTAGATGACACGATGCTATTTGACACAGGAATGCAGCTAAGCCATGCATATATATATTATATCTTTCTTTAGTCAGGAAAGAAGATTCTCCTTTGAGCAAATTTACTCCTTTTAAGAAGGCCGAGCTATTTGGAAAGATGCCCACCAGGATGGCAAAGTGGTGCTTGAGCCCTCCCTGCAGCACACGCCCAGGACTTTGAAGCAGGGACAGGGTCCTCCTGGCTGCTGAAAGGAATCGAGTTAACGAGCCCTAGTGGCAGGTGGCGAATGGCCGGAGATCCGGCCTCCCAGTGGTGTCCACCGCCCCGGGCCTCCGCTCGACAGGCTTATTTCCCTCCATGCTGGAGCAAACCCCGGCTGAAAGAGGGCTGCACTAATTGGTTTGCGTACCCGAAGTGGGAATAGAGAGGGAGGAAAACCATGTTTCAGGTGTTACAGGGGGGAAAAAAGTGAAATGCGAAACGCAGGGGAGAGAGCGACCGTCAGGCAGACACCTTGTGAACCGCGGTGGAGAGCACACCTAGGTGGGGAGGTCACCGGCCCAACCCACCACCCTCCGGGAGAATGAGGGCAGGGACAGCAGCAGGGGGCAGCATCCACGTCTCTACGCTTGCAAGAGTCCCCCAAGTCCCTGGCCACTGCTCCCCACTTCCTGCAGCCTCGGTGTCCGCCGGGGGCGTGTGTGAGGGGCGGGGCCGCATGGGGAGGAGGGATTTAAAAAAAAAAAAAGCGAGGTAATTAGCATTCTCCGATTCCACTGGCTCTCCGCCGCCCCTGCTTTGCATACGCCCGTCCCACTGGCTGCCCGGGGTTTGCTGGGGTTCGGCAAGGTTTGCAGCCGCCACGGCCGCTGCTGCGCTCCGGTGCAGGGCAGGCTGGCGCCGAGCGAACCAGGGCCGGGAACTGGGAGCCGGGAGCCGGGAGCCAGCTGCCCGCGGAGCTGCGGCGGCGGCGGCATCTGGGGTGGTCTCAGTCCCACGAACACCGTGGCCGGCGCCCGGTGGCTACTGCGCCCAGCGGGGCTCAGGGAGGAGCGGTCTAGACACTTTTTATTTTGGAAGAAAGGGGCAAGCCCCGGCGGGAGCTTCCTTCCCGGCCTGGCTCGCTCCCCATTGCGCCCAGCTCCGGCCCGGACTCTGGAAGATGACTCCAGGGTCTGCTCTGTATATTCCAGCGGCGGCAGTTCCGGGAGGCAGCCGAAAGTACTAACAGTTGGTAGCAGCGGCTGGTGGAAAAGTGAGCCGAGGCGGCGCGGACTCGGCTCTCCCCGCGCCCCGCGGCACGCGCTGCTCCTCGCCGCTCCTTCCCTTTGGCTCCCAGGCGGCTGCAGCATGAAGTGGCGCAGCGATGGCCAGGAGAGGTAAGAAGCCCGTGGTGAGAACGCTGGAGGATCTGACGCTGGACTCGGGTTATGGTGGCGCGGCGGACTCGGTGCGCTCCTCCAACTTGTCTTTGTGCTGTTCCGACTCGCACCCGGCGTCCCCGTATGGCGGGAGCTGCTGGCCGCCTCTAGCTGACTCCATGCACAGCCGGCACAACAGCTTTGACACCGTCAACACTGCCCTGGTGGAAGACTCCGAGGGGCTGGACTGCGCCGGCCAGCACTGCTCGCGGCTGCTGCCGGACCTAGACGAGGTCCCCTGGACTCTCCAGGAGCTGGAGGCGCTGCTGCTGCGTTCGCGGGATCCCCGGGCAGGCCCGGCGGTCCCCGGCGGCCTGCCCAAGGACGCGCTGGCCAAGCTGTCGACGCTGGTGAGCCGGGCGCTGGTGCGCATAGCCAAAGAGGCGCAGCGCCTGAGCCTGCGCTTCGCCAAGTGCACCAAGTACGAGATCCAGAGCGCCATGGAGATCGTGCTGTCCTGGGGCCTGGCCGCGCACTGTACGGCGGCTGCGCTGGCCGCACTGTCCCTCTACAACATGAGCAGCGCCGGCGGCGACCGCCTGGGCCGCGGCAAGTCGGCACGCTGCGGCCTCACCTTCTCCGTGGGCCGCGTGTATCGCTGGATGGTGGACAGCCGCGTGGCGCTGCGCATCCACGAGCACGCCGCCATCTACCTGACAGCCTGCATGGAAAGCCTCTTCCGGGACATCTACTCGCGGGTCGTGGCCTTCGGGGTGCCCCGGAGCTGCAGTGGCCCTGGGTCAGGCTCGGGCTCCGGCCCAGGCCCGAGCTCGGGCCCTGGTGCGGCCCCCGCGGCGGATAAAGAGCGGGAGGCGCCCGGGGGAGGAGCGGCAAGCGGCGGCGCCTGCAGCGCAGCCAGCAGCGCCAGCGGGGGCAGCAGCTGTTGCGCCCCGCCGGCCGCCGCAGTCCCGCCGGCAGCCGCCGCCAACCACCACCATCACCACCACCATGCGCTCCACGAGGCGCCCAAGTTCACCGTGGAGACCCTGGAGCACACGGTCAACAACGACTCGGAGATCTGGGGTCTCCTGCAGCCCTACCAGCACCTGATCTGCGGGAAGAACGCCAGCGGTAAGTGTCTGCGCAGGTGCCACTCCCTCTCACCCAACCTGACCAACTCTTGGCGCAAGTTTGCCTCGCGTCCCCCTCCCGCGTCTTCCCAGCCACGCGCTGCTGTCCCAAGCCGCTGAGGAGGCGGCCGGGCTGGAGGTAGCCAGAACAAGAGGTTGCCTGTTTCCTCCTGCACTCGGGTGCGCGTATTTTACGCTGCTGGTGCTGTCCCAGGTCCGGGAGCGCGAGGTTCCGCCCCCGGTGCGGGGCGGGGCGACAGCTGCCTCCAGCAGGCAGTGAGCAAAACCCAGCACCATTTTTTGGAGCAGGGTTGAGATCATTTGCGCTTAGTACATATACTCCACCCCTGCACTGTTTGTTTTGACCTTGAAGATGCCACTTCCTTGGGCGCATGAATTGGGCTCCCTAGGACTTGGGAGGAGGCGCGTTCCGCTCTCCGCAATCCAGTGCTCCCACTTCCCCCACTCCCTCGGGGGGCATTCAGTGCACGGGGGAAGGAGGGGCCTGGCGGCCGTACCGGCTGAATGGTTGAAAGCTTGCACGCCCTAGACAGTCGTAAAGGTGTGTGTGGTGAGACTGGGGTGCGGGAAGACTTGTCGGTGCCAAGTTTTTCCAGAGCAGTTTTTGAGGGCTAGAGCACACAGCTGGTGGGGGCTGCGGGATGGACAAAGCCCCCAATTCCAGCCTCCCAGCTCTTGGCCTCTCCATTCCCTCTGGCAGGGAGCTGCAGCTCTCACCACTTGGCTGAAGGAGCGCCTCTGGGGATCTGGGCAGGATGGAGCTGGCGGGGGGCAGTTCTGGAGGGGGTTGTTAGTTTAGGGCGTCGTTTCCAGCAGGTTCTATCATCGTCTCTTCATGCCCCACTGTTTTGAAGGCCTGAGCTGGGTAGGTTTGAACCCGCAGTTCTGTCCTTGAAGGGGGTGGGGCCGGGGCGCTTGTTTTCGAGAGCTCGCGCTGGCGGTGCTGCCCGTCTGCGAAAGCCGGAGCTAGACACTTCAAAGCTTCAATTTTCCACAGGAAATGGTAGAAGCGTAACTGGAGACTCTAAAGGCGAAATAAAACTTTGTTACATATTCGGCGGTTTGGCCAGAGGTTGCGCGGTTGGAGCTGAAATGCAGTCTTTCTGGGCAGATTTCATTCATGTTGCTGCCTGTCTGTTTCCCGGGGGCTAGAGGAGCACTGCGGTGGGCGGTGCCAAGGGTGTGCATGTGCGTGTGAGAGTCTGTGTGCGCGCGCGTCTGTGCGTGTGTAAGTGTGCTTGTGAGTGTGCGCAGGAACAAGCGGGCGCGCGGGGCGCCCGGCTCCAGCCGAAGCCTTTGGAAACCGACCCTGCCGCCCTCGGTCTCTTCACCTGGATTTGATCATCAGTGGGGGAGGGGAAGGAAGGAGCAAAGCGGGTGTGTGTTTGTGTGTGTTGGGGAGGGGAATCCGCACTGATCTCGGAGACTCTTCGGGATCTCTTTGCCAGAGCCCTTCCCCGTCTGCTGCCAGCCAGGGCACAACCCTCAAAGAGAGGATATCTTCGAGGCCACACACACACACACACACACACACACACACACACACACTCTGAAATCTCGACTAAGATGGAAACATCTGGGGAGAAGGCATTGGGCTTTGTATGTGCTTCTTCAGAATGCGGGGATTCACCTGCAAAACCTGGGAGCTTTGGACTGGATTGCTCTTTGTTTGAAACCCTACCTCCACCAAAAAGCACAGAGGGGCTTAATTTCCTTCCTGGTGGCTCCCATGACAATCGTCTTTTACTCTTTGCTGCCCCTGACTCCCAGCTCCTTACCCACCTTCTGGGCCTGGAACTTCTTCTTTTTTCTCCCTCAGTATTTCCTTTGGAAGGCTCTAGTGTGGAAATCTGGTCACCCTGCCCTACTTCTGTCATTGCCATTATCCTGAAGTTGTGAGTTTGGACAAGTCACTTTACATCTTTGGGCCTCAGTTGCCTCATCTGTAAAATAGGGGGCTAGATATGTAATACACCCCCAGGTCCTCTTGTAGCTCTGTGTTAGTTGCTTCTATATTTTTTCAAATAGGTTTTACTTTTATGAACCTTAACAACTTTTAAAAACAGTTTTTGTGTTTACCCTTTTTGGAGGAAGTATAATTTAAGGAAGGAGAAGACCACAGAGTTGGTTTTGGGCAGGGTGAGTGTGTGGCGGCTGGGGTTTGCTGCCATCACAACCTCTCCCACACCACAGCGCTTAACTCTTGGGTTTCGGGGCCCCTTCAGCCTCCTCTGGGTATGAGATATACTATAATTTCATTGTGATCTCTTCGTGCCTTTTCTTTGGGCTTGTTTAAAATGGCAGGTTGAATATGCAGAAGAGTTAAAGAATGAGTGATTAATTCCTTAGGTATTGGAATCATACATTAAACATCAAACCTATTTCTTAAACTATTTTGTACGGAGTCTTTCTGATCTGCAAGCCTTATTAAGGACAACATACCTTACATAATAGATTTTCCCTCCTTTAACTTGGTAGCATCATTTATTTATTCATTTGTGAATTCATTTGTTTATCGACACTTATTACAGTTGCCGAATTCTAGGGTCTGAGCAAGTGCTGGGTAAGAGGTAATAACAGCTAACATGTATCCAGCAGGGCTCTGTATATTGACCCATTTGATCCCCAGTACCTCTTGAAAAGGTACTACACTATTATCCCCATTATATACAGGAAGAAACTGAGGCATAGGGAACTTAAGTATCTTGCTTATTTAAATGCAGATAGCCTGGCTCCAGAGTCCGTACTCTTAACTCCTGTCTGTATGACTCTTTAGTGACAGATGAGTTCCCTGCCTTCAGGCATCCCACCTGCCCTTTATTACCCACACAGGTGAACAGAGACCCTTTCTGTCATATAATTCCTGAATTATATACTTTTTGTTCCTCTCAAATGGAACTGGGCAGAACTGGATTTTTCATGTTTTTCTATCCCCTGCTAAGCCTAAGAGAGGCCCTAGTACACAGTTGGAGCTTATTAGATACCTTTTTGAGTTGAGCAAGCTATTGTACTGTATTATACAATGATGTCCTGAAAGAAGCTATTGCTTTTTGAGTTTCTTGAATCATCTTTGCAAGTTTTTCTACTTTGTTGTTATTGTTGTTCTAAAGAAGGGGTCTCACTATGTTGCCCAGGCTGGTCTTGAACTCCTGAGCTCAAGAAATCCTCCCACCTCAGCCGAGTAGCTGGGACTACAGGCAGGCACTGGCTCCAAGTTCTTCTTCCTTGGTTGCCCCTTCTTACTGCCACTTCTGTACCTGTCCACCTTTCTAATTTGCTGCTGCTAAACTGCCCAGGCTAAGGAATTGTGAAACTAGTCACATGGGACTGGATTCGGAAAAAAAAGATAATTGGCTCTAAAGCAAAAGAAGGCTTAGGGGCTCTCGAAAATCACATCCATGGGTTTGCTGTGGGCATGAACTTTGTGGTTATGTAAAAACTTTTCAGAACTGGAGTTTTGTGTTGATTTTCAGCTGTTTTGAAGAGCCGGGGAAACAGCTAAGGGACCCCATTGATGTTTCTGTGGAGTTTTAAAAATTTGACTTGATTGAGCTAAATAAGGAGGGGGCAGAAGTACTTCACTGTGCCTTTGTATGTGCTAGTCATTGTACCTTAAACTCCTTTAGAGCTGGCCAGTTCCTACTCATCCTTGAAGACTTGGCTTCAAGAATGAGTTGGTCTTCCTGGCTTCCTTATGAGGGCTTCCTTGATGCAACCCCTTCTCCATTCTTATTCATCTCTGTGTCTCCTTCCATATCACTCAGCACAGTGCCTGGCACTTTGTATAACAGATACTCTCTACTGCTTGTTAAACGAATATAACAAGCTCATTCAATTTTAGGCATTTAAAATTTGCCTATCACCTGTAAAGGCAGTTGTTAAGAGAACGGCCTCTGGTGTTGGACCTCTAGGATTTGAATTTCAAGGCTGCCATTTTCTAGCTGTGTGTTCTTAGGTATGCGACCCAACCTCTCTGTCCTCCAGTTTCCTCAGCTGTAAAACAGAGGTAATAATTACAAGGATTAAATGAGATTATGTGTCTAAGGCTATTATAATCTGGTGCTGACACATGGTAGGTGCTAAAATGATGATGATAGTTGTGATAATCCAGGCACAATGGTATCTCATCTCTATCACATCCAGATTAATTCATTCCCACATGCTCAGGGTGGATGGAGCCAACAAGGCACAGAATTTTAACTGGATCCTCCTTTTTAATATAGCACCAAGTAACTCAGTACACCCACCTCAAGGATTGATGCCATGGGCACAGCCCTGTGGCCAGGGTCACAAAAAGATTGTTTTGGTCAAAGGAAAATAGCTTATTTTGGGGAGGCTGAGGCAGGAAGATTGCTTGAGGCCAGGAGTTTGAGACCAGCTGAAGCAACATAGTAAGATCTCAGCTCTACAATAAATAAATAAATAAATAAATAAATAAAATAAAATAAAATTAAGGTAGCTTATTTTATTTGCTGTATTTTAAACTTCAATGATATCTACCTTTAGTGAAGCAGCACCAGGAAACCTTCTGGAAGTAGTCCCTTATGTTAATTGGGATGTGGGTTCCGAGGTATATGCATTTGTCAAACGGGGTTTCACCATGCTGGCCAGGCTGGTATCTAATGGTAAACCTAGTATTTGTGCATTTTACTGTATTGTGAAATATACTTCAGTTAAAAAAAAGACACACCAAAAAAAAAGCCATAGGCATTCTTGAATTAAATTTTGTTTTAAATGTACAATTTGAAGGGCAGACCAGAAGAGGCAGTATGGAATGATGAAAAGGAAAGGGAGAAAGACCTTACGCTTAGATTTAACCCCAAATTTTCACTCTACCATTCTCTAGCAAGTGACTTAATTTTGCTGAACTTAGTTTTCTCATCTGTACAGTGAGGATTACAAAACAAAAGAAGATGTATTTTAAAGAGGAAGAAAACCCAAACCGAACGCAATGGGCGATTACAAAGATGAAATCAGATACAGTTTATAAAAACACCTGCCACATAGTAGGCACTCGATAATAATGGCTTCCTCAAAAAACAGATTATTCAGGCTGGAGATAACAATAATACTTGTGGGATTTTGAATAGTCTCTTTCATTTCAGGGATCCCCAATCACTTTATAAACATTAATTAACACAAGCCCTCACCTGTCAGCACGGGCTTGGAGGGTAGGTTGGTTTTCAGGTCTCTTGCTTTTCTATTGTCTCTGCACAAAATGCTTGCTCAGCCGTTTTCCTGTCCCTAAACTGGTCATGCTGTTCTGTTGAGCAGTGTTGCTGTGTTGGACCAAAAATGTCACAGAAGGAACCCAGCTTCTCAAGAGGAACAACAAATGCTATCTCAAGAGCCAGCTGTAGCAGTATCTGTGCTCACAGAGCACCTTTTTAATTAACTGGCTTGATGTAAATTAAAACTTGGAATTTGGGTCAGTAGAGGGTGATTTGGTTTTCTGTGCAGACTTGCTAGTTCAGTGCTGGGGCATTTGCAAGTTGGGTGTTTCCTGAAACATAAAATAAAAATAACAAAATAAAAACAATGAAGGACTAACCTGAAGACCTAGGGTCAAGGGTGGAGTTGATGAACTTTGAATAGAAGGAAGGCCTCTAATTCTGAGTCTGTTAGTATTTGTGAACTTGAGCCAGGCACCAAACTCATTATTACCAAACTTATTATCTACTGAGAGGTAAATACAAAATAGTAATTGACTCTGGAGTCAGGCACACCTGTAAGCTGCAGTTTCCCTATCTGTAAAATGGGTATTATAATAAACAGCTCTACTTGTATAGCTTATTATATGCCAGGCACTATTTTAAGAGCTTTATGTATTAAAATCATTATAGTTACATCAGCTATTATTATTATTATTATTGAGATGGAGTTTTGCTCTTGTTGCCCAAGCTGGAGTGCAATGGTGCAATCTCAGCTCACTGCAACCTCCGCCTCCCAGGTTCAAGATATTCTCCTGCCTCAGCCTCCTGAGTAACTGGGATTACAGGTATGCGCCACCATGCCCAGCTAATTTTGTATTTTTAGTAGAGACGGGGTTTCACCATGCTGGCCAGGCTGGTTTCGAACTTCTGACCTCAGGTGACCCACCCATCTCCGCCTCCCAAAGTGCTGGGATTACAGGCATGAGCCCCCGTGCCTAGCCTCATCAGCTATTATTAAAGACAGTTCAGAAATCTCAGTAGCTTAACACAATAGAAATTCATTTCTTACACACTTAAACTCTGATTGGGAGAGGAGTGGGGTTGGAGGAGGTAGGAGGGTCATTTAGGTACCAAGCTTGATTAATGGAGAGTTTGCCTTTTTTATCTTCTACATGTGGCCTTCAGTACCTTTCTTGGGCATTCATCCAGCCAGTAGGTAGAGGGAGACAGTGAGTGTGGAGGAGCTTAAGAAAGGTGGTACAGGCTAAGCCTGGAGGGACTTAATGTTGCTTGTGTTCACATATCATTGACCAGATGTATCATTGGCTCTCTGACCACCAATACGTGTGTGCCTCCTTCTTCCTATGCACAAAACACATTCTCTTTTCCCTAAGGGAGGAACCCACATTTTTTCTGATCCCTGCTTCCAACTTAAAGTTCAGAGTCATGGATAGTCCTATCCATGAAGCTGAGTGTGGCACCTCACCTTGGTCCAGGGACCCATGAGGCAAAACAAACATATTATCTGCCACTCTGCATTCATATCCCACATCTGAGCAGGGTGGGATAACCATCATGAAACTCCCATTTGGAAAAGATAATCATGGAAGGTACACACACAGCAGTCACTGGTCCTCAGTAGTGATGAAATCTTGCCAAACAAGCATTGTGGGGTTGTATCCTAGCAGTGGGTGAAGTTCCTGGATTAGGTCCTGATTCTTCTCCTGATGGGAATTTACTAGTTCATTGTTCTCCACCCTCTCAGCTGTGCTGGTGGGAGGATTTTCTTTGTTATTTTTCGTGGCCACACCTGAAGTTGGTCGTGGGCAGTATGGCCTTCTTGGGGGCTCTAAATCTTTTGTGACCTAGTTCTTTCCCTTGAACCTTTGGGGGCCCAAGGATTGTTTTAATGCAGTAACAGTAAAAGACTATTAAAATTAAGGTTTATAGATTTTGCAATGCAATTCCCTCAACAATTTAGTAAGACTTTCATCTATGATGTCTAATATGCCAGTAGCCACACCCAGAGTTATTTCCTAGACTTAATTCTGAAGCCCGGATTATTACTTCCTTTTCCCCATACCTCTCTTTCTCTCTAAATTTAATGGCAGCTACCTTGAGGTCATCAGGCTTAGGTGGGAAGCTTATATTCTTAATATGATACTTATTTCACTTAAATGTCTTCTCACTCTTTTGTCTTATTGTTTGGGGTTTAGACATAGTTGTCTGTTTTTACCTCTCCGCTATTCCTTTCTTTTTTTTTTTTTTTTTTTTTTTTTTTTTTTTTGAGACGGAGTCTCGCTCTGTCGCCCAGGCTGGAGTGCAGTGGCGCGATCTCGGCTCACTGCAAGCTCCGCCTCCCGGGTTCACGCCATTCTCCTGCCTCAGCCTCCCGAGTAGCTGGGACTACAGGCGCCCGCTACCACGCCCGGCTAATTTTTTTGTATTTTTAGTAGAGACGGGGTTTCACCGTGTTAGCCAGGATGGTCTCGATCTCCTGACCTCGTGATCCGCCCGCCTCGGCCTCCCAAAGTGCTGGGATTACAGGCGTGAGCCACCGCACCCGGCCCCGCTATTCCTTTCTAAAACTACTTTCAAACTGGTTAATTTAGGCCTGAGTTCTTCTCTTTCCCTAGTACCTTACTTAACTCAGCCAGGAACAGTTAGCAAACTTTATTACCATTATTTTTTCCAGTCTCTTTCTATAGAGCATACAGGCTTAGTAGGCATGAGCTCTGACTGCCAAGTTATCATAGATGACAGTTTAATGAGACATTTTACTTCTGTATCACATGGGTCTCCAGTTTTCCAGGCTCTAGTATAACCTGCTACCTGACTTCTAAGCCAATGTCACATGTTTTAAGCAGCCCACTTCTGGAACTAAGTTCTATATTAGTTAGGGTAATGCTAGCTGATGTGTCACATGAATCCTAACCATCTTAGTGGCTGAACATAATGAAAGCTGCTTTCTCATTCATGTAGAGTCCACCTGATGGCAGGGGAGAGAGGTGCTCTGTCTGTGGAAGTTGATGAAAGCTCTGCCATCTTGGACGCATAACTCCCGGAGATGTCTCTGATTGAGGATGATAGAGAATGTGGAGGATTATAATACAGTCCTGGGTGCGGGTGTGTCAATTCCTTCCGCATTCCAATGACCAGCGCTCAGTCACATGGCCTCCACTAGATGTACGGGGGCTGAAAATTATGGTCTCTGGCAGGGCAGCCACCCACAGCCACAAGTCTACACTATCAGAGGGGCATAAGCATTTAATAGAGAGCCAGCCATCTCAACAACCGTACAAAGCAGGCGCTATTATTATCCCCATTTTACAGATTAAGAAGTTGAGGAACAGAAGGTTTAATGAATTTGCTTAGGTGACATGGCTTGCAAGTGGCCGGCCAGATTTGAATTAGGCATTTGGCAGACTGCCTTATAGAATGCTTGTGAGGAGTAAAATGACATAATGAATGTGAAACGTTGATCCTAGCATCTCATATGCACTTAATAACTGTTATCTTTATCTTTATTATTATCGATAGTATCATTCTATACTGAAAGTGGAGTGGTTTAACAGTGAATGGATGCAAAGGTAAAATGTCAATCTGAATGAGTGGGCGCTCCAGGAAAATTGTATTACGTGTCTGTCTTTTCTTCTTTGCCTTCTCCTGCATTTTATCCACAGAGGGAACTACCAGTTGCTGAACCAGGGACTCTTCCAGGATTTCCACACACATGACTTCATTTAATCTCCACACTGTTCTTGTGAAATGACCGTTTCTTATCCCCATTGTGCTGAGGAAGAAACTGAAGCTCAGAAAAGTTCAGCAACTAGTTCAGGATGCCACAGCTACAAAGTAGTTGAGTTGGGACTTGGGCTCAAAAGCCTGTGCGCTGAACTGCCGCAGCCCAGTGGTGAAATCTGGATCATAGGGGCCCCCAGGAGGATCCCAGAAGGACTCAAGTGCAGCCTGAGGGGCGTGTGGGGTAGAGGGCGGGGCTTGCCTTGGTGGTGGTGGCTATGGTTGATGATTGTCCTTGCGCATAATATGTGGTCGCAGGTCTTTTTTTAGTCCCCGCCGGCTTCCCCTCTCCCTGGCTGCCCCATGAGTCACTTCCCAGCTGTCCATCAGATCACAGCGTAGCCTCCTCAGCTGGAGGCCCTGGGGAAATAGCTGGCTTTACCGTCTCCAGGGACAGCTCCCCCCATACCCTGCCTAGCTGGGTGGGCTCAGTGCCATAAGAAGCACAGGCCCTCTGACAAGTAGAACCGAATTCAGAAAACTGTGACATACAGGAGAATTGCTTCCATTTCTACTGCAGAGGAGACTGAGGCTAGTCCTCCCTGAGAATCACAGAGCTGGGTTTTTCCCAGACTCTGGAGTTAGGTGGACCAGGGTTCAAATTCTGGCTCTATTGCCTACAAGCCAGGTGATCTTGGGCAAGTCAGTTCATCTTTCCCAGCCTCAATTTTCTCGTCTGCTTAATAAGGATAATGGTAGTGCTCCCTCATAAAGAAAATGTCGTTGAGAGAATAAAATGAGTTAATTCATATAAAAGTCTTTAGAATAATATTGGACACATCATAAGTACTCAATATCTGTTAATAATAATCATCATTATTATTAAGTGCTTAAGCAGTGCCAGCCTCCTTGCTGAAAGAACTACTCCGTGGATGCTGCCTCATTTACTGAGTGACTGAAAAGCCTTCTATAGTTTGTCAGTAAACAGACTTCTGGACTTTGACCACTTATTAGCTGTGTGATGTCAGGCAAGTTACCTAACCTCTCTGTGACTCAGTCTTTCCCTTTGTTACATGAGAGTAATAGTGAAAACTAATTCTGAAGGCTGTTGGGAAGTGCCTGACATGTAGAAATTGCTTCATACATGTTGGCTATTGTGGGGTTTTATTATATTCATTATGACTGTTTCTATAGGCACTGTGTTAAATGTTGAGCAACACAGTCCCTGTGCTCATGGAGCTTGCAGGCCTGTGCTGGGTTTAATTTATTCATCAAAGAATTATGCAGATGTAAATTTACAACTGGTGACATGTGCAACAAAGGAGAGACATACAGGCTATTAGAGTCTTTACCACAGCTCTTGATGTGGTTGGGAGTAAGGCTTCACTAAGGAAATGGGGAAGTGAGGCTTGAGTGAGGCTGGAATGAGGCTGAAGCATGGCCAAGTTGGTGGAAAAGGTAGGAAGAATACTTGGTGAATGCAAACTGCATGCGCAAAGGGCCTGTGGCAGGGGAGAGCATGGGGGGAAGGTAGAATGGCCACTGCAGCTGGAATGGGAGAGGGTAGGGAGGGAGCCTGGTAGAGGTTAGACTAAGCATCTGCCAGATTAAGCAGGCTTTTATAGAGGGCACTGGAGAGCCCTTGAAAGCTTTTAAGGAGGGAGATGCAGTGATCAGATTTGTGTTCTAAAAAGATCATGTTGGCATTAGTTCAGAGAGCAGACTGGAAGGGTGAATGTGGGAAGGCTGGTTAGGTATTGTCATCATCCCCATCTTACCCAAGAAGAATCTGAGGCTGTGACACATTAAGTCACTTGCCCAAAGTTGCTAAGACAATAAGTAGAGAACTCAATTTAAAAACAGAATTTAAGTCTGAGGGACTTCAAATTTGACCTTCCTCTCACCATACCATGCCTCATTCCAAGGGAGTATCTGGTTTAACTCTCACATTTTACAGATGTGGAAACTGAGGCCCAGAGTGGGATACTGTCTTGTCCAAGATCACACAGCAGAGCTGGAACCGGTATCCCAGGTTTCTGGATTTTTAGAGCCCATCTCCCATCCACAGTGATGTATTGTCTCCTCTAAACCAGATCACTCGTGGGAAGCATAGTGGGATGAAAGCCTGCATTGTCGACGGCAGTTTGGAGATTAATTTACGATCCTGCTGTAATATCTCCGGTTTTGCTATACATCTCACAGTAAAATAAATGCTAGTCTGGAAGCATGTGGAGGTCCCCATTACATCGTGGCTGAACCACTGAAAGCAATTACTGTGAAGATCAGGTGTGCTAAATGCAGAATCAAATTAACAGTTCCCCTGTGCATTCATATCTAAAAGCAAATCAGGAAGCTTTGAGGAGGGGTAAGTGAAATCTTAAAGTACAGTGCCTGCCTCTGAGGTTGAGGCTGCATGGATTAACTGATTTTCTCTGGGTGGTATGTGTCATTGTTCCTTCCTAATCCCAGCTCAGGTTACCACCCAGAGAGTCATGATGTGCCCAAGAAGCACACCAGACTTAAATTACCTTTCTTTCTCTGGATGCTTCTGAGCATTTCAAGTACTGGGAACGTGGCACAGCCTTTTTCTCTCTCTGACTCCTCCCTCAGCCCCTTTCAGCCTTCTCTATACTGACTTTGACGTTTAGGGGCTGGGCTCACCCTCGTGAGCAAAGCCACAGGTGCTTCCCGCCCTCATGGAGCTTGCAGGCTTGAGGCGGGTTTAGTTTACTCACAGATAGTCACACAGATGTCAAACTGCACCCATGACAGTTGCTCCGCGGGAGAGGTTCACGGGGACAGGAGTGTTTGATGGGGACAAAGCCTCCTTAGACTGCGGGGTGAGGTCCAGGGCGGTGCCTGCCAGGAGGGGAGCTGCCCCTCCCTTGTGCTTCCAGGGGGACCGGGGACACCAGGCATTCAGAGGTGGAAGGCTCCTTGTCAGCCTCCTCCACCTGGTGCTGGTGGTGACACAAGCGGTGGGGAAGCCTGCAGGGATGGGGTGGGTAAGAGTGTGATCTGTGCACAGGTGATTGGAGCTCCTCCTTCCCACCCGGAAGTCTGCACCACCAGGGCAGGCAGAGGGCGGAGAGCAGGGAATCTCATCCCCATGTCAGTGCCTCTGATTCTGCTCAATCTCCTTCCCTTTGGAAGCCCTCCCCACCCTCGTCCTGCTCCTGCCATTCTGCGGCTGCCATTGTTGGGGCCAGATGATAGGCCTCTGGTTCAGCTTGCTGCGGCAGCCATGGTGGATGGAGGGCAGGGGCCTCCCCCTCCGCCCCATCTCCCCCCACCTGGGTCCGCTGGCTGCTCTCGCTGATTCGGCTGCTGCTCTAAGTTTTCTGTCTCCCAGCATGAGAGCTATGGATTAAGGAAACAGACCAAGAGTGAGCTGGCACCTTCACAGCCCCTGATGGCCCCATGATGTGGAGCCTCGAGGGGCAGCTGGGAGCGTGTGCTGGGGTAGGAATTTCCCTGAGCCCCACAGTGCATGGGAAGGCGTCACTTGGCTCAGGCCCAGGAGGGCGGGCTCCTGCTGTGTGATCTCACGCTCCTGACCTCTCTGAGCCTCATTGCCCTCACATGGGAGTTGGAAATAATGATCACACCAGGTTCTGGTGTTGATAGAGTTGGACTTGTCTAATGAGGCGATGCTTTGGAAACCAAGAAGCCCAGCACATCGTCATGGTAAATCTGACACATTCTGACCATTTGCCACACTCCTGGCACCATTTTAGGTAATGGAGAGCATTAGCTGCTCTATGAGGCAGATATGGTTATCATCTCTGTTTTACAGATGAGGACACCTGGGAGAGATGGATAGACTTACTCAAAGTCGTACAGTTAGTAAGATGCAGAGTGGGGACTCCGTCTCTGGTTCTCGGCGCCTGTTCCTAACCACCGTGCCTTGAGGAGGGAATATGGGATGTGAGAGAGATCTGACTCAGAAATCATGGAAGATGACTGAGGAGTACTTACCCAGGCACCTGGGGTGAGTAATGTCACCCCTGTCAGGGGCAGATAAGTGAGGCAGCTGTCCTGAGACTGTGTGGCTAGTAGCAGCAGAGGCCGGGGTTGAACCCAGGCCATCCTGCCTCAAGGCCTGAGCACACATGAGGGGAGGAGGGGAAAAGATGTGAGTCTCCCCAGGCCATGCCATGCGATGTTGTGACCCGCAGGAAGGCCCTGTTCTCCTACTGGCCCTGCTAGGGTTGGGCTACAGATTTGCCACTGCTGAGCTTCCCAGAAGCCTGTGCAAAAGGAGCAATCATGAGCCCACTCACAATTCTTTATGTGGTAGATGAGACAGCAATAAACTAGTTGCTATAGCTGTGCCTGTTGCTTAGGCCAGAAAGAAGTTTCTCAGTAGGAGACTAGAAGCCATTATTAAGCTGCATTTAGTGACCTCACATTTCAGCCCACGGTTGTTAAGGAAGAACAAGGGGAGCTGCTTCTTGATCTGCAAAGGGTCTCTCCCACCCATCCCTGCTGCTTTCACCCCCTCCCTCATTCCTTATGGGATGTCCAGTTGTTCTTTGTGTATAAACAGAAGGCAGTGGTTGGGGCAGCATATGACTCTTCCTCCTATGTTCTGGAGGAGGGTCTTAGGGTCAGAAGGTGGCCTGGAAGTGTATATCTAAGTCAGATGGTCTGTAGAGAAGCAGAGTGAGTTCATATGCTCCTCTGGGACAAAATAAGCAGACCACACATTGCACCTGCAAGTATAGTCATCAGCAAGCTGGAGTGCAAGTTTAGGGAGGCAGGAGAGAGCTGGGTGGGACCTGGGCTTTGGAGAGGTTTCATCGTTGTGGTCAGATGAGACAGCACTTGAGGGTTTAGTGCCAGAAGAGGACATGAGGCCCACTCTAGAACAAGCCGTGTTGATCTCAGGCAAGTGACTTAACCTCTTTGGACTTGTTTCCTCATCAGAAAAATGGAGATAAGAAATATACCAGGTTCCCAGAATTGTTTTGAGGCTCAAAGGAATCCTCAGATGTAGAAGTGCTCTGTAAACTGTAAAATAACCATTCATTCAATCATTTATTCAATAGCTATTTATCGAGAGCCTACTATATACCAGGTATGGTTCTAGATACTTAGCATCCATCAGTCCATAGAAAAAAATCATTGCCTTTACAGAACTTACATTCTAGTGGGAGAGACCCTATGTACTAAACACACTGAATAAGTAAAAGTGTTAGAAGGTGACACCTGCCATGGAAAAAATAAATCAGAGTAAGGGGAATCGGGAGAGTAGGGGATGGTTGCAATGATAACATGGTCAGGGTAGCCTCACTCCAAAGATGACATTGTGTAGAAAGATGAAGGAGGTGAGGGAATTGATCATGTTGGTATCTGGGAGAAAACTGTTTCAGGCAGAGGGAACAGCCAGTGTAAGGGCACTGAGGTGGGAAGAGCTAAGAACCCATTGTGGTGGAGAAGCATGAGTGAGCCAAGAGGAATGAAAGGTGAAAGCACAGGGTCACCGTAAGCCAGGTTGGGTAGGGCCCCATAGGTCATTGTAGACTTTAGCTTTCATTCTTAGTGAACTGGGAAGCCATGGCAGGTTTTGAATAAGGATTGGCAGGTCTGGTTGAAGATGGACTCCAGAGGAACAAGAGTGCAGGCAGGGAGACCAGTGTGTGGAGGCTCTTCCAATAGCCCAGGCAGGAGAGGATGGTGGCCTAGCCAGGGTGGTAGCAGTGGAGGTGGGCTAGGAAGAGGCTTCTGGCTGTAACTAAAAGGTGGATTCACCAAGCTCATGTTGATACGTTGGGTGTGGGGTGTGAGGGAATGAGGGGGGTTAAGGAAGACTCTGAAGGGTTTTTGGTTTGAACAACGAGGAGGAGTTGTCTTAACTGAGACGGGAAATACCGTGGAAAGAGCAGGTTTGGAGATGGCAGGAAAATCAGGACTCCAGCTTGGGACATGCAAAGTTCGAGGTATCTTTTAGGTGTCCAGGAGGACATGTTAACCAGGCCGTTGGATACTCATTTAGGAGTATCTCGGATTCAGGAGAGAGGATGGTTTGGAGATAAAAATTTGGGAGTTGAGAGCATGTGGATGATATTTCAAACCATGAGGTGGGCAAGGTCTCAGCGGGAGTGAGTATAGAAGGGACAAGAAGACCAAAGACAGAGCCCTTCCTTGGGCCAGATGGAAGAGGAGGAACCAGCAGAGGAGGCTGAGAAGGAGCAGCCAAGTGTGGAGGAGAACTGGGAATGTCCTAGAAGTTAACAGAAGATAGTGTGTCCCCAAGGAGGAAGTGGTCCCTTGCATCAGGTGGTATTTGAGGTAGTTACTCCCATTGTACCCCCAAACTCTGTGAGTATTTCTGTCTGCAACCCTTGGGGACTGTTTCAGGCCCCATGAAGAAGCAGCATTGAGGCCAGGTGCAGTGGCCTACGCCTGTCATCCCAGTGCTTTGGGAGGCCAAGGTGGGAGGATTGCTTGAGGCCAGGAGTTCGAGACAAGCCTGGATAACATAGCAAGACCCCATCTCTATACAAAATGTAAAGAGTCAGCTGAGAGTGGTGGCACACACCTGTCATCCCATCTACTCGGGAGCCTGAGGTGGGAGGATCACTTAAGCCCAGGAGTTTGAGGCTGCAGTGAGCTATGATCATGCCACTATATTGCAGCCTGGGTGACAGATCAAGACCTTGTCTCAAAAAAAAAAAAAAAAAAAAAAAAAAAAGCAGCAGCATCGATGTACTTATTGGGAACCACACTAACCATAATGATTCTGAGGATATTTGTGATGTTTTCCTAAGGGGATAGAGGGAAAATGCCCTCAGTATATCATCTATAAACCATAAACCAGGGGGATTAGGCCAAATCAATGATTTTGATCTGGGTTCTCATGGAGTAAGGCAGGGAGGCTTCTCACTTCCACCCTGTACACACACATCAGCAGAGTTTTTCTTCTTGTATCTGTTTTATATATACTAGGATTTTGAATAAGATGTAGAGTTTGAAGAGCACTAGCCTGGGTAATGAGCAAGTCCTTCCTGCTCTGGCATCCCAGGAGGCTCTGACTATCCACGGAGCTGGGATCCCACAGTGGATGTGTGCTTTGGCTTTGACCAATGAGACAAGCTTGGAAAGTGTCCTGCTGAGTCTCAGAGAAGCAGCTGAATGAGGCTAGGCGAGTGAGGTAGGGCCAGGAGGGGAGGGAAAGAGTGCTGCGCTTGGAACCTTTGCAGCTCCAGGATCCAACAGGGATGGAAGAGAGAAGACAGGGCATGAGGAGAACCAATATTGGTAATAAACTGAACTGGCAGAATTCAGGGTCCAACAACTGGATGCTTCACAGTTGAAGATGACTCTCCCTTCCTCCTCCTGCCCCGACAATTGTTTGCAATTCTGCTCCCTCCCCACCACCCGCCTGATGCAAAGCTTGTTCGTGTTCCTCCTTCACTGCTGCATCCTCACCTCCCAGGTGGCATTGCTGATTGGTGGGAGCAGAGGTAGAACTCATCAAAGCCATCTCTGAACCAAAAATAGCCTGTCCAGCCAGACACTTCCCAACCTTCCATGCCAAAGTGCTTGTTGTCATTTGTCAAACTTGGCATATCCACCTGATGGCTCTCAAAGGTCTGAGGTTGAAAACAGAAAGGATCAGTCCTGCATTCCCAAACGCTGACGTGAGCAAATGATGACTTTGGGATATTGTGACTTGTACAGTTTAAGTTACTTACCCACTCAATCGTCTAATCTGGTTGATTTTAAGGGGAGGGATCACATGGAAGTTACATCAAGGATCTGAAGACAGTCTGGCTGCAAATCCCAGCATCGTCCCTTACTAGCTGAGTCACCTTGGGCCAGTTCTCTCTGAGCCTCAGTTTCCTCCCTTGTAAGCATGGTAACCTCATAGGAGTGTTTGGGGATAAAACAGAATGACGTGACATCTATAAGCACTTAGTGTGTGGCAGTGAGTTCTTGATACATGTTGGCTGGTATTGTTGGGACTGTCATTCCCCAGTCATAGAAAACCTCTATTATAACACTCATCAGATTATACTGAATGACCCACTAACCTATCAGTCTTTACAGATCATCTTGTGTCTCCAGCACAGCATCTGGCACATAGTAGGCACTTCAACATACTGTTCAGCAGATGACACCATAGAATGTAAACTTCATGCAAGCACAGATATTTGTCTGTTTTATTCATTACTATCCCGGCAACACCTAGAAGACTGCCAGAGTATAGTATGTCCTGAATAAATATTTGCAGCCTGTGAAAATGAACTGTGAATTAATGGAGCTTCACTAACAGGCAAATCCAGAGCTTGTTGCTAACCATTGGTTAACTGGCTGGGAGTCTTCCTGCATATTTCTGAATTCTCAGCCCTGAACAACGCTCCTTTTCAAAGCTTGCTTCTCTTTGAAGAACAGAAAGGAAATGATTGCCCATTATCCCTTTGTACCCAGTTTCAGCCCATGAGATGGCACCTCGTTCTAATCCAAAGTTGAAAGCTGTGTCTGCATAGACTTTTGGATCTTAGAGCTGAGAGAAGCTTCACAATTCTCCAGGCGCAGCCCCGCTGTCTTCAGTCTGGGTATCAGATGGATTTTGCAAGCTAGACACCTGAGAACCAGGGGGATTAATAGACTTGTATGGGGTTGCACAGCTGCTGGCAGGCAAGTGAGTCTAGTGGGTGATAGAAGTCCTGTTTTAAAGGTGGAAAGTCCTTCCTTCTCAGCTGGATCGGGATCTCAGCCCTCTGAATTCCCAGTTGGTGCCTCTACGATGCCATGCTGCCCCAGGGAAAAGGAAACAAGGCTTTGTTCTCTTTCTTTAGTTGTGATTCACACCACTTCCTACTTATTAATGTGGCTGGTTCCCATGTACCAGATTCTACTGAGCACGTTCACAATAGTATCTCATTCAGTTGCTCCATCACCACCGATGATGTCGGTGTTACTAGTTCCACCGCACAATTGAGGAGCTGACTCAGAGAGGCTAACAGATACTCAAGGCCGTGCAGTGGGGATGTAGGGGCTGAGGTTCCCACCCAGCCACCTGGCTCATCATCACCAGACCCTCCCATTAACTGTGTTGGCCACATACGGTAAGGGCACAGTGTGACACGTTGAAAGTTCCTTCAATGCTCTGATGACACCAAAACTGTGTCTAGATGTTGTTAAGGCAGCTGGTCAATTCCATGGGGGGAAAATCAGCCATTAGGTGGATAATTGTTGATTTAATCAAATTGGCAATGTAGAATTATAAAGATAAAGCAACCACTTGTCTATCCTCCTATGAGTCGTTGTTTGTGGTCTTGCTGTTCTCTCTCCATCTCTCTTCTAATTCTTCATTCAGGAAATAGTTCAGTGCCTAGGAGTGCCAGGTACTGGTGTAATGGGAAAAGGACATGCCACTGTCAGTTTCTAACCTGGTTTTGTTGTTGGAAAGACCAGAACCATTTTTTTTTTCCCCAGAACAGTGTGATACTAATTAATTCAAATACTCTATCTGAGCCGGTTTAACCTAATGTTCCTCCTGACTAACTCAAATCTGTGTCTTCTTTCCACTTCCTCAGGGACCAAACTCACCTGCCAGTTGAATGAAACTGAAAAGGGGGCCACAGTAAGACAGGAGGAGATGTTTAATATTAATCAGGCTATACTGACTGTAATTTCGAACCCCACAACACCTTATTATTATTAATTCTTTAGACTTCCATAATTTACAGCGTCTTGTTAATTATTTCTATTAATATTCACAACAGCCCTATGTTGTAGAGTGGGTAGGCGTTAGTATCCTAATTCACACAAGAGGAAGCTGAGGGTGGGAAGGGTGAAGTATCTTGCCCTAGGTTACCAAATAAGTGGCAGTCTGGGCAAATGTTTGATTCCACTCCAGTGCTCTTTCTGGGCACATTGTTAGTGCTCAAATGTCTTGAGGACCTGGATTGAATATTCCAGGGTTGGGAAGTCTCATCTGAAGACTAATGAGGACATGGAGGTTGACTCAGCCTTGGACATAATCCAACCAACCCAAGGAATACGTTATGTTGGGGGACATAATCCCCCAACTCTTGGACATATGAAATTGTTCTGTCCCCTGTAGCCTCTAAGGCCATTATGAAGCCTTGTGGCTGACCCTGGCCCCTACCCTCTTATCAGCAGTCGTCAGAGGTGATGAGGCTCCTCAAGAGCCACCCAGAGCATTTTAATTAATTAACAAATTAATTTTTAAGAGACAGTCTCTCTGTATTGTCCAGGCTGGAGTGCAGTGGCTATTCACGGGTATAATCATAGTGCTCTATAGCCTTGGACTCCCGGGCTCAAGCCATCCTCTTGCCTCAGCCTCCAGGGTAGCTGGGACTACAGGGGTATGCCACGGCACTCAGCTTATCAGAGCATTTTGATTTAGACCTCAGATGCTGCTACTTGAAAGTTAGGAAGTCCATGGAATGTCCACTCAAAAGGAGAGGAGGATGTAACTTGTAGATTATCTGCAATCTTGCTAGTTCTGCAGGTCGGATAACCCCTTAGTCAACATCCCACAGGCCCAGAAAGAATGGGCCACCGTCCTGGGCTCCTTGCACCTTTCCCATAGTGGGCCTTTCTGGAGGAACCTGTGGCCCAGCCCGATCAAGCTCTTTCTGAAGGAAAACACAAGTGCAGAGGCTTAAGCCCCACATGCCTCAGCTCAGCTATCAATCTGTTCCGCACCCACCCAAAAGAGGCCATTCTGTGTTACACCGGATTCTTGAAAAGATGAGGACTGCCCGGTGAGAGACATGCCTCTAGACAGGTTCCCTTCCTTTTGTGTTTTTACTCTGCTAAAAGATTTCCACTGAAAGATTGTCACAATCAAAATCTTTATGTATTCTGCTCACAGGGCCTCTGTTATGGATCTTAATCAGTCATCATGTTTTCCTTAAAATGAGTTTTCTATGAAAGGAGAAGTGGGAGGTTATTGATTGTACATCGTATATCAAAGGAAGCTTCAGTGTGTTTTCATTTGGGTTAAGCAATGGGAAGTATTTGTTGCTGCAGTAGTGCCCGAGAAACAGGGAGCTTGTGTGTGTGCATGCACGTGTGTGTGTGTGTGTATATGTTGCATGTGCATGTGCCTATATCAACTCAGCAGAATTATCAGAAATTGGACGCCTGCCATAGCTTCTGAGTGTGGGTTGAGTTTTGATAACTAATATTTGCCAACTGTCATGTAGGCAATTATAACATCTTCATAGACTCCAGCCTTCTTATCTATGGAGGCCCCATCCCATGTCACACTCAAACACAAACCATTACCTTTATATTCCTGGCTAGAAAAAAATTTGTAACGATTTTGCTTTTGTGGAATGGTTTTTGCTGTGTTGATATCATATTTATTTTATGAGGGCTCTGATTTCTCTGCTATTATTTTATATCCTCAGGAATTCTTGCAAAATGAGAAACATCTAACCAGAATTTTTTTTTTGCCCCTGAACGAAATTGTTGTGAATACTGAAGTCAACAATTAATTATGCTGACTTCACATTAAGCATGTTAGCCATTTAAATAGTTATTAATCATGGCTTTGCAGTTTTCTTTTCATGTGTTGGAGTTGATAATTTTTGAAGTGTTGGATATTTTCTTGCGCTCAAGAAGGCCCAAGAACTGAGTTGCTTAGTGGAGAAAAAATGGTCTTGTGCTTTTGACATAAAGAAACCCAGCTGAGACTGGCCTCAGAAAGGTCACTCTGAGAGTTTCATTCTCTGACTGACACATTCTCAAATGCGTACACACTCACACTGTGCAGGGCTATGCAGTTGTTAACAATAAATAGAATCTAGTACAAAATTTAAACAAAACCAAACAGTGAGCCCTCTCCCATCTCTTCCCCCTTCCCTGTGGATGGTGCTGTGTGTTGTCTATAAATCTGAATAGGAAGATGTTTGTGTTCAGAATCTGGAGGTGGGGAAGGGAAAAACAGTTGGTACCTGTGATGTGACTCCTCGTTTTTTTTTCAGTTCACTGGTCCCTTTTCCTACAGCTACATGAAGCATCGATGCAACCCTTGGAGAATCGATTAAGTGGCCACCCATCCTATTTTAGAGAGAATAAAAAAATAAGCACCAGGCAGGAACAAACAAAGAAACAAACAAACCCTCCTGGGAAATTCACCAGAGATCTCCCAGGATGGAGCCCTTTTCTAGCTAAGTCACTTTACAATCTGCACATCCCCAGGTATGTTTTTGAAAATTTGCCAAATGCTTACAAAAATTAGGAATTTGGTGAAGAGAAACAGAAGGGCGGTACTGAGTGCCCATTCTTGGCCAGGCTGGTGCTGGAGATACAAAGATGAATACAATGCAGTTGGTGCCCTTGAGAAACACACACCATTACTCAAATCTAGGATGATGTGAGATGTAATGCAGGCTGCGAACAGCGGGCCATGGGAAGGGCTGGGCACAGACTCCAAGCCCTGTCACAGGTTGCTGGGAGCTCTATGAGCAGAAGAGCCAAGGATGCACTGTTAGCATACCCCTGAGTGCTGTCTCCCGCAATAGCTGGGCCACACCAAGCTGCAGGTGCAGACAGGGATTGAGTAATCATGGTTTTGCTCCTGACACACTGTGCTGCCTTCATCCCCGTTCTTCCATAGCACTGTAGCAGGGACTTGTGAAGCACCTACCTTGTGACACAGGCTTTGTCCCAGGAGCTGAGGGTCAACCTGGAGGTTGACTAGACTCCCCTGCCAGGGAGTCTAGTGGTGAATGAGAATGCCACTGCCCCAACCCCGTGAGGCTGTCCAGGAAATGTAGACATTGACCAAGTCAGTGCAAGACTGAGGGGGGTAAGAAGAAAGAGAGTGCAGGGTTCCATGGGCCTCAGTTTCTTCAGCTGTTAAGTGAGAGAGGGAGTTGGGCTGTCAGTGGTTATCAGACTTAATAGTGACCCCTTTGTTTGGTGTGCAGTCTTTCTGGGAACCTCAATATGTGAAACATTAAAAAGCATAATTGTTTGGCTATGATCAGCATCAGTGGATGCCACTCAGTGGAACCCAGTTTGAAAACCAGTGGGTGAAGTGATCCCTGAGGAGCTGGTATAGTTTGAATATTTGTCCCTGCCCAAATCACATGTTGAAATGTAATCCCCAGTGTTGGAGGTGAGCCTGGTGGGAGGTGTTTCGATCCCTGTTGGTTTGGCACTGTCTTCACCACAGCAAGTTCTCATGAGATCTGGCCTTTTAAAAGGGTGTGGCACCTCCCTCCTCCCTCCCCGGTCTTGCTTGCTTCCGCTTTTGCCATGTGACATGCCTGCTCCCCCCTCACCTTCTGCCATGATTGGAAACTTGCTGAGGCCTCCCCAGAAGCCAAGCAATGCCAGCATCATGCTTCCTCTACAGCCTGCAGAACCATGAGCCAATCAAACCTCTTTTCTTTATAAATTGGCCAGTCTCAGGTATTTATTAATAGCAGTGCAAGAACAGCCTAACACGGGAGACCTCCAGGAGACTAAGCTGTCCTAGAATTTTTGACTTCTTGGTGACAGTTCCCTTCCTTTCTAAGCCACTGTGATCCTGTGTCTGGAATCCTGAGTTTCCGTTGGGTCCAGGGCTAGCATCCTTCTTTGCAGATGGATGCCAGATTCATATTCCTCATTTTTTTGGGGGGAGGGGGGTGGTGGAAGGGGCATTGATACTGAAGCTTCCATCCAAGCAGCTCCCTAGGGGATGGGGAGAAGGAAAGGGAGAAGAGAGCTGAGGTGTAGTTGGCTTGCTCTATCCCTCTGGCTGTCCAGAGTAGCTCTCAGCTGAAAGGACCATGGTGGTGCTGTTGTCACTGTTATCCCATCTCCCACACTGGCCAGAGCTGTCCTGTTTCGTCCCCACTCAGAACATCTCAAGAACCTAGGGACTATGGTCAACATTCTTATCGGAGCCTCGCCTTACTCTCATCCAAGTTCATCCCTCCTGAACACCCCAGATCAGCCCTGCTCTGATATTATTATTGCCCTATTGACTGCAGGGTCAAGTCCAAGCTCCTCATCCTGGCACCCCCTAATTCTGCCTCAGTAGAACCTCTGCTCCTCCTAGGCAGAGCATCCATTCTCTCCATGAACCCTGTCATTCCTAATTCCAAGTTTCTGCTCAAGTCATTTGCCCACCTGGAATGGCTCCTCTGTTCCCCTGCTGTCAGCTTCACTGCTGCAAATCAAGCCCTACGTATTTCTTGGGGTTGCTCCCATCCAAGCATTTTTTCCTCCTTTGAACCCCCATAGGCTTTGCTTGCTGTCTGTAATACAGCTTGGGCAATGGGTCATGTATGTCCTTTTGCTGTTGGAAGTGTTTTGCTGTGGCTATGACCTGCCCCTCCATTGGACTGTAAGCTCTTCTAGGGCAGGGTTTGAATCTTTCAGTTCTTTTATTTAAAAATTTTTATTTTTAGAGACAGGGTCTCACTCTGTCACCCAGGCTGGAGTGCAGGGGCATGATCATGGCTCACTGCAGCCTCGACCCCCCAGGCCTAAGGGATCTGCCCATCTCAGCCTCCCAAGTAGCTGGGACCACAAGTGCACACCACCACACCTGGCTGTTTTTTTGATTTTTTATAGAAATAGGGTCTCCCTATGTTGCCCAGGCCAGTCTCAAACTCCTGGGCTCAAGCAATCCTCCTGTCTTGGCCTCCTAAAGTGTTGGGATTACAGACATGAGCCACCATGTCTGACCTCTTCCAGTTCTTTTGTATCTCTTTCCTGCTCTCTGCTCAATGAAGATGCCTCTTGGTCAATACTCCCTCAGTTAGAGCACAAACGCATGTATTCACTTATAGAGTGTTCTGATTGCTAAAGGTGGCTGGAGGTGAATGTGCCATATTTGACCAATAATAACTTTGATTTGAAAGCATTGGCCAATCTGATGCCACAATGTGTTTGACTGCTAGTGTCAGAGACCAAACTAACAGTGGCTTAAACAAGGTAGGGAGTAGGTTTTCTTTTTTACAACAGTCCAAGGCAGGTAGGCAGTCCAAAGCTGGGATGGTTATTATATTAGTCCATTTTCACACCACTATAAAGAAATGCCTGAGACTGAGACATATATAAAGGAAAGAGGTTTAATTGACTTATAGTTCTGCATGGCTCGAGAGGCCTCAGGAACTTATAGTCATGGCAGAAGACGAAGGGGAAGCAGGCACCGTCTTCACAGGCAGCAGGAAGGAGAGAGAAGTGTGAGCGCAGGAAAAAGTGCCACTTTTAAAACCATCAGATTTTGTGAGAATTCACTCACTATCATGAGAACAGCATGGGGGACACCACCCCCATGATCCAATCACCTCCCACCAGGTCCCTCCCTTGACTCTTGGGGATTACAATTTGGATTACAATTCAAGAGAGATTTGGGTGGGGACAGAGAGCCAAACCTTATCTGTAGTTCTGCATCAACTCAGGCTCCTTCTCTCTTTCTGCCCTGCCAGACTTAACACATGGATTCCAGTCTCAAGGTAGCCTCATGGTCCCAATATGGCTGCTATAGCTTCAGTCATCACATGTGCATTTTAAGGAGAATGAAGAGTGACAAGGGTAGGAAAAAGGGTACCTACCAGTGGAGTCAGTCTTTCTTTTGAGCAGCGTCACTGGATGTCCACCTAATAATTCTTCTGATATCTCTTTGGCCAGCACTTAGTCCCCCAGCACCCATATCCCCAAGGGAGGCTAAGAAGTTTAGTTCTTTACCCAAACACAGTGTTCCCACCACTACCACCCAATCACGTTAGTGAAGAAGAGGGAGAGAAGGGAAATTGGTTGGGTTGCCAACCAATAGTGCTTATCGTAGCTAGTTAATGACCTATTGTGTTTCAGGCAGAGTAAGTGCCTGTCAGAGAAGGCAGTGGATATTTCCAGCCCCAGGTTTGCAGTTTTCTGCCAGTGAATCCCAGGACATCAGAGGTCAGGTTTCTCTAAGACCTCATCCCCAGTCAAGTGTTTGTTGAATGATTCACCTTGAGTCCCTCAAATCACTGAACTACAATTGACCTCGTGGAGGGATGATGGCTGACACCTTTGTCATGGCCAGCTCATCACCTCCCACTGAGGAATGTTCTTGGCATTTTCCAGATCACATTAAGATTTGTTAAAGCAGAGGTAGAGCCAGAACAGCCTCTGTATTAAATTCATTGTCCCTAGTGCATGATAATAAACTTAATCTTGAGTCCATGCAACTTTGAGCTTTAACACAGACTTAATTTAATATTTCTGTAGGTTTTAATATAGTGCCTTGATTAATAAGAGTGAATTCTGATTTTTAAAAATGATTGATTTGCTTTTAAAATCACCCTGGTGGGTAAAAGGGCTCTAAAAGAAATTAGCCTTGGATTAGAAAGCACTCAACCTCATAACTTTATGGCCAGACCTTGTTTATTTCCAGTGGAAGATAACCATTTTCCAGCCTAGTCCTTCATCCAGGTTTGTGAGATACAGAGCTGGATACCACCCTTGCTTTTCCTGTTGCTCAGGAGGTTCTTCCTACCTGGAAGGAGAGCCCCTTTTCACCCACCTGAAAGTGTTCTCTTTTCAGGGTATTTAGTGCATAGAGATAAACATGAAGTATAAGATCATGGACTACCTCTGGGTTGAATAGATGGGCAAAAAAAGAGTGATAAAGGCAGAAGACTCTTTACAAATAAGTAGACACCTTGATGGGCCTGAAAAATGGATCTCCAAGGCTATTCATAAGGCAAGTGGATGCTCCATTCTCTGGCTTTGGAGCTCTCTATGAAGGGAGAGTTTTATAGGATTTGCCCAGCAAAGAGAATTGGAAGGAGGTTTGTTTTTTCCTTGGATAAAATGGGTGTGGTATCTTTGGATTCTTTTCAGTTGCAAGTGATAAAAAAAAAAATCCAACCCAAACTCACTTAAGCAGAAGGGGGGGATTATTGGTTCATGCACAAGAGAAGCCCAGGGACAGGGTTGGCATCAGGGGCTGCCCATGCTGACTGGCTTGGGCCAGATAGGACCCCCCCAACCCTGGAGCTGGGGCTAGATCAGCTGCTCCCAGACCACACTAGAGTGGAGGAGGGACTGAATTCCCCAAAGGAAAACAAGGAAACCTAGGGAGACAAAAAAAAATGCCCATTCTGCAATGTATTTTTCCCCAAAATTTGAACTGACTGTGGGCAGGTGTTAGCAGTAGGGCTTGGTGGGTGGGGAGGTGGGACAAAGCCTGGGAGCTTAAGAGGAAACAATGGGTAGAAGGAAATGAATGACGAGCTAGAGAAGCTACTTGGACGTAAGGAGATGGCTGCTCTTTTCATTAAATAGTTACTGGATTCCAAAAGTTTCACAAGACATTATCTCGATTAATCTTCATAATGGTCTCATGAGGTATGAACTCATTTTAGCCTTGTTGCACCAGTGAGGAAGCAGACCCAGGAAGGTCCATGGATTTGTCCAAGGTCTCTTTGTCATTAAGTAGCACAATCAGGGCTCACACCTGGGGCTGTTGAGAGTGGAGTGGAGTGGAGCGGAGCTTGTGCTCATTCCCATCCAGCTGCCCTGCACACTGCAAGGAGTCTGGTAGTGAAAACAGCATGCTCCTGATTAGGGATTCTTTTGGGGGCTGCTGAAATAGGTAGTCCTCAAGTCCCTGTTGCTTCTGAGTTTGTGATGTGGGGGAAGATGGAAAGTCTAGATTATTGGGATGGGGGCTAAACTGAGAATACTTTCTGGAAGCACCCCCGTTGAGGGAAGTTAGGGGGCATCTAGGAGGAGAAGCATCCAGGGCCAGGAAATGGCCCCTTGTGATGGTCCAAAGAAGGCATCCTCTAGCTATATCTCTTCGTTACAAGAAATACCATCACATAACAGGAAGACCTTCAAATTGATTCTGCTCTTAATTTTTTTTTTCAGATAGAGGCTTGCTCTGTGACCGAGGCTGGAGTGCAGTGGTGTGATCTTGGCTCACTGCAACCTCTGCCTCCCGGGTTCAAGCAATTCTCCTGCCTCAGCCTCCCAAGTAGCTGGGACTACAGGTGTGTGGCACCACGCCTGGCTAATTTTCTGTATTTTTCGTAGAGATGGGTTTTCACTGTGTTAGCCAGGATGATCTCAATCTCCCGACCTTGTGATCTGCCCGCCTCAGCCTCCCAAAGTGCTGGGATTACAGGCGTGAGCCACCATGCCCGGTGAGTCTGCTCTTAATTTTTTGTCAATAAAAAGTACAATTTTTACTGGAGACAGAGACCTTGGCTTGCCAGACTCTGTCTCTGACTGCTTGGGGGTAAATAGCAGAGGCCAAAGTATCACATCTCCATTCTGGTCCTGCAGGGAATGAAGAAACAGGGCAGGGCTTCCTAGTATTAGGCACAAAACTGGGGTATTTTTATGTGATGTTTTTACAGTGACTGTTATAACCAACAGTATTCTTAAAACTTACTGGGGGTAATCATAGTCTTATTTCATCCCTGTAAAAGTCTTCCATTTAGAGCAGCATATATTATTCTGCAAATCTCCATATAAATGCTACTCATCCATTTTTCACATGGGCCATGGAGTAGCTTTAGCTGATTACATTTTGACTGTATTTACTGAAGCAGTCCTCCTAACTTGGGGAATATTTAATTTAGTGCAAACCAATTACATTCAGCCAAATTTTATTGAGCCAGCTATGAGCCTCACACTGTTCTAGGCTAGGAGATATAAAGTTAAATATCTTTATATGAGATATAAAGATAAATATAAAGTTAAATATGAAGGCAGGGTGAATTCCTACCTTCGAGAATCTTTCAGTTAACTATTGCTGCATAACAACTACCCCAAAACATATTGGCTTCAAGAAACCATTTAATTGTGTGCATCAGGAACCCAGGAAGGGCTCAGCTGGCAGTTCATCTGTGATGCATGTGGCTCCCAAGATGGCTTCTTACTCATACACTTGGTGCCTTGATGCATTTCGACCCCCTTCTTTCTACATTGCGTCTTGTCTTCTAAGGCCTCTCCACAGGGCCTGGGCTTCTTACAGCATGGAGGTATCAGGGTAATGGCTGTTTTTACATGATGGCTGGCTTCCAAGAGTCAGGAGTTAGAAACTCCCAAGTCAGTTAAGGGCTACGTTCAAAACTGACAGTGTCACTTTCATCATTGGTCAAGGCAGTCACAGGGTTGCCTACTTTCAAGAGAGTGGGAAGAATCCCACCCCTTGATGGGAGAGTCACAAGGTCACCCTGCCAAAAAGCATGTGCAAAGGGATCAATTGTTTACTTCTTTGGAAAATGCAGTTGGCCACAAAGGACATCCAGATGTGCAGTTTAGTAAAGTATAATGCAGGGTGGTAACCACAACAATGAAATACCAGCAAGCTGAAGGAGGAGCCCAGAGATGGAGGAACAGGCTTGCCAGTGGGCTGGGGTGGGGAGAAGGTACAGAAGGCTTCAAAAGACAGAGCAACCAGGGGTTGAAAGATGGGTTTTGAAAGATGAATCGTTTGTGCACTTTAGGGAGAGAGAACTGCAGGTGGGAAGGCGTGGTGGTGGGGTCCTCATGAAGGCCTTACTCAGAAAGTCTCCCCATACTTCACTACTTTCATTTATATGTATTAATATGTGCATGCGTGTGTGTATATATGATGTGGGTATCTATGCATATGTATGTATTTACATATGTATGTAGAAATATATATATACACACATATACATATATGTATATACTCATATCTACACACACACGCGCACACACACACACACACACACATATTTTAACAGAGACTTCCATTCAGTCTTTCATTCAGTAAATGTGTCCTGACCACCTAATGTATACGCCAGACAGTATTCTAGGTGCTGAGGATGTCGTGGTGAAGAAAACAGAAGCAGTCAGAAGAGACCTGTTCACGCCTGGTGCAGTGGCTCATGCCTCCAATCCCAGGCCGAGGCAGAAGAGCACTTGAGCTCAGGAGTTTGAGACCAAACTGGGCAACATAGTGAGACCCTGTCTCTACAAAGAAAATTAAAAAATTATGCCAGCGTGATGGTGTGCCCCTGTAGTCCCAGCTACTCGAGAGGCTGAGGTGGGAAGATTGCTTGAGACTGGGAGGTTGAGGCTGCAGTGAGCCTTGATTGTGCCACTGCACTCCAGCCTGGGTGACAGAGTGAGACCCTGTCTCATAAAAAAGAGAAATCTGTTCATGGTCCTATGTTCTGTGACAGAGACCAGCAATAAACATTGAAATATGGAAGGCGATTTCAGGTAGTACTGAGTGATAAGGTAGAGCTTAGTCAGGGATGCTATTTTAGACAGGGCACCTGGGAAAGCCTCCCTTGGGAGGTGACACTTGAGCAGCAGTGAGGGGGGACCCTAGGCAGAGTTCCAGGCAAAGGGAACAGCTTGTGAGAAGACCTTGGGCATGAGCATATTTGAACTGTCTTGGCACTTAGCTTCCATCTTGCACTGTGGTTCTCTCTGTACCTGTAAACCTGCCTTGTCACGCTGAAGGCTTTCTGAGGTCACACAGCTAGAGTTCAGTGCCCTCTACTCACTCATAGCCACAGAGGAGGGCAGCTGCAGGTGGTGACTGGTCAGCCTCCATGCCTTGAGCTCTGGAGAGGTAGCTTCTCAGGATGAGCAGCGTGTTCTGTCCTGATGCCTCAGCCCCAGCTGTTCCTGGCACTGGGAGATTTGTTTTCATTTAGGGAGAGCCTGGCCTCATCTATAACATCATTGTTCTCTGGAAGCTGGCCCTTTCCCAAGAGGAGAAATGTGGGGCGGCATCATCACAGTGAGCAATTTCACTAATAAGGAAGTGTGCTGGGATTCCAGACGGGGAATGATGACTCAGAGTAAGGTGCATAACAGGTTCTGCAGTTGCTCATCTTCTGAATTCGTTCATTCATTTATTCATTCATTCCCCAGACATTGAGCATGCAGATGGAAAGGCAGAGGTTCAAATTCAGCTCTGCCATGTACTGTGTAATCTCAGCAGGTTATTTAACCTCTCTGAGTCTTTGTTTCTTCAGCTGTAAAATGGGTACGATCTCTATTTTTCAGAGTTGTGAGGATTTGATGAGAAGTTATGGAGATAGGATTGCCAGATTTAGCAAATAAAGACAGGACAGCAATTAAATTTGAATGTCAGATAAATGAGGAATTTTTTTTAGTATGTCCCAAGTATTGCATGTTTATCTGATATTCAACTTTAACTGTGCATCCTATATTTTAACTGCAACTCTACCCAGGGATAAGGATTAATTTAAAAAATGCCTTTCTTGGAGGAGCACAGGCTAATCAAACACTGAAGGGCAATTTGACTGATGGCAGAGGCACAGACAGAGTGCTGTGGAAACATAGACATCTCCATTTGAGCTCCTAAGAATCCAGACCCATGCTTGCTGATTTCTAGCAGGCTTGTCAAATACCCCGGTGACTGTGAGATTGACACTGCGCGAGCACAAAATGCTAGCACATTAAGTAATACAGATGGTTCAAATTTGCTTTTCCACTGAGTAATCCGGGAGGCTGAACTCTGTTTCCTTCCCTCTCAAGGCAAAGGATAACCTTTGTTGTAGAGGAAACAGACGATTCATTATTTCTAATTTTCTATAAGCCATTTAAAAATAAAATGAAACTAATTTAGGGGGGAAAAATCATATTGTTCCCTGACTTTATGGAATGTGCATTTCTCAGATAAAATGGTAACAGTTCATTATTCTGGCTGGGCGCAGTGGCTCACACCTGTAATCCCAGCACTTTGGGAGGCCGAGGCGAGGGATCACGAGGTCGGGAGATTGAGACCATCCTGGCTAACACGGTGAAACCCCGTCTCTACTAAAAATACAAAAAGAAATTGGCTGGGCGTGGTGGGGGGCGCCTGTAGTCCCAGCTACTGGGGAGTCTGAGGCAGGAGAATGGCATGAACCCAGGAGGCGGAGCTTGCAGTGGGCCAAGATCTGCACTCCAGCCTGGGCAATAGAGCGAGAGTCCATCTCAAAAAAAAAAAAAATATTATTCTGCTTCCCCAGAGACCTAGGGGTAAATTTCCCATGTGCCACCCAGGGATCTAATAGGAGGCACACAATTGGTGTCTCTGGCTTCACACTAAAAAATTTCCAAAGCATCTCTTTGGGTAAAGCTCCAAGCATCAAAATGCTGGAGGAGATTGGGGACATTTTTAAAAAGGTGATATCTGCCAGACACATTCTTGTCTTCTCTTGTAAGTGAGTGGCCTGGTATTGAACATGGTCTAACAGCATTACTGAAGGGTCTCTCTTCTTTCCCAGAGATGGCAAGGGAATATTTTAGATGGAGAGGGTTGTTTTAAAAAGCCTGAAAGCCTAAAGTCTATCCTGGAGTCCTCTTGGTTGCTTTTAGCCACCTCGAGAAACCAGCTCCCAGTGAGGTTTGAGTTTTCCATTGTGCCACAGTGATGGATGGGAAGGAGTCAGCACTAAGGCCTTTGCTAGTAAGATTGGAAACGGGAAAAAAAACCAAGCCTGGGGCTGAAAGGGAGGATGAAAGGGGTCCTACAAGGTTATTAAAGGCATTTATTCAATTACAGGATTTGCAGCAAATTTTAATTGATTAGTTAGTGCCAGGCACTCTGCCAAGGGGCTTTTCATACCTTTTCGGGGTGTTTTGATCCTCATTCCTACCTCATGCAGTAGGTATCCGGGTGGCCATTTTACATATTGTAGACCCAGAGGGTTTGAGTTATTTGCTGAGGGCACTGGCTTATGAGTAGCCCCAGGTCTTCTGATTGTAAAACGCTTGAGCCTTACCATTGTGTTCCACTGCACTTTGCCATCAGACTTTCTCCTGAGGGAGTGTCCCCATTGGCTACAGGTATTTCTGCTCCTTCTGCCTGCTGTGGTGGATGGAGGAATGGCCTGGCTTCTAATGCCCTACTATGATTTGAATGCATCCCCCAAGGTTCATGTATTGGCAACTTAATCCCCAGTGCACCAGTGTTGAGAGGTGAGACCTTTAAGAGATAATTAGAATGCAAGGACTCTGCTCTCATGAATGGATTAACGCTGTTATCTTGAGAGTGGGTTCCTGATAAAAGGTTGAGTTTGGCCCCTTCTCTCTCTTGCACTGTCTCTCCCGATGTTAGGATGCAGCAAGAGGGCCCTCACCAGATGCAGCCCCTTGATCTTGGACTTCCCAGCCTCAAGAACAATGAGCCAAATAAATTTCTGTTCGTTATAAATGACACAGTCTCAGATATTCTGTTATAGCAACACAAAACAGACTAAGACACACCCTCTCCCAATTCATATCTGTTTGTGTGTGACCTGAGGCAAATCATGGGACTTCTCTAAGGCATCATTTTCCTCAGTAAAATGATGAGTCAGGCTGAGGTAGGAAGAGTCTTTAACTGATATGAAATCCTGTGTGTCTACCAATGGCATGCCATTCTGTTTCATTCACTCACTCCTTTACTAACTAATTAATTAATTCACTTAATAAATACCTATGTTGTGTTAAGTATGTGCCCCAGATATTGGTGACTAAGCAGACAGTTCTGCCCTTTCAGAGCTTGGAGTCTAGGGGAGAGATACCCCAGTCAACAGGCTGTTATGACACTGGGTGAAGAGGGCTGTTAGGAGGCAGGTGCAGGGTGCTGTGGGTACCTTGTCTAGAACTTTGTGGGGTCAGGCGAGGCTCTGGTGAAGGGAGGGACATCCAAGGTAAGAGCCAAATGATGTTCAGGAGTTGTCCAGACTTAGAGGGAACAGTTTGTGCAAAGGGAGGGCACGCATGGAGCACTTGGGGAATTGAGCGCTGTGCCAACTGTCTGGATGGAGGCTAGAGTGCAGTGGGGACGGAATAGTCTGGAGGGAAAAGAGGATGCAGAAATAAACAGGAACCACATTGTGCAAGACCTCAGAGACCTCTGGGAGGAAACTGATGTTTGTTTTCAGGGCAGTGGGTAGGCATCAAAGGGCAGGGCTGTGCTAGCTGTTACCCAGATTGTGTCTTGCACAAGAGTGTCCAACTAAGGGGGCCCTTCCACATACCAAGCCATGAGCCCCAGTGCAGAGCCTGGGGCTACCTGGGAGAGGGTGCCTTTTTCTAATTCTTATCAGGGAGCCTTAAGAGCTGGTGCTATCCTTGATATCAGGAGAATGATGTGATCATATCTGTGTTTTTCAGCCTCTTCTCTGGCTGCTGGGTTTGTTGGAGGAAGGAGTAGGAGGGGATGTAGAGTCAGGGCTGTGGGCAGAGAAGAGATGGGGGGTACCTGGGGAGGCAGTGGGGTTGGAGAGAATGAGTGGGTTTGAGTACTGAGGATGCCACTGGCCTATATGAACCACCTGGATCTCATTACTTCCTGTGAGTGGGTGAGGTGAGAAAGTTCTTTCGAAAGCAGAAATCCTAAGTGGAGGAAGAACACGGTGGAGAGGGTAGGTATTTTGCCCCTGGGCTACCAAAAGAGCCAGAGTTAGGTTTGATTGCCAGCTCTCCAACTCTGGCTCAGACTCTTGAACCAACTGTAGGAGACCCATCAGGTGATGGTCATGTGGCTTAGTGGCCACACTCAAGGCCAAGGGTCAGGAGACCCTGGCATTCAGGTCATGGTAGACAGCTCTTTGGAGTTTCTGAACAGCATTCTCCCTGCCTCTCTTTCATGATACCCTGATGCTCAAACATGTAGGGAGTACCCACTAAGTGCCTGGCTCTGAGCCCAGCATGGTGGGGGGAGATATAGAACCATATGACACCATGTGAGCCCTCAAGGAACTCACTAGTGGGGTGGTAATAAGTGGACGGTTAACAATCAAAGACTGAGAGATGCTCAAGGAATGTTGCAGATTATCAGCTGTGCAGGGGGACAGAGCACAGTGGATATTGACATGGGATCTGGGATCAGACAGAACTGGGTTCAAATTCTGGCTTTGAAAACATTTCCTAGCTGTGAGCCCAGGCAAATCACTTAACATCTCTGAACCTCAGTTTGCCCTCCTATGAAATGGGGGTGATTATACTTAAACGGTTTGCTTAAAGGATTACATAATTTGAGGCATATAAAGTGCTTAGTAGGTTGTTTACTCTAGTAGAGTGGTCCCCAACCCCTGGGCTGTGGACCAGTAGGGGTCCATGGCCTGTCTGAACTGAGCGGCACAGCAGGAGGTGAGCAGTGTACAAGCGAGCATTACCGCCTGAGCTCTGCCTCCTATTGGATCAGCGGCAGCATTGGATTCTCATAGAAGGGTGAACCCTATTGTGAACTGTGCATGTGAGGGATCTAGGTTGTGCATTCCCTATGAGAATCTAATGCCTGATGATCTGAGGTGGAGCAGTTTCATCCTGAAACCATTCCCTCCGCCACCTCCCCTCGTCCATGGAAAATTGTCTTCCACAAAACCGGTCCCTGGTGCCAAAAAGATTGGAGATCACTGCCTAGTAGACCAGTAGAAGGTAGCCATGTTTAATATTGTTTAGGATAGGCCAGTTTTTGGTGTGTTTTTTTCTGTCTTTATTGTACAGTTCTGAGTTTTGACAAGTAATAGAGCCATGGAACCAACACCACAAATACGATACAGAATAGTTCCACAACCTTCCCCCAATTCTCTTCTCTCCTGCCTCTTTGAGAGCTAAACTCTCTTACATTCTTTCTCTCCTTGTGATAATTTATTATCTCTTAGTTTCTGTAATAGCTTTCTTGAGATATAATTCACATACCATACAGTTCACCTATTTAAGGTGTACAAATCAATGGTTTTCAGTATATTCAGAGAGTTGTACAACCATCATCACACTCCATCTTAGGACACTTTGCCCCCAAAAGAAACCCCTATAATCTTTAGCAGTCATACTCCCCCAATTCCTTTTGTCTATCTTCTTCTCCCCTGCCCTACCCCTGGCAACCACAAATTTATTTTTTGTCTCTATGTATTTATCTATTCTGGACATTTCATAGAAATGGAATCATATAATAGCTGGTCTTTTGTGTCTGGCTTCTTTCACTGATCATAATGTTTTCAAGATTCATCCATTTCTAGCAGATATCGGTACCTTATTCCTTTTTTATTGCTAAATAATATTCAATTGCATGGATGTACCACGTTTTGTTTATCTATCCATCAATTGCTGGACATTTGGGTTGTTTCTGCTTTTTGGCTATTATGAAGCAGTTGCACCTTTTACAGTCCTCTGAGCAGTGTACGAGAGTTCCAACTTCTCCACATGCTTGCCGAACACTTGTTATTATCTGTATTTTTGATTATAGCTATCCTCGTGGGTGTGAAGTGGTGTCTCAGTGAAGTCTGCCTGTACGTACCCTTAACCCCTGGCAATTCACTGGTTTATTCTCTGACCCTGTAGATTTGCTTGTGATGAATACGATGGCTGTAATCATACATTATATAGCTTTTTGACTCTGCCTTCCTCTCTATAGTATTGTGTACTTGAGATTCATCCATATGATTACATTCTTTTTTGTCACTGAGTAGCATTCCATTGCATGCATGTGCTACCCCAGGAGTGCCTGCTTTTATTGCCAGTAATGTTTGAGGGGTCCCTCGCCCAAATGTGTCAGAGGCCAAGTTCTCTCACCTGAGCGGGGCTTTTTATAGTTTGAGAGATCTTTCGCATGTCTTCCCAGGCCGCCAGCCTCACAGGAGACTCCGCCTTTTCCTCTTGTAGGTCCCTCTGAGCTGCAGAGCTGGGCTCACCGTCTATGAGCTGGAGCCTTCCTGGGGTGGAGACCCACCTGGGATTAGAATTTCTCTGCGTCGTGGCTCTGACATGCCATTCTTCGGAAGCAGCCTGTGTGGGCCCCAGCCCAGTGAGGCAGGTGGGGACTGGACCACGTGGAACAGCTGGTGCCTGGGAGCCCTGAGCCTTCAGTGTCCAGCTGTCTCCTGTCTCATCAGGGAGCCCCAGAAGCTCCTTGGACGGATAAACAAAGTCATTTTCTTGTTCCCTTATCTCTTTTCATCTTTTCATGGCAGGTTTGCAGCTTGGGGCTTTGAGCACTGCCACCCTCATCCCCCATCCTGCCACCCTTGAATGCTCCAATTTTCCAACTTTCTATTACAGGCTCAGGGAGAATATGATGTAAAGATATAAAATAATAATGAAATTGCATCTAACAGGTTTATTATATATATCAGAACCCATGAAATAGACATAATAACTTTATGCAAGAAGAAATCAAGGTCATAGGTGGTTAAATCATTTGTTTAGTTATACTGCTGGTATGCAGCAGCCCTGTTGAACTACACTGCTGTTGAGTATCAGCAGTGCAACTTTAAACAAATTATTTAACCAAGTGTAAATTTGAACCCACCGTCTGTGCTTTCATCTACTACCAGTGTGCCCTAAACCTCAGTTATTGGTGTAACACCTTCATAAGTCACTTCTACCTCTTGTGCTATTATTTAGCTAATGTTTTTTATTAAAATCATCTTTAATATTTCTTGCTCAGCAAAAACATGTCCCATTTTAAAAAGGCTGTAGCACAGAGGGTTTGATGTGCTAGTTTTATTTTTTTGTAATACATCTTCAAATGAATAAACACATAACTCACAATAAAAATGTTCATCCATATACCACCTAAGACCAGCTTTGCCCAACAACGATAGCTGGTCCACACTTGGGGGTAGGAAATGGCGTGATATACGGGGATTTGCTTATGGGTTCGTCATAGGTAGGCTGTGACTGTGTTTTATTCATCTTAGTATCCTTACCACCAGGTACCATAAGAGATCCATTATGGGCACTTGGTAAATGATGAATGAACTGATGACAGAATGAACGGAATTATCAAGGGGAAGATGAAGAATGAATGCACTTCCCCTTCCTTATGGAGAAGATCGGAAGGAATCCTCTTTAATAAGATGAGGAGGCTGGCTGGGAGCTGGGGCCCAGCACCGCAGGAGCAGAGTACTTAGGAGCTATGATGCTGTGACCACTGTGGAGAGGTTGGGAGTCTGCCATTCTCCATGTGAAGCCCTTCCAGGTGTTTCAAGCTCTTGGTTTATAGGACTGTGAATGTCGTCATCTTAATACAGCCCTTCCCATCACTTTGATCCCTGATGGAAAAATTAGCTCTCATCTGGCTGGTTCTTTAGCTAAAAGTGTTCCACCCTGTGTGCCACTTGCTGTTTTCCTTCTTTTCCAGCTTTCTCATAAATCCTGGCAATACTCCAGACAAATGCTGCACTATCTCCTTTAGAAACAAATGCAGCAGCAGAGACTGAGCAACAGTCAAGTCCACAGAGCTGTGGTTAGTATTTGTATGAGTCAGAAGATCTGTCAGTGATCCCGCCAGCTAAAGTTTACTGAGAACCTACTACATGCCAAGCACGGGGCTTATGCCACTGAATTCTCTTGTCCTTCAGAATCAGACCATCTGGGCATAGCCACTGAAGCTGGAACTTAACTTCTGAGTTTAAAAAGGAAAAAGAAAAGCAGCTCAACACCTACTGATTGAAGGCTAGCTGTAATACAAAGATAAGTTTCTGCCCTCAAGGAGCTTAGAGGACCCTGAGGAATCTCGTGAATTACAGCTTTGGGAAGTTGCTTGTGCATTGGGTCATGTCTTGAAATGTCACTGTACTTGTTCTCTTAGACAGCCAGCATATTATGGACACATTCAGCAGGCAAATGCCACTTATCTGTTTGCCCAGCATTTATGGGGCATATTTTGCAAGAATGGCAAGTGTATAGCACACCTGTGCTCCCACCTCCACCAACTGTTCCGTTGTGGGCATCCCAGAGATGGCCTCAGCATCCTTCTCTACCCAATGCCCCAGGCTTTCAGAGCTGGTATTTAAAATGAAATCTGTAATCTCAGAGACTCAGGAAGCCAAGACAGGAGGATGGCTTGAGGCCAGGAGTTCGAGGTGAGCCTGAGCAACATAGGGAGACCCCATCTCTACAAAACTTTTAAAAAAATTAGCTGCTTGTGGTAGCATGCACCTGTAGTCTCAGCTACTCAGGAGGCTGGGGTGGGAGGATTGCTTGAGCTTCAGAGTTTGAGGCTGCTGTGAGCTATGATCATGCCACTGTGCTCTAGCCTGGGCCACAGAGTAAGATTCTATCTCTAAAAAAATAAAAAATTAAAAAATAAAAATAAGTGATATCTGCTTACTGACCCTTCTCTGTTACTCTGTTATATTTTACTGGGGCTAAAATATCCTTTCTTTCATGAAATGATGGTGCTCAGAGCATGCGTGGCACCACGTGGGCTGCATAGCACCCAACTCCACTGTTCACTCAGACTACATGTGCTCAGCAGCCTCTGGTCTGCCCTGTGAGACCCTAATAGGATGAGAGATGGTAGTTGGTATTTCTGGGCATTTAAAGCCCTATTTGGCAAAATAACACAGTTGGCACCCATGTTGTTGATCCCTTACAACTATTAAAAAATTACATGTCTCCAAAATTCCATCTTTCCTTCCTTCCTTCCTCCTCCTTTCTTTCCCTCCTTCCCTTTCCTTTCTCCTTCTGTTCTTCTCTCTCTTTCTCCTGCAAATATTAAATTGCCTACAATGAACCAGACAGTACTCTGGGGTCCAGGAGTAAATAGCACAGACAAAATCTTCTGCCCTCAGTGGAATCCACATTCTAGTGGTGGAGGGGGAAAGACACAAATAAATGCAATCTGTTATATAAAATATATAGCTTGTTAGGTGGGGATAAGTGCTACAGAGAAAAATAAACCAGGGAATGAGGATATATGCATTGGGAGATTGTGATTTTTGCTGGGGTGGCAGGAGAAAGTGGCATGTTAGTAGACCTTCAAAGAAGTTAGGGAATGAGCTCCACAGATACCTGGAGAAGGGCTTTCTAAGCAGCAGGTACAGCATGTGCAAAAGCACTGAAGTAGGAATGTGTCTGGTGTGTTTGGAGAAGAGTGAGGAGGCCTGCTGGAGTGCATTGCAGAGGGGAAAGTGGAGGATATAAGTTCAGACAGGTAATGGGGTGGAGTTTAAAATCCTGTCTCAAGTAATGATTCTCAAACTGTGGTCCCTAAACCACCCCAAACCCAGTGAATCAGAAACTCTGGGGGTGGGCTCCATCATCTATTTGTCTTTTTTTTTCCCAAGATAGAGTTTCACTCTGTCACCCAGGCTGCAGTGCAGTGGCACCATCTTGGCTCACCACAACCTCCGCCTCCCAGGTTCAAGTGATTCTCCTGCCTCAGCCTCCTGAATAGCTGGGATTACAGGTGCACACCACCACACACAGCTAAGTTTTGTATTTTTAGTAGAGACGGAGTTTCACCATGTTGACCGGGCTGGTCTTGATCCACCCTCCAGTGATTCACCCTCCTTGCCTTCCCAATGTGTTGGGATTACAGGCATGAACCACTGCTTGGCCTCCACCATCTATTTTAAGGAGGCCTCCTAGGATTCTGAAACCCACTAAAATGTGGGAGCCATCTCTCTGCAGCATCCAGGCCAGGCCTGACTCCCCCCGAAGAGTCTGCTGTCCCATCTTATGTTCTGGCAGGCTGAGGGCAGCAGCAGGTGTGGCATGGGACAGAAGGGGTGTCACAGTTGACCTGACCTCCTGATCCTAAGAAATGCTGTCATCTCAGCATCTGGAAGTTGACATTCATACTAATAAAAAAAGTCAGACGTGGTGCCTGTGCTCAAATTGAGGGCTGGGTAACTGTGAGGACAAAAGGTAGGAGGCATGGAAGTGGGGCTGATGCCCAAGAGATGGGATCATTGACTGTCAGGGTGGAGAGACTCTTAGGACATCTGGTCCAGGCGTCTTATTTCACAGATGAGAAGACTGAGGCCTAGAAAGGAGAAATGACTGCTAATTAGATACAGATGAGATGGCTGTGCATCCTCTGGGCTTCTAGGCACCTGCTCCCTTTCCAGTCTTGCCTCCAGGCTCAGGGCTCTGGGTACTCCAAGAACACTGCTGCTGGGTAAATTCAGGGGTTGCTGGTGGTGTGCTGGCTCCAAAGGGAGCAGAAACCGGATAGCAGAGATTACAGCTGCCTCTGACATGATGTCATATTAAAATGAAAGGTTTAGGGAGATGAGCACTGCAGTCTGTCACCAGGCAGCCCGAGTGTTATTTAGGACTTTGTTTTTGTCTTGGTGGACTGCACTCAGTGCAGCCGTGAGTCACCAAATGATAGCTCTCAGGTTTTGACCCCATCCCATGTGCTGGGTGCTGTGCAGACCTCATTTCTAAACTTTGTCTGTAAAATTCCCATTTTACAGACAAAAAAGCCAAGCCTCAGGGACTTTAAGTAACTTGCCCAAGACTGGGGTTTGATCCTCCCTCAGTCTGAACCAAAGCTGGGGACCTTTCCACTTGCCTCTGCTCCTTTCATCGTCAGCTGCCAGCCTATGGTTTGGGCACCAGTTTGACACCAGGGTTATTGCCAATTTTATCTCTTCCCTTACTTTCCTATTTTCCCTCCCTCTCTTCTTCTCTCTCTTCCTGTCATCATCCCTTTCTTTTCTTCCTACCTCAGAACTTTATCAGGTGCCCACCACGTGCCCAACTTATGCTGGGTTATAAAATCCAGTGATAAGAGATAGTTCCTGCTCTCAGAGAACCCCCATGCTGGTAAGAATAAGTCACATAACTAAATAGTTGTTACATTATATGGTCACTGATATAATCAATGTCTGAACAATATGCAATGGGAATGAAGGTAATGAAAGGCTTCCCAGGGGAGGTGATAGCTGAGCTGGGCTTTGCAGGATGAATAGGAGTCCATCAGAAAGAGATAGTAAGTGGTTGGAGAAGGGTGAGGAGAAGAAACAGCTCATCAGGGGCTTTGAGGGATTAGGGTATGGACGATTTGGGGGACAGCAAGAGTTTTGCTGGATTGGAGCCCAGCCAGTGGGGTAAGATGTAAGATGTTGAGCAGTTGGGACTTTCACCTGTAGGCAGCGAAGACCCCAAAATCCCAGGTTCCCATTTCCTGAATGTTTTCTCTAGGCTATTCTAAGCTCCCTGCTTTGGTCACCACCTCCCCTCCCCAGCCAGCAATGACTGTCCCACAAGTGCCCCAAGCTCCAACACAACCCTGCCCTGACTTGTTTCAGAGTAGAGTCTGAGCAATCAGCCTTTAACTGGCAAAGTCAGGGAAGATGCACAGTCCTATTTACCTAATGGCTCTGTTTCCAAAGGGGAGCCAGGCCCATTGGAAGGCAAGAAGCAGAGGTTGTGCTCACCAAAGGAGTTCTCTCCGTTAGTCACTGGGTACATGGCTTTTTGTATTTTTTCTGAAACGAGGTCTCGCTGTGTTGCCCAGGCTGGAATGCAGTGACATGATCATGGCTTACTACAGCTTCCACCTCCCAGGTTCAAGCAATCCTCCTTCCTCAGCCTCCTGAGTAGCTGGGACTATAGACATGCGCCACCATGCCCAGCTAATTTAATTTAATTTTTTTTTTTTTTTTTTTGTAGAAAGAGGATTTCACTGTGTTGCTCAGGCTGGTGTCAAACCCCTGGGCTCAAAAGATCCTCTTGCCTTGGCCTCCCAAAGCAGCACTTTAGGAGTAGCCCCTGGGATTACAGGTGTGAGCCACTGCACCTGGCCTCACCTGGCTTTTTGAAAAATAAAAAATACCTTCTTTTCATATTTCTGACTACATGTACATCAGAGAAAATTAGAGCATTCACATAAGCGATGAAAGGAAAAAATGTAACTGACCCATCATCCCACCATCTAGAGCTAAACACTGCTAACAACTTGATGTATTATAGCATTTCCCAATGTTTTTATGCATTTACGTTTTTTCCTGACAAGATAGAATCATATTGCACATACTGTTCTGTGCCTGCTTTTTTCATTTGTCAGATTATGAGTGTCCTTACGTGTCGTGATACGCTCTTTGACAGCATCATTTAAAATGGTTGTATGATGTTTTGTGTTCACTTCTGTAATACTGGACATTTAGTTGTTTCTCATTTTTCAGTTCAAATTACAGTCTGGAGTAAATTACTCTGCAACGTAACTTTTCGTATATGATTGATTATATCCTGAGGATAAATTCCTAAATGTGGAATTGCTGGATTTGATCCCCCAGTTCATAAAAGGCTTTGATTGCCCCCCAGAAAGGTTGCAGTGACAACCATTGAGGTTTGAGAGGATCTGATAAATAATACCTCCTTTCTCTACACTAGTTCTGATATAGCTGATGTAGACTGGGGGCAGGTCAGGGAGATAGAGATGGAAATGTTGCTTGTATTACTAATACAGGCTGCTTTGTAGAACATGGCTGCTATCGATTGGAGGTTTGTATCCCACCCCGCCACCTCAACTTGTATGTTGAATTTTCCTCCATGTGAGAGTATTAGGAGGTGCGGCCTTTGGGAGGTAATTAGGTCATGAGGGTGGCATCCTCATGAATGGGATTAGTGCCCTTATAAAAAAGGGACCCCAGAAAGCTCACTTGCCCCTTCCAACATGTTAGGACATAGTGAGAATACCACCATCTATGAATCAGAAAAGAAGCCCTCATTAGACATTGAATCTGCTGGCACCTTGATCTTGGACTATCCCAGCCTCCAGAACTGTGAAAAAGAAATGTTTGCCGTTTGAGCTACTCAGTCTATGATATTTTGCTACAGCAACCCAAACAGACTAAGAGTGGCTTAGTGGTGTAGCCACAGTTGGCTTCCTGATACTGAACGCTACAATGAAGCAGATGTAAGTACCTAATCATGAGCTGTGCTAGGAAACTGCAGACCTCAACCTGGAACTATGGTAATGCTGGAGATCAACAGAATGCTTGCTTCCTGCTAGTAGCTGGCTCCCAAAGAGGATGTGTGGATGAGCTCAGCTATGCCTGCCAGCTTCTCTTCCCAAACTCATTAACGAGATGAGGCCTTTCCACCTCCCCAGGGAAGACGTAAGGGGGTAATGCCAGGAATGTCATACAAATGGATGTCCCTCCACGTGGCAGGAAACATCAGGAGAGGGGAATACTGTTCTCTAATAATAACAATAAAAACGGTAGACCAGGTGTAGTGGCTCACACCTGTAATCCCAGCACTTTGGGAGGCCAAGGTGCGGGGGTTGCTTGAGGTCAGGAGTTTGAGACCAGCCTGGGCAACATAGTGAGACCCAGTCTTTAAAAAATATTTAAAAATTAGTCTGGCAGGTTGGCACATGCCTGTAGTCACAGCTACTTGGGAGTCCGAGGTGGGAGGATTGCTTGAGCCGAGGAGCTTGAGGCTGCAGTGAACTATGATCATGCCACTGCTCTCCAGCCTGGGTGACAGAACAAACCCTGTCTAAAAAAAAAAAAAGATAGCTAATTTGTACTGAGCACTATGCTAGACATTTTTCATGCATCTTTTCTTTTGATTCTTCTAACAATGAGTTGGATATTCTGTCCATTTCCATTTTGTAGATGAGGAAACTAAGGGTTAGAGAATTAAGGATCCTGTCCTAATTCACCTAGCTAGTACATGGAGGACCTGGGATTTGAATCCCGGCAGCCTGACTCCAGAGATCACTCAGCCATTATAAAGCTGTCTCCCCGTATCAGCATCACCAGACTTTTGAAAGGGTGATAACCCTTAAACTTAGAGGAAGATCCAGCTAAAAGGCCAGACTTCCAGCTTGTCATTGTCCCTGGGTTGAAATGGCCTGCCCCTCACTGCGTTGGGGCAGGCCTTCTGCCCAGCCTTGTTCCCATGAAATTCATTAATTGCTTTTGAAAGAACCACTTCACCATGTGTTTTAAATTACCATGAGCAGCAATTATGATGGACTGCACACAACAGAGAGGACTTGACAAGTGTCATTGCTTCTTAGAGAACTAAGAGAGACACACGAGTTCACAAAGTGAGGTTTCTGATGATTCCATTTTGACTTAAGGATTGCAGTGCCTCATTAAGGATCTGCTTTAATTTAGGGAGAAAACAATGAATCTGTTAAAGAAATAATTTTTGATTAGAAAGAAAACATACAATTTGGGAGGGGAGGATGAGAACACTAATTAAACTTTTAATTGTGTCTGTTGCCCTTTAGGGTGTAAACTAAGAAATTGAGTAAAACAAGAGAAACAGAGTTTTTCTTTAAGCGGTTTTCCATTGTTCTAGGCAATTCCCCACAGAGCAGCCACCTCTGTTGTAACCCATTTTTAGTTGTAATTGCCATATAAGCTGAAACTAGGCTGTTTTTTCTTCTATTTTTTAAAGCAAGAAATTTTGGCATTTTAAAAATTACATGTCGTGATAATTTTCTTATTCTTTAAAGATTGGCTAAGGTATACTAAGAAATTGGAAGACCTACATATTTATGCATTAGTATATCTGATTGGTAAAAGTGTGAGTGAGGAAATAGAGGATACTGATTAAGAGTGTGGATTCTGGAGTCCTAACTCTTGAGGCTCACAGTTGGCTGTACCCTCTAGCTATATGATCTTAGGCTAGTTACCCAACTCTTCTTTGCTTTAGTTTCTTTTCTGCAAAGTGGGGTTAACAACAGCACCCCTGTCATAGAGTTATTGTGAGGATTTTGTTAGGATAAGCTGGGTTATGCTGAAGTAACAGACAAATCTCAAATCTCAGAGGTTGAATGCAACCAATGTGTGCTTGTCACTCATGCAGATTCCTTCGAAGGGCCAGTGACCCCAGACAGTTGCCCTCCATGTGTTGGCTTGACATATTCCCTGCTGTGTCAATTTTACAGCCCCTTCATATCAACGTGCTTCCACTCTTGCTGCAAAAGGAAAATAGATTATGGAGAATTATTTACTGGCTCTCAAATACTTTTTTTTTTTTTTTAATGAGATGGAGTCTTGCTCTGTCCCCCAGGCTGGAGTGCAGTGGCGTGATCTCAGCTCACTGCAACCTCTGCCTCCCAGGTTCAAGTGATTCTCTTGCCTCAGCCCTCCTGAGTAGCTGGAACTACAGGGCACACACCACCACACCCAGATGATTTTTATGTTTTTAGTAGACATGGGGTTTCACCATATTGGTTAGGCTGGTCTTGAACTCCTGACCTCAGGTGATCCACCCGCTTCAGCCTCCCAAATTGTTGGGATTACAGGCGTGAACCACCGCTTCTGGCCTTGGCTTTCAAACACTTCTGAAGGCAGCGACACAAATCACAAACCACAAATCACTGTTTGCACTTCATTGGCCAAAGCAAGTTGCGGTGCATGAATTCGTGTTGATGGAAAGGGCCCAGAAGCAGAGGGACACGAGGAATATTGGTGAGCAGCAGTATGTCTGTCACCATATGTCTAGTGCTTATTCGAAAGCCTGCATGGCATGCAGTATGTGTAAGTGCAAGCTATTGTTGCCGAAGGCTGGCGCTGCCAAAATTTTATTTTAAATTTTATTAAAGCTGGTTTTTCTTCCTTTGAAGATTTGATCTAAGGAATAACTTCCACACAAGCAAAGAGGCCAAATGGAGTCCCCTGGGAGGCAGTAGGTATTGCTCTCTGTCACAGTGGTTGCTCCAGTACTCTGTACACAGTACATAGCACACATTTGGGAGGTAGCATTCGCAGTGTTTGAGAATATGGACTTAGAGTCAGACAGCCCTGAGTTTGAATTCCAGAGCTAACACACCTACTGAATGTATGGCCTTGACCAGGTTATTGAACCTTTCTTAGACTCGGTGACTTCACAGTTAAAGTGGTTGTAGCAGTGCCCACATCACAGGGTTGCTGTGATAATTAAATAAGATAATAGATATAAAGTGTTTGCAAAACGTGATACAAAGTTGAGTGTTCATGGATAGTAATTGTTATTTGTGTTGTGATGATGATGAGGATGAGCAAACTTTTCTGAACCCTCAACTTGCTCATCTGTAAAATGGGAATAATAATAGTTATTGTTCAGAGTTTTGGGGGATATGAAGGAAATCACATATATGGACACAATACACAGAGTAGACACACAAAAAAATAGGTGTTTTCCTTTTTTCTCTATCAACTTCATAATGATGTCAGATTTTAATCCCAATCCAGCTGTACTAGATTATTTGGGTATCTTCTTCAACTCTTCCCTGCCTCCCAAGTTGTGGAGGGTTGAATGAGCTGATACAAGCACCTACCAATGTGGGTATGTAGGGGCTGTGCAGTAAATGTCATTTGCTATGACCCCCAACTTGTCCCACCATGTTTTTCCTCCCTAAAGTGCCATTGCCATGATGGGATGGAATTTTAGGGGCCAGGGAGGAGATGTGCTGTGATATTGGGTAGGTCCAGCTTGGCACTGCACAGATCCTAACAGACAACTGCACTGCAGTGAATGACCCTACCTGCTGCAGTGAGTGATGCCACCTGAGGCAACTGACCCACCAGAAAGTGAAAAGTTACACTTTATTCACAGTTGGGTAGCATTCATGGAATTTGACAGCCTCTAAAGGAATGCTGGTCATCAGAAACCGCCTCACACTGAGATCCATCAACAGTTGGCTTCGATGGGGGGCACCCCTGGGAGCTGATGAAGCCCAGATAAGGGATAACATATCCTGAGAACACACCACACATCCCTGATAGCATCACTGCCATGAGCACCTTTCAGGCCATAGTCACTGTTCTAGACGGCTGCTGAGAATGTGCCACCTTCTCTTGGAAGCCTTCCCCACCCTGCCACACCCTGCCTTCCCAGCTGGTTGGCCCCTTTTTGCTTTGTGCCTCTTTGAACCTTTTATCAGTGTCTTTCAGTGCTTGACACCCTAAGCACCAGCACACAGTAGGCAGTTCACAGATGACTGTTGAATGAGTAACTAAGAGAGGAAGCCAGGGACCTTGAAAACAACTATTTTCCAGAGAAAGCATCGTACATAAGGTCTCTGGATATAATTATTCTCCTGAGAATAGAAGACTGAACATGTTCCTCCTCTTCTAAAACCTTTACAAGGAAAAAAAAAGGAAGAAGAGAGTAAAAAAGGAAAAAACCTAACACCAGGAAACAACTCTGGAGAATACCATTTGAGGCTGCAGAAAAGGTTCAGGCTTAGGAGAAAAGCATACAGAGATTGATTAGTCATGCCTGCTGGGGAGTGGGCTAGGAGGAGGGCAGCATGTAGGCTTGGGAGCTGCCATCTCTCTTCAGCCCTTAACTAGCGACCAAATTAGTGAAAATGCAGCTTTAAGAGTGAAGCACGGTTTTTCTTCAGCCTCTAATTGGGAGATTTAGCAAACATGGTTTACTATTAAAGTGAAAATGGGGTGGAAAATAGACAATTTTATAATCCACATTGAGTCTATATTGGTACCCTATCAACAGAAAATATATATTTTTTAATGCATGAGAAGGAAAGTGACTCCTTGCATCTGAGTTACTGATTATTCTTTCTGGAAGGGATCCCATGGTATCCTGGGAACAGGCAGGAAGGACATTGCAAACTCAGGCTGCCAGAAGCACTCCACTGAGAGACCTGCATCACTTCCTACAGGTGAGGCCTGAGCAGAACTTGTAGGGTTCCCCACTTGGCTGTGCCTGTTGGCCATTTGTCCTTTGCTGAGAACCTATCAGTCAGCTGGAGCACAGCCCCCAACCACTCCCCAAATAGTTGGGACACAGGTGATTTGCTTAGATTTTGCCACAGTTGGTACAGTCCGGTTCTTGTCTCATCAGACTGCTTGCTTCTTTGTCCTTTATTGGAAGGTGCCTTCCCCAGATCACAGTGAGGTGGAAGATTGGCAGTAGCTGCTGTGAATGGGTATGAGCCTATACCTTCATACCAAGGGGGTGGTAACCATAGAGATTGTGAAGTGAAAACCCATCCAAGTTGATTAAAATTTGGTGAGGAAAAGGAAACTCTGTGCTTGTAGAAGACTGATTGGCATGAAGAGTCTAAAATGCATACTGAAGTCAACCAAGAAAAATGATTTACACTTTTTCCTCTTTCCTTTTTGTTTTGGATCTTGGATACAACAGAGGGTTGAATTATTCATACTCAGAAGTTCACGGAAATTTTATCATTATGCAAGGGCTCTCTCTCTCATTTTATTTTTTATTTTTATTATTTTTATGTATTTATTTATTTTAGACAGAGTCTCACTCTGTAGCCCAAGCTGGAGTGCAGTGGCGCAGTTTCGGCTCACTGCAACCTCTGCCTCCTCCCAGCTCAAGCGATTCTCGTGCCTCAGCCTCCGAGTAGCTGGGACTATAGGCGAACGGCACCACCCCTGGCTAGCTTTTTGTATTTTAGTAGAGACGGGATTTTACCATGTTGCCCAGGGCAGTCTCGAACTCCTGAGCTCAGGCAATCTGCCTGCCTTGGCCTTCCAAAGTGCTGGGATTACAGGGGTGAGCCACCACTCCCGGCCTCTCTCTCTCATTTTAGTTCTTCACTTTTTTGTCTATAATCTCCACTCCCCTGTAGGTACTCATCCAAGGCGTTTAATATATGCTCTTGAACAGGTACATGTCTTTATAAAACATGTAAAATTGCTTTCTGTGTGTGTGTTATTGATTTATAGAAATGATATTGCACAAAGGAGCTTGTCCTGATCTTTCCATTTTCACTTATGTTCTCAATATCTATCCATGTTGGTTGTACATCTAGCTTATTGTTTCTAACAGCTGCACAGTTAACTCCATCAAGATAGGCTAAGTTATGCAGCGGTAATAGCACAAAAATCTTAGCAGCTTAAAATTATGCAGGTTTACTGCTTAGCTCTACTACATATCCATCCTGTTAGTAAGAGTTTTGCTTTGGAGACGTAGGCTGATGGAGCCTCCACCATTCAACATGGCAGAGAGATGAGCAAGTAGCAAATCACACACTGGCTCTTAAAGGCTCTGTCCAGAAGGTGACAAATAGCACACTGATTTTTAAAGCCTGCCCAGAAGTGGCCAAAACAAGTCACATGGCCATTCTCCACTTTAAAAGCAGTGGGAACTGCAAGCCTACTATGAATCTAAGAGACAGAGACACTGGAAATATTTGGTGAACTGTGTAATGACTATCACATAGTTGGCACCCATCATATTTTGTGTCTATCCATTCTTTAATGATGGGCAACTAGTTGCATCCAATTCCCCAGTACCGTGAACAATAATGTTGTCATTATGGGAACAATCTCCTTTCACTTGTTCCCATATGGACCCCATGCAAGTATCTATACTCAGGAGTGGGTTGGTCGGGTCACAGGGTTTATACAAACTTGGTTTCGATAATCAGTACCAGGTGAGTCTTTGGAACTGCTATGCCAGTCTAGACCCCCACCAGTGGTGTGGAGGGGTTCCCGTTTACCCATATCCTGTTTAACAATCAATATTACTCAACATTGTAATTTTGTAAATCTGTTGAGTATAATGTGGAATCTATTGTTACTTTCATTTTCATTTATCTTATTACTAACGAATTTGAGCATCTTTTCATCTGCCTGTTGACTATTCTGGTTTCCACTTCTGTGACCTGCCTATTCATATCTACAGACCATTTTTCTATTGCATTTCCTTTCTTTTCTCATTGATTTATAGGAGTTACGTATGTAGTTAGATGTTAATTCTTTGTTGGGTTTAGACATTGTAAATATCACTTTCCACTCTGCCACCTCTCTGTTAACTTTGTTCACAGTGTCTTTTGTTGAACAGAAGCCCTAATTTTGATGTAATCAAATCTACCAACTTTTTTTTCTTTTTGCTTTTTGGTTCGTGCCTTGGGGATTTTATTTAAGAGGACCTTCCATGCCCTAAGTTCACAAAGGTATTGTTTCACTTTCTTCTGTTAGCTTTGTAACTTTCCTTTCACATTTAGGTTTTTCATCCACTTAGAGTCTACTTTCATATATTGTGTTTGAGAGGGATCCAAATTCATTTAGTGAGCCAGTTTTCTCGACGTTATAGAACCATTCCTTTCCCCATCGAGATGAGATGCAACCTTTATTATAAATCAGGTTCAAACAAGGGTTTTTTTTTTTTTTTCTTTTTGAGATGGAGTCTCACTCTTGTCACCCAGGCTGGAGTGAATGGCGTGATCTTGGCTCACTGCAACCTCTGCCTCCCAGGTTCAAGTAATTCTCCTGCCCCAGCCTCCTGGGTAGCTGGGATTACAGGCACCCACCACCACACCCAGCTAATTTTTTGTATTTTTAAGAGAGACAGGATTTCACCATGTTGGTCAGGCTGGTCTCGAACTCCTGACCTCAGACGATCCACCCTCCTTGGCCTCCCAAAGTGCTGGGATTACAGGCATGAGCCACCATACCCAGCCCAAACATGGTTTTTTTTTTTTTTTTTCTGAGCTTTTGTTCTCTTCTGAGCTCTCTGCACCTTATTGTTCAAGAAATAAAACAGAATGAGTTTTGTTTGGCAGAATTTGTCTGGTGTATTCTGAGTAGGGGAGCCCTGATGATTTCCTGTAATGCTGGGAGGTGGTGAGGCATAATGAAACTAACATTAAACTTGGGGTCAGAGGAACCCAGGCTTGTTCCTGGCTCCACCACTTACAGCCACGTGAACTTGAACTACTCCCTCAACCTCTCTGAGCCTCCGTTTCTACATCTGTTAAACAGCGATGATGATATGTATCGCCAGGAATTCTGTAAGAGTTAAATGCTAGAATATATGTAAAAGCATAGCTTTCAGTAAACGTTATTTTCCCTTTGATCATTGTCACCAGACAAAAACTCTAACAGTAAGTGGTTTTCCCCAGGCCTCACCAAGGTAGGTATAAATTGAGAACACATTATTCCTGATCCCCCAAATGTCACTGCCTCTTGTTCTCACCTGCTAATGGATGACTTCTCCTCAGTTCTTTCGTTCTTTCTGTGTATCCCCATGGTGGCCCATGTGGGTTCGTGGAAGCTTCCCATTGACCTTCCCACCAATGAGCACACTTCCATTGGCACTGCAGAGGTTTCCAGGGACACACACTTTCTCTTCTTCCAAAGTCAGCCAATCAGCCCCACAGGCTTGGAGACAAAGGTAGATGTAGAAACTTAGCCGGGAATGTTGGACGAGTCCTCAGAGTGTGGCTCTTGCCTGGGCATTTCTTCACATGGGCTTTAGGAACACAGTATTTCTGCCTGGCTCCCCTTCCTCTCTCAGCCCTTTCCCCTGAAAAAATAGATAAAAATCAAGACAAAGCATGGTCTCTGGGTCGCAGGCTTGAGGGAAGCATGGGAAGTGTTGCAGCCATGCTCTGGACTGGGTGGCCTGGTGGGGCTGCTGAGCCTGTGCTGCTGGAAATAGTTTGGTTGAAAGGCCATGCAAAGCCAGCTCTGTGAAGGTGCTTCTTTGGCTGCCTATCAAAAAAGGGATTTTTTTTTTTTTTTTTTTTTTACAGTTTTGTGACTTAAGCTTTTGATCCCTTGGTTGTGGCTCTGTGCTGATACCTTTGCTGAGCCTCGAAGGGCTGTCAGGGTAGGCAGGAGGATCCAAAAGTTGTTTTCGACCCAGCACACTGGCCAAGAAAGGCTATCACCTTCCAAGAAGGGTGACCACCTCCTACTATACGGCAGCCCTCAGAGGGCGTTTATCTCAGCGGGCATTGTCCTGACCCACCCCCCTTCTTCTCCTCCCTTTGGATTGTGTTTTGAACTACTTACTGCTGGCATAGCCAATCAGAACATGCTTCCCTTCCCCCCAACCTTATGATATTAATAAAGCAATTTCATTCCTCTCTGGATCCTGGGACCTGTATGTAGGCTCTGGCTTGATTCCGGCTTGAGTAGCAAGCAGGGAGATCATTCTGGAACTGTGCTGTGTCAGAATGAGACTAAATCCCATCTCTAGGTTGCTTCTGCCAGGCTGACGGATTGGAGAGAAAGGAGATTTAGGAAATCTGCCCCAAACCTGTTGCTAAACAGCCTCACATTGTCTGTCCAGTCCCTGGGAAGGAAGGATTTGACTGGCAAATCTTGTTCTAGGATGAGACTAAGCTGCTGTCCTGCCAGGCTTCTACGAAGCTTTAGGGGAGAAGTATGGAGGTGGGTTGGGGAGGGGCACTCAGTCCAGATGCCCAGAGCTGGCCTCGTTTCAGAGCCAGTTGCCCTCTGATTTTAAGCAGTAAAGTCTGGCCTAGACTTTTGTAGTTATTCCTTTACTAGCAGAGGATTCGTTGCTTTTCCCTCTCATTTCTTAAATACTCCTGGAGTTAAGGAGGTAAATAAGTGTACGCTCAAGATAGATTATGAAATTGAGTTTTTTACTCCTCCTCCATTTCCATCCTAATAGTGCAGTATACTTGCTATATTTTTATGTTAAATATGAAGAGGAAGGCCATAATTCACTCTTCAAGATCCATTTCCACTTATTTGATCTCCATTTCAGCTTGGATGGCAAAGATACTTGGTACTTCTGCCACTTGGGTTCTGTGATCATGGCAGACATAACTAATTAAGCACAGCACTTTATCTCACTGAACTCAGATGGGACTTCAGGATCCTTCTCAACACAGTTGTAGGCAGCTGCTACTGATGAGAATCGGCATGTGAGATGTAAACTGTTTGCTCTCCTGTCCTGTAGGTACTCATCTGGTCTTCTTCATAGTTCTGTATTCATTCTATTTGGTACTTTGTACCTTATATGACAAAGTATCTTCACTTCATAAAAAAGTGAAGACCTATATCTGAAAAAGTGAAGATATATTTTCTGTAAGTTGCTTGAGAGAAGAATCTGTGTTTGATTTACTTTTGCATCATCCCAATTCTGCCCTGTTGTCATCTTTAATACCTATTTGTTGGATCAATGAATGAATATATCTTCTCATTAAGGCTAAGAGGACAGTGTTGAAATTGTACTCAGGACCAGCGTTAGGTCTTGCAACTCCTTCCCCAGTGACACATGAATGAAAGCCAAGCAACAATTACAGAATACAAGCTGAGAGTACATTTAAGCCCATTTCCTGCCCCAAACCAGAACAAAGCACGGATAGTTCATCTCATGTAAATTTCATAATACAGGAAACCACCTCCCCTGAGCCAAAGTTCAATTCAACTTGGCGTCTTTCTCAGCTTGGTTCCAGCAAGTGTGTGGCACTGAGAGGTTGGATAGAGCCTGCATCCTCAAGAAGTGTATTCCCAAGGGGGCCATAAGGTGTCCACATGACTAAATCAGCATAATAAACCCCTGACCTCCTCTACAACCATTCGCCTCTGTGCTCACTGAGCTCAGCTGCGTGGACTTCCTGCCACACTTGAAGATACACCCACCCCAGAGCCTCTCTCTATCACACCTGGCAGCCACTGCTTCACCCCCTTGCTTCCCTCCGGGCTTTTCTCAAATGTCCCGTATGTCCCTGATGACCCCATCATTCTCTTTCCTCCTTTTCTTAGTTTATTTTTTGTAGCACTTTAGCCAGTGGACCTGTAGATATTGACTTATTATTATCTTTGTTCATCATTTGTCTCCTGCCCTGGGAAGTGAGCTGCAGGGACATTGCCTCTTCGGTACATTGCTGTCTCCCCAGTGCCGGGAGCAGGGTTTATCAACCTCAACACCATTGGCATTTTGGCCTAGACAATTCTTTCTTGTGAGGGGCTGTCCTGTGCATGGTAGGATGTTAAGCAGCATCCCTGGCCTCTACCCAGTAGCTGCCAGTAACACCCCCTCTCCTCAAAAAGAATGCCTCCAGACATTGCTAAATGTCCCCTGAGGGAGAGGCAAAATCACCTCTGGTTGAGAACCACTGGCCTAGAACAACATTGGCACCTAGCAAACACAAATATGTGTTGGAAGAATGAATGAACTCCGCATTGGTTGGCGGTGCTCCTACTGTGTGCTGAGCACCGGTTTTCTCCCATTTACTGTTGCACCTGTGTGTGTAGATGGAGCAATTCCCATCTACACTTCCTCAAAGGCTGTTCCTAAATGTTTCAGCTGGGTGGTGCCTGTAGGAAAATATATGAGAAGATTCAGGGCCCATAAGCAGAGAAGCCATTAGCTTGAACCCACTTCCTGGGCCTCTGCCTGGGCCCAGAAAACAAACACTCCCCTGGGGTTCGCTGCATGTATATAAAGCATCACTTTCCTTTGAGGAAGTGGGGGTGATTGTGAGGTTTAGAGATGATATCCATAAAGCATCTAAAACCGTTCCAGACACACAGTAGTAGATGCTTAATAAATGGCAGCTGTGATATTATGCAGAGGCCTTAACCTGACCCCTGCTTGCCTTTGCAGCATATTCATCCCACATCCCCATCTCCAAGCTCCTCTATCTTATAGATAAAGCAACTAAAATTGAGTCAGCTGGAGGAATGTGCCCAATGTCACACAGCCAGGAAGTGATGGAGCCGGACCCTGGAGCCCAGGTGTCTGGGCTGTGGGACCCGGCACTTTCTCTTCCCTGGAGAGAGGGATGGCCCCGTAACTCAGCATCCTGCGCTTTCCCTAGCCCGGTGCCTTCCATTCATGCTCAGTAAATACTTGTGGGGGAACTGAATGCACAGCCCAGCAAATAAAATCAGACAGGATCAGTGCTGTAGTGGAGTCTGCGCAGACAGCTCGGGACACGTTGGAGGCGGAGAGGACTTTCCGGTGGAACTGTTAGTGTGTGTCCTGGGCAGAGGCCTGGGTGAGCCCTCCCAGAGTGAGCCCACTGAGTCTCCATGGTGGGAGGGTTCTGGAATCATCAGCCCCGTTACCTGCAGAGGGAGTGGGCAGGGAAGGGGGCTGGGGGCAGCCGCAGCCTCCCCTCCGTCTGCCTCGGTGCCCTGTACCCTCCTGCCTGGTCAGAGCACTTCTTTGTTCTCCCCTCTGCTCCGTTTTCCAAATCGGAGGCTTTGAGGTCTGCTGGGTCCTTTCCTTTTTCTACTTCCTACATCTTACAGCCCCTGCCTGACTTCGCAACAGACACAGTTCCGGCTTCAGAACTGCCCTAGTTGTCTAACCTACATTTCCCATTTCCTGCTGGGCAGGATCTCTCACCTGCCCTTCGAGGTTGGGTTTGAGGCCGGCTCACTCCTCTCTCCTCATGTCCCCCTCCCAGGCTGGGACCCTCCCACACCAAGTTCAAAGTTGGCTTTTCAAATCTTTGCACTTTGGGGCCAGGGGAGGCCCTTTTCCTGAGTGCTTTCATCCTTCCTGGCCTTTTCAAAGTGAGCTCCGTGGCCCCACCCAACCAGCTGGGACCAGGATTCTTGGCTGTCCTGCTGAAAGTGATGCTTTATATACATAAAGTGAACCCCAGGGGAGCATTTGCTTTCTGGGCCCGAGCAGAGGAAGACGGCTTCAAGCTAGTGACTTCTCTGTTTATGGGCCCTGAATCTTCTCATATTTTTTCCTACAGGCACCACCCAGCTGAAACATTTAGGAACAGCCTTTGAGGAAGCCTGTGTTTGTAGGGACATCTGAGAGGGTTGATGAATGCCAACGGCTCTGATGGAAAAAAGAAGCTAATCAAAAAACCATTTAGGAGTAGCTTTCCTCTACAATGAATAATTTCATCTTTCCTCATGCTCTGGTACCCACACTCACCTGAGATCTTTGACTGTTTTCTCTCTTGGGCCCTGAATGAATGCTTTTGGATGGAGGCAGTAGCTGGCTTTGGGGAAAGGTTAAGTCTTTTTGGCTTCCTCTGGTCATGCAACACACAGAGAAAACATTTAGCAAGCAGATTCCTGGACTGAGGAACCTCCCTGAAATGGAAACACTAAGGTGTTAAGTGTTAGGGGTTCCCTTTAAAATAACAGTAGTGGCTCGGTGCCGTGGCTCACGTCTGTAATCCCAGCACTTTGGGAGGCTGAGGTGGGAGGATCACTTGAACCCAGAAATTTGAGACCAGCCTGGGCAACATGGCGAGACCTTGTCTCTACTAAAAATACAAAACATTAGCCAGGTGTGGTGACATGTGCCTGTGATCCTGGCTACCCAGGAGGTTGAGGTGGAAGGATCACCTTAGTCCGGGAGATTAAGGCTGCAGTGAGCCAAGATTGTGCCACTGCACTCTAGCTTGAAGGACCAGAGTGAGACCTGGTGTCAGAAATCATCATCATCATCATCATCATCATCATCATCATCATCATCAATAAAAATAAATAAAATGACAGCAGAAACAGCAGCAACAAAACCAAAGCCCTCTCCTCCCTGTGGGCCAGTGGGGCACCTCCAGGGGAGAAGACCGGGGGCCCGGTGCCCTTCTACCTCTCACTGGCTGTGGAGCCCTTAGCAGGTAGCTCGAAGTTTCTGGGCTCAGGTTCCTGGTCTGTAGCACAGTGATGTTTGTTACTTACCTGCTGGAGGCCAGACCTGGGCCAGATGGTCTCTGAGGTTCCTTACTACTTGGTTTCTGTGATCCCCTCCCTTCCACCTCCACTGCCCTCTTCCCAGCTGGACAATTGTTCTTTATGGACTTCTCTTCCTGCCCTAGGAATCCTATACCCTTCAGCTGTGTCTCCTATTCAAACCTGCAGAGGCTTCCCTCCCATCACCTTGGGAGTCGAATCCAGGGTTCCTGCCTCGACTGAGGCTGTGTACCATCCTGCCTAGCCTGGGCTGCTTTTCCAGCCCACTTCCCCATGCGCCATCTCTTATTTGTCACTCTCCAGGCCCAGGGCCCTTTTTGCTATTCCTTGAATAAGACCAGCAACTCTCAGCTTCAGCTTTTGCCCTTGCGGTTCCTTCTACCAGGATGGTGTCCCCTAGACAACCCCATGGCCCCCGTCCTCACTTCTGTCTGGTATTTGCTCCCCTCCTCGAAGATGCCCTCCTCTCCCTCCCTCACCACCCTGCGCCCCAGCCATCCCCTTCTGTCATCTCATCTGGCCATATTTTCCTTCACAGGGTGTGTATTACAAACATATTTGGTTCTTTTGTTTCACTCAACTCCAGGAGGGCCAGGCTTTCTCTGTTTTGTCACCACTGCGTCTCTGGTCCCCAGAACTGTTCCCAGCACATAATTGTAGGCCTTGAGTGTATATTTGATGAATGGATGAATGAATGAATTTGCATTTATGCTGCAAACTCCTTGCTCCATGTCTCTGGAACAGGTTGATTTATCTGGGCTCAAGTTCCTTAACTGAACAATGGGCTTATATTCACCCTAACACCTCACAGTGTTGTGTCTGGCTGCAGTTCAGAAGGAAAGCAGACCTGCAGCCATCTATCCACCTTCCAGCAGAACAGATTCTCAGGCCCCTTGCAGCCCTGACATTGCGCGATGCTGTGATTCATCTGTGACCCTTAAAAGACCTGCCCTTAACTCCCGGGGTGCAATACAGCAGTATAGGTTCTCAGCACCGAGAAACAAGTACTACTGCTGTGGCCCAGAGCAAACAGTTTTCTCCTTCATTCTGAGTTATGTAATAATGATCAGAGCTGCCTTTTATTGAGTGATTACTATATGCCAGGTACACATGCTGTTTTATTCAACCCTACAACCCTCGCGCTGAATGTGCAAGGTGCTCTCAGCAGCCCTGTTGTTCAGGTGAGGGGCCCAGAGGTATAAGGGGCAGATTCTCCATTTGAGCCCAGGCCCGTCTGAGTCCAGAGTCCGACATCTCACCACTGCTCTGTGTTTTTCTGTTTTTCAATGAAGAAAAAGCGTCAGTGGCTAATACCTGGACTGTCTTGGACATGGAGATGCACTGCTCAGATACCCCTTCAGGACTGAAGGGCCTCCCCCACAGCTGAGGGGAGTGCTGCTGGCGCAGCTCTCAGCTTTCTGTCTGCTTTGGAAGTTGACCTTGTTTGAGAGAGCTTCTGGGCCAAAGTCTCACCCCTCTCCCTAGGCAGCCCATGTCCAGGGACTGATTGATGTAGGGGTATAAAAGCCCAGCCCCCATGCACCAATTTAGGACAGCGCTGAAGCATCATCCTAGCTTGCTAACACACACCAGAATGGCCTGAGGCCTCTGTTGAGACTGCATCACAGTCTAACTTCTCCCTCTGTCCGGTTTTGCTTCTCACCCTTCCCTGCCACTGGGGTTGAGCCCAAGAACACTTCCTTGAGAGAGAGAGAGAGAGAGAGAGCAAGAGTGTGTGTGTGTGTGTGTGTGTCTGTCCCATGTATACTCCTTTTATGCTCATCTCCATCTCCTTATTTGCTTCTTAGGAATCCCAACTTGCCTCAGGGACATCTCTCCTGGATCCCTGTGGGTCTTAGAGGGCCCCATGTGCTGGAGGTGACCATGTGCTTGGAGGTGACTGTCAATCTAGCTCTTCATTGTGGTTCTGAGTTGTGATGTTTTCTGGTTAGACGAATAACTCTTTGCTGAGCTACCGTAAACATACACCGTGGTCATTTCTGGCAAATGCCTGTTGAAGATGGATGGTTTGGGAATGAGAAAGGCAGAAATGGGATTACCATTGCACACAGCTCACACAGCCAAGAGGAAGACCTTGTTTTGGAAGGCAGTGGGATGTGGCCAAATGTAATAAAGGCAGTAGGATGTGGCCAAATAATGTTTAAGTCTGGTTGCTTCAATGACAGCCCCATTCTGGACTTGTTTTAATCCCCTCAGAGTTTCCAGAAGGACCACAACACACACTTGACGCTCAAGAAGGGTGGGAAGAAGATAAGTGAATCATCTGGTAGGGAAGTAAAAGGGAACCATGCAAAGCGAAAAAGTGGGGAACATAATCTCATTATGGACTTCGGGAGACCAAGCCATGTGTAAATTTCACAAACACCAGTGGAGTGCTTCCTTTGTGCAAAGCCAATGCCAAGGGCTGGAATATTAGATGATTCAGCTGTGGTCCCTGTCCAGAAAACACTTGTGACTCAACCTTGGGCATGTCCCTTAACCACTTTCTTTGGCTTGGCTATAGGCAGACATGGTCTCTTAACCTCAAGTCACTTAAATATTGGGGGATGATGGGTTTGCTTCCTCCTGGCATCTTCCCTGCTCATCCCCTTACTTTGCACATCATTTGGCAATGACTGCACCACTGCCACCACAAATTGCTATTAATTATTGAGCACTCACCATATGCCAGGACCTGCGCTTAAACCAATTTATGTACACTATGGTATTTCATCCTTATAACAACTCTATAAGGCAGATACTGTCCTATTTTATAGATGAGGATCTGAGGCTCTGGGAGCATAGGTAATTTGTCCAAGATCTTATAGCAAGTAAGTAGGGGAGCTAGGGCTGTCCAACAATGCACCCCATCCTCTTAGTCCCCTCCACCTGGAGAAGCCCACCAGTTCATGTTTTTGGCTCTCACCTTGTCCCCTTACGGCCCTCATTCCCCTTGAGCTGTCTGGTTCTGCCTCCACACACTGGCTCGCCTTCCCTGTTTCCCTTATCACAACGCATCCTGACTGTTCATGCCCAAACCTACAACTGTGCTGGCTCCCTCTGTCTTTGGGACTAAGAATGGATCTTCTGTCACTTGTGAAAACGTCCCCTGATGGGTCTTTGGCTGCATGCCATGCCCTGTGGACAAGCATTGGGGTTCCCTAAGAGGCTGTAAAATAGGAGTCACTGGGATTCTGCCTGCATCTGATGTGAGAGCCACTCCTGCTTTTGTAGCACAGAGTAACAGATGGTGCCAGAAGGAATTTAAGAAGCCTGATTTTTGCTCACAGCAGCAGGCAGTGTGGGGTAGTGGTTAAGCACCAGAGCCATCAAAGTTGACATCCTGGACTTACCATGTACCTGCTGAATGACCTTAGGCAATTTACTGAACCTCTCTGAGCCTCCCTTTGCCCTTCTATATAATTGGGATAATAGTAAACTCCCATAGGGTTGCTGGAAAAGTAGGCGAGACATTGCATTTAAAGCACACATTGCTCCACCTGGTGCAGAGTAAGGGCTCCATAAATGGTCCTGGTTGTTGGCATTGCTCTTGGTGTTAGTAGACCAGTTGATAGGGTTTGTCTGTGTCCCCACCTAAATCTTACCTAGAATTGTAGCTCCCATAATCCCCACATGTCATGGGAGGGACCTGGTGGGAGGTAATTGAATCATGGGGGTGGGTTTTTCCTGTGCTGTTCTTGTGATAGAGAAGAAGTCTCACGAGATCTGATGGTTTTATAAAGGGCAGTTTCCCTGCACACACTCTCTTGCCTGCCGCCATGTAAGACGTGCCTTTGCTCCTCCTTTACCTTCCACCATGATTGTGAGGCCTCCCTAACCATGTGGAACTGTGAATCCATTAAACCTCCTTTTCTTTATAAATTACCCAGTCTCAGGTATTTCTTCATAGCAGTATGAAAATGGACCAATACACCAGCCACAAATTGAGTATCCCCCACATCCCATCCTCTCTCATTCCTTTTCTTCCTTCCTCAATATTAATGATTACCCACTACCAGCAAAGCCTAGTGCTGGGACAGTTGGAAACAGAGAGATGACAAAGACTGACTCAGCCTTGAGGAGCTTACAGAGCCCTCTAGAAGAACAAGGGTCAGTTGGACAAGCTGCCAGGAAGCCTTAGCTTTGAATCTCGGCTCCACTCCTTGCTCCATGTCCTTGGAACAGGTTGATTTTTCTGGGCTCAAGTTCCTTAACTGAACAATGGGCTTATATTCACCCTAACACCTCACAGTGTTGTGTCTGGCTGCAGTTCAGAAGGAAAGCAGACCTGCAGCCATCTATCCACCTTCCAGCAGAACAGATTCTCAGGCCCCTTGCAGCCCTGGCATTGCACGATGCTGTGATTCGTCTGTGAACCTTAAAAGACCTGCCCTTAACTCCCGGGGTGCAGTACAGCAGTAGAGGTTCTCAGCACCAGCAAATGTGTTCTGAACTGAACGCTGGTAAACAGACCCAGTGTTTACGAATGGGTGTCACTGGCCTGCTGCTTTGCGTTTTATCACCGAAGATTATGGAAGATTGGGAGCTCTTATTTCAGAGCATGCTTTATGGTTTTCATTACTCTCCTGAATCTCTGTATAATTTGCTGGGATTAGGGACGGAGTGCCTTTGTTTCTTTGTTTGCATTCTTTTCCTTCCATGTAAACCAGTAAAAATCAATAAAAGCCAGCAGATGAAAGCCCCGCCCACACCAGAACTTGGCTGCGTGTCCCAACATGACTGAGTTGGCCCCTTCTTGGTCAGGGAACAAGCTGAGTGAACCTGAACCTAGGTTTTTGTTTCTGTGTGGTCTGAAGGAGGACCAAGCCCTGTATTTACAGATGGGGAAACTGACACCAAGAATTAGGAAATGACCTGTCTAAGGCTGATTTACCTAGCATCTACTGAACCCCATGCCGAGTCATTTGACAAATTATTTTGGGGTGCCTGCTGAGTGTAATTAGCAAGGATCAGGGAGTGGCTTTGTTTCTTTATCTGCATTTTTCTTTTTAACCCTGAGCTGAGCTGCCATTCTGTCACAATAGTCTCTAAAACAGGGTACATGCGTGAATGTGCACGAAAGGGCAAGAAGAATGTTTTAGAACATTTTTCTCATCCTTTTAGTATTTATATACTTTATGTATATTTTATAATGAGCTACATTATATGGTAGTACAGCAGTATATTATATACAATGTTATATATGCTATGTATATGTCTCTAATATTATACTATATATTCAGTTGTAGGTTTGGTATAATCTATAATTAAATATATAGTCACATATCAGAGAGGTATATATAAGAATGGTAGGGATGTGTGATCAAAACTGTTTGGAGACCACTGGTTTAATGAATGCATAGCTGTTCCTGACCATTCTGTCTACACTACCCACCCCCCATCATTACTCTCTTTTCCTCTATTCTGCCTTTGTCTTCATCATTCTCCCTGATATTATATTGCATTTTTGTTTATGGTCTGTTTCCTCTATTAGAAAGATAGGTCTGCATAGGTGGAGACTTGGGTTTGCCTACTACTGTCTCCCCAGCACCTAGAAGTGCAGGCTGGGCACTCAGGGGCATGTGCTAAATACTTGCTGAAACAAATGAATGGGTGTGGAGCCTCTGCAGACAGGTGAACACACATGCCCCACAAGAGTGGGCTGTGTACAGGGTTAGGGCAAGGGCAGAGTAATCTGGGGATGCCAAGTGGGCATCTGATCCAGCCTGAGGTATGCAAAGGGGCTTCCTAATGAAGGGCTGCCTACACTGGCACCCAAAGGCTGAGGAAGGAGTTGGCCAGGAAAGAGGAGAGCTCCGGGTAGGAACAGCAAGGGCAGATGCAAGAGACTAGAGAGGGCAGCGTCTTCCTCAGGGCTGGGCAGTGTCAGGGAATTAATGGCAATGGATGAGGCTGGAAAGGAGATTAGATCTGTTCATCAAACACTTCCACATTGTCTTCAGGAGTTGGGGCTGTATCCTAAGGGCAGGGGGAACCATTCTGACTGCAGCATGGTGTGGCGTGTGGAGCATGGACTAAGAGGCCAGACCTCTGGATTTGCATCCTGGCTCTGTTATTTGTCAGCTCTGTGACTTTGCAGTTATTTAACCTCTCCTGCCTCAGCTCCCTCAGCTGTAAAATGGGGATGATAATAGGATCAGCCTCAGCAGGGCATTGGGAGGATTAAATGAGCTAATTTATGTAAATCGCAGAGATAGCTCTTGGCATGTAATAACTACTCTATATGTGCAATTTATTATAACTCATTCAACAAATGCTTATTGAGCCCCCTATGGTCTCCAGGCTGGAGATACAGTCGTGACCAAATCATACCTAAACCATGGAGCTTGCATTCTAATTAGGGCAGAAAAAAACAATAAATGAAGAAATAAATTAACAAGAACAAATCGGCCAGCAATAAGACCAAGAAGAGAATTAGAGTGGGGATGTATAAAGGTGATGGGACTCCCTCAGGTTGGGCATTCCATAAGGGCCCCCTGGAGGAGGTGACTTACTAGGAATGAGTTTGGATGCTTTCGAAGGCCTGCAAGGATAAGTGTGTTTGCCATATAGTGGGCCCAGGGGAGGGAGGCTTTAGGAGAGATGGGCCAGGACCTGGCACACAGGGCTTGTCTGTCAAGGGAAGGGGTTTGGGTGCAAAGCCACTAGATGTTTCTACATGTGGTGGGATTTGGCTCCTTTTTAAAAGATCCTCTTTGTAGCAATTGTGAATGGGAGTTTACTCTTGATTTTGCTCTCTGTTTGTCTATTATTGGTGTATAGGAATGCTTGTGATTTTTGCACATTGATTTTGTATCCTGAGACTTTGCTGAACTTGCTTATCAGCTTAAGGAGATTTTGGGCTGAGACTATAGGGTTCAGCCATAAAAAAGGATGAGTTCATGTCCTTTGCAGGGACATGGATGAAGCTGGAAACCATCATCCTCAGCAAACTAACAAACGAACAGAAAACCAAACACTGCATGTCCTCACTCATAAGTGGGAGTTGAACAATGAGAACACATGGACACAGGGAGGGGAACATCACACACTGGGGCCTGTTGTGGGGTGGAGGGCTAGGGGAGGGACAGCATTAGGAGAAATACCTAATGTAGATGATGGGTTGAGGGGTGCAACAAACCACCATGGCATGTGTATACCTATGTAACAAACCTGCATGTTCTGCACGTGTATCCCAGAACTTAAAGTATAATAATAATTAAAAGAAAAAATCCTCGTAGCTGCTGCCTGGACTCACTGCAGGGTAGGAGGGTCCTTGACATGAAGAAGAAAATGGGCTTGTCGGTGCCCCTGCTGTGTCCCCTCACCTCCTCAATGGCACCTTCGCCCTTCGTTGCTTCTAGTTCCCTTATATTCTCCCTGACCCCATGTCAAGGCCCACTCTGAGGATCATTCCAGCTTAAGAGCCAAATGACTGCAGCAGCTTACTTTGCAGCTCTTCGTTTTGGGGCAAGATTGGCCAGCTAGTGAGTACCAAATTTAGGGTGCAGACCCACTCCAGAAGCCAGGCCTATAGGCCTTACCCATTTGCCCTGCAGGTATGGCTGGCCAGAGACCACTCAGTGCCTTCCACCCACAGCCCTGAGTTTAGCATTTGCCTCTGTTGTCTGTGTGTGTGCCGCATTTTGAGAGGCAGCCTGGTGTAGAGGTGAAGCCAGAAGGTCCCAGAGACAGGCTGCCTGGGGTGGAATCCTGCTTCCACTCCTTGCCAGCCAGGTGACCCTGGGTAGATTCCTTAACCTCTCTAGATTCTGGTTTTCTCTTCTGTAAAATGAGGATAACCAGAGCAACTACCTTACAGAGTTCTAAGTGAGTTAACATTTATAAAGCCCTTAAATAGAGTCCAGCACATAGTAAGTGGTCAATAAGTGTTCACAGTTATTATCAGTGTTGCTTTCCTGCCTATTCAAGGGGACAGGCGCCTGTTCTCTGCCTACCTTTCAGAGATGGCTGCAGGATTAATGAGATAATGATTGTCGACTGTTTGGAGCTTTGCAGAACAAAGGCACTGCATAAATACACATGATTATTATTGTCATCTTTATGCTTTGCTTGGGTGGGCCTATTGTGGTTGGCTGATTTATGGAAATGGTGTGTGTCCCCAGGTGAACTGAATTAGTGATAAGCAAATTGCAGACAGTTCAGATAATCACAGGGTCTTCCATCTGCTCAGGGCCTTTCATTGTGAAAGCTTCCAGGGGGCTGTGTAAGATAGAACAGCAAGACAGCACCCATCCAAGCATGGCTCGAAGCGCCCAGGTGTGCAGGCATCCACCTATCCATCCACCCAGTAATGAGCATCAGGCCCAGGTGTGCTGAACATGCTGGGCTCCAGACCCACACACCTGCAGTCTCTATGGGAGTGAGGAAACAAGCGTGCTCCTTGCAAAAATGGCAGTAACTGAGAACTCACATGTCTGGGACATTTGCTGAGCACCAAGTCATGTTCCAAAGATTTCCTATGTATTAATGTGTGTGATTCTCAACATCCAGGGAGGTAGAAACCAATTTTACAAATAAGGAAGCAGAAAAGACCTGCTTAGGGCCATGTAGCTAGGAGGGGTGTGGCTGGGGTTCCAACTCAAGCAGCCTGGCTCCACAGCCAACAATGTCGTTAACCAGCATGTGACCATTTCTAACGAGGAGCAAGAAGCCTCCTCAAATATCAGCAGAAGGAAAAATAGGTTAGCTGAGAGAGCCAGTGGCATTGGCCCAGAATGGAGACCCTGGTTGGGTTTCTTTGATCCCTAAGTGCATCTTGGCAGGTGTTGTAGGTTGAGTTTCCTGGAAAAGAGACTCTAAGAGGTGCCCGAAGGAAACTTATTGGGGATTGTCTTTGGGGTTAACTCAGGGATGCAGAACTGGACAGAGAGAGAAGTTGAGCTGTGATATACTCACAACAGAGGCCTCAGTACATCCCTTGGGAATAGCTCTCCAGAGTTGTCCCCAGTCCAGACAAGGGGGTCAGGTCTTTGTACCCCCACACCAACTAGTCATTGGATACAGCTGCTCCAAGAGCGGGTGTGACCTTGAGAGAGGCCTTCCTTAGGCTGAGCAGTTCCTGGGAAGAGACTCAGCAGGAGGCCCTTGAACCTGCCGGCAAGGCTTGCAAGGAAGCCCTACAGCCTCCACTGCAGGAGGCATTGCTGACTGAGCAATTTTATAAAGATCACTCTGGAATCAGGGGTTATAACCAGAAACCAAGGCGATAGCTTGGACTTTCTGGCGTTCTCAGCCCCGTCACACCATGTCATGTAGCTTTTTCTTCGCATATCTGTTGATTGCTTGCACTTCTGCCCGTCCTCATACTAGGGCTTAGTTCAGCACTTCTCCCTGGACTGGATTTAGACTCTGATGCCCAGTCACTGAGCAATGAAAATAAGCCCGATCTAGCTTTTTCTTTCCTCGAAGGCAGCCATTCATTCATTCTTTTTATTGTCTCCTCATCCCACATTTAGGTATTGAGTAAGTGACAGGTGCTGGGGATGCAGCAGTGAGAAGACAGACACGAACAGGCTCTGTCCTCATGGAGTTTGCCTTCTTGTGGGCTGGACATAGACAAGTCAACACTTGGAATACTTTCCAGCAGTGATGAGTGCTGTGATGAAAATAAAGCAAGGTGTTGGGATCTGCTGTAAGCAGGCAATGCAAAGGTGTGTAGGTCAACACACCCAAGGGTGACAAACTGCTGACTTACACACCTTTGCATTGCCTGCTGAGAGCAGTGCCTGGTGTGGTCTCCCATTACATGACAAATATTAGTTATTTGATTGTAATTGATGACAGGCTGACTTAACTGGGATCGTCAGGATTGGGGGTGGCCTGTCCTTCCTTCCTGCTGGCTGGGGTGAGGTTCCGAGAAGCCTTCCCGAGGTGTGGTGCTTGCTGACTCAGCAGTGCTCTGCCTGGCAGGGCTGAGATGTTCCTTGGAAAAGCTCCCACCTAGGTCCTTGCCCAGGCCCCCGGAGCTGCCAATCACAGCAGCTCTGCCAGTATGATGGCTTATGGGGCCCAACAGCTACGTGCACCCCCCCCAAGCCTTGACTCAAGTTGGGCAGCCTTATGAGAATGGGCGTTCTCTGGCATTTCCTGCTCCTCGCTGGCCTGGACGACCTTGTGAGAACAGCCCTGCCCCCACCCTCCTGCCATCCTCACTGACATGCCCAGCCTAGCCTGAGCCAGGACCACAGCAGGCCTGGGAAAGCGAACCCTGGAACTTTGAGGATTCTGTGGAGTTTCACAAAACCAGGGTTTGAGTGAGAAGTCTGGTTTCTGGTCCAGCTCCTGCTGTGTGACCTTGACCCAGGGTTCTCTGGGTTTTAGTTCCTCATCTGTGAAAATGAGGGCTTACTAGACTTACCTTATTTCCATCCTTCACAGCTGTTCTCTCCTGCCTCGGGGCCTTTGCCCTGGCACTTACCTCTGCTGGAATACTCTTCCTCACCTCTCTACCTTTTACCTAGTAGACTCCATTCCTCCTTCAGGCCTCAATCAATCATCCTACCTGCCTAACGAGGCTAGTTCAAGGTTTCCAATCTGATAGGGCTACAGAAGATTATATTCCTCTCCCTTGTCATGAATCAGTTGTCAGTTGATATTTGCTTGTGGGATTCTTGACAAATAACCATCCTTACATGCCCCAGTGAGGGCAGGCATCTCGCTGTCTTGTCTGTAGCTGTATCCCCAGTGCGTAGCACAGAGCTTGGCATATAGTATATACTCAAAAATTTTTGTTACGGAATGACTCTTCAAATGAGATTACGTAGATAAAAGCCCTTTATAACTGTAAAGCAGTCAACAGAAGGGAGGTGTTCTATTACCAGTGGGATAATGACATTGGCCTGGAGGAAGCATTTCAGGATCTGCAGGGATTTTGGGTGACTTTTCTAGAGTTAAAAAGAGTATCTGCCACCCATTCTGTCCTGAGTCAGCCTGTGCCTAGTGAGCCCACAGCCCTGACTGATCATTCCCTTGGCCTCTGTTATAGAGCACACCAGGGTGGGTGTCCCTGAGCGGCTGGCTGCTTGGTCTTGTTCAGCCTTTCTGTGTTACATCTTTTTCCTGCAGCTGCCACACACAGCTTTCTAATTATGTCATGTCATGGTGATGTCCTTGATAGGTCACAGCAGCCTGGGCTTCCCTGGGTGGGAGGCCGAGAAGTCGAAGGAAATGGAAAGTGTGTGTGTGTGTGTGTGTGTATGTGTGTGCACGCTTGCAAGAAGATGGTGTGGATCAGACAGTCAGCTACATTCTTTTTTTTTTTTTGAGACAGAGTTTCGCTCTTGTTGCCCAAGCTGGAGTGCAGTGGCGTGACCTTGGCTCACTGCAACCTCCACCTCCTGGGTTCAAGTGATTCTCCTGCCTCGGCCTCCTGAGTAGTTGGGATTACAGGCACCTGCCACCACGCCCAGCTAATTTTTGTATTTTTAGTAGAGACAGGGTTTCACCATGTTGCCCAGGCTGGTCTCGAACTCCTGACCTCAGGTGATCCACCCGCCTCAGCCTCCCAAATTGCTGGGATTACAGGCTTGAGCCACTGTGCCTGGCCAAGTCAGCTGCATTCTAAATCCACTATAAACATTCTCCCCCAACCGTTGAGCCTGCTCCTGCGGGTAAGTCTCTTTTGCCCCTCTTGGTAGTAGGCAGTAGGTGTCCTTGATCAGCCTACACCTAAGTCAGTGAATTTTTGTTGAGGGGCTACTATGTGTCAAGTGCTGGGCTAGGTGCTGAGGGCTCAGCAGTGGCAATCCAGGCAAAGTCTTTGCCAGCTTGTAGACGACTGTTCAGTGGGGAAGACAGATGTTAAACAAATCACCAGATGTAATATTGATATGGTAACAAGTGTTCCAGGTACTGCAAAGAAGAGGGGCAGAGTAGTTGTCTCATTTTTGAGTTTATTCATTCATTTGTTGAACAGTATCTTAAAGCAATTGCTCTGTGCCAGGCAGCATGCTAGGTTAAGTACATCTCGTCCCTAGGACCTTCCTAGACCACCAGGCCATAGCAGTGACTCCTTCCTCAGAACAGCCCAGGACACCTGCCCCTGCCATCTGGGACTTGGTAGTTTTTGACTTGTGCAATTAATTCAAATTAATGCAGGTCCCATACAGGAGCTTTGTTGACTTTTTTATGAGATTGGTCCTTATTCCACCAAATAGTGAAGACTCCTCCTCCCTCATCTTCCTGCTTCCCCTCCTCCTACTCCTCTCCTTCTCTTTTCTCCTCCTCTTCTTCTTCTTCTTTTTTTTTTTTTTGAGACAGAGTCTCGCTCTGTTGCTCAGGCTGGAGTGCAGTGGCACAATCTTGGCTCACTGCAACCTCTGCCTCTCAGGTTCAAGTGATTCTCCTGCCTCAGCCTTCCGAGTAGCTGGGATTATAGGCTCCCACCACCACACCTGCTAATTTTTGTATTTTTAGTAGAGACGATGTTTCACCATGTTGCCCAGGCTAGCCTCGAACTCCTGATCTCAGGTGATCTGCCCACCTCAGACTCCCAAAGTGCTGGGATTACAGGCATGAGCCACCACACCTGGCCCTTCTTCTTTCTTTCTCCCTTCTCTGCCTTCTCTTTCCTTCTCCTTCTCCTCCTTCCTTCTCCTCCTTTTCTTTTTCCTCCTCCTCTTCCTAATTCTTCCTTCTATTCTTTATTATCTGCCTCCTTCTTCTTTTCCTCTCCTCTCTTTCTCCCTGCTTCCTTGTCTTTCTCTTTCTACCATTTTCTCCTCCTCTTCCCCCTCCTTTTCCTCCCCTTCTCCTCATCTTCTTCTCCCCTCTTCCTCCTCCTTCTTTCCTTCCTCCTCTTCATCTTCCTTTTCCTCCTCATTCCCCTCCTACTCCCACCCTTTCTTCTTCCCTCTTCCTCTCTCTCTCTCTCCCCTCTTCCCCTCCTGCTGGAGGCCTGGGCCAGCCATCCTGGAGCCCTTGAAGGCCCATGCAGGGGCCTGGCAAGTGGCATCTGCACAGCACCAGCAGGTCTCCATTGGGTGTTCCTTGCTTCCCTGCCCTTTGTATTCTGAATTGACCTAGGGCTGTGCTAATAGATGTAAAGGGTTTGCACAGTGTCTTACACGTAGGAAATGCTCAAAGACGAATAATGAACATGGTCAAGTTGTTAATGATGGTGATGGTTATCAGGAGCCAGGGTTTCCTCTTCAACTCTTCCATGGATACATTGATTTGACAAAGATCAAATGAGTTTGCTTAGATTTTGTGTTCTCTGTTCCTCAGAGGAAAAGCATCAAGTTTACATTTTTCCTTTTGGAGTGAACCAACATTAAAACTCAGAGTTCAACTTTTTAATTTCCTTTTTCAAAGAAATAGATATGAGCTGCAGGTGAGTGTTAACCTGTGGTAATTGGGACTGCACTTCTGTACTTCAAAGATCACAAGCTTATTTTGAATACTTGAGGTTGGAAAATGGAGCCAGAGGCTATGAGATTCACCTCAACAAATTTGCAACAATGTTTAAGAAATTTTAGAAAATTAAACAAAAACTCTTTAAAGAAGCAATGTGACTCAAGCTGTAACCACCTACTTCCTCTAGTCTCTCCCCCATAATAGCTAAACATTTTTAATGCTTATGTACTAGGCATATTGCATGCTTTATCTCATTTAAGCTCACTATCATCTTAGTTTACAGGTAGGAAAACTGAGGTATAAGCCGCAATACTCCCCAAGGATCATAAATGATAGAGCTTATAAATGATAGAGCCAGACGGTCTGACACCTGAGCCTACACACTTCCCCACAGTGACATTCTGCCCCCCAACAAGAGGTTCTGAAACTGGCGTGGGCAACTCAATTTCTGGATTTGGCCTCCTCCAACACTCCTGTCCAGAGTGACTATTTTGGTTATTAATTTCTGTGAAACAAACCAACCCAAACATAGTAACTTAAAAAAACAACAACCATCTTATCCCACAAATTCCGAGTGTTGACTGAGCTCAGCTGGATGGTTCTTCTGCTCCAACAATGTCAGCTGGGGCTACAGATAGCCGGGGGGCTCTACTAGACTGGGATATCTAGGATGACTCCCTAAAATGTCTGGTGCCTTGGTGGAAGATGGTTGCAAGTGTGAGGTCAGGTGGGATGCTGGGGCATGTGTGTGTGTGTGTGTGTGTGTATATGTATCTGTCTGTTCTCCTTCCCTGACAGAAAACCACTTCCTCTTCCCAAAGCCTTTCCATGATGTCTTTCCATGTGTTCTCTCTGCATGGTCTTTCAGCACAAAAATTGGACTTCTTAAATGGTATTCAGGGCTTCCAAAAGCTCAAAAGCAGAAGCTGCCATGCCTGATTCTCTGGCCAAAGTTCTGTCTAGATTTCAGTGTGGGAGGAGACTAAACAAGGGCATGGCACTGAGAGGGGTGGTCCATTTGGGACCCTCTTCAGAGATCAGCTACCACAGTGAGACTTCTACCACACAGCTCATAGGCAATGAACCTATGTGACTTTTTAAAAAAGTACCTACTGTGCGGTTTACCTATAGTGTATCTTATTGTATTTAATGCTCCCACCAATCCTAAGAGGTAGATATTATTATCTTCCTTTTATGGATGAGAGAATAGCCTTAGAAGCTTAATAACTTGCCCAAGGCCACCTAGCCTGTGAGTGAGGGAGCCTGGATTCTAACAGGTTAGCCTGATTCCAAAGCCTATGCTGTTTCTTCTATGACATCCTCTCTTCGGGGAAGGTGGTACACGTTTGTGTGTGCTTGCCACTTTCAATCAACTCTTATTAAACAAGCCAAAAAATACTCACTGAATTATTAGGATGTACCAGGTTCTAGGAAGAGGTAGGAGGCAGTGTCAGTACTGGTTTCTGCCCTCTGAGAACTTGATTGCAGGGATAAGACAGGTAAACAGGAAAAGATAAAACCAACAATACTGGTTAGTGCTGACATGGTACTACTGAGGGTGGAGGGAGAGGACACAGACTGATGATCTTGGAGGCTGTTCCTCAGAGAAAGTGGGATTTTAAAAAATGATTGGAAAGAAAGAGATTGGAATTTGGAAAAAGTTGTGAGGAGTGGTGATAGTTTAACTTACATAACACATACCATGGGCTTCACAGGGCTATAAGCACTTTCCATGAATTAATTTATTGAACTCGGCCAGGTGCAGTGGCTCATGCCTGTAATCTCAGCACTTTGGGAGGCCAAAGTGGGTGGATCACCTGAGGTCAGGAGTTTGAGACTAGCCTGGCCAACATGGCAAAACCCTGTCTCTATTAAAAAGGCAAAAATTAGCTGGGTGTGGTGGCATGTGCCTGTAATCCCAGCTACTTGGGAGGCTGAGGCAGGAGAATTGCTTGAACCTGGGAGATGGAGGTTGCAGTGAGCCAAGATCACACTGCTGCACTCTAGCCTAGGTGACAGAGCGAGACTCCATCTCAAAAATAAAAATAAAATAAAATATTTTATTGAACCCTCAGGCAATCCAGTGAATTGGGTGCCATCAATATTGCTGCTTTATAGATGAGGAAGCTGGGGCACAGAGGAGTTAGGTAAGTTGTTTGAGTTCACACAGTGTATAAAGTGATGCTGCTGGATTTGAATTCCAATTATGTGCATTCTGGCACCACAGTTGGGATCCTAATCATCAGGCCGGACCACCTCTTATAAGGGAGGCTGATTTAGAAGGGGGGTCTTTTTGGGGAGAGAGTGGGTAAACCAGCTTGGCCAAAACACAGAGCGCTTGTAGAGGGAATGAGCATAACAGTGACTAACACTTAAACACATTTGATCCTTCTACCTCCCCACCTACTGTAAGGGAATGATCACCTGAATTCTACAGGTGGAGACCTCAAGACTTAGAGAGGCAAAATGAATTCCCTAAGAGCACACACGTGGACCCCAGACTTTAACCTAGGTCTTCTCTATTTAAGCCACTGTCTTCCTTTCATATAATGAGAAAATAACCTAGTTTGACGGTTTCAGCTGCAGAGGTCCTGAGTGTCAATCTCGTGAATCCCAGTGTGCATGTTGGTAGTGGCTCCTTAGCCAGGCATTCTTAGCCCAAGGTTCAGGGCTCTGCTTCACAGAGGCCTCTGAGGCTCCTGCACCTGTGTGTGATGGTGTATGTGTATGTGTGTGTATGTGTGTGATGGGGTGTGTGCATTTTCTAGGGAGAAGGTGCATAGCATTCAGTAGTTTCTCAGGAACACTTGGGACCAACAAAGGGTGCTCAGTTTCTGGAACTGGATCTTCTAACTTCAGATCTGGGTTCTGCTGCTTGTTAGCTGTGCAGTTGAAGGCAAGTTACTTACTGTCTCTGAGCACCGGTTTTCTCACCTATAAACAGACTGGCAATACCAACGCTGTGGGCTGTTTGTGAGTGAATGGATGCTGTCCAGCCCTGTGCAGAGCACACAGTAAGTGCTTAACAAATGCCCACCATGACAAGGAGATGCCCTTTCTCTGGGCATCCCTGCCTTCCTGGATGTTGTGGCAGGCCGGGGTCCCTGCCGTGAGCTAGCTTCTTTGGGCTTCCCTGCTCTCCCAGCCTGCCAAACTGTTTTCCTGGAAGTAGAGCCCAGTGCTTTTGTGTTTCTATCTCCTTCCTTCGCAGGGACCGTCTCTTAACTGTTCCTGGGGATCTGACCCAGGCCCCTTAGAGGGAGGTAGCTAGAACCCAGACTCCTTACCATGGCCCACTAGACACTATGTGATACAGCCCTGCCTCTCCCTCCCTGCCTCTGCTTCTCATTCACCTTCTCCAGCCACGCAGGTAGTTCTGTTCTGTGTCTGGGCCCAGATCGTTCTCATTCCCGAGCCTTTGTTCATTCTTGTCTTTCAGAGTGGGACCCTCTCTTTGCCAGCCTAGCCTTGACTAATCTCTCAATGTCAGCCTCACTCCCTCAGAAGGGCTATCTTTGACCAAATTCCATCTCTGTTCTCCCCTTCCATAGGACTCCATGTTTCCATAGCAATCAGTTAATTTGCAATGAAAGCCCATCTCCTCTACACAACTGTAGGCTCTGTGAGGTGGGAAATCACATCCATTGCTGAACTAAGCCTGGTGTTGTGTACACAGTTGGCACTTAATACATGTTTACTAAAATGAAGTAAAACAGTAGGCTGTATTAATCTTTTCTGGCGATTTTGTAAAGAGTTTCTCTGACCTGGGGAAGCTCTCCCGCCCTGTGGAAGCTCCCCTTGCAAACTCACAGTGGGCACACGCTGAAGGCTGCAGAGGGTGAAGGATGGGAAGGATGCAGGCTTGCTCCTTCAGGGTGAGTCTTGGAGCAGAACCATCACTGGTGAGGTGAAGGGAGGAGGCAGGTGTGCAGGCCACACCTGGTGCAGGGCCTCTGTCGGTGCTTCTGCAGCCGCCGCTGAAGAAGCCAGTGATTTATACGTAGGTGACTCAGGAAATGCTTCCTTGAGGGGCCTTGGGGGTGATCAGTCAGGGACGAGAACTCTGCTCTGCAAACTGCAATCATCACCTCCTGTCTTAAAAATAAATCTTTTGTAGTTTTCTAATGAGGTCATGGGAAGAATCACTCTGTGCTTTCTAGTAGGAAGGCTGAGCTGGGCAGGAAGGTGATCTCTGGATCTGGTTTCCTGTATCAGGCAGAGGCACTTTGGAGTGGGGGTGGGGGTGTGCTAGGGAGAGCCAGGGAAATGAAAATCCATAGGAATCCAAAGCCTCCCTTCAACTACTGCACTGCACAGCAACCAGGAGACAAAGAGTTCCTGGTAACTGATGGGCACTGAGCTCTAGAACTTAGACGCCAGCTGCCCAGTGGCACTGACCACAGTCAGGCATTGTGTGATGGCCTCCATGGGGGTGATGTCACTCTATCTTCACCACAGTCCACCCCACTTTACAGAAGCACACCTGCCATGGTGCCTATGTCATAGTAGGCTCTCAGTAAATGTTTGTAGAATGAATGATAAAGGCTGGGTGCAGTGGGTCATGCCTGTAATCCCAGCGCTTTGGGAGGCCAAGACGGGCGGATCACGAGGTCAGGAGATCGAGACCATCCTGGCTAACACGGTGAAACCCCAACTCTACAAAAAATACAAAAAATTAGCCGGGGATGGTGGCAGGTGCCTGTAGTCCCAGCTACTCAGGAGGCTGAGGCAGGAGAATGGTGTGAACCTGGGAGGCGGAGCTTGCAGTGGGCCGAGATCGCACCACTGCACTCCAGCCTGGGCAACAGAGTGAGACTCCATCTCAAAAACAAAAACAAACAAAAAAGAATGAATGATAAAAACAGTGTGCAGAGAGGTGAGTTAACTTCCTTAAGATGGCACAGCCAGCAGTGCCTGGGTTCCCACCCATGACCACTAACTCCAAAGCCAGGGTCCTTAACCGACTGCTCCATCAAACCCTTCTGCAAAGAATTTCCACATGGATGCTTCCTGAAGCCCCATCCATCATCACCCAAACAGGTTTCCCCAGGTAACATGCACACATCATCTCGCGTGATTCTTCCAGTTGTTCTTCGAGATTGCCCTTGTTGGCCCATTTGACAGAGGGGAAAAAAGCCTTCAAGAAGATAACCAGTTTACCCAGGGTCACAGAGTAATAGATGAGAGAGTTCCTGAGTCAAACTAAGAACTATAAAGACATGGCTTTTTCATGAGGAAGGTTTGTTTCCCTTTAGCAAACCTTCCTAGTGAAAGGTACTGTCATTAGTACTTCCTCCTGGCACCAAAATCTCTGTCCATTCTGATCTTGGCTTCTCTGGTAACAGTGGGTATGGCATCCCTGCTTTAAGACCAGTTGAAGCTCAAATGGGAAATGAATGCAGATGGGCTTTTGTAAATATTAAAGTGCTGTTCCAATGTGAGCTGTTTTTACAGCCTGACTCTTAGGAGTATGGGCTTTAGAGCCAAATGACAGAGTTCATATCCCAGCTCTAACAGTTACTAGCTGTGTTACTTAATCTCTTTGTGCCTCAGTTTCTTTCTCGGCAAGATAATATTTTCCTCAAAGGGTTGTTTTGCTATTTAAATAAGTCGATACCATAAAGCATTTAGAACAATGCCTGGCACAGAGCAAGCTCTCAGTAAATGATAGCTGTTTTCCTCCTCATCATCATCATTATGATCATCACCACCAAAAAACATTGTTCTCTCTGCAAATACAAGCAGGCCAGGGGATTCCCTCAGGGTGGCCTGTGACTCCCAGGAGAGCCAACGGCAGCCCTGCAGTGGCTGCACTGTACAGACGTCTTGGGTTTCCCCAGGGTCCTTGTTCTCACTTGTGTTTTTCTCCCTCTCTTCTGGTCTCTCCATGGAGCCCTGAGCATGGCCCACCTGCATACCTGGCCTAGTCCTGTCTCTGACCAAGGCAGCTGGTCAGGTGCTCACCCTCATCAGCAGGTGGCATCAGGACGTGCTCCTTTTGTCCTCACCTGATTGAAGCCCCAAACACCCACCTGCGTGTATACTGAGCTTTATTCTCTGCCCCGCTGCCATTGAGTTGACCTGTTTCTTACACCGGTGTTTCTGCCTCAGTTTCCTGGTTTGGTATTTAGGTCCTCTGCTAACATTGTCAAAGGGTCTAGGCTAGGCACTTTCATTGGTACTTCCTCCTGGCACCAAAATCTCTGTCCATGCTGATCTTGGCCTCCCTGGTAACAGTGGGTGCAGCCTCACTGCTTTAAGACCACCGGAGGCTCAGATGAGGACATGAATGCAGATGAATTGCCTATGGCCCTGACACACAACTTACTGCCCCCATGAGTCCCCCTGGGCACTCCCCTGTGCTGTGTGCACCCCTATCCAGTAGCTTCACACTAGTTTTGTTAAACATGTTTATTGAGCATCTACTCTATGCAGGGTTTGAGGTGCACCATCTGTTCCAACCGTGTCCAAGCATTTTCCCAATCACATGCACCCCCTGCTCAGGTGAGTGCTCCTACTCACCCAGTGAGAGGGTCTTTCTGTGGTGTCTGTGGACTCCCAACTTGGCCACGCTCCCCAGGTGCTGTAAGAGTGCCATCCACCCCCAGTGGGGGCCAGCTCTGGTCACTTATCTCCATCTAGTCTTGTCCATTCTCAGCTGCCTCCCTTCTCCCACGCTCTGTCCCTAAAGTTCCCATTTTTGCCCAGGAGGGAGCCAAGGCACAGAGAAAATGAGTAATTGGCAGAAGGCAACACAGCAACCCTGCATGGGGCAAAGAGGTGGTGACCAGAGATACTCATAGTATAGTGTGGTGAGCACAGGAGGCTGGATGGGAACCCTGTGTGGCCTTGTCCACAGCAGGGAGGGAGTGCTGAAGGTACAGACCTGGCTGAGCCAAGTACACATTTCCTGTTAGTCTTGACTCCAGCAGGACTAGCTCCTGGCCCCCTCCTGGCCTAAGCCTGGGAAGTCCTTTGGCCAAGTGCAGGACCAACAGGAAATAGAGAACGTGTCTTGCCTAGTCCTTGTATTTCAAACCCTTTAGAACCCAGCCCAGCCTTCCTCTGCCTCTCCACATTGTCCTCTGCGTGTTAATAATACTTTACTCCCATGGTGGTTGTACTGTAAGTGAATGCATACAAAGCCTTGAGAACAATGCCTGCCACTCACAGCTTCTGCCCCCACCTTCTTCCCTGCCTGCACTGAACTTTACCTACCCATGTCTGTAGAGTTAGGCCCAAGTTCAAGATCTGCTAGCCTTGAAAGCTCTGGCAAGTGGTTTAATCTTGCCCAGCCAGTTTTCTCATCTGTACAATGGAGACACTTCTTGGAGTTGTGAAGACTGAATGAGGCAATGCATTAAAAAGATCCATTCATCCAGCAGCCTGTGCTGATCTCTGGATTTGTAGCAAAAGACAAGGTAAACCCAATCCGTGCCCTCAGGGAAGGTGGGTCCAAAATAGTGACAAAGATGAATTTTTTTTTTTTTTGCATGGTGAATTTTAATTGTATTTGCTTTGGGACTCATGCCCTTTTCAATAATTAAAAATGCAGAGAATATAAAACCATCCACCAGAATTAACAGAGGTTGATAATTTCTCATATTTGCATGATTCTCTCACATAAAAGAAGTAAAACATTTTAGCTGCAGCCAAAATCTCTCTTGGTAGCCACTCACTGTGGACCTTCCTCCTTCCCTCCAGGCAGCCCTTGATCTTGAATTTGGGTCATAGTCTTCCAGTCTGTCTTTACGTTGTGCTGTCTCTGTGTGTTCATAAATCATAGATGATTTCTTGTGTGTTTCATTTACCTATAAAAGAGCAAACTATGGGTGATATTCTGCAACTCAATTTTTTCACCCAGTATTGTTTTTCAAATCCATCCATGTGAAAGCATTGAGTTGGCTCATTCATTTTGATCACTACGTGCGCTTGTATCAACCCCCAACCTTTGCTCTCACAGGCAAGGTGTGGGGATCGTCTTCTGTGCCTCCCCTTGGAGCCCCGGTGGGAGGTATTCCTAGAAGTAGAATTGCTGAATCACAGGGCGTGAACGTTTGCAGCTTGACTGGCTAGTGTTGGCCTGTTTTCCAAACAGGCCGTTTGCACTGATTTATGTTAGCAACATCTGAGAGTTCTTGTTTCTCCACATTCCCACCGGTCCTTGGTATTATTAGACTTTTCAGTTTTTGCCAAACAGATTGGGTGTGGAATGGAGCTCAGACCTGTCTTTGTCTGCATATCTCTGATCATGAGGGCATTGAACATTACACCATGTTTTCTGAATATTTGGGTCTCCTATTCAGTAAAAGACCTGTTCAAATTCTTTACCTATTATTTTTTTCTATTGGATTGCTTGTCTGTGTGTGTGTGTGTGTCTGTGTGTGTTCCTGATAGATTTTTGGACTGATTCTTTACCTGTTGTATAAGTTGCAAATGCCTCTTCTGGGTGTATTGCTTATCATGGGGTATATTTCTTGGGCTTTTTGTTGTACAGTTTAAAATTTTGTTATGGTCAAATTGATCTTTTCTTTTATGATTATGATTTTCTTGCCTTGATTAAGACCTGATAATGTAAAGATACTCTCCTCTCTTTTCTTCTAATAATGTTGAAGTTTGTGTTTCAGTTTCAGGTTTAGGTCATTCATCCATTTGGAACTTCTTCTTGTGTGTAGCGTGAGATGGGGGTCTAATCTAATTTTTTTCTTCTCTAAGGAAAGTCATTGGTCCCAATACCTTGGTTTGAATAGCCCATCGTTTCCACGATGTCTTGTAACGGCACCTCCGTTCTGTGCTGCGTTGACATATGGTATTTATGTGGGTCTTTTCCAAGCTGTTTTTTTCTCTTCGCCTGGATAGGAATAATTCCTTAATCATAATTGTGGGAAATGCTATTGAAGAAAAGCCCAGGCTGCTATGAGAACACACAGCAGGGGGATTTAGAAGGCCCTTCATTCCTCTGCTCTGTTTTGTTGCTTTCTTAGCTTTTGTGTGAATTACAGACCTTTCCATTACACAGCCTGGCCACCTTGCACAGCTCTGGCATTGGGTTGGGGCTGGGGTGGGCTCCCACTGAGAAAAGAAAGCCTGATGCATCGAGCAGGGCCAGACGCCACACCACCCTGGGAGGCAGCATGCACATGAGGCCCACGTTTGTTTCCTGAAGCCTGGTGTTTATGCATGCCTATCCTCACTGAGATAGAGTCATTTTTCAGAGCAATTTAACCATGGCCGTGGGCCTGTCCCCACAGAGATTAGATAACACAGACACACAACAGTGCAAGTTTTAGGGAAAGATTTAAAGTCTCCAAGCTCATTGGCAGGCCAGGTGTCTTCCAGCGGAAAGAGGAGGCTAGAAGTAGCAGGCTTGCCCGTTGCTGGGGCCACTTTGAGAAGCAGCATTTTCATATTGCTACATCCCTTGAGCAGCATTTGTGTGTGTTCTAGGGCATTCAGAAATGTCTCTTTATTTCCCATTGTGGCTCTTGAATTCCAGGGCACTGCATGGGCACTTGGCTCTCATGCTGTTCAACCTCACTTTAAAATCCAGCACATGAAGCAGCAATTTAGGAGCCTGCTAAACTGGGGCTGGGGGACAGGTAGGGGGGTGGATGACTGTTACATCTTATACAGGAGTCCAAACTCACACTACACAAGACTTATTTAACAGGAAGTTTATGCAGTAAATTGCTGTGTGCCATTTACAAAACACAGTTTGGCTTAGCAATACCTTCTAAGAATCAGTACAATCAGTAAACCAGTAAGAGTGCTGGACTGTGGAGACCACAGACCCAGGGTTGAGTTCTGTATGATCCTAGACAAGCTATACTGGCATCCTATCTTGCATGGGGTCGGGATAGGGGGAGTTGAGTCTCACACTAATGCACTGAGAGTGAAAATTACCCTAGAAAAATCCCTCACATTGCCTATGAAGTATAATATACAGACATACATTCTCAAAAGCAGGTCCACCACAGCTATTTTTTTCCTCCATCGCTGGAGTGGACCACTGTGTCTTTGAACACCAGAGGAAGTAGGTGGCTTGTGTGTTTAAGGGATGCATTTGAAAACTGCTTTTCTTTAAACAGAAGCCCAGCTGGCTGGAGAAGAGGAATGCAGTGGTACCCACTGAGCACATTCTCCAAGAGTGATTCTTTTTTGAAGATATTTAAGTAACACAGTGCCACAATGGTTGCTAGGATCGTGAACAAAGGATGTCAGGGAACACTGTGGAAACAGGATCTCGAGAAGCTCCCCAAGCAGGGGCACAGCACCCCACCCCCCAAACCCATTCCCTCCATTGTTCAAACCTGGCTCTGCCTCTGTCTTTGAACACCAGACTCATACTCAGGGCTGGGAGTGGAAAACACTTGGTAACAGGGGGACCCAAGGATGCAGAAGAGTCCAGGCACCCATCTACCCCTCATTTTGGGCATGAGCTCATTGACTGAAAGAATGAGTGGAATCACCTGACAAAAAATGATGATAACAATTACTACTACTATGATAGCAGCTACAATTCTGTGTCCAGCACTGGCCCACATGCTTTACATATTTTTTTAAATTTTATTTTATTTTACTTTAAGTTCTGGCGACATGTGCAGAATGTGCAGGTTTGCTACACAGGTATACATGTGCTATGGTGGTTTGCTGCACCTATCAACCTGTCATCTAGGTTTTAAGCCCCACATGCATTAGGTGTTTGTCCTAATACTCTCCCTCCCCTTGCCCCCGACAGCCCGACAGGCCCCAGTGTCTGATGTTCCCCTCCCTGTGTCCATGTGTTCTCATTGTTCAACTCTCACTTATGAGTAAGAACATGTGGTGATTGGTTTTCTGTTCCTGTGTTAGTATGCTGATGATGATGGTTTCCAGCTTCATCCATGTCCCTGCAAAGGATACAAACTCATTCTTTTTTATGGCTGCATAGTATTCTATGGTGTATATGTGCCAGATTTTCTTTATCCAATCTATTATTGATGGGCATTTGGGTTGGTTCCAAGTCTTTGCTATTGTGAATAGTGCTGCAATAAACATACGTGTGCATGTGTCTTTATAGTAGAATGATTTATAATCCTTTGGGTATATACCAAGTAATGGGATTGCTGGGTCAAATGGTATTTCTGCTTTACATATTTTAACTTACTCGATGATATGTATATGATCAACACTCAAATGGGCCCATGATGAGATGCTTAGGGGGCATTCATGACCAACTCAGGTTGCCAGCCCTCTCCACTGGGATTTCTGATTGAGTAGCTCTAGGTGGGGACCCAGGAATCTGTGTTTTTCACAAGTACTCAGGTAACCCTTATATACAGGTGGGTTTGAGAAACACTGAGTCATGATTTCTCTGTTCTTGTTTATGTTTGCTGAGCAGGTACAGTGACATTTGTGTCTGTTTGCATGCATGTGGCCATTCGCTTGAATTTCGCCTTTTCTAGCCCGAGTCTCCTTACCTGTAAAATGGGAATTGTAATAGGATCTACTTCCTGCCATGTGTGAACATTCAGTGAGATGAAGTACTCAGAGCATGGTGTCTGGGATGTGGTAAGTGGTCAGTGTTACCATTGTTATTGGTTATGGCTGTTATTTAGGGACACGCAAAGCATACAAAGAGAGACTTACACCCCCCCGCAAGAGTGCTACCTGAGTGAAGTGACCTTTACCCAGTTCACTGCTGAGCTATGCTCAAGCTAATCTCCCTTCGCTGGTTTGTACAAGCAGATCCGGTGCCCAGAGGAAAATGGACTGGCAGTGAATTGATTACTTCCTGCCTCCCTAAGCAGCCTGGTTTCGAAAGGCCCTGGTCAAATTAAAATGCATTAACTGAGTTTGTCAAGGAGCTATCAGCCATCTGAGAAGGGCCGGTCCCTACCTCCTACCCACATGTGCCAGGCTGATGACCATGTCCACATTCACATGCAGGACCACGTAGTACCAAGACTTGTCTCCTGGCCGCATCTCAGCTCTCATGGAAACCTGGGGTTTGGTTCTGAGCCTGGAGACAAATGAGGTGGCTGTCTGTATCATGTTTCCCAATGGGTTCCTTTTCATGTGCAATATTTTCTCTGCCTATTGTAGAGGCTCAGCCTCAGAAAGCAAAAGCACAAAAAGGCCAAACCAAGAACTAGACCAACCAAAGGAAGCCAAGGGGAGGTGATTACGTAACCCCAGCAGCCAGGCTGTCTGCAAGCCGTATGACTTATTTAGCTGTCTGTCTTTTCGGATGTCAGACTCTATCCTTTCCAGCTGGCTCTCCGCTTTGGTGATTATATTAACACTCAGTAATTATAGGAAATGGACACCTCTCCAGTCACCAGCATTCCCAAGTGGCGGGATGGGGGATATTCAATACCAGGAACACCCCATCACAGGGGGTCAGTCACTGCCCAAGGTTTCAGTAGTCTGGCAAAAAGAGACAGAAATAATGGCACAGTAGTGAGTGCTCCCATGATGCAAAATGTATTAAATTTAAAGGCTGGTGCTTGATCTTGAGCGGATGCCCTGGGGTTAAAATGTCCTTTAAAAAATCCAAAATGATGAAGATGATTATCAGTGGTTGCCTCTGGCATTTTGACATAACACAAATTTGGCCCCTAATGTTAATCTCCATGTGGGGGAGAAATTCCTGACTGACGAAATTCTAGAGTCTGAGCATCACTGCTTTATACATAAGAAAATAACATAATAAGCAAAATAATAAATAAAAGGAATCTTTTTCATTTTAAAATCCTATGTGTGTAGAATTTTTTACCCTCAGCTTCTTCTCTTTATATAGTAGGTAACAACCGCTTAGGGTTTTTTTTTTTTTTGCTGCCTTCTCCTGCCTTGCTTCCCTACCCTCTGCCCTCCTCAGAAGCCTCCCTGCCTGTTAGCCCAGTTCTATCTCGACTCCTAAGCTGGTCTTGATGGAGATCGGTGTAAAAAAGTAATTATGATAACAGCCACCATTTGCTGCTTTGCTTCATCTTTGCTATGTGCTAGTTACTTTATTCAATAAAGTGAATAAAGTGCAGCAACAGTGGAAAGTGGACTCTTAGTAGTAGTACCAACCCTATTTTACAGATGGGAAAACTGAGGCTCAGAGAGGTTAAATCACTTACACAAAGCCACACAATTTTGAGTGGCAGAGCTGGAATGTGAATCCAGGCAGTCTGACCCTGCAGCTTATGTGCTTAACGATACTGCCTCTCATGTGGGCAAAGGATGGCCCAGGAGAAAGGCAGGCCCAGATTCCAAATCTGGCTTGACCGCCTAAGAGGCTGAGTCTTAACCTCTCTGAGCCTTTGCTGTTTCATCTGTAAAGTGGTCCTCCTGACAGCTGCCTCCTAGGGTTGTTTTGAGGATAAAGTGAAGTAATGGAGGGCCCTTGGGATATGGTACCCCATCTCCTTCCTCACCTGGATGGAAAGCCATGTTCCAGCCACAGCTACTGGCCTGCAAATGGCTTCCTGGGGCTTTTTGCTCTTATTCAGTCTTGCACCTTGCTCCCCCTAGTGCCAAAACCAAGCTGCAGCTCCCCTGGCTCCCTAAACATTGCTTTATTACCTCTCTCAAGCCACTGCCTCCGCCCCCAGGATTCTGACTGGTGGGAGGTAGTGGGCCTGCCAGCTCTCCTCACCCGAAGCCAGGCCTTGCAGACAGAATTCCTAACTAATGACATCCTTGCCCCTTCTGCTACCTCCTAAATTCCTCCTCTTTCTAGATTTGCATCTCTATGACTGGCCCAGTCAATTGGATACCTGTGGACCAACTATTTCCAGGATAGTGACAGTGGCTTTTGAGTCTGTCCTGCTGCTGGCTTGTCCCCCCACCCACCCCCAGGCTGTGCTATTGGGAGGTGGGACAGGAGTAGAGTAGTCACCAGCCACAACATGTCTTGGACATGGATCCTGCTCCTTCTTCTCCTCCATCTGCTCCAGGTTGTGGAGAGGGCTCCCACAGGCCTCGGACCCAAGTCATGCATTCCGATTGTGTGAATACCCTTTAATGAGGTACCTGTAATATCCCAGGCATGGTCTAGAGATCACATATATCAGTGAATCCTCCTGGCTCGCTGTGAAGTGGGCCCCATTTACTTCCGTTTGACAGATGAGGAAACCAAGGCCTGGTAAGGGCAGAGAAATATGCATATCACCCATGGCCCATTAGTGACAGACCTGAACTTGCATAAGGCCTTCTTCATTATAATATCCCTGTGCCTGGAATGACACAGACCGAAAATGTAATGGGTTGTTTCACCGGGCTCTATTTCCAGAATCCATAGGAAGCTTGGCAGATGGGTGCTAAAGCTTCCTACCAGCTACTACATCTCCCTATCAGCTACCTCAGCCCAGGGAGTGCCTTCACCACTCCTGTGAGCCTCAGTTTACTCTTCCCACAATGGGCCTACAGATACCTAGTGATACTTCCTAGGACCATAGGGAGAATAAAATGAGATCATGTTTGTAAACTGTGTGTCAACAGTACACTTCATAAATGTTATTCACCTTATCCTTGACAAAAGCTTCCACCGATACATTATTCTTGTTTTTAAAAACTTGCAGCTATCTGGGAGCACAGACCAAATTGTCAGGGAACACTTTGCAGTCAGGCTTAGCTGAAAGTCGCAGATCCCAGAGGGCAGAGGAAAACTTCAGACAATGAAGTTTGGAGGGTCCACCTCTCCAAAGGGCCACATATTTCCTAGGGAACTCTAAAAATGCCAGGGAGAGACCCTCCTTTCCTGCCCCCCTACCCAAATCAGAAGTAAACAGCACATGGCCGGGCGTGGTGGCTCACGCCTGTAATCCCAGCACTTTGGGAGGCCGAGGCAGGTGGATCACCTGAGGTCAGGAGTTCGAGACCAGCCTGGTCAATATGGTGAAACCCCGTCTCTACTAAAAATACAAAAATTAGCTGGACGTGGTGGCAGGCCCCTGTGACCCCAGCTACTTGGGAGGCTGAGGCAGGAGAATTGCTTGAACCCGGGAGGCAGAGGTTCTAGTGAGCTGAGATCACGCCACTGCATGCTAGCCTGGATAACAGAGAGAGACTCCAACTCAAAAAAAAAAAAAAAAGGAAAAGAAGAAGAAGAAGTAAATGACACAAACAAAGGAGACCCAGTGAAATGCCTGGAAGTCTTTAGAACTTATGAAGAAAACAGAGTTGATAGCAACCAGATTCTATTCTAATGATCCATGTCCCATCTGCTGGAAAGAACTTGCTTCCACAGCAAAATCTCTGCATATTCTCTTGAGCAAGGGGAGAGGGTCCAGAAAAACTTGTAGTTTGGGGAACTGGCCCCACAAATACTCGATCTCTGCTCAAGAGAATGTGGTGGCTGGGCCATCTCTGCATTACCTCTCAGGAGCCCCTCCTTGGCACTGCAGCCTGTCTCTAAAATGCATACTAGAGATGGGTGTGCCCAAGACTGCCTTTGAAAGCGACTCCGAAAAATGTAGCACCCCAAAAGATGGAGTATCTGCGAATGACTTGCTGGATTTGGCTCTCCCGGGACTTCCTCTGGCTTCCAGGAGTGATGCATACCCGGGTTTTCTACTGGTTTGGGGAGCATTTATTAATGGTGCTCTGCTGCTTGTTCGAGGCAGGTGCTTTTTCACTGCCACAGCCTGCCCTGATGGATGGCACAGCCTCTTCCCTGGCTGAGGCGGCCCCAATCAGAGCTCTCTCTCCTCACTCCAGGCCTTACTCATCATAGTAGCTACTGTGTCCCAAATGCCAGCTGTGTTGAGACACTGTTCATATGTCTTGGCTTGTGGAAACCTCATAGCCTCCTACAGGGAAGGCACTATTAATATTGTCCATTTTGCAGATGAACATAGTGAGACATGGTTTAAGGACTCCCCAGAGGCCTCACATCGGTATGAGGTGGCAGATCCAGGATACAAACCCAGGTTGGTGCAGATCCAAGGCCCTGCTGTTTTTCTGCAACATTCTGCTTTGGTGAGCAGATCTTAGGGTGAAGTAGACAAGACACTGGTTTGATTCACCAGCCTTGGGAGGCACCCCTGTCTGGACCATGGCATACAGTAGGCCAGGTTGTACACTGCTCAGCTCTAGAGGGCCCTAGTCACTGTGAAGGCTATGTGAATGGCGCCCTCTAGAATTAAGCAGGGCATAAACTGCACAACCAAAATGGTGGCCGGGCCACTGTGAGTGCTGTTAATGGTTATGTTTATCACTTAGAGCAGTGTTACCTTGGCTCTTCAATTGAGTTCCCATATCCATTAAATAGCAACCTATCAGGGTCATGGTAAGGATCCAAGAGTCTGTCATTAAATGGTCAAATGGTCGCTGTTTTTACTGACTTATATTTTACTTTAGATCAATACCCACATCTCCTTTCTGCAGCTTCATCCTTACTGAAGGCACCACTCTCCGAGCAGTGGGGCAGGCAAGGGATCAGAGCTGGCACGGCTGTCCGGGGTTCTCCTGTCTGCCAAGCAATGGCAGGAGAGCTGCGAATGGCAGACACTTAGAAATCCTCAAGTCTGGGCTGGAGCCCTGGCAGCAGGCATCTGATCTGCCAGCTTACGCTGGGAAGAGAAGCCGGTCCCTGGGGGGGCTGTGCTGAAAACAGACACATGGCCTGGCATGGCCACCAGCCAAAGAAGTCTTCCTGCCCAGGATTGGTGCAATTGGCCTCTTCTCTTTCCTGTCCTCCTAGGGCCCATCGTCTGCATGAAAGAGGGATTGAGCCAGGCGATTGGAGACCTGAGTGGAGGTCCCCACTCTGCTCCTCACAAGCTCCATCTTGGGTATCATGCTTCTACTCTGTGTCCTCAGTTTTCCCATCTGTAAATGAAGGCATTGGACCAGATTACCTTGGAGAGTCTGTACTTTCTCCCCTCTAGTTTGTTTGAGGGGCAGCTTAGGGTTGTGGTTACGTGGGAGCTGAGTTGTACTCCTGGGTTCTAGTTCTGGCTTTGCCACTTCTCTTAGCTGGGGCATAAGTCACTTAACCTGCCTGGGTATCACTTTCCTCATCTGTAAAACAGGCTGGGCACACGGTTGTGATAGTACCTGTCCCATGGGGTTGTTGCAAAGATTATGGCTTCACATACGAAGTGCTTAGAACAGTGCCTGGCACCAGAAGCACCCCATAAATGGAGCTGGCTACTTACTAGCCTGCTCCTTAAAGATGTCCCAGTCAGCCAGGTATGAAAGCATGCGCCTGTAGTCCCAGCTATTTGGGAGGCTGAGATGGGAGGATCGCTTGAGCCTAGGAGTTTGAGACTGTAGTGAGCTATGATCACACCACTATATTCCAGCCTGAGCCACAGAGTGAAACCCTGTCTCTCTTAAAACAAATAAAAACCAATGATGCTCTACTTTTTCTGCTTAAAGAGTTAGTCCCACCGTCCCAGGACTCGGAGTCTGGTTGCTGTTGAGCCCAGGAACCTCACCACGCACGCTCCTCAAGTGAGCTCAGAGCATGAGATGGTCTCAACTAACCCATAGCCAATATTCACGGAGCATTTCTTCATTCACTCTTTCAGTCTATTTAAAGAGCACCTGCTCAGGTACTGTTGTAGGCTCTGGGGATAAGACAGTGACCAAAACAGGCAGAAATCCCTGTCTTTATGGAGCTTACAATCTAGCAGGGAGAAGCCAGACATTAAATAAATAAAACGCAAAATATAAACATGGATCTCCAGATGTTGCTTTGAAAAAAAACAAAGGAGATTTTCTGATTCTTACCATCCTTATCCCTGGTTGTGACTCACTGGTGTATAAAGTCTAAACTCCCCCAGCCTCAGCTCACACCGTGTTCCTCTAGGTGTCCCCTGAGCTTGGGCTCCGGAGCCAGAGAAGCCTGCGCTTTGAGTCCCGACTCTACCCCTGCAACTTGGCTGCTTTTGACCTTGGGGAAGCCACTTAATCTTTCCCTTCCTATTTCCTCATCTTTAAAATACCATTGCCCCCATCCCACGACTGTCATGAGGATTCAGTGAGTTAATACACATAAAGCACTTACAACAGTGCTTGCCCCTATATGACCTCGGGCAAGTCACTCTGAGTCTCAGTTTGCTCATCTGTAAAATGGGCATAAAATAGTCCCCAGCTCACCAGGGTTTGGCAGGTTTCAATGTAATAATGCATGTAAAATACCTGGCACAGTGCTTAGCACACAGTGGATGCTGTTTCTCCTCTCCTGTATTCTTGCTGCATGACAAATCACTCTGAAACTCAGTGACTAAAAGCAACAACTATTTATAATTGCTTACATATCTGTGGGTCAGGTGAGGCAGCTGAAATATTCTAGGCTCAGCTGGGCCACTGTATTTCAAGCTACAGATCCAACAAGGCTTGGCCCCTTGCTGAGGTTTGGGCTCAGATCTGCTCCACATGTGTCCAGCAGCTACCAGGGGACACGCTTCTCATGGCGCTGCAGAAGTGCAAGATGGTGAACATGCAAGGCCTCATCAGGCTTGAGCTGGGGCAGGTGCCTTCATTTCTGCCTCATTCTGTTGGTAATCAGAAAAGCAATCACATGGTCAAACTCCAAGTCAAAGGATAGAGAAACAGTTCCCCTTTAGTGGAAAGAACTGCAAAGTCATATGGCAAGAAGCATGAGTGAAGGCAGGGCTGAAGAGTTGGGAACATTAATAGGATCTATTGGGCCTCCTGAGAACCCCCAGAAGATCATTGTAAGCAGCTGGTGATGGCGGCGACTCAGGGAGGTCCTGTGTATTTTCAGCTCTACCAGCTCTCCTAGGATTGCTGTTCCAGATTTCTCCCATCTATGCCTGGGGATATCGTATGGGATTTTCCTCCCAGGAACGTTGTACAGTGATGGAAGATGGGTGCAGGAAGGCTGGACTGCAAAGTCCTGGAATGCTTCCCCCCAACCCCCAACCTCCACGTCAAACCTGTCTTTGCAACGAAATAAATAAAACTGACAGCTGGAAAAATGAGGGGCAAGCAGACCAAATATGATAAACGGTCTCTTGCCGTGTATTGTATTCTCTACAATAAAACCCCAAGTGGATGCTAAAAATGTGTGCGGCTTTGTGAGGAGACAGGCGTGCTCCGTGTGGCCGAGATTTTCTGAGAAAGGTAATTTAACTGCAATGCACATAAAGGAGAGAAAGGCAGAGAAGTAATTTGGAAAGTGTACATCAAGTGCTTTTTAAAAAGTTGATATTGTTGGTTATTTTTCTTTTATTAAAATCCACAGCCCTGTGGGCTGCCGTCCCATCCTTATCAGGCTCATTCAAGACCAGCATTGACATTTCTAATTTGCAAATTTAAAGATTGTCAGGAAATGGTTTAAACACCCAGTATGATTGGGGAGCTTTTTGACTGTGGGTGACAAGAGTGGGCTCACCTCTGGGAAGACAGTAGGGGCAGGGGAGGAGAGCTGGGCTAGATTTAGGGAGAGTTAGGAATAGCTAACATTTATTAAGCACTTAGTATCAGATACTCTTCTAAGTGTTTTACACATATATTTTATTTTGTCTTACATAAATCTGTGATTTCCATTGTACAGATGAGTGTAATGAGGGTCTGGAAGCTCCTAAGCAGCAAAGCTAGCCTTGGAACCCGGCACTGGACTTTGGTATCTTGAGACCACCCCTGGCTTCCCTGCCTCGGGGAAAGAGCGTGAGGCTCAGAGTCAGGCAGTCTGGGGTTCAAATCCTAGCTCTGTCAGTTACTCTGGCCTCGGTGACTTTTTATTCATCCATCTGTTCAGCAAGTGTTAACTGAGATTGAACCTTGCACCAGATGCTGTGCTGGGTGCCAGGGGCACAGTGGTGAGCAAGACCCAGGATCCTGTTCTCATGGGCTTTTAGCCCACCCCTCCAAAAAGTACAGAGCTGCCAGAAAGGAACATAATGCCCTAAGGGCATACGACTAGGGAAACTGTGGGTCTTGGGAAGGCTTCCCCCAGAAAGGGACTTCTGAGTGGATCTTTAAAGGAAGAGTCAGCTAAGCTGTATTTCTCCCTCTCCCTCCCCATCACCTTCCCTCTCTTCTGTCTCTCTGTGTCTCTGTTTCTCTCCCTCTCTCTTTCTGGAAACTCTTACACCTGGACCCAGCTGTCATGCTGTGAGAGAGCCCAGGCCCCATGGAAGGGCCATGTGAAGATGTTGTGGCCAACAGCCCCAGTCAGAACCAGCTATGTAGTTTGCAGGCTCCAGTGCACAGTGAAAATATAGGGCCTCTCCTGTGGAGAAATAGGAACGCTTTTACACTGTTGGCAGGAATGTAAATTAGTTCAACCATTGTGGAAAACAATGTGGCTACTTCTCAAAGATCTAGAATGAGAAATACCAGCAGCCCCATTACTGGGTATATACCCAAAGGAATATAAAGATACATGCACCTGTATGTGCATTGCAGTACTGTTCACACTAGTGAATATATACACCATGGAATACTATGCAACCATAAAAAGGAATGAGATCATGTCCTTTGCAGTGACATGGATAGAGCTGGAAGCCATCCTCAGCAAACTAACACAGGAACAGAAAACCAAACACCGTATGTTCTCACTTATAAGTGGGAGCTGAACAATGAGAACACATGGACACAGGGAGAGGAACAACACACACTGGGGCTTGTCAGGGGTTTGCAGGGAGTGAGAGTATCAGGATAAATAGCTGATGCACTCAGGACTTAATACCTAGGTGATGGGTTGATGCGTGCAGCAAAGCACCATGGCACTTGTTTGCCTATGTAACAAACCTGCACGTTCTGTACATGTATCCCAGAACTTAATAAAATATTTTAAAAAGACAGGAAGCACACTATATCAAAAAAAGAAAAGAAAATACAGGGCCTCTTGTTTAAAAATAATTATTAAGATTCCCAAAATGGTGACAACAGAGCATTAAATCAACCATAGAGACCTTCTCAATGTAGTGCCTTGAGCAACTGAACGCGTTGCATACCCATGAAGCCCTGGCCCAGCTGAGGTTCCAGCATTCCCTGCCAGCAGTGAGAGTGAGGAAGCCTTCCAGAGCACATCGGCCCAGCCACTGTGTGATTGCAAGTGTATAAGAGATCCTGAATGAGAGCCACTCAGGGCACCTCCAGACATGCCCAGCACGCAAACTTTGTAAGCAAGTAAATAAATGATCAGAATTGTTAAAAAAAAAAAAAAAAAAAAAAAGTCAGCTACGCTAAGGAAGGGGGGCAGAGTGGGTTCTAGGCAGAGGAAAAAGTACAAGGTGCTGGGTCAGATGGCTGTGTGGTGTGTTTAGGAGCTGAAGTGGGTTGTGGTAGGAGGGAGCAGAGTTGAGGGGAGAGTGGGTAGAGAGGGAGAGAAGAATCCAAGAATTCCAGGCTTGTCCTGAGAGCAGAAGATGCTGGGGGATACAGGAAGGGAAGGACCTACCATGGTTTGCACTTGTAAAGACCTCCTTAGGCTGCGGGATTCTGACTTGGTGAAGGGAATAGAGTTCCTGCAGTGAAATGGGTAGGCCCAGTTAAGAGGCTGTGCAAGGGGAGGGAATAGCCATGGACTGGACCAAGGCAGTAGCAGTGGAGATGGGGAGGACTTGGACAGATTTTGAAGATGGAATTCAATAAGACATAGTGAAGGACTGGAAGGAGAAAGAGAAGGGACAAGGGTTACTGAGCCCCTAGGTGAATGGAAGTGTCCTTGCTGGGAAAGGGAGAGAGTGGAGGAGAATGGGGTTTAAGCAAGCTTGTCATGGGTTTCATCCTAGGCTAGCTGAATTGAAGGTGCTTTTGCTAAAAGAGATGCTAATCAAATAGTTGGACAGATCAAGCTGCAGGTGGAATTTGGGGAGCTTTCAGGGTATAGACAGAGAATGAAGCTCTGAGCATGGATGAAATTACCTGCAGACAACATCTAGAGCTGTGCTATCCAGTACAACAGCCACTAGCCACGTGTAGTTACTAATGTTTACATTAATTGAGGTCAGGCTTGGTGGCTCATGCCCGTAATCCCAACACTTTGGGAGCCTAAGGTGGGCGGATCACTTGAGGTCAGGAGTTTGAGACCACCCTGGCCAACATGGCAAAACCCCGTCTCTACTAAAAATACAAAAAAAATCTGGGCGTGGTGGCATGTACCTGTAATCCCAGCTACTTGAGAGGCTGAGGCATGAGAATCACTTGAACCCAGGAGGCAGAGGTTGCAGTGAGCTGAAATCGTGCCATTGCACTCCAGCCTGGCAACAGAGCGAGACTCCGTCTCCCCCTTCCAAAAAAAATTTAATTAATTAATTGAAATGAAATACAATTTAAAATTCAATTGCTTGGCTGCCTACTCGAGACTTGATTGTCTCCTATGTGTAGACATTCATACTTACCTCGTTGGGGTATTATGTGAATCAAATGCTGAAATTTATGTAAGGCACCTATAAGTGCGGTGTCTGGCATTCTTAAACATTGCCAGAATGAGTGTGGGATATTCTATAGTTCTCAATAAATATTAGTGTCCCCCTCTTTTTTCTGGCAGGGTGTGGCAACTTGGTGAGGTCCCTCACTATTTCTCTGGCTCTCCGTTGCCTCATAGCAGGAGGACTATGAGCCCTCTGCGCTGCCATGTCTGATTCTGCGGCCTGTGAGCCCAAGGGCCTCATGAGCTATACAGATTTATGCCAAGTGTCTTCTCCTCATCACTTCCCTCGCCTTGCAGGTCTGACTAGCTGTGGCCAGTGGGGTAAGTTTTACCTTGAGCTCTCCGTCTATACCCTGAGAGCTCTCCAAATTCCAGCTGCGGCTTGATCTATGTCTCTGATTAGTGGATGTCATGGTTTATGATCTGCTGAGCCACATCTAGCCATACTCAGACCGGTGGTTCTGGGGACTGAGAGCAAGTCCTTTTATGGCCTGTGACACCAGAGCCATAGAACAGTGACTCATTTTGAGCCAAGAGTGTTTATTCCTGCTATAAGGATGCCAGGGCCCCCAGCAAACCCTGACTCAACCTGAAGGATGAGCAACCGCAGTGCTGTTTAGGAATGGTGGATCTTATTACAGCAATTGACAGTGTTTATAGGGTGGCCCTCTATTACTCTGCTTTAATGCTGCTATCAACAACAGACATTTATTGAGCTCTTAATGAGTACCGGAGACTGTGCTAATACTGTCTATATAACCCTTCATTTTATTCCTGCAACAGCCCATGTGGCAAACATAATACAATGCTTCCCATCTTGCAGATGAGGATTCTGAAGTTTGGCAAGTTCAAGTAGCTTGCCCAAGGCCCCACAGCTCACAGCCTGAGCCAAGCTCAGATGCCTGTGCCTTCACGCTGACTGTTGGATATTATTCATCCAAGCAGGACACATTAGTCCTGCAAGATTGAAAGAGGCAGCGAAGGGGAGCCATTTGTGCGTAACGTCCACCAAATGGCAACGCTGTTCATGAAATTGCACTAACTGAGGAACACGGAAACGTAGGAGGTTGGAGCGTGGGCCTTAAGAGATCATTTTATTATTTCACAGGTCCGAAAACTGGGGCCCCAAGAGATAAGGGCTGTGCCAGGTGACATGCAGATCAATGAAGACACGCCCTTCCCTGACCACCCAGTCAACTCGAAGCCTAGTGCCTGCCTAGTGTACCCTGCCTAATTAGGGTGCTCTTGCTGTGGGCAGTGGGGTGAGGTGGGAGGAAGGTAAGAAACCACTGAATTAAAGGAACTCTGAATTGAAGGATCTCACTTCCAATTTGTTGCCCCTCCCCCTCCACCCTACCCATCTAGTGTCTGGATTACCTCATTTGATAGCCCCCAAACTCATAGGATCATCAGGATCATGTGAAGGACCTGCTAAAACTTCAGATTTCCCAGGCCACAACCCTGGAGCTCCAGATGCAGCGTGTCCGGGGTTGCAACTGGGAAATGGCACTTCCTTAAAATCTCCAACTGATTTTAATATGCATTGAGGCCGGGCGCGGTGGCTCACGCCTGTAATCCCAGCACTTTGGGAGGCCGAGGTGGGCGGATCACGAGGTCAGGAGATCGAGACCATCCTGGCTAACACCGTGAAACCCCGTCTCTACTAAAAATACAAAAAAATTAGCCGGGAGTGGCGGGCGCCTGTTGTCCCAGCTACTCAGGAGGCTGAGGCAGGATAATGGCGTGAACCCGGGAGGCGGAGCTTGCAGTGAGCCGAGATCGCGCCACTGCACTCCAGCCTGGGCGACAGAGCGAGACTCCGTCTCAAAAAATAAAAAAAAAAAGCGCATTGAAATTTGGGAACTGCCACCTTAATCCATGACGACTAAGATGCAGATGAGGAAGCTGAAGTTTGGCAAGTTCAAGTAGCTTGCCTAAGGCCACACAGCTCACAGCCTGAGCTAAGTTCAGACGCCTGCACCTTCACGCTTACTGTTGGATATTATTCATCCAAGCAGGACACTCTAGTCCTGCAAGATTGAAAGATACAGCGAAGGGGAGCATTTGTGTGTAATGTCCACCAAATGGCAATGCTGTTTATGAAAAAAGTGATTAACATTGTTCCGTAGAACACCAGCTCAGTTCCATGGGGGCATGAGGAGGTGTTATGTAAAAAAAAAGAAAAAAAATTGTCTGGAAGATTTTTAACAGCGATTGTTGAAGATTATTTTATGAGTTTGGGAACTGTTGAGTTAAAGGAGTGATTCCTATGGTGGCTTCACATTAGCATCACCTGGGAAACTTTTGACAGCTCCTGCCCAGGCAATGCTGAGTCCCTCTTAGGGGCAGGACTCAGGAATAAATCATTTGTAAAACTCCCCAGGTAATTCTAATGTGTGGCCAGGTTGAAAGGCACTAGGTTAGACAAAGCTAAACTGGCTTTTTAAATTGCAGAACTTCTCAGGGCTTTCAATACACAGTGAAATGTACATTGTGGATCTCTAAAAGGAGAAATAGATAGTTTATTTTCTCAGCCTGGGCATCTGGGGCACACAAGAGAAAAGAAGGCATAGCTAGGAAAGGAAGGTCATACGAAGTATGGGAAGAGTATGTATTAGTAAGAGGTGGTGAGGACAGGCAATGTGAAATTTAGAGACTCGTCTAATTTTTTAATGCAAATGAACATGAATTTATTTTTAGACTGATTAGAATCTCAGGGATAATTTGCTAATTGGTAATGGTTCCAATACTTTTTCAGCCACACAGCATTTCTATATGCAATAAAAACAGCATCAATTGTATTATCCTAGTGGGGGCTCCGAATACACTGTGTGGATCATATGGACTGGAGATGTTAGTGCCATTCTACAGAACGTGATGCTTTAAAAATAACAATCAGCTCCTGTCATTCCCCTACTTAAAACTGTCTGAAGGATTCCCCTCCCATTCCTCACTTTCTTACGAAGCCTTGCATTACTGATGTCTAAATTTTTACCCCCACCCAAAAAACCCGAGCATGCACCCTCATGATAAGCACAATCATTTGGAAATTAAAGACATAGTATTGGCAATAATATAGTAACATTAATTGACTTTAATTTCCTTCTTAAACGTTTAGAGGCAGAAATAAAGGTGGCAAGACATTCGGATATTTTTTTCCTGCACAATTGATCATCATTTGCACCCCGTTTTGAGGCCATACCTCGTCTGGTCTCTGCCTTTCTCCAGCATCATCTTTTTTTCACCATCCCCCCTTTCTTTTCTTTTCTTTTCTTTTTTCTTTTTTTTTTGAGACAGAGTCTCACTTTATCACCCAGTCTGGAGTGCAGTGGCGCAATCTCAGCTTACTGCAACCTTCAGCTCCCAGGTTCAAGCAGTTCTCATGCCTCAGCCTCCCAAGTAGCTGGGATTATAGGTGCACACCACCATGCCTAATTTTTGTATTTTTAGTAGACACAGGATTTCACCATGTTGGCCAGGCTGATCTCAAACTCCTGACCTCAGGTGATCCACCTGCCTTGGCTTCCCAAAGTGCTAGGATTATAGGCATGAAGCCAGTGTGCCCGGCCCGATCACCATCTTATCCCACGCAGACTACACTCCCACCTCACAGCTTCCGTCTGAACTTCCAAGTGCAGCCCAGACTTTGGGACACGCACGATCTGTTTCCTCCACTTAGCATGCTCATCCTCCTGTTTTCACATTGCTGGCTTCTCCTGGTCACACTGGTCTTATTTTCACTGTTGCCTCTTCAGAAGGACCTTCCATGGCCACTCCACATAAAACTGAGATCAGACATCACCACTGACTCAGACCCACTGACTCAGACATCACCCATTTTAATTATCTGAGTAGCGCTTCCCACTGTCTGATGTTTTTCTTATTGGTTTGTTCATCGTCTGCCTCCTCCAGCAGAGAAGAACAGTGCCCACTACAGAGGAAGAGCTGCGTTAACTACTTTTTGGATAAAAACACAAACTGGGCTGGGCGCGGTGGCTCACACCTGTAATCCGAGCACTTTGGGAGGCCGAGGTGGGCGGATCACAAGGTCAGGAGATCGAGACCATCCTGGCTAACATGGTGAAACCCCGTCTCTACTAAAAAACCAAAAAATTAGCCAGGCGTGGTGGCAGGTGCCTGTAGTCCCAGCTACTTGGGAGGCTGAGGCAGGAGAATGGCGTGAACCCAGGAGGCAGAGTTTGCAGTCATCCGAGATCACGCCACTGCACTCCAGCCTGGGTGACAGAGCGAGACTCTGTCTCAACCAAAAAAAAAAAAACAAAAAAACAAAAACACATACTGAGACTCAGAGGGATTAGAACACTTGTCTAGGCCGGGCTGTCAGTTAATGGTAGAGCTAGAATTTGAACCCCCAACCTATATGACCCCGAGTTCAAGGTTCTTTGCTTCATGCCATGCTGCCTCGTTCTTCAGGGGCTGGTGAGAGTGGTTTGAGCCCACACTCTGACAGTTTGAGTCTGAAATCTGTTATGATGTCAGATGACTATGGAATTTGAAAGAAAAAAAAAGTGACTGGCATTTTACGCTCTGTTTCACAGCCAGCCAGTAATGGGAGGTTGGAAAAATTCTGGAGTCTGAAATAATTCGGGCAGGCGCAGCTGCAAATGAGAAAAGTCTGTGGTCAGGAACCGCAGAAGGTGAACACAGCCTGGAGAAATGCTTGCCCACGTGTCATGACGGAGCCCAGAATCCAAGGAAAGGTGCCAGATGTGTTTGTTGAAGGAGAAAGGAGGCTCTTCCATATTTCCTTCCATTCCTTGTGCAATTTTGAAGCATCAAGACCTGGCACCTAGATAGAGAGGTATTGAACACGTATGCTCTTCCTTCCTTTTATTGAGCACCTGCCAGGAACTGAACTCGAATTATTTCTGTTAGCAGTTTCTGGAAATCCAGCTAGCTGGTCCTTCCTCTGCCCAGAAGGTCCTGTACCCACTCGTTTATGCTGAGGGGGTGGGGGGAAAGCAGAAAGGAGGATGAACCCCTGAGGCCCTGTGATCTTTGAAGAATAAGTGGTTCAACTATTTGGATGCCTAGTTAGGTATGTTTGTTAAGAACCCCCATCACCTCCCTGTCTTACTTCTTCTCTTTCCAGGAGTAACTCACTTACAGTTGAACTAGAAAGCAGTTGGTTGTCTGGCCCTGTCGGTGTTTCCATCCTATTTTCACACCATGTCCTCTATGTTTTGTTTTGTTTTGTTTTTAAGAGACAGGTTCTCACTCTGTCACCCAGGCTAGAGTGCAGTGGCACAATCAAGTGGTCCTACTGCCTCAGCCTCCCAAATAGCTGTGACTACAGACGAGTGCCACCCTGCCTGCCTAATTTGTAAAAAATGTTTTGTAGACATGGGGGTCTCACTATATTGTCCAGGCTGGTCTCAAACTCCTGGCCTCAAGTAATCCTCCTACTTCGGCCTCCCAAAGCAATAGGATTATAGGCCTGAGCCACCGTGCCCAGCCACCCCATGTCCTCTTAATGCAAGGTGGGTTGCTCCCTTCTTCCCTTTCTGTTGAGAACAGGATCCCTAGTGATGAATAAACAGGCAGAATAAAGAGGATCAAATTTGACAACTGAAGGCAAGGAAATTAGCAACTGAATTTTCCCTGCCTGGATCTTCTTCTTTCACATCCTGTTATCAAAACAATATTGATGGTGTTGTGTTGAAAGGAGCTTTCCTCATTCATTCATCCAAGCGTAGGTCTACTCATTGATTGGTTAAAAGCACAACCTTTGGAGTCAAACAGAACCACATCTGCCACTGGCTGGCCTTGGGACCTGTGTTAGTATCCTAGAGCTGCCATAACAAAATACCACAAACTGGGTGGCTCAGCATAGCAGAAACTTCTCTGAAGGCTGTGGATCCTTCCTCACCTCTTCCAGCTTGACTTACGGCCTCATCACCCCAGTCTCTCTCTCTGTTTCTCATCTGCCTTCTCCTCTTCTGTCTCTTTGAAGGACACTTGTCTTTGGACAGTATCTTTGTAATTCCCCTGAGTAATCCAGGGTGATCTCATCTCAAGATCCTTGACTACATCTTCCAAGTCCCTTAAATGGGACTCTGACCACCATTTAGCCCACTAAACAACCTCAGGCAAGGTATTCAACCTCTCTGTGCTTTGGTGGTTTTAGCTGTAAAATGGAGATGCCTGTACTATGTATCCCATAGGGAGAATAAGTAGAAGGCTCTTTCAGTGTCCGCGCATAGCGTGTGTACCATCAACAGCAGATACTCTCGTTTACTGAGTATCCGCCCTGTGCTCAGACATTGTGCTCGGCTCACACTGCATACCCTGATGAGCTGAGTCCCACGCCCCCTCTGATATAGTCTGCAGAACCTGTGTTTAATTCCTGTGTGCATCTGAGGTCTACCCAGTGATGGGAGTGCCCAGCAACTCTGCAAAGCCCAGTTTTCCTACAGATAGAGAATGACCCATGGCCCCACCAGTAGGGAGAAGTTTGGAGGCAATTCTAGAAAGTTTCTCAGCTTATTCCAAGATATCTTTCTGGCAATTTTTGGGACAGAAGAAACTAGCAGCTGTGTGATGGTTAATACTGAGTGTCAATTTGATTGGATTGAAGGATGCAAAGTAATGATCCTGAGTGTGTCTGTGAGGGTGTTGCCAAAGATTAACATTTGAGTCAGTGGGCTGGGAAAGGCAGACCCACTCTTAATCTGGGTGAGCACCATCTAATCAGCTGCCATTGTGGCCAGAATATAAAGCAGGCAGAAAAACCTTGAAAAGGCTAGACTGGCTTAGCCTCCCAGCCTATATCTTCCTGCCATGCTGGATGCTTCCTGCCCTTGAATATCAGACTCCAAGTTCTTCAGCTTTGGGACTCGGACTGGCTTCCTTGCTCCACAGCTTGCAGATGGCTTATTGTGGAACCTTGTGATTGTGTGAGTTGATACTACTTAATAAACTCCCCTTTATATATACATCTATCCTATTAGTTCTGTCCCTCTAGAGAACCTTGACTAATACAAGCTGGTTCTTAGAAGTCAAGCTAGACCTGCATCCTGTCCTCACTCCAGCCCCCGCCCACCCGGCCTAGCCACCGTGGTCTTTTCTCAGTATTTGGAATTGACAAGGACACTTCTTATCCACCACACAGTAGGTGTTCCACAGAGGACAGGGCTGTGAGCATCGTGAGAACAGCAGCATGTTGCAGCCCAGAAACTGGGCATCCGAGAAGGGAGTTGGTCTGATAGAGAGCTGGCAGGAGTGCCTGTCCCTTCTTTGCAGTTCTCTTGGGTGACCTTGAGCAGGACCCCACGCTTCTCTAAGACTCAGATATTCAGTTAGAGTTTGATGGGGTTGATTTAGAGCAGTTTTCCAACCTAAAAAACAGAACAGTAAGACTTGCTTTAAAATCTTTCCCCAAATCCCATTTTATGTAACTCAAATATCTGCTGAGGGCTCCCTGTCCTCAGTCCTACCCCCATGAAAGTCCAGTGGCTTCCCTAGGATTTTTTTCAAGTATCCCTACTTGCCCAGGTAGCAGATGGCCTGATAATTTAATGCAGTTCAAAGGAGCAGGTTGCTGGAATTTAATTAAGAAACAAACACTTTGAGAATGCTTGCTCTCGGAGACAGACTTGAGGGCTGGTGATCAGGGTCATGAGGTTGCATACCCCCAGGGGAGTTTATTAAGTAGTATCAACTCACACGATCACACGATGGGCCAGGGGGCCCATTCACAGCAGAGACCAGGGGAACCAGCTGGGTGGAATGAGGCCCACATGGCTGTGTGCAGTGGCCTGTGGCCTATGAGGGAGACATGTTTGTTCTGTGACCTTCTCCTCTTGCATTCTATCCCTCCAGGCACTGACCTGCTTGGTCTATGCAAGTGGAGGCACTTAGAATAAGCCCAGACTCCTTTTCATGGCCTGAGAATCCTTCCATGATCTGGCCTCTGCCTACCTGCCTCTCCAGACCCTCCCAGGACCAGTCAATTGATTCCTGCCTCTGGATGTTTGCAGTTGCTGTTTGATCTGCTTGGATCATTCTCTCCAACCCCTAATATTCCCATGACCACTTCACTCTCCTCATTCAGGTCTTCAGGGTAAATGCTACCTCCTCTGAGACAACTGTTTGGAGCACTTTATCTACAGCCGCTCTCTGTCTCCTGTTACCCCCAGCTGCTTAACCCCTCTGTGCCTTGGCTTCTCACCTATAAAATAATGGCACTGTACCACATAGGATGGTTATTAGGATGGAATGAGTTAATACAGGAAGAATACTTAGACCTGGCATAGGAAGTACTCAATGAATGTTAGTTATTTACATGATCGTCCTCATCGTTAATTTCAGCCCAGACTTGCTAACCTTGATTCGAAGTTTCAGACAGCTTTCTTACACACATGCCACAGGAACCAGAGTTAGGTGAAGAGCATGCCTAGCAGAGGGAGCAGCATGAACCAATGCCAGACACAGCACTGTGACCTGGGAAAGCCCAGGCGGAGTGGTATGGATCAAGTGTGATGTTTGAGGAATGAAAAAGGAAATGGTGGTGGAGGAGTCACTAGAAGACCTTGTAGGCCAAGTTGAGAGGTTGGCAGTGGGGAACCAGTGAAGGGTTTTCAGCAGATGTGCACGTTGGAAAGATGGCCCTGCACCTTTTTCCCCCACATGAGAGTCAAACCCAAAGCAAGGGTCCTCGTTACTCCTCTGAAACTGCTCTCTCAGGGACCTCAGTTTATACATCCAGTGGGGGGATTTCCGATGATGTCCTTCTTGATCTTTCTGATCCACTTGAGAGTTGACCACACCATCTCTCCTAAACCCTTCTGCATTCTTGGTGTATTAGTCCATTTTCATACTGCTATGAAGAAATACCTGAGACTGGGTAATTTATAAAGAAATAGAGGTTTAATGGACTAACGGTTTCACATGGCTGGGGAGGCCTCACAATCATGGCGTAAGGCAAAGGAAGAGCAAAGGCATGTCTTACATGGCAGCAGGCAAGAGAGCATGTGCAGGAGAACTGCCTTTATAAAACCATTAATCACATCAGACTTATTCACTATCATGAGAACAGCACGGGTAAAACCCACCTCCATGATTCAATTACCTCCCATCAGGTCCCTCCCATGACATGTAGGGATTATGGGAGCTACAATTCAAGATGAGATTTGGGTGGGGACACAGCCAAACCACATCATTTGGCTTCTTTGATATGTTACTAGATCTTCTGAGAGGCAGCACATTGTGCTGGAAACAGCCCTGACTTTAGGCCTGGATTAGAATCACAAGCTCATCACTGCCTTAGTTGTGGGACTCAGGCAGTTTACTCGACTCTCACCTTCAGAAGCTTTTCTGCACCCTGGGGATTAAAAGACCCAGCTGAGTATTGACTTTAAGTATGTAGAGGACACTACCCCATCCCACTGCTTCCTTCTGTCTCCTGCTTTCTATTTTTCTTCCTGCCCCTAAATGTAGGTATTTTCCAAGGGAGCTGCCCGAATCATTACTATTCAGCTGACACAAGCCTTGGTTCCAAATTTTCGTATCTCTTCTACCAACTTTCTAAGCTGCTATAAAAGAGTAGAGAGGTTTCAGTAGAGAGGAAGTCTACTGAAGGATTATTGTTTGAGGCTTTTCTTTTTCCACATACATTTCTCAATGTGCTGAGTCCATCGAGAAAAATTTTGTCTCCAAGAGAAGGTGCAAGAATAGGCAAGAAACACAGTCCTACTGAGAGGCTTTTTAATTAGCCTCATACATGGATTGATTTTTCTTTTCCTGTTTAAATTGAACATCTCTGTAGTTTTAGAGCAAGTTGCCACTTTCTCCAAATTGCATGAGGTAAAGAAAAAGGAGAGATCTCTTACTAAGTGAAGTAGACAGAAGGGATTTCCTTTAAATACCCACAGCATGTGGACTTCTCTGCTGGGACCTTCCACAGCTGAGAGGGATGGCAAGTACTGACCAGATAATATATTGGTGCCAGAAGGGAGCACCCGCTCTGTGCCTCTTTAATGACGAGAAAGAGAATCTGCTTAGACTTTCTTAGAATTTAAGGCAAAGAGAAAAAGCCTGCAAAGCTCTTCTGCTAAGAGAAAATATAAAAAGTGCTGAAATGCTTCAGAGAAAAGGAAATCATGCATTTCTAGGCCTAGCACTGAATTGTTCGGTAAACGATATAAGCCACCTTTGACAGGGATCCACTTTATTTCTTCTCTGGAACCCCACTATACAGAAATAAAAGTTGGGCTGCTCAGTCAAAGCAGGGAAGTAGGCTCAAAGTACCCCCTGCACCTTCCACTTCAGCCTAGAGGTGAGCTGATCTTTGAAGACCATGGATCTTATCCAATCTCTTCATTGTGCAGATGGAGAAACTGATGGACCAGAAAGGCCTCCATTTGCCCAAGGCCGGTAATTACATATTTAGCATTTACTCAGGCTCTCGACAAATACTTACTGAGCACCTATGGTGTGCCCGGCACTCTTCTGGACACTGAGCTACAGCAGTGAACAAGAGACAGAGTCCTTGGCCTTAGGGAACTTATACTCTAGTGGGGAAGACAAAGTACAAAGAAAAAAATATATAATGTAATGTCAGGTAATAGAGAATGCTATAGAGAAAAGTAAGGCTGGGAGGTAGATAGGTTTGGGGAGCTACTTTCAATGGGATAGTCAAGGAGGGGTCTCGAGGAGGTAAAATTTGAGCAAAGAGAGGGATCCAGGAAGATACTGGGGGAGAGGAATCTAGATGGAGGAAGGAACAAGCGTGAAGTTCCTAACGTGAGAATGGACATGATATAAGCAAGGCCAGCATGGCCAGGGCTGAGTGAGCGAGGACAAGAGTGATGGAAGATGGGTCAGAGAGGGAGATGGGCCAGATCTGCAAGGCCTTACAGGCCATGATGAGGCCCTACAGGTTGCAGAAAGTCTTTGGATTTTATCCAAAATGGAATGGGAGCCCACTTTGAATGCATGGTTCCAAGCAGAAGAGTGACATGGTCTGCATTAGGCTTTAAAGGAATAATTCTGCCAGTCTGCTAAGTGGAGAATAGGCTGTAGAAAGATAAGAGGGAAACAGTGAGACCAAGAGGAGACTTTCACAGTTGTTTAGGTGAGAGATCTTGATGGCTTGGACCTTGATGGCAGCAGTGGAGGTGATGAGAAGTTGGCAAGATTTGGGATCTATTTTGCAGGCAGATCTGCCAAGATTTGCTAACAGATTGAATGAGGAGATAACTTCTTATGCCTCTTTTGTGCAAAGCACTATACTAGGTTGTATTAATTAGGACTCTTGCTTATAAGAGCAGAAACCCAACTCACACTGGCTCCTGTAACTGAACAGTCAAGCCATAGATGAGTTTCAGGCATAGTTGGTTCCAGGATTGCAAATTATATCTTCAGAATTTAGCCTTCTCTCTTATCTTGGTTCCATTTCTCACATGTAGCCCCCAGCAGCTCTAAGCTGACACAAAGCTTATGGATATCAATTGCCATGGGGAAAGAATATTTCTTCCTCTGTAGTTTCAACAGAACTGATGGTTCATCTACCTTATGTCACCTGCCCTTTTCTGACACAATCACTCTGTCCAAGAAAATAGAATACACAGCTTGACCAAGCCTTCTTGTGTGCTCAATCTGGAATCGGGAGTGGTGGCAGAGAAGTGTCCCTTCCCCCCTAAAGTTGTGCATTACTAGGAGGGAGAAAAACGAATACTATGTAGGCAAAAATAATCAATGTATACTACCTGAGGATAATAAGAATTTTTTCAGTAAGTGAGAATTCTGCCTTCTCATTTTTCTTGTCACAAAGTATGCTTTCACATAGACATAAAATGTAATTGTAGCAAAGAGAACTACAATGTGCTTGATACCCATTTTCAGAGTGCTTCGCCACACATTATCCAGCTGCAGAACACAATATCTCCATGCCAAGAAAAGGAAGGTGAACCTGAAAAGCTGACAGTCACATGTTCTCTAACCACCTGAAGAGCGCCGAGAGAGCGGAAAGTCGTACAATATTTCTCCCATTCTGACAGGAGAGCACACTGTATCCAGCTATTGTGTAAGGAGGATGGAGAAGTGGGACATTGATGGTGCAGGGTAGTGTGGTGTGTGGGGCCGGGAGGAGAGAGGTTGGTGATGAGAAAAAGCAGGGGACGTTGCACAGAGGTCCCGATTTGGAGCCCGTGATGCCAAATGACCCCGGACATCAGGCTTTCTGCTAAAAAAGGATAGCTGAGTCACACTGAATTCTTCAGACAAAAGTTCGGTGACAAGCTGATACCACTCCAGGCCTGTCCCTCAGCAGTGTGGGCTGTTTGGCCTTGAGAATGCAAGCCAGACTCATTTAAAGAAACACTGAGAAGACGCTGGTTTTGCTTCATTGAAGTAACAGTTCCTCCACTGCCTCTCTTGCTTTCAGTGACATCTGCTCACTTCCCTGAGTTGTTTTCTTTGGATAGTTTTGTACTCGCCTGAGTTTTGTTTGCCTCTGGGGCTGATTTAGTCTTGTCAGTTAAGAAGATTCCCAAAGCCCCAAATTTGCCCATGAAATTGTTAACTTGCATCTTCCTACCCACCATGGCACCATAAGCTGTGCCACGTGACGTGGGAGGACTCAGCTAATGCCATTACCTTGAGAAGCCAGAGCGGGCACTTAAGTGGTGTGAAAAACAACAATAACAACAACAAAAAACAAATAAAAAACCAGTTCAGATTCTCCACCCTGGGGTCGTCTCCCTGGTTGCCTTATCAGTGGCGGCTTCATCCTGGAGACCCTGGGGTCTAATTCAGGTTCAGCGCTTCTCCAGTGCATCCTTGGAAATTCGAAGTGTTTACTAGGAAAACAGTGTCCCCTGCCTTTTTCTCCTTTCTCTACCCCTCACCCACTGCAGGTAAACATCAAGGTGGCAGAATTGCTGCTCTGTGGTCCATTCAGGCCCATATTCCTTCTCCCTTGGAGATGCGGAGTGGATTCAGGATCGAGAGTAGAGAGGAAGATGCAGTGAAAGAATTTAAAAGGCTGCTTGGTTTAATGAAAAGCCCTGAGGCTTTGGAATCAGCCAAGGATGGGTTTGAGCCCCAGCTCTGCTACTTATTAGAGGTGTGGCGTTGAATGCGTGGCTCCATCTTTCTGAGTTTCCATTTTCTCAGCTGTAGACTGGGAATGACATGCACTTTATGAGGCGCTGTAAGGAAAAAAGGAAGCAAGATTCAAAACTCTTTTCAGCCCAGACTCCTCTCCTGACCCGGACCTGTATACCACCCAGCTGTTGCTGGAAGGGTCCACCTAGATGACCCTCAGAACCCTAAAACCTAGCACTCATCTCCCCACATTGCCACACACCAAGCTAGCTCCTCCCAGCTCCTCACCTGAACTCCTGCATATCTGCCACTTTCACATGCAGGGTGAATGGGCCACACCTGTTAGGTTTGCCTGATTAACGTATTTATGGCCAGTCCTCCCTCTGTGTTCCTCTGCTCCTGCCTTGGCCCTGTCCCTCCTAGTAGCTGTTTAACTGGTCTCCCCACTCCAGTGGTCCATGCTGCGGACACAACATCTTTTCTAAAATCCAGACCCGGTCATCTCACACCCTCGATTGCCTGCCATGGCTCCCATTACCTAAGCATAGTGCCCCAAACTCCTTAGCAGGCCAGGCCCTGTCTGCCTTCCCGGCTTTATCTCTCGACAGTCCACGGCCCTGCCATGCTGACCTCATGGTTCGTGCTTCCATGCGTTTGCCAATGCCAGCCCCTCCACCGGAGTGCCATTTTCCCTTTGTCTCCTGGATTGCACACGTAATACTTCCTTATTTTTCAAAATTAGCTCAAGAATCACCTCCTCTATTATCTAAACATTAAAAGGAATGAAGTCCTGATACCTACCATATGGATGAATTAAGCAACGACTTAATTGGAACAGATTTCCTCGTGGGGTGAGGAAAATGTTTTGGAATTAGATAGGGTGAGGATTGCACAAAACTGTGAATGTACTAAATGCCACTGGACTGTTCACCTTAAAAGGGTTAATTTTTGTATTATATGAATTTTGCCTAGATTAAACAAACTCAAAGAATTGCACCTTAAAAGGGTTAATTTTGTATTATATGAATTTTGCCTCGATTAAACAAACTCAAAGAATTGCTCCTTTTGTAAAGACTTTCATGGACCTCCCGGGTGAAAACCAGACCGCTTTTTTAATGGTGGCCCCATGCCTACCATATTTCATTCAGATCTTATCAGATCACTCCCAGAACTTCACTACACTCATTTATTTCCATGCCTGTGACCTCAGCGGCCTATGAGCTCCTTAAGCTCCATCTTCTGCAGCTAGCACACAGCCAGGCACGTGGTGATGCTCAGTTGGTGCCAATCCTCCCCTACCCTTGTCTTTCTGGGAGGTTGTAACCTTTCAAGTCCCACATTCCGGAGAAGGGGGAAAGCCTCCGCCCAGTTGGGTTCGACCATCCATCACAGCCTTCTGAGTCGTTTGGAGTTCAGCCTTCTGCAGATCTGGATCTGTTCTGCGGCTGCAGAAGGCATTTGCATTTCTAGCACGGGCTTCCTGGCCTCCCTCCCTCCCACCCCCAGCAAGGGGGACTCACAGAGCTCTGGCCTAGTTGCATAAATGCTGGCATCTCCTTTTCGACTCCTCTCCTGGGTGTTTCCTTTTTATTTACTATTCTCTCCAATTTTGTGCCATCAGCACTTCACAGCGGTGCCGTGTCCCTCTTTTTGGAGCAGTTTAGAATGATTAAGGAGAAGTAGTGGCCCGCTGGCCCCATTGTGTCTAGGCAGGCCCAAGGTAGATCGATGCGGACAAGGAGGGGAGGGGTGGACTGCAAGCCTGCAACAGTGGCTGTGAGCCTGCTGTGAGTCAGTGCAGAGTCCAGTCCATTGGGCTACCCTCTGCATCCCTGATGGGACACAGCCCAGGAATCTGTGCATGGACGGTTCTAGCCCGAGGCCTGGAGTGGGCTCCCTGGCTGCTGTGGCAGGGTCACGATTGAGGGTGCTGCTGGCCTCTCTTCCTGCTCACTCAACCCGACTCCTCTCCCCTTCCTTTCTGGAGTCACCCCAGCAACATCCAGATGTCCTCTGCAGCGCCCCACCTGGGTCTCTTGCACATCTTGACCACGTTTGGGTTTACTGATTAGCTCATTGGCATGCACTGGCCTTGCTGAGAGTCAGGCTGTGAAGAAAGGCAGCCTTTATGGAGGGTGAAGGTCGGCACTGCCTTGACACCAGCCAGCAAATGTCCTGCACCTCAGCCTGGCCTCCCCTCTGCTGCCATCTGCCCAGCCACCCAAGCCATATCTCTGCCTCTCCCCTCCCCTCCTCTCCCACCTCTGCCAAGTCCTGGGGATTCTGTCCTCTTAAGTCCTCTCTATTTCATCCACCTTCCCCACGCCCACTGCTACTGCCTTCCCTTGAGTCACCATCACCTGTGACCTGGCAGTAGCCCCCTTATTCTCCTGCTTTTTTCAATTTCATCCATTTTCACCCCCCACTGCCCCAAGAGCCATTGTATTAGTTGTCCTGTTGCTGCTATAGCAAATTACCACAAACTTTGTGGCTCAAAGCAACACAGATGTCTTCTCCTATGGTCATGGAGGTCAGAAGCCCAAAATGAGGCTTCTGGGGCTAAAGTCAAAGTGGCAGCAGAGCTGGCTCCTTTTGGAGGCTCCAGGGGAAACCCTTCCTTGCCTCTTCCAGCTTCTAGAGGCTGCTGGCGTTCCTTGGCTTGTGGGTGCACCACTCCATTCTCTTCTTCCATCATCACGTTGCCTTCTCTCTGACTTCTGACCCTCCTGTGTCCCTATTTTTTTTTTTTAAAGAAACAGGATCTTGCTCTGTTGCCCAGGCTGGAATGTAGTGGCACAATCATGGCTCACTGCAGTCCTGAATTCCTGGGCACAAACCACCCTCCCGCCTCAACCTCCCGAGTAGTTGGGACAACAGATGTGTGCAACATGCCTGGCTAATTTTTTATTTTTTTGTAGACATGGGGTCTTGCTATTCTGAAGCGATTCTACCACCTCCCAAAGTACTGAGATCATAGGTGTGAGCCACGGTGCCTGGCCCCGTGTCCCTCTTAAAAGCACACTTGTGATTACCTTGGGCCTACTCAGATAATACAGGATAATCTTCCCATCTCAAGATCCTGAATTGATCACATCTGCAGAGTCTCTTCTGCCATGTAAGGTGACACGAGTTCCGGAGATTAGTTCATCATTGGGGTGCCATTACTCAGCCTGTCACAGCCATTTTCCAAAATACTCGCTACTTCTCTCATTGGAAATCTATGATGGTTCTCAGTGGCTTATGATCAAAGTTTAATGCTGACAGTCAAAATGGATTGAGCATTTGCCACATGCATCTGTGACAGTGGGTGAGGTGGTATGAGCTCATGTGTTCCCTGGATGCTGACCACGTCAAAATCTGGGAGCCATTTCAGGGCTTAGCCTGGTGTATTCCCAGCATGTTAGCACCTTTGCACACAAGTCAGAATCCCCCAGAACAGCCTTAAACCCCTTGCCCTCCTTGTTTCCACCCCATCTCTTCATGCATCCCAGGTCCAGCCCTGCCAAGCCACTTGCTGCCTCCCAAAACCCAGATCCTTGCTCTTTGACTCTCGCAGCATCTCTCGCAGTGTCTGGCACACAGCAGTCAGTAGGTGCTAAATAGATGCTTGTTGAATGGCCGGTTGAAAGACGGAAGAAATGGACAAATGAATAAAAGGAGTAAGGAGGACCATCTTACCTGGCTAAGCCCTGAAAGGGCTCCTAGATTTGTACATGGTCAGCATCCAGGATCACATTGTCTGACACCATCTCATGCACCATAACATATGCTGCCAGTTCCCCAGCATGTCCTTGGCCATCCCCTGTATCTTTCTGCCTTGGATGTCCTGCGCTGGGTGTCCTCGGGCCCCTGGAGCATGTTCAGCCTCACCTGGGCAGGCTCGAAGTATTGGGAAGTTAATACCCCAGGAGCACCCCTCCACCAATGAAGGATGAGAGTTAAGGAATAAACATCCCAGCATCCGCACCCTCACCTCCTTGGTGGGACAGTTCTGAGGGGTGCTCCACAGCCTCTCAGAGGGTCCCAGCAAGACTGAGCCCCAATACTGATAGTGGTGACCTTCTCATTAAGGCATCCTTGATTAGCTCTCTGCTCTTTCTCTTGCACTCCCCACTCCCTTGCTGTGCCTTCCAGATCAAAAACTCACACCCAAATCCCTGCCCCAGGGTTTGCTTTTGGGGAAAGTCCAAACCAAAATTCCACACACTGTGAAGAGGCAAAATCCAATTAAAATAGTAAAGTCTAACATTTATTGAGCGCCTGCTCGGTGCCAGGCACCATGATAGGCCAGCAGCACTCATCACGTCACTTAATCCTCACAGCATCCCAGTGAGGTGGGTGCTGTTATCATTCCTCTTCTACAGATGAAAAAATGGAGGCCGAGAGAGGCGATGAGGTTTGTTCAAAGGCACGTAGCTGCCATATTGCTTCACCAAGCTGCCAGTCTAAGCATCTAGGGCAGGTAGGGGAGGAAGGTCCAGGGGAAAGAGAGGGAGAGAGGAAAGGAAGCATCCTTAAATTAGGAGGACTTATTCTGTGAGGTGAGTGTGAAGGTTGGGGCTTGTTTCTCTGGCTTAACGCACAGAAAGGGCTGGGCTTCTGTTAGCAGCAGCTGGCAGTCATCCATTCTCTCCTTGTCTGCTCTGCTTCTGAGTTGAGTCAGTTCTGTTCCAGCTTGGGCAGAGCCTGCGAAATGGGTAGGACCAACTGCCAAGCTGACCCTTGGCTATAGCTGTCCCAGGGCTTGCATATAGGTAGCCCACTATATCTTTTGCCTCTGAGCTTGAGATGAAAAGCCACACTGCCATCAGCCTGGAAAACTGGTCGACCACACTTCTCCACCCATGTCAATTTAAAATTTTCATTTTCTTTCCTGCTCAGCTCTCTTCACTGGGATGTAGGGAAATCGAGTGTGCAGTGAGTCACAGCTGTCACATTTGCTCACCTGAGCCAAATGGTTCCTCCCACTATGGGCTGGGCTCTTGGGCATTTGTCCTCACCTGCCAGGTTCGAATTGCAAGGTCAGCTGCACAGAAGCTGCTGATTTCTTGAAAGTCTACTAGCTGCCAGTGGGTGAATGGTGGGTTCTGAGAGGTTTGACTCAATGGATTCGTTTTTTCCAGGGCTCTGCACACAAGATAGTCTGCTTTATGAATGCGTAGCTCTGGTTTTAATTCACAGATATGCATGGTCCAAATCAGCCATAATACAGAAAAAACAATGTTAACCTGTCAGTGTTCTGTGGATAGGCTTTGCAATGTCTGACATTGGTATCCATTGCGGATGTGACCTTTTGAGATACAAGAGTGGCTGTAACAAGCATAGCAGGCAGCACTTGAGACAGACTTTGCAGCCTTACCTCTTGTAAACATTGCATCAACTTATTTTTAAATAGCATGTTTTATGTTCTAATTATTTACTAATAAGCATGAAGAACAGATACCACAAACACCAAGATAATCACCTTTGGTATTTGTGTGTGAACCTTTCTGGTCTGTTTTCTATGCTTAAAGCTATAATTTACAAATTCATATTATGCTATGCATACTGTTTGTGTTGTTCTTTTTTCAGTTGGTAGTATATCATGACCTCTTTCTTGCAATAAGTATTGTTCACCTAAAATATGATTTTAAAATACTGTCTTATATTCCATCTCTCTCCTAGAAAAATCATAATGTATTTACCCAGTCCCCTTTTGTTGGACATTTAGATTGTTACTGCTTTTGTGCTTTTATAAATAGCATCATGTTGAATATTTTTGAACATGACATTTGCCCAGGCATCTCAGATTACTTTCTGAAGACATTTCTAGGTGTGCAACTACTGGATTAAAATGTGTGAAAAACACCTTTGCTTTTGATGTTTGTTGTTTCAGTCTTACTCTTGAAAATTCTGTACAATTTATACTCTAATAATCAGTGTTTAAGAATACTCATTTTCCCACACTCTGGGCTTTCAAGGTTGACTATCACCACACCTACATATAATCATGATTTGGGCCCCTTCTTTCTAATAGTTGTCTTTCATTTATCCATCTGTCTATCCATCCATCCATCCATCCCTTTCTCAATGTATTGGCTGTACCTTCCAGAATAGTGTTAAAAAATAATGGCGATACGTCCCTATTTCTTGTGCCTGACTTTAGTGGAAATATCTCTAGTGTTTCACCAGTAAGTATGATGTTCATTATTAGAGAGATATTCCCATAATATTAATGTGTTGTGCTCTTCATTTTCCAAATATTAAAGCAGATTATGAAATACCTTCTGTCATATTCAAAGATAATTGCTCATCTCCTTTGATCAGTATGATTGAACTATAGTATTAATTTCCTAATATTAACCACTTTTTATTATTAGAACAAACTCTTCTTAGTCAACACTTACAATTTTTAAAACACACCACTGCATATGATTTAAAGATTATGTTTACTTTATAAAATAAATGGAAATCTTTCTGGCTCTCTATTCACAGAAATACTCATCAGAAACATGAGAACAGGCACATGTTTGTGCTTTTTCCAAGTATTTCTAGTAAATGCATCAGGGTCTTGTGTGACCTGGATGAATCTAAGGTGAAGCCTGTTAGACCCAGGTGGGGGTTGTGATTCTGTGCTGAGGAAAGGTCTCATTCAATTTGATTTCTATTCTTGTTAAATGCTTACTAGTCAGTGGCAAAATACAAATGAAAACACTAATTCCATTCCATAAGCAGGCTTGGCTTAGCCACCTCTGCACTCCCAGGAGGTCTGATACATAGTAGGTACTTTAAAAAGTCAATCCAGGCCAGGCATGGTGCCTCACACCTGTAATCCCAGCACTTTGGGAGGCCAAGGCAGGCAGATCATGAGGTCAGGAGTTCGAGACCAGCCTAGCCAACATGGTGAAACCCTGTCTCTACCAAAAATACAAAAATTAGCCGGGCGTGGTGGCGCATGTCTGTAATCCCAGCTACTCAGGAGGCTGAGGCAGGAGAATTGCTTAAACCTGGGAGGCGGAGGCTGCAGTGAGCCGAGATTGCACCATTGCACTCCAGCCTGGCCAACAAGAGCAAGACTCTGTCCCCACTACCTGCCCCCCAACCCGCCCCCAAAAAAAGTTAATCCAAAGAACTGCAAACTGTGACTTTTGTGGGGTGGGGGCAGCATGTATGTTAATCAGGGCCATGTGGCCAAACACATCCCTAGCATAGGGTAAATGTACCTAATAGCAGTAACTTTAGCATACCCTGAGGATGACCCTGTATGGCAGATGCACCTGAATGTGTGTTCCCAGCTAGGGAATCCGGGAGTGGCTAAACTGGAGATTTCTTCCGTGTCTATAAGGAACATCTGAGGCCCCGGCCTGGCCCATGGAACATGGGCCGTCCAGGGAATTGAGGCCCTGAGTTTGGAGGGGGTTAAATGAAGCTTGCAGGTGGAGGTCATTAAGGGGAGGGTGTTAAGTGAAAATGCTTTATTTACTGCATGCTGTTTGCAAGAGGTTGCAGTTTTTCTGCCCAGCAGACTGCTGCTTGGCTATGTGGTTATGTTGTCCAGCCCACAGCCACAGGGCCATTTCTGTGTATAAGGAGGTTTTCCTGTCTAACCCTATTGAGGTTAATATGGGTTTGGCACAACACAGAGCGTGTATGACCTCCCTCCACCCACTTCTTCCTTCCTGGTGTAGCCAGGTGATACTGACGGTGGAAAGCCCTAAAGGTCAGAGGTTACTCTGAGGCCTGAGGACACTGATGGAATTGGGAGAGAAGGAAAGAGGGAAATGGGTTATGAGCTGATTTTGTGTAAAGACACTGTGGTACATTTTTACCTCTCCAGGTCACCATAAAGTTGTTGAGTCCTCAGTGAGACAGGCCTGTCAGCTCCTTCGAAGAAACCAACCTCCCTTCTCTACCTTAGGGATGCCCTGGCTTTCCTGAAGTCTTCTTTGAGGACCTACTAAGTGTTTAGAGCTGGTTCCCAGTGCACTGAAAGTAGCAGATATCGGCAGATATGGGCCATTTTTTCATTTGACAAATATTTATGGTGGTGCCAATGCCTAGCTTCATGGCTTGGGACAGAGGAGGTGTCTAATAAGAGATGTTGAAAGGATGAATGAATGGGAGTTTACTCTGATTCAGGCCATGGGCCAGTGAACAACAGTACAGGTCAACAAGAACAAGAAGAATGTGTTTCTCTAAGTGTGTACTATGGGGAAGTTGCTAAAAATGCAAATTCCTGGGTTCCGTACAGACTTCCAGTGTCAGAATCTGTATAGGAGAGGCTCAGTTATAGGCATTTTATAACAAGCTTCCCCCGAGGTCCTAAGGCACGTTTCAATTTGAGACCTATGCTCTGGTTGATCATTCTTAATGAGATTGTGTTGTGAAAAGCTTCCTTCTCCACAGCCCACTCATTAACAAGCACACACCTATTTGCCTGCTGCTTCTTCACGGCAGGGCAGGGTTAACACATTCAAGACAAGAAGAGCAGAGGGAGGAGGCAAGGGGGTTTGTTGGATTTATTCAAACCATAAAGATGAGTTATAATTTGGAATTGTAATTACCCAAGCAGCTATTGGGAAAAGAGTAAAGCATGACATGGGCGTTCCAGAGCTTGCAGAGCTTGACAAGCAAGATGGCCCTGGGAACAGAAGAACCACTGAGGAAGGAGCAGCCCCCATGGGAAGGGAAGTGGATTTGCTGAGTGCCACTCTGTGTGTGTCATGTATGTTCTCCTCTCTGCATCCTCACAACAGCCTTCAGCAGGGTAGGCCATTGTCTTAGGTTGGTTTTGCCCCAGAAGCAGACTCTAAGCAAAGAGGTAAGCTCTAGAATTATGTGGGAGGTGATGGTAGAGGAGTGGGGAAGTGAGTCAAGAAAACTAAGATAGCCAATAAAGGGGTGCTAGCAAGCCAGCTGGCTTGCTTATAGTTCTGGCCGCTATAACAAAGTACCATTGACTGGGTGGCTTATAAACAACAGAAACCTGTGTTACACAGTAATGGAGGCTGGAAGTCCAAGATCAGGGATCGGTCGGGTTCTAGCCAGGGCCCTCTTCTAGGTTTCAGCCCGCCAACTTCTTGTCCTGCCCTCACATGATGGAAGAGCTAAAGAGCTCTCTGGGGTACATTTTATGAGGGCTCCATGCTCATGACCTGATCACCTGCTAAAGGCTCCATCTCCTCACACCATCACATTGGGGGTTAGAATTTCAACATGTGGAATTTGCAGGACACAAGCATATTTGAACACTGACCACCATGGGTGACTGAAGCTTATTCTCACGAGGGAAACTGGTAGCCAGTGTAGAACACATGTCTCAGAGTTATCCCACCTGTAGGGCAAGACAGCTGGGATATGTATACACCAGCTTCCATCAGTCTATGGTTGGGAGCTGCCCCTAGTAGGCACTTCCAGCCTGCCACACAAAGTGGGCTCTGGTGGCACAAGAAGGCTGGTAGGTAAAGAAATGCAGGTGCTGGCAGTAGGAGGTTAGCCGGCATGCACTGAAGTGGTAAGTCAAGGGCACGTGGGTGAGACGCCCACAGCGTCTGCTACAGCCTTTCTCTGTGAGCCCTTGAGGGAGGACTTTTGTCTTGTTCTTTACATTCATAGCGCTCATCACATACTCAGATGCTCCATCGAAATAGTGAAAGCAAACCTAGGAGCTACAGGCTAACTATAATTCAATGTCCGAGAACTATTTCTGCATTAAGAGTAAAGGCTGGGCTGGGCGCAGTGGCTCACAGCCTGTAATCCCAGCACTTTGGGAGGCTGAGGCTGCTTTAGTCCAAGACTTTGAGACCAGCCTGGGCAATGAAGTGAGACCCCGTCTCTACAAAAAAATTTAAAAATTAGCAGGTCATGGTGGTGTTCACCTGTGGTCCCAGCTACTTGAGAGGCTGAGGTGGGAGGATCGCTTGAGCTCAGGAAGTGGAGGTTACAGTGAGCCGAGATTGCAGCACTGTACTCCAGCCTGGGTGACAGAGCAAGACCCTGTTGTCTTGGGGAAAAACAAAAAAACAAAAAAAACCCCCAACAGATTAAAGGCTGATAGGCACATGGAGGAGACAATAATTAATTCTTCCAAGGGAGGGTAGCGTAGGAGGTGGCCAGTTGCCTCTTGGGTATGAACAGCATCATCCCTAGGCAGTCACCTTGTCCCTCATGCACTCATTGTCCTGGCTTTAATTTTGGAGCAGTTTATGCTTAGCTGAGGTTTCTTTTTTGAAAATGAACTGCATCAGTGCTACAAAAACAAACCAAAACCAGCCTTGCAGAACATTAATTAAACATACATGCCTCTGAGTTCTCCTCCAATTGTTGCTGCTCTGTGGGCACATGTGTTTATGGAAATAGAATCAGTGCGTACCCACCATTTCTCTTGCAGCTTACGCTGACACTGAGTACGCACATTCCCAGCCCTGACTTTAATCCACACACTGTAGGAGGAGCCCTTCAGAGGCATTCAGAGAGTTAGGGAAGCAGTGCACTGAGAACACCTTTTACTCAGCACTCTCTCCCGCCTGTCACTCTCTGTGGCTTCAAGGTTTTTGTTGCTTTGACCATACTTAACATATTTTGAAATGATCTTTATTCATTCATCTACTTGTTGACAATCTTGCTTCTCTGCTCTGGGATGAAGGTACTGTAAGGACAGAGGACTTCTCTGCCTTGTTTGGCATCTGTCTCATGCAGTTGGTGCAGGGCCTGGCACACAGTAGGTGCTAGGTAACTATTTGTTGAATGAATGAATGAGTACACATATAAGATATAAGAGGGTCATTATTTTTTCCCTGAGCTGATACCCCTTGCTTAGCTAGTCTCCTATGTAGAAGCATTTGGCATGTTTCCAACTTTCCCTTGCTTTAAATGGTGCTCTCTATACAGGATATTTTGTTCTTCCTTATTACTTCTTTGGGATGTAATTCCTGAAGTGGAATTACAGGACCAGAGGGCCTATCCCTGTTTTATCCAGTAGAACTTTCTGCACTGATGGTAATGTTCTGTATCTGTGCTGTCCAACACAGCAGCTATTAGCCACATGTGGCTGTTAATACTTGAAATGGGGCAAGTGTGCCTGAGAAATTGAATTTTTAATTTTTTAAAATTTTGAATAATTTAAGTAGCCATGCCTGACTAGTGGGTGCCATATTGCACACTGCAGCTATACACCATTTTAAACCCTTGCTCTGCATTTCCAGGGCACCCTCCTCAAAAATAGAACCCACTGGCTGTGCCACCAGCACAGCCCACGTGTACCCAGTTCCCTACATCTGCCAACAAGGAGTTTTTATGATTCTTCCTAAGCCATGGCAGAAGGGTTGGGGACATTGTCATGTTCCTGCATTCTGGAGGCACCTACTGAAGACTCTCCAAGGGGTCAGATGTGCTAGGAGGGAGAATTCAGGAATGACCCGCCATCCCGGTCGCATGCAGCTTATTGACCAGTCTCTGTGTTCCTTCTGGGAATCAGGTGACAGATGCCTAAGAGGCCTAATCAACCCATGCTGGGAGTGACAAGCTGGGCTTGGGGATATGCATGTGAGTGCAGTGAACTCTGGGGCTGTGTTTTCTATACCACTAATGTAGTCATGTGGTCAAAGGAGGATTTGGAGCCACTTCTGTGGGAGGCAGGCAGTCAGGGGTATGGCTGCTATTTTGGAATTTCTGGAATGTTCTAAGGATGTGAGGATTTCACATGGCAACATATGCAAGCCTGTGAGTGACTCAGCATCCAGAATGGTTATCCTGCTTGCTATACCCTGCCAGATCCAACACATTCAGGACTTCAAGGAATGTGGCCCTTGTGGGCACAGTATCCAGAGGGTGAGCGAGTTTCTCTGTGTATATTTTCCCAGTGCATGGTGGGACTTCTGCCAGCTCTGCTTATTAGCACACAGCCGAGCACCTAGCATGTCATAGGTGCTTTATAAATCTTTGTGGAACACAAACCCCCAAAGTATGTGCAACTATTATAGATCAGTAAGAAAAAAAATGTGGAGAAGGTCTATGGTGTTTGATATTTTGTGGGGGTCCTGGTCTCATTTGAGAGCCTGATGAAAGCTATGGACACTTTCTCCCACCTTCTGCATCCCCCCCCCCCCGCACCTGCCCCAAAATGCTTGAGTGCCCAGTCATGCAGAATTTTACCTCTGATTTCAGGAGTAGAAGAGTCATCCTTGAACTCCTAGGGTCCCATGGGTTCTTCTTGAGAAAGCCTGGGCTGTGGATGGGTGTGTTCCATAGCTTAATGTCCTCTGATGATGTGGGTCCATTTCCCGTGGCTGTTGTAACACATGACCACAAACTCAGTGGCTTAAAACAACAGAAATGTATTCCAACATACACAGTTCCAGAGGTCAGAAGCTCAAAGTCAAGGTGTCAGCAAGGCAGCACCCATTCCAGAGGTTCCAGGAGAGCATCCAGTTCTTTGCCTCTTTCAGCTTCTGGGGCCACTGGCATTGCTCCAGTTTCTGCCTCCATGGTCACACTGCCTCCTCTCTTGTCTCTCAAATCTCCCTCTGCTTTTCTTTTTCTTTTTTCTTTTTTTTTTTTTTGAGATGGAGTCTCACTCTGTCACCCAGGCTGGAGTACAGTGGCGTGATCTTGGCTCACTGCAACCTCCGCCTCCTGGGTTCAAGAGATTCTCCTACTTCAGCCTCCCTAGTAGCTGGGATTACAGGTGTACGCCACCACATCTAGCTAATTTTTGTATTTGTTTTTTAGTAAAGATGGGGTTTCACCATGTTGGCCAGGCTGGTCTCAAACTCTTGACCTCGGGTGCTCCACCTGCCTCAGCCTCCCAAAGTGCTGGAATCACAGGTGTGAGCCACCACACCCGGCCGGAGCCATCATGCCCAGCCTGCTTTTCTTTTACAAAGATACTTGCCATTGGATTTGGGCCCCACCTGGGTAATCTCAAAATCTTTAATTTAATTAATTATATGCACAAAGACCCTCTCCCAGAATAAGGTCACATTCACACGTTCTGGGGATTAGGGTGTGGACATATTTTTTTGCGAGGCCACCCTTCAACCTATTATAGTGGGTATTTGGGGGTGGGGATGGTTTGCCTTTTCTTGACCTTGACTCACCTTCAAACAGCTCTTGATCAGAGCTGCTAAGTCTCAACAAGAGAGACTGATTTGTATTTTGCCTGTTTTTCTCTGGCCTCAGTCGGTCTCTCCTGAGGATATTCTCTAATGGGGAGACCATCTGAAGGTGATCCAGAGACCCTGAGTGGGGCCCAGATCAGCTCTAAGATGATACAACCAGGCGCCGAGGCATCGAGTCACCCCTGTGTCTCTGATCCTGCCCTGGGTTACAGTCACTGTGAACTCTCTATGTGATGTTCTTTTCTGGAAGTGAGAAGGACTGAGTGGGGAGGGGGTTTCACACTGCACCCTTTTTTCATGCATTGACAGATAGTGGGAGAGATCACCTATAAGCCGTTCTACTGAGAATGGATAGTTTGCAAGTCATGCGTTTTCAGCCCACAGAAACAAGTTTGCCTTTCAAAAATGGTCTTCCATCCACTTGCAGAAGCTTGCGGGATGGATTCTTTTAGGTGGCGTGTGGTGTTTAACTCTGGTGGAGCTGTGTGTGAACACAGCCCGTTGCCTGCTTTGCTGCTCTCTGAGCCTACCAGAAACCTGTGTGCTGCAGCCTCAGGAGGCGTTAGAATATTCTTTACATGTTCCATACCTTATCCTCAGGAAATGCAAGTATCTGTGCTTTCTGGAAACGCATCTTCCGGCAGATAAAAGACATCAGCCATCTGAAAACTTCTCCCTTTCTCTTCTTAACCAATAAATTGCTGTTGTTGCCCTCACTCCCCCTCTCAGGTTCTTGGAGCCATTCAATTTAACGTCCCCAAAGTTTGCGCTGAAGATGCGATGCAAGGACGCGTTAGCACCAGATCCTTCTTAGCAATTATGCTGATGGAAAAAAAAATTCTAGTTTCAGAAGGCTACAGCTGCTTGTCTCTTGGGGGGAAGTTGCTCCAGGTGCAATAAATTTTAATGCCAAGCAATTACACGACCATTCAAAAAATTATTATTTAATATCTCTTTAGCTGAAGAAAACACTCCTGCTTGTGCCAATATTAGGCAATTAGCAAATGGTAATGTGTTCTGCAAACATAAGGCTTCACCCCTTTTATTTTATTATTCTGGTTGTTAACAGCCATGGAAGTGTGGCTACCATTTGTCTCTTGAACAACAGTTTGTCTGTTGCTTGAACGTAAAGACAGTCACCCACACACATGAAGTGCTAATAATCACGCGTCTTTAATGGTGCTGTAATTTGCAGATAACAGCACTTCAGTTGTCTGCTTTTTTTTTTCTTATTCTAGAATTTAACCTTAGCCAGACATGCCTGGCTTAACGATAAGGTTGGCTGTTCGATTTGACTGGCCCTGGGTCTGAACTTTAGCTGTGGGAGTGTTTGGAATAGGAAGGAAGCACTCAGACCAATCAGCTCCTCACTTCTTGACTCAGGCCTCTTGCTCCAGGGCAGGCATCTACAGGTCAGAAATCTCACCTCTACCTGGCTTGGTTGCTGCCTGGAATTCACAGGCCACCCATTCCCTTATAGTGAGCCTGTGTGGATGCCGAGCCCATCTGTGGGGTGGGGCTCCAGTGTATCTTGGGAACCACACAGGTAGGGCTGAGGCTCCACCTAATGACCCCACCTCTCCTTCCCCCTGCACTTCCCAGCTTCCCTCTTTTCTCCCGGCCCAGCACAGAGACCTCCTCCCTGTCTCTCCTTTCACTCTGACCTCTATGGTTCATCTGCACACAGTAACCAGAACGGGCTTTTTCTTTTAATGATTGACATATGAAAAGCTGCATGTATGTAACATATACATCTCAATGAGTTTGGGGATAAGGATGTACCTGTGAAATCATTACCACCATCAAGGCCACAAACATACCCATCCCCTCTCAAAGTTTCCTCCCACTTCCTTCATTATTATTTCTATTGGGTTTTGTTTTGTTTTGTTGCATCCTTAAAATTTGCTAACAGAGTGAGCTTTTTAAATGTCAACCTGCTGGTATTAATTCCCTGCTGCTTTACTCATCAGTGGCTTCCCGTTGTGCCTAGAATAAAATATAAATGTCTACATGTGACTTGTTTGATGGCTTGATATTTAGCTGGTATTCATTAGCAAGGCTATACTGGTTATTAGAAGTCTTGTCTGGTTCATTACCTGGGAACACCTCCCCCCACCGCTCCTTACAGTCCAGCAGGGAAGGGTTCACCCCTGACACACGTGGGCCTGAAGCCCACTTCATCACTGTGGTCAGCATCCACCATGAGCCTGTGTGGGTCCGTGACATAGACTGCCTGGCTTGTAAGGCTTACAAGGTTCTGTGGGTTCTGTGTCATCTGCTTCCCTCTCCAGGTTCACACCTTGGTGTCCTCCACACAGCCACAGGGACCTTCTTTCAGTTTCCCAGACACCCCAAGCTCACGCCAACTTCTCAGGGCATCTGCCCATGCTTCTGCTTCTGCCTGGAAGGTTCTAACCTCCAAGCCCTTCTCAGGGCTGACCCTTCTCGTCCTTCCTGCTTCAGAGGGGCACCTACCTCCTCAGAGAAGCCTTTCTTACCCCGCCTCTTTGCTAGGGCCCCTCCCTTATTCTCTCTCTCGGCTCTTTCTTTATTTCATTCATAGAAGTGAGCCCAGCCTTGATTAGTTGTTTGTTTGTTCACGCGTTTTGATGCACTGTTCCCCCTGAGAATGCGTGCTTCCCCAGACCTGGAACCGAGCCTGTGATGGTCCCATTTCAACTCCCCAGCTGCCTAATACAGCACCAGGAACCTACGTGTCACATGGTAATTATTCTGGGATGGAAGAAGGAAAGAAGGGAGGCAGGGAAATGGAAGGGAGGCAGGGAAATGAAAGAGAAGAAGAAAAAGTGAAAGTGAGTGGAAGGGGCGAGGCCCACCCATGTGACAATAAAGATAACAGCTGCATGAATGACTGCCTGGGCCAAGGGCATGAAATATATAATCTTTACATTCTCACAATAATCTTAGCAAGTTTGTAGCGTTTCTTCCATTTTACAGATGAGGAATATGAGGCTCCAGCTGGAAGTGACTTGCTCAGATCACACAGGTAGGCAGAGTTGAGGTTAGGGTTCAGTCCTCAACGTCAGCTGACTAGTTGAAATGCCCGAGCCTGGTGCTGGAGGAGGCAGACCCAGCCTCAGCTTCAGTGGGGTTGGTAGGCCTGTGATTCTCGAAATCTTAGAGTGCCTAAGAATTACCTGGGGGTCACGTGGCCACGCGCACACACATATTCATTGCAGCACTATTCACACTAGCAAAGACATGGAATCAACCCAAATGCCCATCAATGATAGACTGGATAAAGAAAATGAGGTACATATACACCATGGAATACTATGCAGCCACAAAAAGGAATGAGATCATGTGCTTTGCAGGGACATGGAAGGAGCTGGAAGCCATTATCCTTAGCAAACTAACACAGGAACAGAAAACCAAACACTGCATGTCCTCACTTATAAGTGGGAGCTGAAGAATGAGAACACATCGACACAAGGAGGGGATCAACACATACTGGGGCCTATTGGGAGATGTGGTGTGGGGAGGAGAGCATCAGGAAAAATAGCTAATGCATGCTGGGCTTAATACCTAGGTGATGGGTTGAAAGGTGTAGCAAACCACCATGGCACACGTTTACCTGTGGAACAAACCTGCACATCCTGCATATGTACCCCAGAACTTAAAATAAAAATTAAAACTTAAAAAAAAAAGTTACCTGGGGGGTCCAGACACAGTGGCTCACACCTAAAATCCTAGCACTTTGGGATACCAAGGTAGGAGGATCACTTGAGCCCAGCAGTTCAAGACCAGCCTGGGCAATATAGTGAGAACTTGTCTCTACAAAAAAAAAAAAAAAAAAAATAGCAGGGTGTGGTGGTGTGCATCTACAGTCTCAGCTACTTGGGAGGCTGAAGTGGGAGGATTGCTTGAGCCCTGGAGGTTGAGGCTGCAGTGAGCCATGATCACACCACTATACTTCAGCCTAGGTGACAGAGTTAGACCCTGTCTCAGAGAAAAAAAAAAAAGAAAAAGGAAAAAGGAAAAAAAAAAAAGAGTGTCATCTGGTATCTGGGGTATGTGCTTAGAATGCAGAATTCTGATTTCATTCCCAGAGACGTGATTTTAGTAAGTCTGGCATGCAGCCCTGGAATCAATGTTTTTTAAACACCCTAGGTCTACACTGTGAGAAACACTTTCATTTTCTTATTCTTGAGGGCAGTGACGAGTCTCTGCATTTCCAGGGCCTAGCACAGGGTGCATGGCTGGCACTCAGTAAACGTTAGCTAAATGTATAGATGAGTGAGTGAGTGGATGAACGTTTTTACTTTGGATCTTTTTTTCAATTAAGCAAGAAGTTTTCAGAGTAATTCGGGTCCTGTTAAAATTTTAATAGAGTATAGGCTCAAATAACTTTCCTCCTTTCAAGGATATAACCTAATTTGTGTCTGACAAGTAGAGAAGATTGTAGATTTCGTTTCCTTTTTTGCCTGTTGGAAGCCGAACATTTTTTCGTTTGTTTAATTGTGTACCACAAAATGTGGAAGATTGATGTCTCTGGATAACATTTATTTGGCTGAATATCTTGACATCGGATGGCTTTTCCTCACCAGGCTCCAAAATGTTAGGAAACAGAGATGTAAGTAAAGAGGCTTGTGGGGCTCTTTCCTTTCCTCCATTTTTCCTTTCTTTCTTTCCCTTCCAGTTAGTAATGGTTCCAGGATTAGTGGTAAGGGACTTCTGAAAAGCTTAAAGCATGAAAATCCTGTTAGATAATTGTGCTTCCTGGAGGCCCAGGTGGACTCTTAAGTAAGGAGCTTCGAGGAGGAAAGGGGGTTGTGGGGAGACTTGGCCTGCTTGCCCTCCTGGAATCTTCCTTCCCAGACTTGGTGTGCTCCATTCCCAGGGCAGCTGTCTTAGTCCACTCAGACTGCTGTAACAAAATAGCATAAACTGGGTGGCTTAGAAACAATGTTTATTTCTCACAATTCTGAAGTCCAGGATCAAGGCACCAGCAGATTCAGTGTCTGGTGAGGGCCGGCTTCCTGGTCCATAGAGGGCACCTTCTTGCTGTGTCCCCTATGGTGCAAGGGGCAAGGGGTCTCTTTCAGTCCTATTTTATAACAGCACTAATCCCATTCATGAGGGCTCCATCCTCATGACCTAATCACCTCCCAAAGGGCCCCATCTCCTAACACCATCATTTTGGGGTTAGGATTTCAACATAGGAATTTGGGAAGGACATGACATTTATAGCATAGCAGCAGCCACGTTCTATTAAAAATCTATAAGGGAGTGGGATGCGTTTGCTCAGAAGGAATTGCAGAGAATGAAATGGCACGGCCTGTTTTTTTAGCTTTTTTAAAAGCAAAGCGGCCAGGACCAGTGGCTCATGCCTGTAATCCCAGCACTTTGGGGCAGTCCCTAAGGGAGGCTGACAGCTGAGGCAGCACAGCCTGCTGCTGGATAGGTACCTCCTTTGTTTTGAAGGCGACCTTGGTAGCACATGACTTTGTCCACCAGACCTGAAAGAGGGGAGGAGAGCAAGCCAGGTGGACTTGTGAAGGAAGAGTGTTCCAAGCAGAGAGAACAGCAAGTGCAAAGGCCCTGAGGTAGGCATGTGGCAGGAGTTTAAAGAACAGCAGGGACAGCAGTATGGCAGAGTAAATGTGGGGAGGGGAATAGGAGATGCAGTCAGAGAAGTGTTAAAGTCTGGATTGCAAAGAGTCTGTAGTGCCTTGGAAAGAACTTTGGCTTTTCTCTCTGAGCGTCGTGTTGGGAATAGATGCTCAGCATCTAAGGCCCACGTTCATAATCTAAGCTATAGTCTGTGACAATAGGTCTGAGAGGAGGTGGTGGAGACCCCAACAGGGCAGAGAGCACAGCGTGGGGAGCCTGGTCGGGACACTGGATGGCTGCATCCAGTCTCCTGCCCTCGGAAAGGACTGACTCTTGATGTCACTGTGAAATGTGGGTGCTCCACCAGGTGCTGAGACAGACGCAAGACCAAAGGCCCTGTGAACCCTTGCCTCACAGACAGGGTCACCTAGATGGGGATGGGGAGCAGGTAGAAACCCAGAAATGAACACAGAGCCTCAGCTTCGAGTCTCCAGACCTGGAAAGGAACGGAACCTCCCCCACCTTGCAGTTCTGGCCACTAGAGAGTGGGTAGAATGGCCAGCCACAGCCTGATTGGCTCAGGAACCCTGGAATTTGAGATAAGAAGGCTGGCGGAAGGTCAGGGTCCTGCAGAGAGAAGCTGGGACAGCAGAGCATGGCGATGAGGTGTGCTGCCAGTACCCTACCCAGGGTTTCTCTTCACTCTTCACTTTCTACAGCATAGCCGAGGGGCTTAGCTTTCTAAACTGTACATTGGCATATAAGTTAGAACCCAGGCTACACAGAGAAGGGGCAATGAAACAAGCCACAGTCCATTGACCACCCACTGTATGGCAGGCCTGGCTAGGCCTGTTAGGGACCCTGACCTGTTTTAACCCTATGACCAGCACCTAACTGTGCTCAGTGGCCAGCCCAGTGGCTATTAGCATAGACTAGATGCTGAAAAAAGATCGTCGAATTTATGAATAAATAAATAAACAAATGAAGAGAATGCTCTCCAAGGTAGATCTGTTATTAGTCCTGTTTTATGTATGAGAAAACTGAGATCAAGGGAAGTTGGTAACTTGCTGTAGAAACCACACATGAGCAGTCATAAGGGAGGTGGAGTCCCAAACCCAGGTCTGCTCGAGATGAAATTAACCATGTCTTCAAAATCCATACTTATTGATGTGCCCCAAGATGTTTGGCAAATGAATAAACTTCAAAAATACGCACTCAACCTTTTGGATAAAAGGGAGATTTTATCGGCAGTGTGGAAATGGGATTTGTTTCTAACGGGGCAGTTAAGGTCAGGCCCCCCATGAGGCCTAGGGAGGTGCTGAAGTGTGAATGAGAGGGAGCAAAGCCTCCTCAGAGGCTGGGAGAGTAGGGGGACCACAGAGTGCTCCAGAGAGAAGGAAGACGGACAGGCCTGTGATATGTGGCGGGGCCAGTCAGGAGAGGTCCATGTGGAGCTGGCTGAGGCAGGGCTGCAGACCTAGAAACCAGCATCGCTGACCGCTTTGCCTCTGATCGTGGCTCTCCCCCCAGCCTGGGGCCCCATCTTCCTTAAATTAGCTCCGCTGCTGCTGATAATTGCACAGCTGAAGCTCAGGTCTCTATGCAGATCTTTCAGTGGACAGGTATTGATTGTCATCATGTGTCAAGTCTGATCCTACTAGCTCTGGCCGTCAACCCACAAGCACATAGCAAAACCTCCATCCCAAGGCACTGAGCTAGGCCCTGAGAATTCAAGGATATAAATAAGACAGTTCCTTGGCCTCAAGCAGTTTACAGTCTAAATTCATTCACTGAATAGGCATTTATTGCACACCTACCATATGCCAGGCATACCACATGAGCCATTGAAGGTATGAAAATGAGTAATGCAGAAATAGCGCCCACAAGAAACTCATAAATTAGCATTTATTCACTGGTTTATTCACTTTTTAAACAGCTATTGAGCACTCCTGTGAGCCATGCCGAGGAGTGGTGCCCAGGGAGTGGGTGCCCAGAGACACCTCTAATGTATTAATACAAACAGCACTGACAGAAGAAGGAGAGCTCAGGGCATCTCAGAGAAGAGAACACTGAAAGTTTCAGCAAAGAGAGATGGATGGTTTATAGGCTTTTTGTTGCTGCTGTAACAAATGATCACAAATTTATTATTTTACAGTTCTGGAGGTCAGAAGCCCTAAAATCAAGGTGTCAGTAGAAAGTCAGCTGCACTTCTTCTGGAGGCTTACAGGAGAATCCACTTCCTTGTCTTTTTGAGCGTAGAAAGGCCACTTAGATTCCTTGGCTTATGGCCTCTTCCTCCATCTTTAAGGCCAGTAGCAAACATGTCCAAATCTCCCTCTCCCTCTCCCTCTCCCCTCTCCCCTCTCCCTGTCTTCCCATCTCCTCTGTCTCTGACCCTCTTGTCTCCCTTTTATAGAGACCCTTGTAATTACATTGGCCCATCTAGGTAATCCAGAATAATCTCCCCATCTCAACGTTCTCAACCTAATCACATCTGCAACCCCCTTTTGCCCTGTAAGGTCACACATTCACAGGTTCTGGGAATTCGAGTGTAGCATTTTTAGGGGGCCCTTATTCTGTCTACCACAGTGGGAAGGCACTGAGGCAGGGGAAACTGCTTCAGTGAAGGCATAGTAAACACGGCGCTGAGTGCACGGGAAAGAGCAGGAGCCTTCCAGATCTCCTAGATGATGTGGGCTTCTAGAGAGGAGTGGCTGGGAGTTAGTCTGGGTAGAACAAGGCCAGCAGCTTGTTCCAAAGCTACCATATCAGGTACCAGTCATGCTGTCTTTACTCGAATGGCATGTTTATTTGTGGTGGCTTGTTGAAGGGGGTGATGGTTTAGAGACTGGGAGGGCCTAACTCCATGCTGATGGGGAGGGGGACCAGGCACATTTTTGGTCAGGTTTTATAAATTACAGAGATTGAAAATTCAGTGTGCCCTGCAGTGTTGGGAAGTCAAACAGCAACACACTTAAGGACCAGGGTCACTTTCTCCCCTGTGTCCCTCATGTGGAGCAAGGAAGCAAGCCCTATGTGACCAAAAGGAGCTCGGAGCAGCTCTTGGACATGTCCTGGGGTCAGCAGAGCTTCAGCCCAGGGTCTAGCTGCATCTGCATCCATCCCCAGAGTGACTAATGCCAGCAAAGTCCTTAATCCCGGAGAAAAGAATCATTACAGTGGATTATCTGGTAGACACAGGTTGACACAAAGAGGCGGGACTCAAATTCTGAAGACTGTACCCAGATCCCAGCTGTCTTGCTGGCATGCTGTGTGGCTCTGGGCAAGTCACTTAACGTCTCTGAGCTTCAGTTTTCTCATCTGGAAAGTGTGGATAATAATTTCTGCTCTAGGGGGCTAGTAGAAAGATTGAATGATGCTTTCCAGATAAGAATGTTATAATTTTAAAAGGGTGGGATTTTAAAAAGGATATTCTCATTCTTTGAAAGGTTATCACCCACTCAGGATCTCATAGCCCCTCTCAATTAACCAGGACACTTTTCCAGAGCAGTCGGTTCCAGAACACTGTGGGGGACCAGAGAGTGCAGTTCCAGGCATCTGCTCACTGACGAAATAGAACAGGCGGAGGCCATGAGGTTGACTTTTTTTTTCTTTTTTTGAGATGGAGTTTTCGCTCTTGTTGCCCAGGCTGGAGTGCAATGGAGCAATCTTGGCTCAATGCAACCTCCACCTCCCAGGTTCAAGCGATTTTCTTGCCTCAGCCTCCCAAGTAGCTGGGATTACAGGCATGTGCCACCATGCCAGGCTAATTTTTTATATTTAGTAGAGACGGGGTTTCAACGTGTTGGTCAGGCTAGTCTCAAACTCCTGACCTCAGGTGATCCACCCACCTCGGCCTCCCAAAATGCTAGGATTACAGGCTTGAGCTACCTCACCTGGCTGATTGACTTTTTAAACCTCCTGTCCCCCTTCCAGCCCTGCCTGGTTTTTCATGTTGATGGTTACCTGAGAATCCAGATCCGCCAAACCCACACCCCAAGCTGGTGGTTGGGAGATGCAGGCAGTGAGAAAATGAAACGTGTTCTTGCCTGCAACTGGGATGTTTCAAGCAGCTTTGCCAAATTTGAAATTCAAATAGCTGCAGTGCTTCCCAGCGCTGTATTAGTTTTTGCAATTACCAGGTAGAAAAACCTACGACAGAACTCACAGGTCAACCCATGTAATGGTTTTCTCCATGTGAATTATGGAGCCCACCCTTCCCTGCTTTGCTAAGAGAGAAATCAGAGGTGCCAAGAACAGCCTCTTCATGAAGACCTCCTGCAAGCTAAATACATAATTTTGAAATTGCTTAGAAAGAACTTGAGCTTCAACCTCTGAGCTCCCTCCGGGTCAGCCCTGCAGTATTAGGCCCGAGGGGTCCCAGGAGCCCTTGCGGCTCAGGGTGTTTTACTCTCCTTCCAAATGTTTACGAAGGAGTTGCATGGGCTGAGATGCTAAGCTGGGCCAAGCATGGGCTAAAGACTTTTCCATAATTGTCTTAAGTGAATGTCAGAGCAACCTTGTGAAAGTAAGTTCTGTAATCCCCATTTTAGAGATTAGCAGAATGAGGCCCAGATGGAAGCGGGAATTAGACTGATCTGAGTTGATCAGATGATCAGTTGATCATCTCCCAAACCAGGCTCCATCATTTAAGATAGGATTGCTTTGGTTTATTCACCTGCAAAAATGAGGATCTTTCAAGGACTTTAAAGGATGCTGGGAGGAGTAAGTTAAGGTGTGTAATTATGGTGGGTACTCCCAGAGCGGCAGCTGTGTTGAGCTGTGTTGATTGAGTTGCCTGAGTCTCACATCCAGGGTTGGAAGCCTTTGTCTTTGACCACTAATTCCATGCTCTGCCCACAGGGGGCCCCATTCAGAGCCTGAGCTCTAACACTGACTCCAGCCACTGAAAATGATGCCCAGAAAGAATGGAAGGCAGTTCCCAAATAAATGAGAAGAGACAAGAATAAAAATAATTTAAACTTAAAGTAAAACTCTAAACCAAGCCCAAGGCATGGTGTGCAAAGCACCCAGCATCAGCTACATCCAGGAAGAGCATCTAAGCCAGGACAGAACCTGTATTTTCTTTCTTTCTTTTTTCTTTTTTTTGAGGTGCAGTCTCAGCTCTGTCACCCAGGCTGGAGTGCTGTGGCACAATCTTGGCTCACTGCAAACTCCACCTCCCAGGTTCAAACAATTCTCCTGCCTCAGCCTCCCGAGTAGCTGGGACTACAGGCACCCACCACACCTGGCCTCAGGTGGTCCGCCCGCCTCGTCCTCCCAAAGTGCTAGGATTATAGGCATGAGCCACCACACCTGGCCCCAGAGCCTCTATTCATTGTGGGGCTCAGGACTGTACAGAGTAGTGCTTGGTGATGAGTTCTTTAATGACTGAATGAATGAATGAACCGAAGCAGCATCTGGAAAAGCATGAGGGAGGCCATCATGAATGCAGGTGCAGTACTGACAAGTAAGGGGCAGGAGGAAGCATAAAAGAGAGGCTTGGCTGGAGCCATGTGCCTGGGGCCATGCTTATGTGGCCACTTGTTAATCGTGTGGCCTTAGGTGAGGCAGCCATGTGCCTGGGCCCTTGGGTTTCCCACTTGTAAAATTGCAGCACTGGGGCAGGGTACACTACAGAGCCTATAGCCAGCTAGGCTCCAGGAAGCCCAGGTAACATCAGAAGGTGCTATTGGGACTTCTCTTCTCTGCAGATGGGATGGCTCTTCTTCATGCTGGTCTATTTCTTATGTTCGTGAACAGGCTGGGCATGCTCAGATGAAGCAGACCTCCCAGCATCTAAACTGGCTGTGTCAACATCATATACTCAGATAGCACATGGGACAAGTAACCAATGGATGTCCCAAAATGTAGAACTCTAAGCTCTTGCTTCTCCTTTCACTGCCTAAATTTTTATTCCTGGCTCAGGAGGCTCTGAGCTTCAGGAGGAAGGTTCCCCTGCCCCCATCTTCAGCTGTTTTGGAATCCCTCCAAGAATCATACTGTGTTGGCCACCGAGCAAAATAGCATCAACAGTTACAGACTGTCTGAGTACCCTTAGCCATATTACTTAATTTTTCAGACCTCTGTTCTTGCATTTAGAAATGGGTAATGAAGTACCCACTTTTTTTTTAAGAGATGGGGTCTCACTGTTTGGTTCAGGCTGAAGTGCAGTGGTGTGGTCATAGCTTACTGTAACCTTGAATTCCTGGGCTCAAACCTCCCACCTCAGCCTCCCAAGTAGCTTGGACCACAGGTGTACACCACCACACTGGCTAATTTTTTTTTTCATAGAGACAGAGTCTCACTTTGTTTCATCACTCGTCTTGAACTCCTGGCTTCAAGCAATCCTCCTGCCTCTGCCTCCCAAAGTGCTGGAATTACAGGCATGAGCCATTGTGCCTGGCTGATGTACCCACTTCTGATGGAAAGACATGAGGCTTAACTGAGATAGTGAGTTTAGCACAGTGCCTGGTATGCAGTAGGTGCTCAAGGAATGCCAGTGCTCTTGTTTTAATAAATCTTTGCTGCCCCAACGATTAATGTGTGGTAGCTGGAACTCTGAGTAATGAACAGCTCACAGAGACTGGTAGGAAATGATTTGAGGCATTTCTTGGTGGTTACTTGTCTTGTTCTTTCTTATGACTTTTTTCTCCCTTTTTAAAAAAAATCATTTTCTTCTCTTCCCTTAACAGGATGGAGGGAAGTTCTAACTATGCCTCTGGGTTGATATTGTAGGGGCAAGGGAAAGCTTCCCCTTCAAACTTGGAAGGTCTGCTAAACATCAGCTCAAAAAGGCAAACTAAATGGAGAAGAGAAGTACAAATATATTTGATCATAGTTTTAGATGACACGGGAGCCTTCAGAATGAAGACTCCATCCCTCGATGGAGTGCAGAAGCTTCTATACCACCTTGGGGTTGCAGAAAGAATGGGGGCTTGGGTCCTGGCAACACAGGTTATGGGAGGAGGGAGAAGAGAAATTCGATTGAGGGAAATACACGATTATTAGGGAGGATTCAGTGGGCTTGAGGGGCATTCAGTAGTCTAGGACAAGGTCTGTCTGTTGCCCATAAAGTGGACAGTGGTTTGTGACAAAAGTCTGTCCAGGTTTGTCGACAAACTCTAATCCTCCTTCCTGTGATATGCGTTCAGTTCATGAAAGCCCAGGGAAGGAACTAGAGGTCACTGGTTTCTCTGGTTAGTCTGGTCTTTAGGCAAATAAGGCAACTTCAGCCCCTGCTTTGGGAGAGGTGGAGGACTGAGAGGCAGGAGGGGGAGGGGAGGAAAAACACTTGTTCTCCTTTGCGGGTCTCTCTGGGTCTTTATGTAGATGGGGGAAGTCTCTTCTGGCATGTGTTGATCTCTAAGAGCCTTTAATTCAACATACTCATTATAGTAGGAAGCCATATTTTGGGATGAAGTTCTCTGTGCTCCTTCAACATGTGTTTTTTTTTTTTTTTTTTTTTTAATGCATGTGAAGTATTTCTAAAGATTCTCAAGTCAAGGAATTCAGCATTAGAAACGGTGCCCTTTTGCAGCACATACGGATTCCGTATGGCGGCCCCTGTGATATTATGCAACTGCCATGTACAGCACGTTTTGCTTTGATAGGTTTGAAAGAAGTGACATTAAAGAGAGAAGAATATGGCACCATAGAGGATGGATTTTCTTACTCTCTCTCACTCATGACTTAATCTGAGAGGAGATTGGTTCACTTTGATAGCTCTTTTCAACCTCTTCTTTGCAAAAGGCGAGGTGGAAACCTCATTTCTCTCTTGGCTAGATGCTGCAACTCCAAAGGTGAATCTGTATGGAGAATGTTGAAGGCAGGGTTGTCTGAGACACCCTGCTACCCTCTGCTGCGTTACGCAGTACTGAGCCCTCCAGAGAGGTGCATGTAATGGATGGATGTGCTCCCTGGAGTTAATAAATAACTATCTTCGCCTGGTCCCCTCTAATTCATCCTGTGCACAAGCGCCAGAACACGCCATCAAAAACAGACCATGTCTCACTTAAAATTCTCTGGAGGTTTCCCACTGACCTCGCGGTAAAGTCTGAGCTCCTTAGCATGGCAGGCAAGGCCATTGGAATCTTACCCCTGCCTGGTTCCCCACCTGTGTCCCTCACTGCTTTCTCCACCCCCACCTTTCCTTCCCCCCAGTTCTCCTGAACAGGCAGCTGAACACACAAGGTCTTCCCTACCTCCCTGTTTTACATAGTCTCTCTGCTAGGATGCTTCTCCCCTTTCTGTTTTAACTCCCGTTTGCCCTTTGAGACACATTGGAGAATATAACAATAATAATACTATAACAATAGCTAACAGGTGTTGAGTTGTTTACTGCATACCAACCAGTGAGCTAAGTCCATTATGTACACTCACACCTGTGCAATAGTCACAGCCAAGCTGAGTGGGAAGCACTGTTATTATTAATCACATCCTTCATCCCCCATTTTGCTAAAGATGTGCCTCTTTTGAGCTTCTGGAGCAGGTATAGACTGGACCATGATTGTTGATTTACTTCTCTGCCTCTTGCACTAAACTGTGAGCTCGTTCATTCATTCATTCGGTCAGCAATTATTGAGCACTGACTATGTGCCAGACACTGCGTTCAATGCTAGGGATAAGATAGGCATAAGAGTGACCCAGACAGATGAAAAGATCTCTGCCCATATGAAACTTTTTTTTTTTTTTTTTGAGACGGAGTCTCACTCTGTCGCCCAGGCTGGAGTGAGTGGCGCAGTCTACGCTCACTGCAAGCTCCGCCTCCTGGGTTCACGCCATTCTCCTGCCTCAGCGTCCTGAGTAGCTGGGACCACAGGTGCCCACCACCACGCCCGGCTAATTTTTTGTATTTTTAGTAGAGACGGGGTTTCACTGTGTTAGCCAGGATGGTCTCGATCTCCTGACTTCGTGATCCGCCTACCTCGGCCTCCCAAAGTGCTGGGATTACAGGCTTGAGCCACCGCGCCTGGCCATGAAACTTACAGTGTCTAGGGGTAAGCCACAGAGGGGAGAGTCTTAAAAATTTAGAAAACCAGGCCAGGCGCAGTGGCTCACACCTGTAATCCCGGGCCAAGGGGGGTGGATCACCTGAGGTCAGGAGTTCGTGATCAGCCTGGCCAACATGATGAAAACCTGTCTCTAATAAAAATACAAAAAAATTAGTCAGCATGGTGGCAGGCACTTGTAATCCCAGCTACTCGGGAGGCTGAGGCAGGAGAATCGTTCGAACCCGGGAGGTGGAGGTTGCAGTGAGCCAAGATCATGCCACTGCACTCCAGCCTGGGCAACAAGAGTGAAACTCCATCTCAAAAACAAAAACAAGTAAACAACAACAACAACAAAAATTTAGAAAACCACATCACTAAAACAATTACAAGTTGTAACAAGTGATGGGCAAAATCAAAACAAGATGTGATACAGAATAATGGGGTGGGGCTGAGACGCCTTTTGACAGGGTGGTCAGGGAGGGCCTCCCTGAAGTTGTGACATTTCTGGTGAGGACAAAAGGTAGAGAAAGGGTCAGCTATGGAACAGCAGAGGGAAAGGTCTAGGAAATCGCATGTGTAAGGACTGTCAGGCAGGAACAAGCTTACGGTACTTAAGGAACCAAGGGGAGGCCAGGCTGGCTGGATAATCAGGAGTTGGGGGAGAGCAGCATAAGATGAGGCCAGGGACCAGTCCTGAGGTTGGAGGCCAAGGTGAGGAGCTGGGGTTTTATCCTAAGAGCAACAGGAGATGATGGGAGGTTGCTATAGATTGAATGTTTGTCTTCCCCAACCCCTAAATTCGAATGTTGAAATTCTAACCCCCAAGGTGATGGTATTAAAAGGTGGGGCCTTTGGGGGGTGATGCGGTCATGAGGGTGGAGACCTCATAATTGGGATTCGTTCCCCTATAAAAGAGACCCCAGAGACCTAGCTAGCCCCTTCTGCCATGTGAGAACACAGAAAGAAAGTGCCAACTATGGGCCAGGAAACGGGCCCTCGCCAGACACCAAATCTGCTGGCGCCTTGGTTTTGGACTTCCCAGCCTCCAGAACAGTGAGAAATAAATGTCTGCTGTTTATAAGCCACCCAGTCTATAGTATTTTGTTATATCAGCCCGAATGGACTAAGAGGGCTTTAAACAAGGGAGTAATGTGACCACATTTACATTTTAATTCCTCTGGTAAACCAGAAAATGGGATAGGGCAAGAATGGATGTGGGAAGAGCAGTGAAGAGGCTGTTGGAGCCCCCAGACAAGAAAGGATGGTGGCCTGGAAGGACAAGGGTACCAATGAGGAGATGAGAAAAATGTACAGATTGGAGCAAAATGTTGAAAGTAAAACCCTGGGAATTTGGTACTATTCTGCAAGTAGGGGTGAGGAGGGTGAGGAATGGGATGACTCCTGGGTTTCCTGCTAGAGAGATTGGGAGGATGGGGGCACTGTTTACTAAGGGGTGGAAATCCAGGAGTGAGAAGGAGAGAACTGGTTTAAGGGGAAATCAAGAATGCAGCTGGGGTCTGCAAATGTCTTGAAGGTGGAGACCTTGTCTTATTCATTACATATACTCCCAGCACTTACCCTGTGCCTGGCACACAGTAGGTGCTCAATAAGTGCTTGTTGAATGAGTACATACCCACATCTACCTGATCAATGGGGATGCAGCATTAGTCCCTGCTAATGCAGATCTTATCTGGGGATGCCCAGGAGATCCACACGTGAATAGGCCCCAAGCAGGGCGGTGTCTATTATTCACAGGGCCCAGTGCGAAATGAGAAGGTGAGGCCCCTTGTTAAAAATCATTAAGGAATGTAAGGTGGTGACAGCAAATCATTAAACCAACCACGGGTGCTCTGCACTGCACAGCTTGCATGGCCATGAAGCTGGTTTTGCTCCTAAGTAGGAAGCTGACCTATTAAGGGTTAGTGGGGGTTCATCCAGGGTTTCTGAGATAAAGGCTGATGCAGAACTTTCCACAGAATAGCAGAAGGGGTCCAGATGTTCCAGGAGCCCAGCAGGGTCAGGCTGCACACAGCTTGTGTGTTTTGGGGAGCAATTCAGCTGTGCATCTCTCCTTGATGATGCATCCTTGTCACCTTTTCAGGCAGGCCCAGGTGCAGTGGGCATTGGCCAGATTGGAGGTGGGAAGGCAGGCCCTCGAGTGGGTGGGGTCCTTCCTGGGCAGCAGCAGGAGGTCTCTGCTCTAAACTGCAGACCCCGGGGCTGCATGCTGGGGGAGCTGCATGGTGCATTTCATTCCTCTCTTTTACTCACCCTTTTCCTCTCATATGTGTACCTCTGTTAAATCAGGTTACTTTATATTATAGAAAATAATAATAACAAATGGTGCTAATTACTCAGCCTTTGGTATATGTCAAGGACTGTGCTGAACACCTTATTGTTACAGTCATATTTAACCTTCACAACAACCCTTGAAGTTAAGCAGTATTCTCCATTCCCATTTAAGAGAGAAGGAAACTGAGGCTTAGCAAGATCAATCAAGTCACTTGTCCAAAGAGAAGAGACATTGCTATTATGGAGTTAGCACCTGCTACACATTATCTCAAACTCTAGATTAGTACTTTCAGTTTATGGAAGAAGACAGTGGGGTCAGAGAGCCCAAGCGTGTGGCCTGAGTTCACACAGCTAGAGAGAGGCAGAGGATTTGAATCCTGTCTCTCTGATTCTAGAGCTGTGGCATGGTGCCGCAGTGGTGGGGATAAATCTGCATCACTTAACTGTATGATCTTAGGCAAGTTTTCTAAAGAAATACTTTAACATCTGCATTTGTCTCCAAGCCCAAAGAGGATTCAGGTCCATGGTTCTTTCATATCTCTGTGCTGTCGCCCATGCTGGTCTTTCTGCCTGGTGTGTTCTTTCTGTCTCTCAGTGGGGGATCTTACAAGATCTGGTTGTGATGGGATTTTTTTTTTTTTTTTGGTGTTGTTTCCCCTACAGATAGTGAGCTCCTGAAGGTTGTGAGCAGTGTCTCACTCACCACTGCTTCCTCCATGCCTATTCCAGTTCTCAGTAGAGAGTAGGTCCTGTGTCAGTTAGCTGTTGCTGCATAGCAAACCACCCCAAAACTCAAAATGACTTAAACAATAAGCATTTATCAGTAGTATTCACAAGTCCAGGGGATAGCTCTATGGTTCTTCTGGTCTCAGCTGGGCTTTTGCATGTATCTTCTAGGTCAGCTGTAGGACGGGGAGTCAGCTCTGCTTTCTGGACTGGGCTCTCTCACAGGTTAGGGTCAGCTGGCTGCAGGCTGGTCTAGGATGGCCTCTGATGGTACAGCTGGGCTTTCCTCCACTGTCTCTAATCCTATAGCAGGCTAACCCAGGCCTATTCGCATGGCCACGCTAGGGCACCCAGAGAGGGAGCAGAATTGAACAAGTTTTCTTTAGGTCTGGGCATAGCATTCAATCTTGTTATAGCACCATCACATCCACTGCACTGTCTTGGCCAAATGAAGTCACAAAGTCCAGCTCAGAGTCAAGGTGCAAGGGCACTTGCAAAGAATGTGGACAACAGAAGCATGAGAAATGGAATACAAATGTATCATAAATGTTTATTAACTAAATAAATGTACATGTAACATGTGCCAATAACTACTGTAAGCTTTTTCCATATTAACACGTTTAATCCTGACAGCTTACCCACTCAAGGAGTTACTGTTTTATCCCCATTTCACAGATAAGGAAACAGAAGCACAGAAAGGTTATGTAACTCAGGGGTCCCCAACCCCTGAGCTATGGGCTTGTACTGGTCCATGGCCTGTTAGGAACTGGGCCGCATAGCAGGAAGTGAGTGGCAGGCAAGCAAGCGAAGCTTCATCTGTATTTATAGTCGTTTCCCGTTGCTCGCATTACCGCCTAAGCGGCAGCATTAGATTCTCAGAGTGGCACGAACCCTATTGTGAACTATGCATGTGACAGACCTAAGTCGTGCGCTCCTTATGAGAATCTAATGCCTGATGATCTGTCACTGTCTCCCATCACCCCCAGATGGTACATGAAGTTGCAGGAAAACAAACTCTGGGCTCCCACTGATTCTACATGATGATGAGTTGTATAATTATTTCATTATATATTATAATGTAATAATAATAGAAATAAAATATGCAATAAATGTAATGCACTTGAATTATCCCAAAACCATCCCCCTTCTCCCAGGTCCATGGAAGAATTATCTTTCATGAAACCAGTCCCTGGTACCAAAAAGATCAGGGACCACTGATGTAACTTGCTCAAGGTCACACAGCTAGGAGGTGACAGAACCTGGATTTGAACTTGAACAGTTTGGTTCTAGTGATGGTGCATGTGGCCACTTCAGTAGTCTTTCTTTTCTTTTTTTTTTTTCTTTTTGAGACAGAGTTTCGCTCGTTGCCCAGGCTGGAGTGCAGTGGTGTGATCTCAGTTCACTGCAGCCTCCACCTCCTGGGTTCAAGTGATTCTCCTGCCTCAGCCTCCCAAGTAGCTGGGACTGCAGGCACCCGCCACCACGCCCAGCTAATTTTTGCATTTTTTTTAGTAGAGACAGGGTTTCACCGTGTTGGTCAGGCTGGTCTTGAACTCCTGACCTCAGTTGATCCACCCGCCTTGGCCTACCAAAGTGCTAGGATTACAGGTGTAAGCCACCGTGCTCGGCCCTACAGTAGTCTTTCTTTCCCTTGATAATCCTGGGCAAACCTGAACATTGTTCACAGCTGCCTGTGTTAGCCTGGAATAATGGTCTGACAAGCTCATCTTTGACGGTAATGGTTGTTTTTAATCCAAGGGTGTGGAACTTTGAGATATGGCACCCACGGCTCATTTAAATACAAACTGCTTCAAAGGCTATCCCAAATTTTATTGCCTGGCAGCAGAGCTGGCTTGCCGAAAGATAGACTCCGAAGTTTTATTAACTGTCACCATGGCAATTTCGAAGACATTGGTTATGCCGAAAGATTTCCTGACACTTCTTATTCATAATGGTGCTGGCAGGTCCCAGGCAGGCTGATCTATGGCTTTTAATCAACTAATGGATGGGGTCTCTGGGTACAGATTCACAGTGTTCAATCTTGTTAGAGCAGAAAAAAATGCTGCGAGCTCAGAGCTGTCCCAATTCCCAACACAGGGACAGAGTCCTTCTGGGCAGACAGCAATAACATGGCTCTCCTCAGCTCGATAAAAAGCAGCACTGTCACCCAGGGCCCTGGAGGCATGGCCTCAGCTGCCTGTTGCATGCCAAGGCTTATGTCCTGTTCTTCCATCTGTACCTTCCCACTTGGCAGAACGGGCAAAAAGAGCCAGTGTGGCGCAAATGTTCACGCTGCAGGAGGCAATCAGGACATTACAGTAAGAATGGAGACTTTGGCAACAGAAAGAAATGGGTTCAAGTCCCTGCTCTGTCCCTTACTAGCCGTGTGACCTCGGGTAGCTTGCTTGACCTTTGACCTTGCTAAGCCTCAGTTTCTTCCTTTGTAAAATAGGAATAATAACATTGTGAAGATTTAAATTAAATCTTAAATGGGTGATTCATTTAACTTTGCACAAAGTTGGGTGTGAGTACCCAGTAAATGTTCACCTCTGCTATCTTTGTTCTTTCTCCTCATCCTCATCATCGTTGCTGAGACTATGTCAAGCCCTGTCTAATGTCCCCCTTTTTCCCAGCCCAGTGCAAAGGGAAATAGTGTGTACTGAGTGCCTACTGTGTGCTAGGTATCTTAAATGGGCTTTGTTATTTCATCGTCCCCACTCCCAGGGGAATAAAGCAGTTTTATTGTGATTTGACAGGTGAACAGAATGGGGTCAGAAGTTAAGTGACTTGCATAAGGTCACTCAGTAAGCAAAGGCAGACCTGGGATTGGAGCCCAGTCAGGACCAATGCCAAGGTCCACGCCTCTGGGTAGTTGCCAAGAGGACTGGAGCCAGAACAGCAGCCCCATCGATCCTTGTTACGTGGGACAAGACAGAATCTAGGGGGATAGGCCTCCCTTGGAAACTCTTCAAGGTGGAGACTTGGCATGGTGGGGCCAATGGGGACCACCAAGGACCCTAGAGTATTACACCTGGAAGGCAGATCCACCCCTCACATTACTGATGGGAAAATGAGATCCAGAATGGCCAAGTGTCTTGCTGGGAGATACACATCCAGGTAGGGGAGAGCCAGGACTTGAACCCTAGAAGCCTGAGGAGTACCTGTGGGCAGGAAGGCCTCATAGGGCAAGGGAAATCCAACAGGCTGAGTTCCTCTAGATACCCTGTCCCCAGCTCTCCTCACCACCAGCTTACCTGCTGCTTTCCACAGATGAGGCCATGAAACACTGAACCTTCCTGTGTCAGGGACTCTGGGGAATGAGGCCCTTCTCCTTTATTCATCTGCCACCCCCTGCAGGCCCCCTCTATGCCAGGCATGGGAATAGGTGTTGGGAGCTTGGTGGATGCCTTGAAACTCTAAGGCCTTTGAGAACAGGGGGGCCTGCCTTCTTCACCTACTCCCCTGCAGAACTTTGCAGTGTTCTGTATTAGTCTATTCTCAAGCTGCAAATAATAAAAAACAATCCAATAATAATAGCTGCCATAGACATGTAGGGTTGGCAGTGTATCCGGCACCTCAGACTCATCTCAGTTGATCCCTGCCCCCCACAACTCTATGGAGTAGGCACTGTTATTATGCCCACTTTACAGATGAGGAAACTGAGGCCCAGAGACATTACATAATTTGCTCAAAGCCACATGCTAGTCAGTGAGGGATTAGAATCCATCCCAGGAAATCTGAATTCAGAGGCTTCTCACATTGCCACACTGAACCCCATGGTAAATTCATTCATTTGTGATTGATTGATTGATTCAACAAGTATTTACTGAGTGCCAGCTACTATGGTAGACACTAGGGATCCAACAGTGAGCAAAACAGACAAAACTCCCTGCTCTTGCGGACCTTACCATCTACAGAGACAGGCCATAAACAAAATTCAAACCTATAGGAGGTTAGATGGAAAAAAATGAAGCAGGGAGTGCTGCAGACACAGTTTTAAGAAGGCTGATCAGAGATGGCCTTGAAGAGGAGATGATTTTGAGGAGAGCCCTGATGCAAGTGAGGAAGTGCCTAGTGCCCTTCTGGGGGAAGAATATTCCAGGCAGAGGGAGCAGCAGATGCAACAGCCCAGCGGGGTGCAGGCAAAGAGGCCAGTTATCAGACCCTAGCTCCTCAGCCATTTATTAAGTGACCTGCATTGTGGCTGCGTTTCTTCTGAGTGAAGCCAGGGCTTGCCTGGTGGCACACACAGCCATGCACAGGCCCTCTGTGGGGCAGCCCTGTGTGCTGTGGGTGGCAGGGGCCGTGGCCCGGCCCTCCAGAGTGCCCCCTACTGCCTGACTGAGCATGGCCCTCCCGCCCTGCAGACAGAACCCCTGGCATTCATCTGTCAGTGACTCTAAAGCAGCCAGGGGGGCAGGGGTGGGGTTGGGGGGCCGTAAGAAAACAAGCCTGAAACAGGAATCTGGGAAAACAGGCTGGCTCCCTGTACCCTCCTGGTGCCCTGCTACATCACTGTTCTGGGAATGGCTATTTTCTCAAGGGGCAACTTCTCCCCAAACCCTTAACAGGGTACCAAGCCACCTGTTTTCTGTTACAAACTCACCAGTGTTCTTTTCCTGCAAAGAAAAGACAGAAAGAGAAAGAGACTTGGTCTTGAGGGAAAAGGCCTGGGTTCTAGCCCAGCTCTGCATTCAGCAGCTGTGTGGCTTTAGGCAAGTGGCCTAACCTCTCTGAGCTGTTTACTCACTGGAAGATGGGAAAGCTCACTCTCCCTGTGTGGCCTTTGTGAGATTATACTGAGATTCTGGCTGGGAAAATGGTTTGAAAACTCTAGTTCTGGCTGGGCATGGTGGCTCATGCCTGTAATCCCAGCACTTTGGGAGGCCAAGGCAGGTGGATCACCTGAGTGCAGGAGTTCGAGACCACCCTGGGCAACATGATGAAACCACGCCTCTACTAAAATACAAAAATAAAAATAGCTGGGTGTGATGGCACGCCCCTGTAGTCCCAGCTCCTCGGGAGGCTGAGGCACAAGAATCGCTTGAGCCCCAGAGGCGGAAGTGGCAGTGAGCCGAGATCCCACCACTGCACTCCAGCTTGGGCTACCGAGTGAGACTCTCTGAAGAAAAAAAAAGAGAAAAAAGAAAACTCTAGCTCTCCCTCAGAGGGGCCACGGTGTTGCTTCTCTTGCTGACTCAACATCTCTCTTTTCCATCCCACATCAGGGGGCTGGGGGTTGTGTGATGTAAGGCACTCAGAGAGGGTCCCAGTGGGGAGACATATTAAATAATTTTTAAAAATTCCTGCCCCTGTACTGGGTAGAATAGCACGTCCCCTTGGAACCTCAGAATATGATTTTATTTGGAAATAGGGGCTGTGCAGATGTAATTAGTTAAAATAAGGTTGTTTTAGTCTGTTCTCATGCTGCTAGTAAAGACATACCCAAGAGTGGGTAATTTATAAAGGAAAGAGATGTAATGGGCTCACAGTTCCTCAGGGCTGGGGAGGCTTCACAATCATGGCAGAAGGCAAAGGAGAAGCAAAGGCACGTCCTACATGGTGGCAGGCAAGAGAGCTTATGCAGGGAACTCCCATTTCGGTAACCATCAGATCTTGTGAGACTTGTTCACTACCACGAGAACAGTATGGGCGAACCCACCCCCATGATACAATTATCTCCACCTGGCCCCACCCTTGACACATGGGGATTATTACAATTCAAGGTGAGATTTGAGTGGGGACACAGAGCCAAACCATACATGCTGGATTAAGCTGGACCCTAAATCCAGTATGACTGGCATCCTTAAGAGAAGAGAGGACACACAGAGACACAGACACAGATGGAAGAAGGCCACGTGATGACAGAGGCAGAGATTAGAGGGAGACAGCTACAAGCCAAGGAATGTCAAGGTTTCTGGGAGCCTCCAGAAGCCAGGAGAGGGGCACAAGTTGTCCCTCAGAGCCTCTGGAAGGAACTGGCCTTGCTGGCACCTTGTTTTTGGACTTCTGGCCTCCAAACTACATTTGCACTGTTTTAAGCCACCCCGTTTGTGGGAATTTGTTACGGCAGCCCCAGGAAATGAATCCACTCGCAACCCCTTGTTTTATAAATCCTCGGCTCTTGTGGTTTCTGAATAATCAACTTTCTGCTTAAGACTTGTATTGCAGATTTGCCTTGAAAAAGAAAGTTTTGAGGGTGGGGAAGTTGGGGAGGTAGAGGATATGAATAAGCTTAGAGTCAGAAAGCCAAACCTCAGAGATTCACGTCAGTCCCAAAGCCTCCAGAGAAAGAAAATAAGCCAGGCCTGGGGCTGGGGATCTTGAGCCTGGCACTCGGCATAATCAAATGCTCCCCTGCTGGCATGGTTCCAGAGACAGCTGGAATTCAAATATGCTGATGAATAAATAAGGAGGGAGCCAGGGTTTCTCTGGAGATTTCCATCTGATTTTGCATTGTGGGTTGGGGCAAAGAAGAGGGTGGCCCAGGAGGAGGTGGTCTGCATTGGGAGAAACGTCTGAGCCCTTCCTGATGGGTTGTTTTCCTTTGGGGTCCCTGGGGAGAACTTTGAGACTTCAATCAGCCTCAGTTTAGAAATTCCTTAGTAGAAAAGGAAGTGGGGTTTTGCACATCCTGGAAATCTTCCTCATTTTTGTACTGTTTTATTTGCAGAAAATTTAAAGTTTTCTTTCATTAATGCTTTTAAAAATGGATGGGATTTTAATATTAGTTTAATATTCAATGAATGAAACTATCTTGAGTGTAGCTTTTGGCTTTGCTGTAATTTATCTTACATCCAGAACAGTTTCTGAGAGAAGAGAAGTCCTCTAAACCAGTGTTTGGGGGGAAGTAAAAGCTTCCCTGGAAACAAAGGACTGGGGATTTGAAAGTCAGTAAGTAGATTTGTGGAACCCTTCTGTGGGCCACATTGTGCTAGACTTCACAGTAAGTTTGCAATGGGAATGGTGATGGTGATGATGGTGGTTATGATAATGGAAATGACACTACTGATGATGGTGGTGATAGCAATGATGGTGGTAGTGATGGTGATGTAGTGATAGTGATGATAATGGTGGCGATAGTGATTATGGTGGTAGTGACGGTTATGATGATGGTGATGATGATGGTGGTAATGATCATGGTACTGAAGTGATGATGGTGGTGATAGTGATGATGGTGGTGATGGTGATGATGGTAGTGATGGTGATGATGGTGGTGATGATAATAGTAGTGACAGTGATGATGATGGTGGTGATAGTAACAATGGTGGCAGTGATGGTGATGATGATGTAGTCACAGTGATAATGATGGTGGTGATAATGTGGTGATAGTGATGATGGTGGTGGTGATGATAATAGTCGTGACGGTGATGATAATAGTAGTGACAATGATGATGATGGTGGTGATAGTAACAATGGTGGTAGTGATGGTGATGATGACTGTGGTGATGATGCTCTAGTGACAGTGATGATAATAGTGGTGATAGTGATGATGGTGATAATGATGACATAGTGATAGTGATAATGGTAGTGATAGTGATGATGGTGGTAGTGATGGTGATGATGGTGATGATGATGGTGGTAATGATAATGGTAGTGACAGTGATGATGATGGTGATAGTGATGATGGTGGAAGTGATGGTGATGATGGTGATGGTGATGATGTAGTGACAATGATGATGATGGTGGTGGTGGTAGTAATGATGGGTGATGATGATGTAGTGACAATGATGGTGGTGGTGGTAGTGATGATGGTGGTAGTGATGGTGATGATGGTGATGGTGATGATGATAGAGTGACAGTGATGATGATGGTGGTGGTGGTGATGATGGTGGTAGTGAGGGTGATGGTGGTTGATGATGAAAATGATGATGGTATTGATGATGATGACAGTAGTGACCTGATGAACACTGACAATGTACCTGGCCACCTTGATTAGCACTTTATACACATTATCTCATTTCACCCTTACAAACTCCCTATGGGGTAGGTTCTGTGATTACTCCCATTTTACACATAAGATAACCAAGGCACAGCGGGGTTAAGCAACTTGACCAGAGTCCCACAGCCAGTAAGCAACAGAGCTGGGCTCTGAACTAAGATAGTCAGACTCCAAAGTTTGTCCCTAAGCCACGTAAACTCAGTATAAGACAAGTGCTTGCAATAATGATAACATCAGCAATAGCAAACACTGTGTATCTCCATCGCACCAGGCATGTGCTGGGTGCTTCATAAACATTCTCATTTAATCTCCTCAGCACTCTCACAAGGGACTTCTACCCTCATTCTGCAGATAAACAACTTTGCCTAATTCTGTGTTAGGAAGCCTCAACCAGCCTCCCTTTCAATCTTTGCTTTTAGAGAACACCATTCCTGCCTGGGATCAGAAAAGATGGTTCCTACACTGCCACCAACTCTCTGTGGGACTGTGGGGGAATCTGCCCTCATCTCTCTGGGCCTCTGTCATTTCATCCAAAACCAACAGGGAGATACAGATGCTCTCCAAGGCTCAGCCTGGTCAGCCCAGGGAGGAGCGGGAGGCACAGTCCAGATGAGCCAGGTTTAGGGGCAGATGCAACCTGGCACTTTTCTTGCCTTGATTGGGCTGGCTGCCTTCTAAATCAGGCCACTTTTGACTCCTGTTAGATGTGGACTGGCTACAGGGTGGGCTGAGAAAGGGAGTTTATGAGACATGAAACATGTGAAGTGTGTGTGTGTGTGTGTGTGTGTGTGTGTGTGTGTGTGTGTGTATTTATGCAGTGGCCAGAGAAGGCCTCTATGAGGAGGTGGTGACTGTTTTTGTTTTGATTTTTGTTTTGAGACAGGGTTTCACTCTGTCACCTGGGCTGGAGTATAGTGGTACAATCATAGCTCACTGCAGCTGCAAACTCCTGGGCTCAAGTGATCCTCCTGCCTCAACCTCCCAACTAGCTAGGGCTACAAGCACATGCCACCATGCCTGGCTGGTGTTTTAAAGTTTTGTAAAGCTGGGGTCTCACTATGTTGCCCAGGCTGGTCTCAAACTCCTGACCTCAAGCAATTCTTCTGCCTTGGCCTCCCAAAGTGTTTCCATTACAGGTGTGAGCCACTGGGCCTGGCCAATGGTGACATTTGACCAGAGGCCTGAAAACAGTGAGGGACTGAGCCATCTGTTATCCAGGGAAAGAGCACTCAGGTAGAGGGAGCAGCAGGTGCTAAGACCCTGAGGTCTAAGTAAGCTTATGTATTTGAACAAGGAGATGGGTGTGTTTGGAGCAGTGGTTCTCTATCAAAGGCAGTTTTACTCCCTCTCCCTTGCACCCAGGGGATGTTGGGCAATGTGTGCAAACATTTCTGGATGGCATAGCTGGGGAGAGAGGCGATGTTACCAGCATCTAGTGAGTAGAGGCCAAGGGTGCTGCTAAACATCCCACAGCCCACAGGACAGCCTCCCTACCTTACACACACACACACACACACACACACACACACACACACCCCAAAGAATTCTCTTGGATCCCACACACCAACCATGCTTATGTTGAGAAACCCTGGTCTAGAGTAGGAGGGGAGAGTGTTAAGAATTGAGGTCAGGGAAGGGCTAGACCATGGAGGGCCTTGGGTGCCATGGCAGGGACTGCCACAGCATTTGTCACAGCGTAATAATAATTACCATTATCATTAGTAGGAGTAGTATATCAAACTCAAGCAGAGCATGCCGTCTGCCCTCCAGTGCCCCGAGGACTTGATGCACATTAACCTGTTTACAGCCCACAACAACACAGCGAGGAAGGCACCGCGGTCAAACAACTTTCCTCAGGTCACACGTTAAGGTAGTGTTGCCCAGTGCCTTCCTAGGCAGACCAGCTCCAGGGTGCAAGCTCAGGGTCCCTTGCTCTGCTCTCTAGATTAGGATCATCTGCTTACAACTGTGTTCCTCCTCTACACTGTGAGCCTCTTCCTACCTTTATATCCCCAGCACCTAACATAGGGCTTGGCACACAGTAGGGACTCAATGATGGTTTATTAGATGCAAATGGGCATCTTCAATGTAACAGCAGATGCAGTCCCATCATTCTGAACAGTGTGGGCATCCTGCTCAGGGGCAGGGGGTGCTGGGGGCAGACCTCCCCTGTGATGCTCTGTCCTCATTTACATACCAGGAAGGTCAAGTTCACCGTGGCTGCCCTTCATCACTAGGCTACTGGGTTGTCTCAAGCCTCAGGCCTCCAGCCTTGCCCACCTGACCTCAGGGGCCTGGCTCATCTTGTCTCTTTCTCCCTTTACACATTTCCAGGCCTAACATCCCTGACTTCCCTCCCAGAAAACACACATACACACACACAGTCGCGTGCTCTCTCTCCTGTTACGTCTTTCATGCTCTTGCAGAAAATAAATCTCTGCGTTCGTACTGCCTCTTGGGAGTAGTCTTCATTTATCATGCATGCATTCATTTTGTAATCACTTACCAAAGCCCTACTATGCATCCAGCATCGTGCTAGAGGCTGAGGACAGTGAGCAGAGCAAAAGAGACAAACAGCGCGAGCAAGACAGGCAGGTAAACAACAGTCATAAGCCAAACTGTTTTTATCATTTTAGCTGCTGCCTTCAATATCCTCGGGGGTGGATGCGCTTGCTTTGGGGGAAAGTCTTAGTGAGCTGCTTGTGGTGGTATTTGGGAGCCTTAGGCTTAGGGCATGGGTGAGAAGGTGTCAGGAGGGGCCCAAGCAAGGGAAAGAGTGGGTCAGTTTCCTCTGCAAGGAGAAAACAGCAGTTGGGTTTACCTAAGAGGATGGAGCAGAGGTTAGAAGAAGGCAGAGGGAAGTGAGGGGAAGAGCAAGGGCCAGTGAGAAGGTGGGGCGCTTGGGACACCGTGAGGTAGGGGACCAGGCTGTCCAGAAGGGGACATTTAAAACAGGACCACTTTCACTGTGAGCTGGGTTGTGTAACTCCAGAAACAATATCCCCACTGTGCCACCCTCCCCAACCAAAAATGTCCAATAGAGGCAGGTGTTCTCACATGTGCTTTGTCAAGTGGCTTCTCGGTGGGTGTCAAAAGGAGCCTGGTTATTATGTGAAAGAAACAGCTTGGAGGAAGAGGAGCCTGCAGGGCACAGGGACTGCAAATGAGACCTGCTCTGGGGGTCTGCAGACTTCGGCAGGGTGGGGAATTTGGACTTCTGCATGGGGTTGATGCCGGGCTATTTCAGATCCCAAAGAGCATGCAGGGCCTCTGGCATCTGGTTAAAGCTTAGCTGAAGGTGTTTCTGGAGAGTTTAATTAGGAACTGTGCTGCTTTGAGCAGGGCCAAGGAGGACACAATCATTCATTATGGGCTGATGAGGATCAGCAAATGCCTCACCGAGGAAGAAGCATTTGAGTGGCCTTTGAAGGATGGATAGGAGTTGGCTGGACAGTGAGAGAAGTTGGGGGCATTCAAGGCACAGCATGTTCACCATATCGTCTTTCTGAAAGTCAAAGAATTTTGAATCTGAAACACCTCTGGCCCCAAGGGCATTGGAAATGTGATTGTCTATTGTAGTGTCTAACTCACAGTGTCTTTGAGGAGGATAAAAGTCAGGGTATTCAAATGAAGGGCTCAGAACTGTCCAGCCAACACGTGGTGAAACCTCAATAAACGGGAGCTGTCCATGTTGTTGGTATAATGAGCTCCCAAACTCTGAAACCCCTTGGTGTGAGAATGTGGTCTCAAGTTTGCTGTCTGAAGAGTTGAGGTGCCTTGACCACCTAGCTGAGGTGGGCAAGTCATCCGCACAGCTGTCTGTTTTCGGCTTAGCTGGGGCCCACAAGAAAATGGGCCTTTGTATTTTGTTATTGTAGAATGTGCCGTTCCAACAAGCAACAGCCGTGCCTACCTCTGGCCAGCGCTCCCAGCAGGCATCCCTTGTCCCCCACAAGCCTGGTGTGGCCTGGCGTGGTATAGATAGCCTGTAAACTCCTGACAGCCTTGGCACCTTCTTGTCGTCAGCAACAACCAGAGCACTTGATAATTGTTCACGAATTGAATCTCACCTATTGACTCTAGGCAGAAGCCACTTCGAGACCCGCTTAGGAAACACCTGGATTCTGCGTTACTCCACAGCCACTGACACATGTATGTGCATGCACTCATACACACACACACAAACACACATTCACACACACATGCCAACACACATCAAGACCCAGCTATATCATGATCCACTCAGGGATCCAGAGAAACCAGCTTCTTGAAGCAAAGTTCATTTTTTCCTGCCTATCTCTGTCAGAGACAGGGACTTTAGGGAAAAGACCAGGAGAAAATGCTTCTGTTTACATCAAAGGTCCCTCCTTTTGTTTACTAAGAACTGTTTCCCACACATTTTCCCTGACCGCTATTAAACAAACAACAGAGGCTTGCCTGGCTTCAGAGGGCTCAAGATGTGGCCACTAACTGATCCCTCCAGATGTGATCCGCTTCCATTTAGAGACCAGAAGAGGCCCCCCTCTCCCCATGTGCAGGAAGAAGAAAAGGAGGCACCTGCAGAGACCCCTCGTCATTGCCTTGGCTTGAAAGATTCTTAGACTTTGCTGAAACGCATCCATGGTTTTCACAACCGAGAAACGCCAGTCATCCTCTGCTCCCTGATTTTAGCTTACGAGCTGAGGTCAGCTGAATTAAGAGCAAAATGTGCCTCCCAGAAGGCTGGGCAGCAGGGAATTGGTGTTGTATTAATCAAGCAAAAAAGGGGAAAATCTGAAGACCAAGCACTCCCTGGCAAGAGTGCAGGTGAGCTGGAGCCAGCCGGCTGGGGTGTTTATTTTTCACTTCTGTGGGCCTGGCAGGAGGTAGGCACTCTTTTCCCTCTTATGCTGGGAGAGAGGGAAGCTGACCAGTCAGTGGCCTTGTGAGTATAAAGAGTTTAAAGGGGCTCCAGCTTCTAGCAGGAGACCACCAGGGCCACAGGAAGTTGCAGATAGCCAGGGACCTGCGTGTGAGTAGCTTGCTGCTGGGAGCTGCCAGCTGGGCATGGGAGACTTTGAGGGTGACCTTGAAAACAAACAATGCTGCTTCAAAGGTCCACTGTGGTTGAGGCTGGGTGAGAGAGAACCATCTATAAAGATGGGCTGCAGATTGTGAGCTGAGGGGCATTCCATACTCAGTGGAAGGGAGCGCCCACTTCTTAGTAGTCCACAAGTATTTATTGAGCACCTACTGTGTGTTAGGCAGTGTTTTGGGCAAAGGAGATATAAAGATGAACAAGATAGGAAAAAGTAAGTAAATAAAGACATAAATACTATAACTTCTGATGATGTCGAGTGCTATGAAAAAAATGGAGCAGGATATAGGGGCAGAAATGCAACCCATTTTCTAGGCATCTTAACCCATGATGTGGTACAGCAGACACGAGCAGGGTGGTATGACCTTGAAGGCTCACATCCGGGTCACACAACCATTCCGTGCCTCAGCTTTCTCATCTGTGAAAGGGGGCTGATCACTGTAGGGATTTCAGAGGTTCGATAAATAACACCTGTCCTCCCACACCCGCAAAAGCAGGCAGGCAGACAAGGATAACAACATCCCCTTGTTGATGGGTGAGGGCTGGGTTAAGGGATGTGGCTACCTGTGGGGCCTGAAGTGGGTTTCCAAACACAGACCCTGGCATGAGACACTGTGACTCACCCCACTCCGGCCACCAGCAGCTCTGGACGGCCACAGGCCTCCCCTGCAGACATCTGCTTCTGATGGGACCCCAGAGGCAGAATGTGTGTTTCCTGTGGGTGGTTGGCTCCCAAAACCAGAAAACAGAGGCGGGAGGAAGGGGTGGAATTGAGCTTCCTCTCACCCTCACATCTGCCGACTCACCAATAGAGGCGTGAATGCAGAACCAGGTAGCCCAGGGTTCAAATCCTGGTCTGGCTCTGCCCTCTGCTAGGTGCAGGACCTTGGACAAGCTGTCCAGCCTTTCTGAGAGTTTATTTTCCCATCCCTAAAATGGGAACAGCACTGGCACCCATCTGATGGGGTTCCCATAAGGAGTAAGTTAGGTGATGCATGTTGGTTACTTAGGACAGTGCCCGGCATGTACGGGGGTGGAGAGGGCGAGGCATCAGACTGGCCTGTTCTCAAAGAAGCCCTCAACTCTGAAGCACAAAGCCACAGAGTTGAGGTTCCCCCAGCAGCAGGCAGTGCCCACCTCATAGGGTGGTTGTGAAGATTTGACTGGTTAATATAAGGACAGTGCCTGGCACACACGAGCACTTATTAGGTAATAATAGCTTGAATCATTTGAAGAAGTGTCAATATTCAATTCTTCTTCATCTACAAAAATGGCAACTTCAAATGGCAGTTATGATCCTTGTTCATCCATCCTTCCTTTCTCTCTTTCTTTCTCTTTCTTTCTTTCTCTTTCTTTCTTTCTTTCTCTCTCTCTCTGTCTTTCTTTCTTTCTCTCTTTCTTGAGACAGAGTCTTGCTTTGTAACCCAGGCTGGAGCGCAGTGGCATAATCTCGGCTCACTGCAACCTCCACCTCTCAGGCTCAAGTGATTCTCATGCCTCAGCCTCCCAAATAGCTGGGATTACAGGCATGCATGGCCATACTTGGCTAATTTTTGTGTTTTTAATAGATATGGAGTTTCAGCACATTGGCCAGGCTGGTCTCAAACTCCTGACCTCAAGTGATCCACCCGCCTTACCCTCTCAAAGTACTAGGATTATAGCGTGAGCCACCGTGCCTGGCTGATCCTTGTGATTTCTTAGCAAGGTGCTTATGGTAGGGGATCAAAAATATTTAGTTCCTCCCTCTCAAATAATCTGGTTGGGATGAGCCAGTCTGGGGTCCCAGGGAACATTGAGAGCCTACCCTCCCCACCTTCATTCGGGCCCAGTGTCCTTTGCCCCGAGGAGGGCCTGGCTGTCAGCCAAGCCACCCCCATCCCCAGGGCCACGGTGTGGGCAGTGCAGCCACAGGAACCAGCATGGACCCTTCATAGACCTGGATGCTCCCAACTTGTCACTCGGAGCAGAGCACACTGCCATCTGCAGGGTCACCGCTGGGCCTCGTCACTTATCATGATTGCTAATTAAAGACAAAATTAACCGACCCTGGCCTGGTGGCACCTCTCCCAATGCCTGGCTCTGGCTGGCTGGGCCTCAGTGGGGAAGGGCTGCCCCTGATACTTGGGATGGTGGCCAGAGCGAGGGGAGTGGAATCCCACCCAGAACGGAGAAGGTGCCAAGCCATCTGGAAAGCTGGGGCCAGCCCGACACCTCACCGGCCAGCTGGGAGAAATGAGATCTTGGGCCAATCTGGGGGTGACAGGAAAGGGAGGGTGAGATGTGGACATCTTATTCCCAACTGTATCCCCAGCCCCTTAGAGCAGTTGTTGTTGTCAGAGAGAACAGATGTGATGTACTGAGCATGCCAGGCACGAAGGGGGCATTTGATAAATAATAAATTGCTGCGTGGCTTGATGGATGGGGCTGCAAGTGCATAGTCAGTGCTCAGCGTTTTCCGCACACATTTTCAGAATAACAAACCCCTCTATGGTGCTTTTAGTGAGGTGTTATTCTTAGCATTTAAATATATTCATTCAATGGTTCTCACCAGGACTCTATAAAAGATGTTATTTCCCCATTTTACAGATGAGGAAACCAAGGCACAAAGAAGTGAAGTAACCATCACAAGGCCACACAACCAGCAAGTGGTGGAGATAAGAGAGGTCACAAGATTTGGGAACATAAGGGATTATCTGGGTGAACCTAATCTTCCAGAATAGAAGTTGGCTTTTCATCTTCCTAGAATTTTAGGATTGGGTACAGAAGTAGAGGCTCCCATTGCAGATCAAGAGGAGAAAAAGGGAGAGGAAAAGAGAGGAGGTAGTTGTAGTAAAAATAACAGCTTATAGGTATTGAGCCCTTACTGTGTGTCGGGTTCTGTACCCAGCCCTTTCTCTGTTTCATTCTATTTAATCCTTAGAGTAGCAGTACTTTGAGGTTGGTGTGAGCTTTGCCTGCAATCTGTAACTTTTACAAATGAGGCGCATTACAAAATGACCCTGGCATCCCTGGCAAGAGACACAGAAGCAGCTTCCCCTCCACGACCCTCCAGGTCAGGCAGTGTCCTCTCTATGAAACAGGAGGAAGAACACCCCTCACAGAGCCGTGGTGAGGCTCAGGGGCTGAGTGGGCATTAACTCTGCCCCCGTGCATAGAGTTCAGACTGTGGGCTCCCTTGCTCTGAAGCTTTCTACATGACTGCAAATTGACCCCAGACTGTGAGGCTCCCTCCTGTCCCCTTAGATCTGGTTAGAACCCCCATCAAGAGGCATAATCTCCTTACTTTTCAGATGCAGAAAATGAAACCCAAGGAAGGGTAACTGGAACCTAGGACGCCAGCCCGATGCAGTCTCTAGGGCTCCTGATACCTCTTGAATCTAAAGAAGGAAAGAGCTGGCTACCATGAGGGAGGATACTGGGGACCAAAGAGAAAACACTGAGGGGCTCTTGTACACGTCTGGGGTGACAGAGCCCAGAACAGAGCCTCTCCACCCATACCCATTATTTCTGCAGCAGAGGCAGGTTTAGGCTGGAGAAGTTCCAGAGCAAGGCAGTCACAGTGATGAAGAGCTTGGAGCAGCTGGCACGTATGTGTACACATGAACCTTAAAGGCTTCTTGGATCTAGGAAGATAAGGGCCAAAGGGAGCTACGATGGGAGCTTATAAAGCGGCAAACGGAACCGGGGAAGGGATAGAGCAAACACAGGACCAAGGCACTCTGGCCTCTCCAGGAGCCAGGAGAAGACCAAGCTCAACAAGCTATAGGGAGAGGGTCAAAAACATGGACTCTGGGGCCAGACTCCTTTGCTTTGAAGCACTGCTGTGCCATTTATTAGCTGTGTGACCTTAGGCAATTTGGTTGGCCTCTCTGTTCTTCAGTTTACATCTGTAAAATGGAGCCAGGAAACAGAACTTCTCTCACAGGGATGCTCTGATGAGTAAATGAAATACTACCTGAGAAAGGCTTAGAAGAGTGCCTTGTACAAACATAGTGAGTGATGTACGAGCATTGGCTGCTGCTGTTATCAGTACCGCGCCAAGTGGGAACATCCGCCGTTCGGTTCCCCAGATGTTTATCTGATGGAGCCCTCATGGTGGAAAGATGAATGGTCACTGGAGGAGCTCACACGCTAGTGGGGACAAGACATAATGACAGATTTAAGCATTGAGGGTCCCATAAGGTTTAGCCAACTCCAGGGATGTTCAGTGGGATCATTAGAGGAAGTCAGAGATATCTAGAGTGTGACCTTGGCCTTTTGACCTCCCTCAGCACCGTCATCAGAGACAGTCCCACCAGGCGACAGAAGCTGTACCATTCCAGTGTCCTTGCTTTATAGAGGAAGGACAACATGAAGGCCCCAGGTGGCCCAGGGAACAGGCGAGGCCACAGTAAGCAAGGGGCTGAGTGAGGACAGAGAGGTCCTGTGTGGCAGCTTTGTGGATCCTTTGCACCTTTTTCTCTTTTCATTCGTGAACTTCTCTGGGGCAAGATTATTTTTTAATTGAGTGTAATATACATACAGAAAGTGCACACATCAAATGCGTACAGCTCAGTGCCTTTTTACCACCTGAACACACACACCTGTGAACTAGGCCTCGGATTAAGAATTCAAGCATGGCCAACCCCCCATCCTCCCTCTGGTCACTACCATTTCCCACGTATAATGCTGTCTTGACTCCCACAGCATGGATTCATTTCACCTACTTTTTTTTTTTTTGAGACCAGTCTTGCTCTGTTGCTCAGGCCGGAGTGCAGTGGCATGATGTTGGCTCACTGCAACCTCTGCCTCCTGGATTCAAGTGATTCTCATGCCTCAGCCTCCTGAGTAGCTGTGACTACAGGCACCTGCCACCTTGCCCGGCTAATTTTTGTATTTTTAATAGAGACGGGGTTTCACCATGTGGGCCAGGCTGGTCTCGAACTCCTGACCTCAAGTGATCTGCCCACCTTGGCCTCCCAAATAGTTTCACTTGCTTTTGAACTTCCCCTAAATGGACTGATGCAGTATGCAGTCTTCTGTGTCTGGCTTCTTTTGCTCGACATATTTGTTTGATTCATCCATGTTGTGTGTGGCTGTATTTTATTGCACTTGGTGAAGAAGCCATATATTCTACAAGTGACTGGGCATGAGGCCATTTCTTTTCTTTTTCTTTTTTTTTTTTTGAGACGGAGTCTTGCTCTGTTGCTCAGGCTGGAGTGCAGTGGCGTGATCTCAGCTCTCTGCAACCTCCGTCTCCCAGATTCAAGTGATTCTCCTGCCTCACTACAGGTGTGCACCATCACACTTGGTTAATTTTTTGTATTTTTAGTAGAGACAGGGTTTCACCATGTTGGCCAGGCTGGTCTCAAACTCCTGACCTCAGGTGATCCACCTGCCTTGGCCTCCCAAAGTGCTGGGATTACAGGCGTGAGCCACTGCACCCAGCCGAGGCCATTTCTCCTTTGGGGCTGCCATGTATTGTGCTGCTGTGTACATCCTAGGGCATGTTTTTGGTGACTGCGCCCAGTCCTGGGGTCTGTATATCTGGGAGCGGAATGGCTGAGTCCTCTGTACTTGACATCCAGCATGGGGCTGGAGAGGAGCCACTGGCCCGTGTTTATTGAGCATGGATTCCCAGCCAAACCCTGTGCAGGGCTCCCAGCTGTCTGCCACCGCCGAGAGCCACCTTGGCTCACTGTTTCTCTAATGAGGGTGTGACCCTGAGTCAGGCCCCTGGGACGGAGCAGCATGATTTATAACACGATATCGACACATTTAAGGGAATACTGCTCCAAACAGCGGACTCTTTCCGAATGATTAAAAGCCATGGGAAGCAGGGATGCTTGAGCAAAGATTAAGAAATCAAAACCTGTGCTCTTCCGAGTGGGCTCAGCTCTGGGGAAAGTGGGCTGTACCTGGGGCTGGACCATGGATGCTGGGAAGGGGAGTAGTTGGCCACAAAGGGAAGGGGAGGCATTGGAGGGAAATCCAGAAAGACTGGAGATTAGAGTGCCCCTGGAAGGACAGGTAGGGAGAAAATGGCCAAACATACATGGAATGAGAGAGAACAATAGGAAAAGCCTTCACTTGTTATTACATTTTACCAACCTTTAGCACAGTGCTTGGTTCTTAAGGCAGCAGATGCCCTGCAGAGTGAGTTTAACACAGACAACTGGTCTACCCACTCCCACTGAGTCATATTCTCCAGGTTGGGGCTTGAGGAGCAGACAGTGCAAGCCCCAGCAGTGATTCTGATTTCCAGCCAGGTCTAGAAGACAACTGTTTTAAGGGACCAGTCCCATCAGCCCACCCTAGGTCCCATCAAAAAGGGGCTGAGCTCTCCTGACTCCCAGGCCCCTGACTGTCCTCCTGGTTTCTTTGGCTCTCCCAGTACTGAGTCTGCCGTTCACTCTCAGGGTGATTTTTTAAGTGTGCATCCTGTCTGGCTGCAGCATTAACTCAGCTCAGCAGTGAACCTCCATCCTGGCCTGGCTGCCTCTGGCTGCTTTTAAATAACCCCACTTCACTTTGACCTCCCTCTGGTATGTTTTAAGGGACAATATCTCCTTGGACTCGAGGTAAGGAAGCAGTCTTTGCATGCTGATGGGTTCATGGCAGAGATCTGACTTGACTTTGACCTTTCTCAGCCTTAGGTGCTGCACCTGTGGAGTGGGAATAATGACACCTAGGTCATCAAGTTCTCGTGATTACCAAAGAGGTAACGGGCATGAGATGCTGCACACAGCTCAGCTGACCAGTCAGCTACCCAGAGTAGCCAGAAACAGTATCCAAGGGGGAGTGTAAACCATTTCCATCACCCGGGGCATGTCATAGCAGCCTCCTGCCTGGTAGCCCTGTCTCCAGTCTTGTCCCCTCAAGTCCTTTTCCACACAGCTCACAGAGGGGTCCTTGTAGAACTCAGATCTGACCCAGATCCTTTGTGCACTGCAACCCCAGGAGCACAGGAACTAGCTGTGAATCCACAGCTTCTCTGGGCTCAGCTGAAAGGTCAGGACTTTACATGGGTTATTTTGTTTCCTGGTTACAACAAACCTATGCAGATGGTATTGTTATTTTCTTTTTTTTTTTTAATGAGGAAACTGAGGCACTAAGAGGTCAAGAATAAAGCTGGACCTTTTGCCCAAGGCTGACATGAAAGCTCTTATCTGTTCTTTGGTCCTCTCCTGTGTGCCCCTGGCCACTGTGGATGAATTTTTGACAACAGAGGATGTCCCGCCAGCTGAAGGTTGAACAGTGCTTCAGGATGGGACCCTCCTGGCCTGGCCAGAGAACATTTTCACATCTCCTGAGGCTTCTGGAGCCCATGTGTTGCATCTGAGATATTGGTTGTTGGTGACTAGGATTAAAGCCGTGGATCACACTTCCATAGAATGCAGCAAGATGCAAACATCCGTCCCCTAGAAGCTGGGGCCCTGATTTGCTTATTTTGCAGCTTGAAACCACCACTTCCTTTGGTAGGCTGGGGAGAGGTTTGAGGGAGGGCAGTGTAGGGCTGGCTAGCCTGGCCCCCGGCTACCTAGGCTGTTCAGCCCCTTGTCTGCCCCTCCTGATGAGGCTTCCTGGGGCACAGTGGAATGTCAGATGAGCTGGGAGCTACCAAGCTGGGTCTCTACCACCCCAGCCCCTCCTTCTAACTTGTGATCTAGAGACTTTGGTTTCCTGAAAAATCACAGAACTTAAAGTTGCCAAAGCCGAAGGTGAGCATCTCAGAGGCATTTAATCATCTAATCCTCACCTTCACCTTGCGGTATTAGGAGACCTGGATTTAGTTCCAGCTCCTTGTTTGCCTGGAGGTGAAACCTGAATGTTTCAGACAATCTCCAAGGGTCTCGGTTTTGCCATCTCCAAAATAGAGATAATAAGGCAGAAATGTAGTAAGTACAACTTGAGTGTCAGGTATAGCCATAATATCATTTCTGTCACTAGACCTCTGGGACACCTGACCCTGCAGGGAAGGGGAGGGTCAGGAAATGAAGATGATCAAGATAGGCTTTCAAGAGAGGCAATGCTGGAGCTACATTCTGGAGTCTCCATGGAAATTAGTGGACCACAGAGAGCCAGGATTGCAGGCAAGTGTCTGCTCTCATCCCCCACCCCCAAGCAGATCATGAGCTCCTTGAAGGCAGGGAATGTGTGTGTGTGAGGGAATGCATGAAGTGTGTGTGTGTGTGTGTGTGTGTGTGTATTTACTTGTATGCTGACTTGTGCATGCATAAACACACATATGTGCTCCTTATTCATTTCATATCTATATGCATGTAGCCAATAGGATATTCATATAGGTGCTCAATAAATATTTGTTGAATTGTACTGAAGAAAAGCAGCTCTATTTTCTAGCTGGTGGAAGGGTGTCCAGCTTTTGGAAGAAATCCACATCAGGTGTGTCCACATGACTACTGGTGCTCTGTGCTGGCTCCTCAGGGACATTAAAATGTCTGTGCCCTGTGTCTGAAAATACTAGGCCTCTGCACTTAAAATCAAGGCATTGGTGCGCATGCATTGGAGGATTACATAAGGCCACTTCCACCTCTCACCTCTGACCCTGTGACGGAAGTAAGGTCAAGGGGGTCTGTGGCCTCCCTCCTGCTGTTGCCTGTAGCATGTGTCCATGATACAGAGTTCAATGGGCAGGTCAAGAGACATCACTGTGAAAAACAAGCAAACAAAAGGCGGACTACCACCTTGTTAGTGTGAAAATGACAAAGAAAGCTGTATTTCTCAGGGTGGGAGGCCACGTGGGTTCGCAGGCATTGGCGCTAAGACTTGCCCCTGCCAGATGCATCTTTTGAGATGGGAATTTTAATCTATCAGTATTGATGGGCCTTTGGAAAAAAGGTGCTAGAGTGTTGCCATAAAGTTCATCCTTGTGTGTGCTTTAGAGTGAATGCTATCGGTATGTCATCCCGCCATATAGGTGGACCTGGAATTTTTCAAAAATTTAATCTCAAAAGCATTGTTTTATTTTATGCTAGTTTATTCTATTGTATTGATTTGATTCTATTCTATTTTGTGCACCAACATGCATAAAACAGTTCTAGAACGGATTAAAGTTTGCTATGGCAAGATAAACTAAATATGAACTCAATGACAGAGATAAAAGAAAAATGAGAGTGAAGACACAAAAATAAGCCAGAAACAAGATGCATCTTCAAATAAATGATAAACCATTCTATATAGATGCTTACTCTGGTGAACTATAAACAGGACTCTGAGCTTCCAGGAAGGTATTAGGATAAGGAAAACCTAGTCAGTTATACTGTCCCAGTTATCATCAAACAAACCTATTGATCAGGACAAGCAAACTATGTCTGATACTGAGACCTGAGGGGAATTTCCTCTAAGCCCTTTGGGAAGAAGACCCGGTGTGGTAAAGAACAACCTCCCTAGAAAAATCCTTACAGAAAGTCCAACCTTGCATTAAATGCTTCTGTCCACTGAGCGAATATTCAGCATAGGCCTTCCTCAACACACAGTTCAGAGAGACAGGTTATGACTCAGATGCCCAGATCTGCCACTCCTACAATTGTGTCAGTCCATTTAGCACAGGGATTCTTGTGTCAGGGCTGAAACTATATGCAGTTATTTTAAAACTGGTGTTCAGTTATGTCATACATGTCTTACACTTTAAATTTTTAAGGACAAATGGTCTTGTTTGTGTTTTGAAAGCTCTGACAGTTGGATCCAACTCACTCAAGCTAGGCGAGATGATCAGGCTCATAAAGTGAAGAGCCACATGGGTCTAGTGTACTGCAATGCCTACCATGCCTCATCTTGCATCTGACACACAGTAGGTGCTCATGGAACTTGTTTGTTGAATGAAGGGCTAGGGATATGGATTGAATAGTAGTTTGATGAACAAATTAATAACTAATTAAAGAAAAGAATTAATCCAGGTGCATTAAGATAGTCATAGTGGACACCTGCTGAACCTTTTCCATCATGTGAAGAGTTTAAATGATGAGGCAATGTCTTGCATTCAGAAAGGACTGGATCTTAGGTAATAGTCCAGCCTATCCTCCGCCACCCTCATTTTAATATACAACTAGTATATTTCACATGCGGGGAGCTTGAAACCCCTCTCATCTCCCCCCTTGGAGAGAGGACCCTGGTCTCATTATTATCTAGAATCCAAGAGTTGCTTCCTTGCCCTGACTGAGAAGGATTCCCACCATCTCAGCCACTGACCCCTCAAAATGGCCCTCAGGCCCCATTAGCTTCTGGGTTTGTCCCAACACACACTGAATCAGGAGCAACCTTTGATCTGCCTGAACCTTCAGAACTGTGGAACTAATGGGGGAAATAGGACTTGCTTGAGGTTCTTCCCAGAGATGTCCTAACCTTGCCGTCCCACCTCCTTTTCCCTCCTTCCCATAAGGTATTTCACAATGCTTTCAGAATGAACAGGTTTTGAAAATTATGCTGCATACATTTACTTTGCCCAGGGAATGACACATCTGGGCTCCAGATGTTTTTCAGTCCTGCAGAGTGGTAGCCAATTTCAGGTGGTTGTAGGCAGAGCTCAGACTAAACACAAGGGTGCAGACAGCCATGCATAAAGGCACATTTGAGATTCCTCTGTGGCTTTTGCCACTGTTTTTTTCTCCATCTGGGATGCCCCTTGAGCTACTTGGTGTCTCTCTTCTAAGAGACATCACTAACACACCCCCTGTTAGGGCACCAGGGTCTTTGGTACAGTGAAGAGGTGCCCAGGGATTGAATCCCAGCTCAGCTCTGTGATCTCAGGTGAATTATCTGCCCTCTCTGCATCTCGGTGTCCACATCTGTAAAAGAAAGTGAATGGTCTCCACTTTATAGGGCTGTTGTGAGGGTTATAGAGCTAATGCTTGTAAAATGCTTAGGACAGTGCCTGGCAGATACTAAGCACTAAGTAGGTGTTTGCCGTTATTATTCCTAGTTTCCTTCTTCTCTGGAGATCACTATGGAATTAGAAGTTGTTCCCTGTCCCTTAATTGGTTATTATCATTTCACCTTAGCCCTATGTGACCATTTTTATCCTAATGTCTCCCCAGAGCCTAATAATGATGGTGATGATCGTGCTGAAATGTATTGAGCCCCTTCTCTGTGCCAGACACTGTGAAAAGCACTTGACATTATAGCCTGTAGGAGAGTCTATAGCTTGGCTCAATTCCTGACACAGAGTTTAGTGCATACAATAATTCTTTGATGTAGGCACTATGATTAGCCCCACTTTCAGCTAAGGAAAAGAAGGCTTAGGGAGGAACTGAGAAAGCAAATCATATCCAGGACTTGATCCAGGATAGCCAGCCTCAGATCCCATGTTCTCAACAACTACCCAGAGATTGAGAAATAACACAACCAAATAGAAAACTCCTGGCATGGCATACAGCCAGAACATATAGTGGCACATGCTATAGGGTTTGGGTTACAGACTACTGAAGGATGTGGACTTTGAGCCAGGCCTTAAAAAGGATAGACAGTAGGATAGGAAAAGGCATTCCAGATAGAAGGAATGGCATGAACAAAGATATAGAGGCTAAAAACCCAGAGAATGTTTAAGCACAGAAGTAGTTAGCATTAGCTAAAGTATAGGTAGGTATGTGGAAGGCTAAAATAGCACCTGATTGTGGAGGGCATTGCATGACCAAAAAAAAAAAAAATGTTATCCTATAGGAAACAGGGAGCTGTGGAATGCTTTTGAGTAGGGAAGAGCATGCCCACAGCTGTGATCTAGAAAGATTAGCTTGGCAGAGGAATATCAGGTGGAGAGATGGGACATTGGGAGGTCGTTGGATTTGATGATGCCTAAACTCATGAGATATTCCCAGTGTTCCAGAAGCAAGACTTGGTGAGGGAGATGATGTGTCCAAAGTCACACAGCTAGTGAAAAGTAGAGCCCAAACTCTAGTCAGATCTTCTGACTCTAAATTCTGTATTCATTCTGCTATACCAAGGAAAGATACAGCTGATCCCGTTATAAGATCTGAAAGAATTAAGCCTGGTGAACTCTGAAGGGTCATGGCTCTAGTTACAAGGAGTCTGAGGACTCCTCGACATTGTATGCAGAACGATGTGTGTGTGTGTGTGTGTGTTTGTCCTGTGAGCATGTGCACAAATGGGATTGGTCATGGGAGATGGCCCACTGCATCCACTTTTTTTTTTTTTTTTGAGACGGAGTCTTGCTCTTTCGCCCAGGCTGGAGTGCAGTGGCCCGATCTCAGCTCACTGCAAGCTCCGCCTCCTGGGTTCACGCCATTCTCCTGCCTCAGCCTCCCGAGTAGCTGGGACTACAGGCGCCCGCCACCACGCCCGGCTAATTTTTTCTATTTTTAGTAGAGACGGGGTTTCACCGTGTTAGCTAGGATGGTCTCGATCTCCTGACCTCGTGATCCGCCCGCCTCGGCCTCCCAAAGTGCTGGGATTACAGGCGTGAGCCACCGCGCCCGGCCTGCATCCACTTTTTAGTGTCCACAAACACAGTGACAAACCACTGTAAAACCTCAAGGGTCACACCCAAAGGTGAAGCCCAGAGTTCTGCAGGAACACTGCCTGCATTACAAAACCAACAGTAAAGAGAAGAAAAGAGACAAATTGATTGATAGAGTTCAGTGGGAAGAGGGAAGGGTAGAAATTAAATAAACACTTGAGGCTTAAGAACCAAGTGTTCTCTGGGCAGTCAGCCTTCTTTAGAGCAGTGGTTCTCGATGACTGGTGATTTTGCTCCCCAGGGGACAAGTGGCAATGTCTAGAGACAATTCTGGTTGTCACAACTGGTGACAGGAATGGTGCTATTGACAACAAATAATTATCGGACTTATGGTATCAATAGTACCAAGGTGGAGAAACCCTGCTTTGGAGGAAAAAGAAGTCTTGACTTCTAGCACAGAGCTGAGCAGAAACACTGGCCTTGTATCTTCAGTGCTCAGCTTCCAGAAGAGGCTGAGGGCTAATGAGCCTCCTGTGGAGTAACAGGCCTATGTGTGGTGAGCAGAACCTGGAAGTCTTTATGATTTCCATTAACCCTCAGGAATGGATATAGGCCTGACCCCGGAGGCCCTGCCCAGAGGCTCATTTGGCCTGGTTCCCTCTGAGCACCAGGTTGCATCTCCCCCTGCTTATCTGGAATTTAGGACTTGGGTCACTGGTTGTGGTCCTCTGTGCAAACCAACGGCACAGAGCTGGAGGGACCTGAGAGGCCCTCTTGTCCCCTCCCTACCCATAGCTCACCCCCATATTTAGAGAAGAAGGCATGGAAGCCCAGGGAGGTGAAATGACTTGCCCATGGCTATGGTTGTGTATCCATGAGGACTCTTCCAGCAAGTGGAAGAAAATCCTACTCCAACTAGATTGAGCCAACTGTTTTCATTCAGTAACCAAAACATCCAGGTTCCACCTTTGACACAGCTGGATCCAGGGACTCGGTTGACATCACTGGGTCTTGTCTCTGGCCACTTCTTCACTCTGTTCTCTCCCTGGGACATTCTGAGCTGTCTTGGAAGCGAGATGATGGTTGGACTTTCAGGTTTCAACTTCACAGCTTTAATCAAGGGAGAAATCAAGAGTCTCTCTCTCTCTCTCTTTCTCTTTCTCTCTCTCAGTGGTCCCTGTGAATGCACCTGTGGGCTCTGAGTTAGGGAATATGTCCATCCCTGATCCAGCCCCTGTTGTTTCGAGGAAGTGATGCCCTGAATGACCAGCCCAAAGCAGAAAGGAGGGTCCACAATGCCTGTGCAGGGAGTGGAGAGGGGTGGTCCTCCAGAGAAAATTGGGGATGCTATTACCAGAAGAAGGGGGAGTAGACACTGGATGGGCCAAAATAACGCATGTCACCCCCTCCAGCTGATGAGTGGCTGGGCTCAGCATAGGTGTCCTGCTATCTAGCCTGTTCCTCCAGCTCTGACACAAGCCGCCTAAGGCAGAACAGCTACCTCCAAAGGACCTACCCATGGTTTTGACTCTTGGCCTGGAGAACAAGAGGTGAAGGAGATAGGGAGAGGATAGTCCAGGGCTAAGACCCGAGACCTGGGAGCCAGCCACCCCAGTGGAGTTCAAGATCTCACTTTGCTCTCTTCATGGCCGGGATTTGGGGCACTGGCTTGGAGTGTGGGAAGGGAATAGGAGCAGGTGACTTGGATTTGGACAGTGACTCAGAGGAAAGAGGACAAGAAGAGCCCTGATCTAGGAGCTGGGAAATGACTTAAAAGCCATTTACTGCCCTCTTCCCACCCTTCCTGCCTTTTTGCCTTCCTTCTAGTAAATATGCATGGGGTGCCCACTCTAGTCTGCCCATGATCCCCTTCCTGCAGCACTGGCGGCCTCTCCTGACATGCCACCTCCTCACTGCCCACTCCAAGCCAAGGAGCAGGTGTAGGATCTCTCCTCTTCCTGGCTCCATTCAGAGCTTGCTTTGATGCTTGCTTGCCTTCCTCCCTTCCTTCCTTCCTTCCTTCTCTCTCTTTTTTTCTTTCTTTCTTTCTTTTTCTCTTTCTTTCTTTCTTCGTTTCTTCTCTTGTTCTCTCTTTCTTTCTTCTTTTCTTCTCTCGTTCTTTCTTTCTTTCTTCTTTTCTTCTTTCTTTCTTTCTTTCTTTCTTTCTTTCCTTCTTTCCTTCTTTCCTTCTTTCCTTCTTTCTTTCTTTTTTCCAAACACAGGATCTCACTCTGTCACCAGGCTGGAGTACAGTGATGTGATCACAGCCCAGCTCACTGCAGCCTTAACCTCCTGGGCTTGAGTGATCCTCCCATCTCAGCCTCTGGAGCAGCTGGGACTATAGGCATGCACCATCACGCCCCACTAATTTTGAAGGGAACGGTGGGAGGAGGTTTTGGAGAGCTGGGATTTTGCCATGTTGTCCAGGCTGGTCTCAAACTCTTGGACTCAAGCGATCTGCTTGCCTCAGCCTCCCAAAGTGCTGGGATTGCCAGGCATGAGCCACCGTGCCCAGCCCCTTGATGCTTATTTTTATCCTTAGTTTTCCTGTAGGGAATATTGGGGGAGTGGGTCCCACCAGCATGATTTCCTTGGCCCCTGCTCTTCCCTGGGGACTGATGGGTACTTAGACCCTCTGACATTGCAGACGCTCCCTGCCCGTGGCAAGCACTCTGCCAGATGCCAGTCCCCCAGCCTTTCTCCCTTCAGTCCCCTCCCCTTCCCCACCAGGTCATGTGCAGCTCCCTGAGTGGCATCAGCTAGAGGCAGAATTAACTTGGTTGATCTGATTCCCAAATGCTTGCCTGAAGCACTTTCCAGATGTAGAGGAGATGACATTAGCTAGGTGGTCCATGCTGTTTATTTATTTATTTTTTTAGAGACAGTTCTCACTCTGTCACCCAGGCTGGAGCCCAGTAGCACAATCATAGCTCACTGCAGCCTCAAACTCCTGGGTTCAAGCAGTCCTTCCGCATTAGCCTCCCATGTAGCTGGGACTACAAGCACATGCCAGTATGCTTGGCTAATTTTTTTTAAAAAGTTTTTGCAGAGATGGGGTCTCACTGTGTTGCCCACACTCGTCTTGAACTCCTGGCCTCAAGTGATCCTCCCACCTTGGCCTCACAAAATGCTGAGATTACAGGCAGGAGCCATCATGCCCAGCCAGGCTGTTTATTTTTAATCCATTCCAAACCACGAATCAGATGTGCCTGTGCCTCATAAAGAAGTGTCTGTAAGTCCTTGGGTGGCTGTCCATTGAGTGCCATCCTAGGTGCTAGGGATGGAGAAGGAAACACAACGACAAACATCCCTGTCTTTGTAGAGCTGACCATGAACATATATTAAGTCAAATAGATAGTCTACCAGCTGGGAAAAGCTAGGTGGAGAAAAGCAAAGCAGGTCTGGTTATTGGGAGAACCAGGGGCCAAACCTGCAGCTTCAAACAGGGTGTCCCAAAGCCTCTGAAAAGGTGGCATTTGCACATGCTGAAGGAGGTGAGTGAGTGAGCCTGTGGTGTCTGGAGAGATGGCTCCAGGCAGAGGGATGAGTAGGTGTAACTGCCCCAGGGCAAGTTAAAGTAGGAGTTCAAAGAACAAGTTCAAAGAATAATAAAGTGACTAGGATGCGTCAGGCAGAGTAAGCCAGGAGGAAAAGAGAAAGTGAGTCCCAGGGGTGAATGGGTCCCTTGCAGGCATTGTAAGGACTTTGTACTTTATGCCTAGGGGGATGGGGCATTGGAGTGTTTTGAGCAGAGGAGGGACCTGATCTGACTTTTTTTTTTTTTTTTATTGAATCACTCTGGTTGTTGCATTGAGAATAGACCCTGGTGAGGGTGGGGCAAGGACCACAGCAGGGAAACCACTCAAGACAGTGTCAATAATCTCAGTCAGCAATGAAGGTAGCAGATGAAGTTGTCAGGACCAGGTGCTACTTCTGTGGGTATTGAGAAGCAGTTGGGCTCTGTGCTTATTCTGGAGAAAGAGGCAACAAGATTTGCTGGTGGATTAGATGTGGGATGTAAAGGCTGACTTCAGGGTTTTTGGCCTGAGCCCTGGAAGGAAGAAGGTGTTAAAGGAACAGGTTTGGGGACAGGGCAGAGATCAGCAGATCAGTGTGGGATGTGCTATGTCTGCAATGCCCATTGGATAGTAAGTGATGATGTCCAGTAGATGTCCACTGAGATGGAGAGACTATGGAAGGAAAGAGACCTCCACATATGTTCTATCTTTCCATGTGTGTAAGAACCGTAAGCTGATAGATTACATTATCTACCCATTTTAGAGATGAAGAAACTGAGCATTTTAGGGGTAAATAATGGGCCAAAGCTCACAGGATGCATATGTGGCAAAACAGAATTCAAACCTCAACCCCTATGATTCCAAATTCATTGCTTCTTTCCTCTCCATCTTGTTGATTCCTCAGTTTTTCAGGAGATTAAAAAAACTAGTGGAAAATTGTTAACCAGTGAAAGTTGTCATTGTCCTCCTGAGCTAAGAAAAGAGAACCCCTGCCTGCACCTCAGGACCCCTATCCTTCCCTTGTTCCTGCTGTGTCCTAGGCAGTTTGGGTTGTAAGTGACAATCACATGGGTACTACCTCATGCAGATATTCTTACTTTAATTCCTTCTTCTTCTGACTCTTGGCCCTTTACTTCTTGAGATGGAAGCTTTTTTTGTGACTCTGGGTCTGTTTGTGTGTGTCTCTGTGTATGTGTTTACACAGTGAAGGCTCAAGCAATGAAAATAGCAGAAGGCTTGACCTTCTGAAATGAATAACCCCAACCTTGTAAATAAATCAACCACTCTACCAGACCAAAAAAGATAATACCTGTAGGGCAATAAATGGGATCATTGTTTTTTGATTTCTTCTTTTTTATGTTCTCTTGACACACAACATAACTTTCTCTTTTGAAAGCAATGTTCTAAGATTGCAACAAACTGTAGTTGAAATTATTTTAGTGAAAGAAAATAATGTCTTAGGGTCATCTAAAGAAATGACTTCATATATCTATTTTACTCTCTTAAATGTTTCTCCCAGTCATGCTGAAGTGGCAAAGATTTTTCTGATTCCAAGTTCCTGCTAACAAAATACATTAACTGTAGAGAGCAGAGATATCTGAGTCTAGTGCAAGCAAAACAAACTGGTTAGGAGAGCTGTACAGATAAAGATAAACAAGATTCTTGGATTCCCAATAATGTGCTTGACCTTATTATTTGGTGCTGTGGTTTGGATGGTGAAAACTCATGGTGAAATTTGGTCCCCAGTGTGACAGTGTTGGGAGCTGAGGACTAGTGGGAGGTGTTCGGGTCATGGGGGCAGATCCCTCATGAATAAACCAATGCCCTTCTGCAGGGGCAGGGGAGTTCTTACTGTCTTGGGACTAGATTAGTTTCTTTGAGCCCCATTAATCTTGAGGGACATGTTCAGACCTAGTTCTGTGATAAACCTATATTTGTGTTCCCTTAACCTTCTAACTCACAGGTTGGCAAACATTAGCCTGAGTGCCTTTTTTGTAAATAAAGTTTTATTGGAACACAGCCACACCTATTCACCAGCAGAATTGAGTAGTTGCTACAAAGAGTATATGGCCCACAAAACTGAAAATATTTATTATCTGGCCCTTTATAGAAAAAGTTGGCTGTTTTTCACAAATACCACAGACACACGATTCTGTCTAGCAAACTCCTAGGCAGCTACAAGGCCTAACTAGAGTATTCTTTCTCCCTTCCAAGTATTAATCAGGCCCAACCCTGCTTAGCTTCCAAAATCAGACAATATTGGGCATGTTCAGGGCGGTATGGCTGTACACTAGAGTATTCTTTCTCCTGAGAGACCTTCTAGTAGCTACCCAAGCCCAAGGCAAAGCTAACCACATCCTCCTCGGGACCTCCAAGGGGCTTTTAATAGCCAAAAAAAAAAAAAAAAAAAAATCACTGATGTTCATAGAATACCATATTCTAGACACTGTTTTAAGCATGTCACAGAGATTAATAATTTAACCATCATGGCAACCCTAAGTGGTAGGTATTTTTATCATTACCATTTTACAAATGAGGAGATCAAGGCAGAGAGAGATTACATAACTTTCTTACAGTCACATAGCTGGTAAATAAGTGAGCTGGGGTTTGAACCCAGGTAGTCTGGCAGTCCATTCACCATTTGGCTGCCATAGGCTCTGTCATTATCCCCATTATACAGATGGGAAACAGACTACACAGCATGTATTCTATTGTGTTCTAAGAGAATCCATGTCTGTCCCCAGTTTTTCCTTGAGAACAGAGGTACCCTTCCTCTCCCCACACCCTAGTGCCCAATGCATAGAGATGCTCAGACACACAGAGAAGGGGTCACCTTCTTGACCATGAGCTTTTAGAGACCAGAGAGGTCGTCTGTTCATCATTGGGTCCTCAGTGCCTAGCCCTGTTCCTGCCTCAAAGAAGTTGGGCTCAGCAAGTGGGTCAAGAAGGGAGGAAGTTTTCTGAAAATAGGAAGCCCTCCATTTTTGGCTCACCTGTGCCCTTCCTTCTTTCTAAGCTTACGGGGTTGGAGGTCTAGTTCCTTTCTACACTGTATTGGCTGCTGAGACACAAAGTCTCTGTCTGCTGGGCTCTCACTAGGAAAAGGTGAGCCAAACCTCAGTGCCAGAGTCTATTTACCTTGGCTAGGAGGTGTTCCTTGGGGAAGGAAAGGACATTACCTGCTACACTCACTGGTGTTTAATGTGACTCGGCTGCCTTTTCAAAAGCTTCCATGATTCCACTTAAGGAGGAGTAAATCAGCACAAATTCTGCCAGCACCAGGAAATATTTCAGCCAATGGAATTTTACCTCCTTCTACTCCAGTGGGGTTGATCTTCAAGGAAACCTATTTATCGACAAAGACCCCAACTATATTTTTACACACACAAACAAGGACCATAAAGAATCATTGCCAGAAAGACCGTTGGGAGTCAACTGATGCGTTAGAAAGGAAGGACATTGGAAGAAAAGTTAGCAAAATACAAATGACATTTGATCACCATCAACTGAGTATTTGAGCAGCATCCAAGGGGTGACATTGGCAACAAGGGTGACATGACAGTGTTCAGAGGAAAGGGGGCCCGCTTTCAGGTTGGCTGGGTCAGGGCAGAAAGAATTTTGGGGGAAATAAGATGAAAGCTATGGGGGAGGGGTGGGCTCTCAGTGTGGGAAACGGTGTTTACAGAGGTGCACAGGTGGGAGGGTGGAAGTTGTGGTTCAGGTACAAGAGTACCTTCAAGGAGGGATGGCTGTGATGGTACAGCTAGAAATGGGGTAGGAGATTCAGTGGGTACCGAGCAGTCAAGAGTCTGGGTATCAGAGTCAGACCTGGGCTCAGTTTTCAACCATCCACTTTGCTAGCTGTATACCATTAGCTGGCAAATCTCTTCGTGCCTGGTGGGTGGTGGAAATGTTCTGTGACTCAGTTGGGGTCATAGTTACAAAGGTTGTTCATTTGTCAAAACTCTTCAAGCAGTATACTTTAAATGGATGTTTTATTTTATGTGAATTATATCTCAGTAAAGTTGCTTTGAAAAGAAAAAAAAAGTGTGGCCAGATTTCTTTATCTGAATGGCAGAATAATAATATCTACCTCATTGGAAAGATGTAAGGAGTGACCAAGAAATGCTTGTAAAGTGTTTAACCCAATACTTGGCTCATTATAAACTATGATTATTATCATTGTGTTACGTTGCATAGAACCTCATAAGCCATCACTAAACACTTTGAACTTTTGTCTGATAGGCACAGGGAGCCATTGAAGATTTCTGAGCAAGGAAGCAATCAAAACTTTTTAAAAATTGCAATTATATGTATATATATATAAAATATTATATATTATAAAATTTACCATTTTAACAATTTTTAAGTACAGTTTAGTGGCATTTGGTACATTCATATCATTGTGCAACCATCACCACCATCTAAAACTTTGTTCTGAAGAGAGGAATTGGGCAGGATAACCAAGAGGAGAGAAAAGCTCAAAAAGACCGTTGGAATGCTATTTAGAACAGTGTGTGCAGATGTTGAAGGCCTGAGTCAGGATGAATTTACAGGAATTGAAGAAACATAAAAGAGAACTTAGGAAAGAAGCAACCATCAGCATTGGCAATTGATTGAAATTTAATTATGAGAAAGAAAGGAAGAAGTCACGAAGATGACCAAAAAGAAGTACAAAGGCATCTCAAGCTCTCTTGTTAATATTAATACTTTTCTTCACATGTTATTTGGCTTAAGATTCTGGCAGTCCTGTAAAATAAAAACATTCGTACTGATAATAGTGCTGATGAAGGTGTGGTAAGATTGGCACTTAAGTATGTTATTGTGGACACAACCTTTAGAAAACGAATATAGCCATATATGTCAAAGGCCATTTAAAAAACAAATCTTGGCTGGGCACGGTGGCTCACACCTGTAATCCCAGGACTTTGGGAGGCCAAGGCAGGCGGATCACTTGAGGTCAGGAGTTTGAAACCAGCCTGACCAACATCGTGAAACCCCATCTCTACTAAAAATACAAAACCAGCCGGGCGTGGTGGTGCATGCCTGTAATCCCAGATACTTGGGAGGCTGAGGCAGGAGAATCACTCGAACCTGGGAGGCAGAGGTTGCAGTGAGCCAAGATTGCACCATTGCTCTCCAGCCTGGGTGACAAGAGCAAAACTCCATCTCACAAAAACAAACAAACAAACAAACAAACAAACAAACAAACAAAACGGTTCTTACTCTGATCCCATGCTTCAATTTTCAGGGATCTAGCTATCAGAATAATACAGAATTCACAGAAGCCATGTGTGTGTTGATATCCATGGACCTCAGGTGTTTTTATGATAGCCCCAAAGTGGAAGCAACTTAAATGTCCCCAACGAATGGAATAGTTTGATAAAATGTGACATTTCTACTAAATGAAACTTTAAACGTTGTCTTTTTTTGTTTTTTTAGAGACAGGGTCTTGCTCTGTCACCCAGGCTGAAGGGCAGTGTTACCATTATGGCTCACTGCAGCCTTGAACTCCTGGGCTCAAGCGATCCTCAGCCTCCCAAAGTGGTTGGGATTACAGGCATGAGCCACCATGCATGGCCAAACAAACAAACAAACAAAAACGTAAAGATGTGTTACAAGACTCCTTTACATAGGGAGGTGCCCTGAGGGATTTAAAATATAGTTAGAAAAAAAATACATTTTTATGCAACAATTAGGGAATAATAGGCTCATTACAAAAGTGAGCTCCACTCATAGGTGGATCTCTGTCCACAGACTAATTATATCTTTCTCCAGGTGCCTTGACATGACTGAGAGAGCAACCCCCAATTCAAATGAATGTGCGCTGGCTGTTGTTTAGTTCCACTCCACCGCCCAGGTTCCTGAAGGCGGGGCTGCTTGAGGAGACTGTGGGTTTGCACTTGCACGTAGTCCTGGTCCCTACGGTCAGCAGGGCACATATCATGGGCAAGGAGCAGATGGTGACAATCTGGTCCTTGTCAACAGCTCAACTGCCATCATTGTGACTGGAAATATCCCCTGCAATGGATTGGAGAGGGCATCTTCTATGCACTTTAATAAGAATATTATTCCACCTGGAGTGGGGGAGTTGAAACAGATGGTGGCATAGTACTGCCTCTGGACTTCTTAGGCTGTAGGATCAGAAATGATAGTGGTGGGGAGAGAGGGATGTGGATATTTACCAGGTGAGAGCCAACCCAGGAAGCTCTCTCTCATGCCCCTAGGAATCCGACTGGAACAAATGTTCATAGGAGTTAACTGCAAAATAAAAACAACCCTGTCTCGTGGTGCATTTAAATGTGTAATGCATTTTTATTTTCTTCATCTCATTACTGCAGTCCTGTGACAGAGGCCAGGCAGGTAGTGTTGGTCTTTCTTCACAGAAGGAGAAACCAAGTTATAGTGGGGCAGAGCAATTTGCTTCTCCATCTATAACAGAGGATCAGAGGAGAAAGGGTGCTGGATGTGTTAGCCACATGCAGTGCTTCCAGGCCTGGCTCAGAGTTTTTAAATGATTCCTCACTTAATTCAGTCTTCACAACCATCCTGAGCCATTGAGAGCCCCTTCTGTAGATGAGAAAAGAGGCTCAGAGAGGTTGAATTTTTAGCCAGGACCAAAGAGCTTATGAGGGGCAGAGCTGGGATTAGAACTCAGATCTGCCAGACTCCAAAGCCATATGGGGGCCACACCTTCCCAGGAGTCATGGTGTGCATAATAATGACTATACATCTGAGTAGGTGGGCCTCTGTGGCTGAGGAATCAGCCTGTCTCCAAGACCAAGGATACAGAGACCAGCTCTCCAAGATCCATTCATTCATCTGTTCATTTGTTCTTCCATCAGCCAAGTGAATGACTCCTTCACCCTGAGCCTTGGCACCTCAGTTGTCCTGTTGATGTGATAGCAGTCCCCACATGCCCAGCCTTCACACCCTGTTCCCCAGGCCTGCTCACACCATCAGTAGATAAGAGGGAACATGGTACCGGAAGTGTGTCATTTCCTTTTAAATGCATTCATTCTTTCACTGGGAAGTCATTCATTTATTTATTCAACAGACATAGCCAGCCCTTCCCTTCATACCAGGCCTTGTGCTAAAAACTGGGGCTGCAAGGGAAGGAAATGCAGTGCTAGCCCTGGCAGAAAGCAGTCCAGTGTGAAGGAAGGAGGGGTTAACAACCATGAGCCATTTTCATTCAAGAACTGGATGGCTCATGCCTGTAATCCCAGCACTTTGGGGGTCTGAGATAGGCAGATCACTGGAGGCCAGGAGTTTGAGACCAGCCTGGCCAACATGATGAAACCCTGTCTCTACTAAAAACACAAAAATTAACTAGACGTGGTGGCATGCGCCTGTAGTCCCAGCTACTCAGGAGGCTGAGGCACAAAATTTGATTGAACTTGGTAGGCAGAGGTTGCAGTGAGCGGAGATCACGTCACTGCACTCCAGCCTGGGCAACAGAGTGAGACTCTGTCTCAAAAAAAAAAAAAAAAAAAAAAAAAAACAACCCGGTTGAACCCAGGCGTCAGCCTGTTGGGATCCAGGAAGTTTGAGGAGAAGATTATAAAAGGGAGTGATTGTCTGGGACTTTTTTTCTGTAGAGAAAGAGGTTTAGTCATAGGGCTGCTGAGCAAGGAGAGGAGAGGAAACCTCTAGTCCATCTCCCCCAGGAGACGGCTAGGGCTTTTAAGGGTTTTGGAGTGGGCTAAAGTGTGGAGATCGTGTTGATTGGCTGAAGAATGCAGGGTGAAGTCGTGGGAGAGGGAGATGAAGAAACTGCATCCTCATGCTGATTCGCTTCCTCTGAGGAGACTTTATAGAATGGTGTTTCTGAAGCCCAGTGACCTTGGATGAGAACTTAGATATCTGAGAGTGGAAGGAATCCCCGCCCACCCGGCCCCGGGCCTGTCAGGCTTCGTGTTCACCTCCACTGACTGGAACCCCCTAATAATGATAATGTCTTGACCATTTTCACATCTGAAAAATTGGGGGTGATGCTGCTCACCAGGCGCTTGCCACACTCCTCTGTGCTAGGCACTGTTCCTCTCTCCATCTCGCAGGTGGATCAGAGAGACCTGCGTTCTTGCCCAAGGCCCCTCGGGAAGGCAGAGAAGATAGCAGGATGTGCACTTGGCGTTTCTGGGCTCCAAAGCTAGCACCTTTCCTGCCATACTCACAGGCTTCTCATAATGCCAGTGGCAAGGGCACTTTTCCCACAACCCTATAGTCACTTTGGCCACACCCCCAGTCCCTCCCACTTCTGCTTCTGTGTCCCCTTCACCTCCTTGTCATCTCTGTAGCCTCCTTCATAGACACTTCTGTCTCCCCTGCAGAATGAGTTAACGGCCGCTGTGGGAGGTCTGCCCTGTCCTTCCAGAGGAGGCCAAATCAACCACATTTAACCCAACCAAAAAAAAACAAAAAAACAGTGTCTCAGTGAAAGCCAGCATGTTTAGGGGACAGCCACAGGGAAAAACCTAGTGCCACTTGTCTGCCTGTTTATGAGCTTTGTGCCCTTGAGCAGCCACTTGCCTTCCCAGAGATAAACTGCCTTGCCCTGCAGCTTCTGGTGCTGGGTGAGCTGAGGGCAGGGAAGAACTTTGTACTAGCAGTGCCACCAGCCTCAGTGTTTAGTAGGTATTGGTGCTGCTGTTAGGACCAGAATGACACTAGGAAAACAGGAAGCACATTAATCTCCGGGGCAAAAGAGCAGAACGAAGCTTCCCCAGGGCCAAGCCACAAAGAAAAAAAAAAAAGTCTCTTCCTTGATAGAAAATAGAGGGGAGAAGAGTAAGTGAAAGCCCAAAGGCATCACCTGGGGACCGAGGGAGCACTGGGGGGCCTCCCCACTCAGGGTCCTTGCAGGGAAGCACGGGCAAGAAAAACCAAGAGTAGGTAAGTCTCTTTCTGCCAAGCAAGCTCTGTCCCTGTCCCTTCACTGTCATGGGCCAGAGGAGAGCAGAGGACAGCCTTGATGTGCAATGTGGAGGTGCTCTATGGGGCAGGGCATACCTTCTGTGCAAATCAGGCCCAGGCATGAAGACAGACCCTCTGACAGCACTTGCAGGCAACGTTTTCCCAGCAAACGGAGCTTGCATCTATCCAAAAAGCAGCCCCATGTGTTAGAATCTTCTCTCAGCCTCAGAGGCCGGCCCCTCTTTCACGGGAAAGAAAAGGGCCTGGCATTTCTTGAGGACCCATTTTGTGCTTGGTATCTTTATGTAGGTGCTATTGTTTGAATTGTGTACCTGCCAAAATTCATATGGTGAGGTCCTAACCCCCAGTACCTGAGAAAGTGACCTTGTTTGGAGCTAGGTTCATAGTGGATGGAACTAGTGAAGATGAGGTCATCCTGGATAGTGTGGGCTCCTAATCCAACAGGACTGATGTGCTCATGAAAAAGTGAATGTGGACACTGACACACACTCAAGAACACCATGAACATGAAGGCAGAGATGGGGAGGATGCTTCTACAATACAACCAGGAAATGCCAAGCATTGCCAGCAAAACCCTAGGAGCTGGCAGAGAAGCCTGGAGCAGATTCCTTCTCACAGTCCCTAGGAGGAGCCAACTCTGCAACACCTTGAGCGTGGTGTCTAGCTTCCAGAACTAGGAGACAAGAAATGTCTGTTGTTTAAGCCAGTAAGTGTGGAACTTTGTTATGACAGTGCTTGGAAGCTAATGCAGTATATTACCTTCTTAGACCTAACAGCACTACACAGGGAGGTATTAGGATACTCATTTTACAAACATAGGAATTGAGCTCAGAGACGGCAAGTGAGAAAAGAACGTGGGTAAGAGCCCAGCTTTGCTCAGCTTTCCAGGCTCATGGAGAGTGAAGAATTCATATGAGCATTGGATCCTGAGTCTTGGTTGGAAGTCAAGGAGATCTGAGAAGCACTGTGGGGCTCCCAGGTCAGCAGTTGGCAAGCTAGGATCTGGGCCTATGAAATGAGCCTGCTGAGTCCCTCACCCCACCCACGGTAAAAGGGGCTCTGACAGAAGAGCCGGGACCTTCCCAGATGATCCTGGGCTGAGTCTGCTGGTCAGGGATCTGGGAAGGCAGGAATAAGGAGGTAGGAGCTGGTCAGGAATCAAAGGGACTCCCTTCATGAGCTGACCAAAGGCCAGGGCTGTTTTGCACATGGCCCAGGGTAGAAGGCCTCTCCCAGCCTAGACCGGGTATGGCCAGGGAGCCAAATGGCCCAGAGATAAGACTTAGCCTCATAGGTGCCAGGAGCCAAAAGGTCACGGGAGTTTCTGTAAGATCCTAAGCAACCCTGCCTCTGGCTCTCTTTAATATTCTTCTTCAGGGAGCTTTCGGAGCCTGGGCATCTCCTCCACTGCTCTGGAATACCAGATTATTCCCAACAGGCCTTCTACAGCCCTCGCCACCTCCCTTGGGCTTCAGCAGCTTCCCCAGGTGGCACCTCCCCTTCCTACTGAGGGCTCTGTGCTGCAGCCGCCTGTTCTCCCTCCCCTGTTTCCACAGTTAGGGGAGTTCATCCTCTTACCACAGGGCCCCGAGGATCATTCTTAATCAAAGCACGGCAAGATGGCATTGCAGTCCCCCTGGAGCCTGCAAAACAGGCCTTTTAAACTCTGTCTCCTACCACGGGACTGTGGGGATGCAGGTGAGCTGTCACTAAGAGAGCCAGGGAAATGCAGGTATAGGGAGAAGTGGCTGTTGCTTCTCAGCAACCAGGGGAAGGTAGGGGGTGGCCAGGATGCCCAGCGCCCAAGGAGTCCTCTCTGGTGCTTATAGACTGAGGCTCATTCACCCCAACAGTATCCTCAGGAACGCCATGCCCTCTCCCTTGGTAGTGGGGAATGGGGAGTGGAAAAAAGACATGACTTGCAGCTGGAGTCGTTACATTTGGCCTTAGCATTGCCTCCTGCCAGGCCACTTAGCCAGTGTCCAGCCTGTTGGGGGAAGCCAGGCCTACCTGCACGGGCTCAGCCACGCTCTGGTGTTCCCGCGTTCGTCTGCTCTGCAGGCAGAACAGACTTGAGGCAGGCAGCAGTGGGGCTTGGGCCAGATTGTCCCCCAAGCCCCAGCGGGGATGGCCCGGCAGGCCAGTCCCAGCTGGAGGGAGGCCTGCAGAGGGGGCTCCTAGCTGCCACTGTGTGCTGTTCATAGTCCCTGGATTGGGTATGATTAGAACCAGTATAGCCATCCTGGGACTCCATCCCTAACAGGGGCCAGAAGGGCATCAGAGAGGCTAGGACTGGCTACCTCCTTCCATGCCCACCTCCAAGTCACAGCGAAACCCCACAAACACCTCTCAGGGCCTGCCCTCCATGAATACCCCCTGAACTTCAGGGAAGCCCTTCTGTATCTACAGCTGGTATTGCCTCTTGGGGTATGGTGAGGTCCACCTCGTTCCTGGCAGCTTCTCATTGTGCCTAACATAAGCACCCAAGCCCTGGGTCTCAGTGCAGCTTTGCCCAGGTCACATAACTCTTCCCTGCCTCTGTTTTCTTGTCTGTAAAATGGGTATGATAAGAGTAACTACCCCATAGGGTCATAGGGTTATTGAGAAGATTACCTGACGTAAGATATTAAAGTATTTAGAATGGCACATAGTAAGTACTAAATGAAAGTTAACTGTAGAATGATGAAGATGGTGATGATGATGTCTCAGTCCCCTCAATTCTGCCACTGTTGCTGTTACTACTATTATTGCCCCATGACTGTTAGTGCCATTATTACTATCGCTATCATTTGTGCCGTACTAATACCACTGCTAGGATAAGCACTGCCCTCCAGCGTGTGCATAACAATGTTGGGTTTAGAAAGCTTTCAAGACTTTAAAGGCTCCCCATTCATGAATGCAGCGGTCAAGGTTTTTCCTATTCTAGCACTGCCTGCATCTCACCTCTAACTCCTGCCTTATCCCCAGATACAGCCTGTCTCCCAGCACTCCCACCAGGTGTGCATCCCTCTGCCCCACTTTCTCCCTCAAACCAGACCAGCTCCTTCTTCCTTCATTATTAATCCCCGCTTTAAAAATTACACACTCCTGAAGTCTCGGCTTACATGTCACCTGTTTGATTAAATCTCCCTTGGAATTCTTTCCATGGGAGAGGGCAGGGGAGATATAAAGATGCAAAATGAAAAGTCAGTTTTGGTTAGAATCAGGGATTTTGGTGTCCGGGATGGTAGCATAAATGGAGGCAGCAAAGATGACCGATAAAACATTGAGAGCTTGTCTGGGGTTAAGCCAAGCCAGGAGCCTGAAGTGACCAAGTCTGCCTCTGAGTGGCTTAGATGAATTCTGCTAAGCACCTTAGAAGAAGACGAAGAAGCATGGGTTACTGAGCACCTACTGCATGTCAGGCACTGTTCAGATATGGAGACATACCAACTCATACAATCCTCACACCAACCCATGAGGTAGATGCTGTTATCATCCCCACTTTACGGAAGAGGAAAGTGAGGCACGGAGAGGTTCATTAATTTAGCCAGAGAGTCAATAAGTAACAAAGCCTGTATTTAAACTGGGGCAACCTGGCTGTAGAGCCCATCTACCTAACCACTGCTCTGTCTTATTGTACCGTGATTATTGTTTCTATTTCAATTTCCCCTCTCCCATCTTTCCTTCATTCTGTTCCACTTACCCTCTAGCCCTAGGTGTGAACTTAAGGTAGTAGGAATCAAGTCATCTCTATTCATTAATTCAGCACATTTTTCATGCCCACCACCTGGAGATATACATTGTGTGAGTATATGGCAAGTACTTTGGACAGTGCCTGGCACATAATGGGTGTCAGCTCCTACCATCATCGTTACCTCCACCATCATCATCACAACCACCACCATCACTATCCCCAACTTTATCCTCAATACCACCACCATCACTATCACCACCATCACCATCCCCACCTCTACGCTCACCACCACCACCATCACTATCACCACCGTCACCATCCCCAACTTTATCCTCAATACCACCACCATCACTATCACCACCATCACCATCACCACCATCACCATCCCCACCTCTATCCTCAACACCACTGTTATCATCACCATCGCCACCATCATCATCTCTACCATCATCATCATCACCACCATCACCATTATCAACATTATCATCATCACCACCATCACCATCATCACAATTATCATCACCATCATCATCACTGACGCCCCCACCACCATCATCATCATCACCACACCATCCCACCACCATCATCCCACAACCAACAGCATCATCGTCACCACCATCATCATCATCATCACCATCACCACCACCACCATTATCATCATCATCTATATCCCCTGCACAGAACCTGACACTAAGAAGGTTTTCAGTAATATTCTGTTGGATGATGGATGACGAGGCATTTCTCGCAATCATTCTCTGTCCTGGGAGGGACAGCTTTTCAGTGTCAGAAAATCGATGTTCTTATTCTCTAAATCCCCAGAGAAGCCATTTTCTGCCCATCTTCTTCTCCTGAGATGGTGGGCACATCCTTCCTTCTCCTGGAAGTGACTCATTGACTCATTCCCACCTCAACTCTCTGACCTCACTGGGAAGGAGTGATTTTTCCTTCCTCCACATGTCAGGACATGGAGCCTGACCTTGCTGTGTAAGCCTCTCTCCTTTTTTCCCATGTCAGGAGGGCATTGAGTCTGAGGCACATCCTGGAAGCAGAAGACAGGCTCAGAACAAAAACAGAAATGGAAGGTGGTGAGGCACCCTGGGGTGGAGGGCAGCACTGGCCCACAAAGTGATGTCTTCAATGGGCTGAGAGGAAGGAACGCCAACAGCATTTCTGAAAATAAAATGCCAGAAAAAGTGATTCAGATGCAGAGAGGAGTTACAAGGAAGAAAGTTAGGAGAAATGGCATTCTTTGGTCATCTCTTTATTTCTGCATGAAATTCTGGAATTTACCCAGAGGGGAGAAAAGGCAAAGGCTGAGGAAGGTGTCTTGACTGAAAACAGATCCTGAGTTTTAAAGTGAAATTAGATGTCTGGACTTCTAGGAAGATAAGCGATGCTCATTTCAGAATGACACCATCAGGCCCCCCAGCACCCTGAGGATCCTCGTGAAGCTCAGTCTCATTTCAGAGGATATTCATTTTCTGTGGCTACTGCTAGAACTCACTACTGCAAACTTAGCATCCTAAGACAACAGAAATTTATTCTTTTACAATGATGTAGGTCAGAAGTCCAAAATGGGTCTCATGGAGCTAAAATTAGAATCATTTCCATGCCTTTTCCAGCTTCCAGAGGCCACCCACATTCCTTGGCTCATGGACCCATCGTCTTTAAAGCCCACAATGGTCAGTTAGGTCTTGTTCTCATGGCATCACTCTGACACTGAATCCCCCACCTCCCTCTTCCAGGTTTAAAGGACCCTTGTGATAACATTGGGCCCACCTAGAAAACCCAGGATACTCTCTCTATCCCAATGTCAGATGATTAGCAGTCTTAATTCCACCCACTACCTTGACTCTCTCTTGCCATGTAACATAGCATATTCAAAGGTTCTGGGGACTAGGACATGGACATCGTTGGGGACCATTATAATGCTGACCATGCCATGTTAGGAACGTAGTACTATATTCTGATTCTTTCAAAATTGGTAAATCATTTCTGAAAGTGGCTGGAAGTAGCCATTATCCAGAAATTGAGTTAAACCAAGTCAGTGTGACCTTAGGAGAGTGACTTAGCCTTTCTGGGTCTTTTTCTCAACTCTATGATAAAAGTTTAGCTGTAAACTCTTGGAAGGAGGGACCATTGCCCTCTCATGCCCAGGTCTTGGCACACAGTAGGCACTCAGGAAATGTTAGTGGCTGACTCGGGGGAGCTGGATTTAGCATTGTCCAAGGCTTCCCAGCATTCAAGGCCTGTGATTTCATGACTTACTGGCTCTAAATAACACAGTACAAACTTTCAAAATGGGTAATTACATCTGTGAAGAAATGACCCTGGGCAAAAAGTGTGTCATTTTTCTCGGTAGCACAGTGCTGTGTACTAGAAGGCATTTGATTACACACACAGAGAGACACACAAAGAGGGAAGCTGTGTGTGTGTGTGTGTGTGTGTGTGTGCACGTGTGGTGTGTGCCTGTGTGCAAACTTTAGATTGTAAAAATTCTCACCTAACCAGCAACTGGAGCTCCCTGAACAAAGGCTCTCTAATAAATTAACTCACGAATTTGCCCTGTGTATTCGTCTGTTTTCACACTGCTATAAAGAACTACCTAAGACTGAGTAATTTGTGAAGAAAATTGTTTAATTGACTCACAGTTTTGCATGGCTGGGGACGCCTCAGGAAACTTACAATCATGCTGGAAGGTGAAGGCCTTCTTCATATGGCGGCAAGAGGGGGCAGGGGGACTGCCAGACACTTTTTCTTTTCTTTTTTTTTTTTAAGATAGAATCTCACTCTGTCACCCAGGCTGGAGTGCAGTGGCATGATCTTGGCTCACTACAACCTCTACCTCCCAGGTTCAAGCGATTCTCCTGCCTCAGCCACCCAAGTAGCTGGGACTACAGGCACGCACCACCATGCCCAGCTAATTTTTATATTTTTAGTAGAGACAGGGTTTCCCTATGTTGGCCAGACTGGTCCTGAATTCCTGTCCTCAAGTGATCTACCTGCCTTGTCCTCCCAAAGTGCTGGGATTACAGACTTGAGCCACTGGGCCTGGCTGCCAAACACTTTTAAACCATCAGATTTCATGAGAGCTATCCCACTCTCATGAGAACAGCATGGGGGAAACAGCCATGGAGGAAATCACCTCCCACCAGGTCCCTCCCCTGACATGCGGCGATTACAATTTGAGATGAGATTTGTTGGGGACACGGAGCCAAACCATATGACCCTGGTAGGACAAGCTCTATTTATTTGTTGTGGATCCTGCTGCGCTGAGGCCTGGCTCCTCTGCTAAGAGTGACCACTGGTGAGGGAAGAGCCTGCGCCCGCTCCCCAGGACTGGGGTGGCAAGCACCCTGCTGCCCTCTCCCTGGCCCCCCATGACCTCTTCGTTGTCTGGATTGTGCTTCCCCATGCGCACCCCCAGGTTGCCCTCATCTGCTTTCAACCATCTAGTCTCGAGGGTGCTTCCAGGCAACCAAGATAGGCTGCTGCCCTTTTATTCTCTCCTGAGCAGTCTCTCAATTAGTTTGACTGCTGGTCATGATTAGCGCAGTGCCTCACTTGGGTTACAAAGTCTGTTCAAGCCCTAGCTGACACGTGTATCAGCAGTGTGACCTTGGACAAGTCACTAAAGGCTCTGAGCCGGTTACCCCCCACTCTCCACCCCTGCCTTCTACCAGAGTTTCCTCCCTGCCCTGCTCAGGCCACGACTGTGTAAACCAGGGGTCTTCCATCTCATGGCTGCACATGAGAATCCACCTTTTTTAAAAAACAAGCACCCAAGAATGATTCTACTGCAGGCAACAAGCAGACCCCACTCCGAGAAGCTGTGCTCCCACCCGGCCTGGCTACAGTCTTTTGTCACCCGGAAGACTGCAGCCCAGCCTTGTTCACTCTGTGCCCAGATTATTTATCTTGCCTCTGTTAGAGCCTTTAAGTGGCTCTTCATTAATCTTAGAATAAAATCTAGACTTTTTAACATGCCTTATGAGGCCTTTCCTGACTTGTCCCCCGCCTTTCTCTGCAGCACAAATTCTGAAGCCAAACAGACTAGGTTCTAGTCCCAGCTCTACCTATTGCCAGCTGTGAGACCTTGGGAAAGTAAACTAACCTCTCTGTGCCTCAGTTTCATCATCTGTAAAATGATAACAAATAACAGCAACAATAATAATAATAACAGCAACTGCAGAGGGATGTTGTAAGGATTAGAATGGTTAATGCATGTAAAGCATTAACATTGAATAGCACTTGGCTCATAGTAAATGCCATATAAAGTTTTAACTCTGGTTTTTCATCAGTATTGTTATTATCTTGCTGCAGCCCTGGATGGATGTGGACATTCCGTAAGACAACCTGCTGTGGGAGAAGAGGTAGGGATCCCAACCATTTGGGGCAGCTTGTTGGAGGAAGTGGCATTCAAGTTGTGCCTTGAAGAACAGGTAGAGATGCTCCCAGTAAAAAATAAAACAAGGGAGGATGGCTGGGCGCAGTGGCTCATGTTTGTAATCCCAGCACTTTGGGAGGCCAGGGTGAGTGGATTGCTTGAGGCAGGAGTTCGAGACCTGCCTGGCCAACATAGTGAAACTCCATCTCTACAAAAAAATACAAAAATTAGCCCAGTGTGGTGACATGTGCCTGTAGTCCCAGCTACTTGGGAGGCTGAAGTGGGAGAATCACTTGAACCCGGGAGGCAGGGATTGTAGTGAGCTGAGATCACGTCACTGCACCTCAGCCTGGGTGACAGAGCAAGACTCCATCTCAAAAACAAAAAAAAGAAAGACAACCTGTTCAAGTGTGAGTCTGCCTGTTCTGGAAAAAAAAATGTCCAGGCACATGTCTGGGATCAAATGAGATAGAGCGTCCATAGGTGGGGAAACACCACGGAGCCCTGAATCATTTGGTTTTGTCTTGTGGTTTTTCTGGTCTGTAATGCGAATGTGATGTGTTGGGGTCAGGCTTGGTGAGGGGAAGCGATGGGGCAGAAACTGTGATTTGAGTCAACTCAGAGGTTCTCAACCTGGATGTACATTGGAATTACCGTGGAGATCATTGAAAAAATGCCACTGCCTGGGTGATGTCCCCAGAAATTTTCACTTAATTGGTCTGGGGTGGGACTGGGCATTGGTACTTTTTTTTTTTTTTTTTGAGATGGAGTCTTGCTCTGTCACCCAGGCTGGAGTGCAGTGGCACGATCTCAGCTCACTGCAACCTCTGCCTTCTGGGTTCAAGCGATTCTTGTGCCTCGGACTCTGGAGCAGCTGGGATTACAGGTGCATGCCGCCACGCCTGGCTAATTTTTGTATATTTTTTTAGTAGAGATGGGGTTTCATCATGTTGGCCAGGCTGGTCTCAAACTCCTGACCTAAAGTGATCTGCCTACCTCGGCCTCCCAACGTGCTAAGATTAAAGGTGTGAGCCACCGTGCCCAGCCAGCATTGGTACTTTTTAAAACTCCCCACGTTATTCTCATGCATCCTTAATGGGATGTGAGGCAATATAGCACCACCAGCGTGAAAGATGGTTCTTAAGACCCCCACAAAATGTGGGTATTAGAATGATTTGTGACCCTCAAAAGGGCCACAGTACATAAACATATATACAGTGTATTTATAATATTAAAATATCATGAAGTGGAATGTTTTAAATCAGGGGTCCCCAGACCCCAGCCCACAGACTGGTACAGGTCTGTGGCCTGTTAGGAACTGAGCCACACAGGAGAAGGTGAGCAGCAGGCGAGCGAGCATTACCATCTGAGCACCGCCTCCTGTCCGATCAGTGGCAGCATTAGATTCTCATAGGGGTACAAACCCTACTAGGAAGTATGCACGCGAGGGATCTAGCTTGTATGATCCTTATGAGAATCTAATGCCTGATGATTTGAGGTGGAACAGTTTCATCCTAAAACCATCCCTGGCCCCACGACCCACCAGTCAGTAGAAAAACTGTCTTCCACAAAACCGGTCCCTGGTGCTAAAAAGGCTGGGGACCGCTATTTTAAATTATAGTGTCTTGACAGAAAATTTGAAGTGCAGTAAGGCCAATGGATCAGGAGACAATTACCATTGAAAAGAGTTTGTTACTTACAGTTCCCAAGAGGAGGGGACATGCCAGGCCTTATAGGGTCACATGGGGAAGCACCAGGGTTGGTCAGGGGGCAGAAGGAAACCATGGGCAAGAGCCTTTATTATCGTTTCCGAGGGAAGGAACAGGTGAGGCAGAGAATTCAGGTTTAGGATTAGCTAATTAGAATAATTTCAGCAGGCTCTGAGGCATAGGGACTGCCCCTAGTTGCCTGGTGCCTGGCCCTGGAGAGATTAGAGCAGTTGGATAGTGGCCCAGAGTATGACAGCCCCATAGACATGGTGGCTGGGGTGTGGGCTTTGGATGGGTTGGTTTACATTTGAAAAGTGTGCTTGCTGGCAGGTTGTTTACTGTCCCTAGGAATTGGCTAACCTTGAGTGGGGCCAACCCTGGGGACTGCCCTCCAGGGTCAGCAAGGCCCCAGGTGTCAAAGCATCAGAATACAGACAATAAAAGGCATGGATAAGGCCAGGCGAGGTGGCTCACACCTGTAATCCCAGCATTTTGGGAGGCCGAGGTGGGAGAATCCAGGAGTTTGAGAACAGCCTGGACAACATGATGAGACCCCGTCTACACAAAAAATCAAACATTAGCCAGGTGTGGTGGTTCACGCCTTCAGTCCCAGCTACTCAGGAGGCTGAGGTGGGAGGCTCACTTGAGCCCAGGAGGTCGAGGCTGCACTGAGCTGTGATTGCGCCACTGCCCTCCAGCCTGGGTGATAGAGCAAGACCCTATCTCAAAAAAAAAAAAAAAAAAAAAAAAAAAAAAAAGAAGAAGAAAAGAAGAAGAAGAAAGAGAAAAAGAGAACTGGTTAATACAGTGGGGTGGCGGTGGAGAGGTAGGGAAGAAAATGTCCAAAAAGGCTTCTTGGGGTGGAAGGGGTGATAATAAAAAGTTGAGAAACATTGAGTTATATCTGGGCTACTTGCATGTAGTTTTTGATGCAACTCCCAGAACAGGTGCTAGGAGAAAGCCTCTCCCCAGAAGCATCCTTATCTTTCTCCTTGGCTGGATAGGGCCCCACTTCCCCAGCAAGGGCTGTGTGCTCCCTTCCCCAAGGGCTCCTGGCCTTGGGAAAAAGGTGCAGTACCTTTTAACAGCAATGACAAACGAGAATTTAGAGTCTTCCTGTGGTTTATTTTACTCTGTAATCAGCTCCTGAATTTGGCCTAATGGGATTCTAATGTTTTTAAAAGACAATTTAGTAATCTTTGTATTTTCGATGGATTGTGAAAGGCCTATTAGTTCTTTATATCAGCGTGCACATGCATGGCTGCAAATGGCAGATTTATGCTTTTATGTGCCATTAATATCTACACTACGTTAACAGCAGCATTTAGTCAGCTCTCAAAAACGTGGCCTAATCTCCTCTATGCCCGTAAATACACACACACACACACCCCTCTCTGTCATTGCGTGTGGTCAGCCACAGGATATTTCAACTTATTAAACATTCTAGTGAATAGTTCCTCACTATATCATATCAAATAAATAATAAGTCTATAGTCACCAGGCTGTTTAATTAAAGATAATCAGTCTTTGAAGACTTAGAATACAATTAAATATACTTAACACGAAGGCTTGGTTGAACATGATTTAATCTTTCCTTTCTTGGGTGACTCAGGATCTTCCAGGCCCTAGGGACTTTCATTATGAATATAAATGATCCTGGTACTCTGCAGAAGTTCCATTGGAAAGGGATTTTCAGTTGGAAGCGTGCCAGATACACCAGTCTCCACTATAGAGGGTATCCTTGCTATTACCTGGAAATGGTTTCGAGACATCCCTGGGACAGGACAAATGTGAATGTTTGTCCTTGGCATAAAATGCTTCTGACAGCTGGTGTGAAGTCTCTCCATTTCTTCCAGCCCCCTTTGATTTCTATAACAGGGAGAAATCCGCTCACTTGCTATTAACACCTTTCTTTAACACTTAGTAATCTTTATTTTTTACCATGAACTCTACCCGGGACTCATTCATTAACTCAACTTGTGTTTATTAAACAAGTGTCAGTGAGACACAGAAGTGGAGAGTTGGTAACAGGAAGAGGTACAGCTAAATTTATTTCAGGGAACATAATGCATACTCAAATAGTGAATCCAAAAGTTTTCTTAAATGGATGTATACCTCCATTCACCCCTAACTGCCCATCATCTTCCTCTTCCCTTTCTAATGTGACTACCTTCACCATTTGAACCACAGTCAGGTACTTAATGAATCAGAATTAAAATTAATCTGGGAAATAAATAGCTAAAAAAATAGCCTCGAAATATCTTTCAGAAAGGAGACGTAATGAATCAGGACCAGCCCTACCTAATTTTAAAGCATTTATGAAACTACAATAATTAAGCAGTGTGATTCTGACACCGAGAAAAACTAGATCAGTGGGATAAAATAGGAGATATTGCTGTGTTCTCAACGACATCTGGAGATGAGCACACATGATGAAGTGGAATTATTTTAAATCAGTGAGGAAAAGGTGGATTATTCAGCAAATATTGGCTCGATTGGTTAGTTACTTGGGGAAAACAAAAACAAAAACTGGATCCCTACCTCATGCTAGACAGATCAAAGGTTTTTTTTTTTAAGTGGGGGTTTGTAGTACAGATTATTTTGTCATCCAGGTATTAAGCCTAGTATTCATTAGTTCTTTTTCCTGAGCCTCTCCTTCCTCCCACCGTCCACTCTCCAATAGGCCCCAATGTGTTTTGTTCCCCTCTATGTGTCCATGTGTTCTCATCACTTAGCTCCCACTTATTAAGTGAGAAAATGCAGCATTTAATTTTCTGTTTCTGTGTTAGTTAAGGATAATGGCCTCCAGCTCCATCCATGTTCCTGCAAAGGACATGATATCATTCTTTTTTATGGCTGCATAGTATTCCATGGTGCATATATGTACTACATTTTCTTTATCCAGTCTTCCACTGATGGGCATTTAGGTTGATTCCATGTCTTTGCTATTGTGAATAGTGCTGCAGTGGACATATGCATGCATGTGTCTTTATAATAGAATGATTTCTATTCCTTTGGGTATACCTAGTAATGGGATTGCTGAGTTGAATGGTATTTCTGTTTTTAGGTCTTTGAGAAATCGCCATACTGTCTTCCACAATGATTGAATTAATTTACATTCCCACCAATAGTGTATATGCATTCTGCAACCCAAAGTTTTAATAGTAAAAATGTAACTAAAATTACCAGAAGAAAAAATGTTAAGTTTTTAATAATCTTGAATAGGTGGAGGGCTTTCTGAATGTAAACCCAAACTCAGAACCCATAAAGAGAAACACCAATAACTTTGCCTGCATTGGATGAAAATACTTCTACTTAAAAAAATACTGTAAGCACACTCAAAAGGCAGTTGAAAAACTGGGAAAACATGTGTGCATGACACATGTCAGGCAAAGGGATTATTTCCTTAATATAGAAAGAACTTCCACAAACCAATAAGAATAATTTGATATTTCTATAGAAAACTAGGCAAATGATATACAAAAGCCACTCACAAAGGAAAACAGATGTTAATAACCATGAAAAAAAGGTCTTTCTTACAGTTACATGAAATCAAATTAAATTAGATACCATTTTCCAGCTTTGACATTGGTCAGGGAATGGTGTATGTACAGGTACTTTTCTCAAGGCATTTTACACAGTTGTGTTTGTACATTTCTTTGTGGGATTATTTGATGTGTGTTTGTCCTCCCAGCTAGACTTTAAGCTCTATGAGTTTAGGGCTTGTATGGTGTTTTTCTCATACCTTTATCCCCTGTAGAACCTGCACATTGTTTGGACTTAATAAATATTTGTTGAGTGAGTGAATGAATTGATGCATGAGAATACATAGAAAGTTCTTGAATCTTACACTAGAAACTAATAATAGGTTACCTCTGGAGAGTGGGATTAGGTCCAAGGAGAGGAAAAGAGGTTGCTTTCAGTTTATTGTTTTATCTCTTTCTTATTATTGAAGTTTTAAAAACAGGCATGGATAATTTTGTGATTCATATTTTGAAAATAGCTTACATTTTTAAAATGAATGTTCAAGATGGCAGTGAAGAGAGGGTGTAAAGAGGCCAACTTCTGATGCACCACATTATCTCAACATGTTGATAGGGAATCAGAGGGTCAGTCTGGGATGGAAGCCCTCAGGAGAGTGCTGAGGGGCAAGGAGGATACAGCCAAGTGTCCTGCTCAGCCACCCCTAAGGGGCTGGTTGAGCTCTGGAGGCACAGGCAGAGATAAGGAAGAAACAAGTGGGTGTTGAGAGTCCAGGGAAGCAGGAGAAGTCAAGTTTGAGATGTCTGCCAAGCCAGAAGAGATCCACAGGCAGCATTCTGAGTCCAGGAGATCTGAGAGGCCAGGAATGATATGGGGCGATGCGCTGGTCTGGGTCTGCTGGCAGCCCGAGCAGAAAGTGCCGTTCTGTGCCTCTGTCATCCCTCCCATTGACTCCCTCCCTCTGATGGTTATTCTGGCCAGAACACCAGCAATGAATCCTGACCTCACGGAGGCACCAGAATTGGTTCCTAAGGGATTCAGCTGCCTCCTCCCAGTGATATACGAGCCCCTCAGCAAAGCACTTGAGCCCCTCCATGCTCCCCTCCATGATCTGGCCCCTGCCCACCTCATGGGAATTCCCTTCAACTCAGTGTGCCAGCCACGGCCAACTTCTTACAATCCCCACAATGCACCATGAGTTTTCTTGCCTCTGTGACTTGGCTTTTTCTGTTCCCTCCAGTTTGGACTTCCCTATGCCCTCCTCTTACCCACCCCCTAGCCAGGTCACCTAATGACCATCAGCTCATCTTTCAATCATCCTAGGTCAGCTCAACAATGAAGGCTTTCCTGACATGCCACCCAGGTGGAATATCCAATTTCTGTTTGTGCCATCAGTGTAGCATGGATGGACTTCTCTTAGAGTACCTGTAACACTCATGAACATTGTACCTATTCCACTACATTGAGAGTTTCTCAAGGGCAAGATCTATGTCTTAATTTTCATTGCAGTCCTAATCTGGCACATTATATTGAGTAGATTGATGGAAGGGTAGAAAGATGGATGGATGGATGGATGGATGGATAGGCAGATGGATGGATGGCTGGATGGATGGATGGATAGATGGATGGATGGGCAGATGGATGGATGGATGGGCAGATGGATGGATGGATGGATGGATGGATGGATGGATGGATGGATGGATGAATGGATGGATGGGCATATGGATGGATGGGTAAGTGGATGGATGGATAGATGGATGGATGGATGGATGGATGGGTGGAAGAGTAGATGTATAGATGAATAGATAGATGAATGGAAGTTAAGCTCCAAGAAGGAAGCTCCTTTGTTTTCTCCTGTATCTCCCGTTGCTTAGCACAATAAGTGGCACATAGGAGATGCTAAAAAAAATTGTTTAGTTAATTGAAGGATGATCAGACATATGGACGGAAGTTTGGATGGACAGATGGATGGATGGATGGATTTTGATTGCAAGTATGTATAGTCACCTTGATATAGAGCAAGGTAGACATTGTCCAAAAAGCTGCCTCCTCATTATTTTACCCTGGTCCATTGCCATGATGTTAATTAAAATCTCAAAGATCATTTCTTTTTTCTTTTTTTTTTTTTTTTTTGGAGACAGAGTCTCGCCCTGTCACCCAGGCTGGAGTGGTGCAATGGCATGATCTCGGCTCATTGCAACCTCCACCTCCGGGGTTCAAGCAATTCTCCTGCCTCAGCCTCCTGAGTAGCTGGGACTACAGGCATGTGCCACCATGCCCTGCTAATTTTTTGTATTTTTAGTAGAGACAGAGTTTAGTAGCCAGGATGGTCTTGATCTCCTGACCTTGTGATCTGCCTGACTCGGCCTCCCAAAGTGCTGGGATTACAGGTGTGAGCCACCGTGCCCAGCCAAGATCATTTCTTTACTCAAACAACTCCAGCACACAATTTCCCTGTCAGTTACACTCCATGGCTGAGTTTTATCACACCACATGATGTTATGCCCATGAGTGTCACTACTGTGTAGGGGACAAGGGAAAGGCTTTTCAGAGAACTTTCAAAGGCCACAGTCCATGCTCCTGGGGGCCAGTTGATCTCCAAAACCTGACTAACCTGTGACATTTTCATAGCTACCCAAGACTCAGCTGGAGGTGTAAAATACCATTCCATGCCTGGAAGTTCTGAAATGGAGCCCTAGATCTTTTAGGAGGAGTTGGGGGACTGAAGCAGGTGTTCACAAGTCCTGCCAGGTCCCAGGAGCTCCTTGATACAGAGATGAGGAAACAGGGAGAATGAGTCTCTTTCCTCTTAAGCCCCTATGAGGCGGATGTCACCCAGGACTCTGTGGGAAAGTTGCAATGATAATGCAAGAAAGGCTGACCCCTGGGAGAGAAGGAGGGATGACAAAGGAGGTAACTAAAAATCTTGTTTGGATTACATGGAAAGGGAAGGTTCTTAGGCAGTCTGAAGCCAAACCACCAAAAGAATAAGATGTAGAAAACAAAGATGGAGAATTTTCAGAATTGAGTTCAAGAACGAAGCTTGAAGTACATGTGGAGATTAAGGTGGTGACTTTCTGAAAAGAACATAAAGATATTTGTGAATCATTTATTAATTCAACCATGAACACTGAGTACCACAAAGACAACAGGATTTGTTCCTGCCCTCACAGGCTTCAGGCTGGCTGGGGAGACAGAACCCCTACCCACTAGTTTACTATAAGAGAAACAGCAGCTCATAGCAGGAATGGGGTCCCACTGTGCAGCACAGGGTGACCCCAAGTCAGCCTGGGAGCTTCGGGAACACTTCCCAAAGGAGCTCATCACTGGGGCCAGGACCTGCAGATGCAGATGCTTTTCCAAATTGGAGTAGGGCATGCCTCTCGCAGAGGAATGGTTTCAACAAACCAAGCCTGAATCTGTTTCCCACTGCCAAGTCTCTTAAAAGGGGTTTCCAGGCTAGTGTACAAACATTTCTTAATCTGATAATTTCCTGTCTTGTTTCCTAATAAATTTAACAGTAAAAGAAAGCCTTCTAGCATTGTCTGTGTTATTGGATTCCTAAATCTTTAGTTTCAGAGACCTTCACTTAGATTATTAGCAAACATTTATCGACTCCCTTCTCTGTGCCAGGTTGTCTCTATCTATTATCCCATTATAGCCTCCCAGCCATGCTAGGGGGTAGATAGTATCAAACACTTTACAGAGGGAGAAATACACTCAGAGAAGCCAAGTCAAGAGCCCTAGCCACACAGCTGGAAGCCGGTAAGGTGGGAATCTGAACCTGGCCAGGTCCGTCCGATGCCCGTTCAAGGGCTGCTGCGCTGCTGCACCCCAGCTGCTTCCTTCTCCTTTGTTAAAGCTGAGACATGGCGCCAGGACCCTCCCCTTTACATTCTGGGGTCACTTAACGGAAGACCAAGTCTAGCTTGTCAGGCAGGACTTAGCAGAGTCAGCTCTCCTCCTGCAGCCAGAGACAAACAAGGCAGTGCCCAAGCCTGTGTCCAGAGTACCAAGGCTTACACGGTCAGCCCCTCCCCAGCACAGCCTTATACAATCATCTCCTGCTTGTAGCTCCTTCCCCAATGCTACACCATAACCACCCCCACACAGGGAAGTAACCCTTTGGTTGCTCACACTCTAATGCTGGAGATAGACAACACATTAACAGATAATATATAATATAGTATAACACAGTGGTAGGTGCTATAAAGAAGAAATAAAACAGAGTGAGGGGATGGGAGAGAGATGCAGGGTGTTATTTTTTAGTAAAGTATTCGGAAAGATTTCTCTGATGGCTGGGCACAGTGGCTCATGCCTGTGAAAGGAATCCCAGCACTTTGGGAAGCCGATGAGGGCAGATCACTAGAGCTCAGGAGTTTGAGGCCAGCCTGGCCAACATGGCAAAACCCCCTCTCTACAAAAAAATACAAAAATTAGCTGGACGTGGTGGTATGCACCTGTAGTCCCAGCTACTTGAGAGGCTGACGTGGGAGGATGGCTTGAGCCTGGGAGGTGGAGGTTGCAGTGAGCCGACGTCAGGCCACTGCACGCCAGCCTGGACAATAGAGCCAAATACTGTCTCCAAAAAAAAAGAAAAAGAAAAGTCTCTCTGAGAAGGTGACATTTCAGTGAAGAGCCCTAAATGAGTAAGAGAGCAGGCTGTGCATCTACCCGAGAGAAGAGAGTTCAGGAAGAGAGCAGAGCAAATGCAAGGGCCCTGAGATGAAAATGTGTTTGCTATGCCCAAGAAACCCCCAGGAGAGTCATTTTATCATCTTTGCCATCCCTGCCTTCCTACACACTAGGTAGATTCTTCCCTAGGCCAGGCCCAAAAGAAATTGGCAGTCGGGAATTGCCTGGAACAACTAAATTCTACACAGCAACATGGGGAAAAGTGAAAAGCGTTTTAAGACAACAAGTTAACCAACTCTCAGTTTCATAACAGATAAGTACCAGTTAGATATTGTGCATATGCAGCGTAACAAATTACCTCCAAATTCAGCGGCTTAAAACATCAACCATTTTCTATTGCTCAGTGCTCTGTAGGTCAGCTGGGTGCTTCTTTGATCTTGGCCAGGCTCACATATGAGTCTGTGGTCAATTGCTAATCTTGGCCGGACTCTCTTACATTTTTAGGAGTTGGCTGACTGTCCATTGGTCTAGGAGAGCCTTGGCTCTTCTCCATGTGTCCTTATCCTCCAGCATGCTAGCCAGGCTTCTTCTCTTGGTGGCGGCAGGGTTCTAAGAGAGAAGAAGCAGCCAAGACCTTTTGAAGCCTACACTTGGAACTGGCACCCTAACATTCCCATCACATTCTGGTGGCCAAAGCAAGTCACAGGCTGGCCAAGATTTAATGGATGGGCAAATAGACCGTTGATGGAAGGAACTTCAGAATCATCTTGCATGCATATAGACAGGGGTGAAAAATGGAGACCATTTTTGCAGTCAATCTACCCAAACAGATAAGGAATCAGAGACTGGAAAGCATAACACTGCTTAATTCTGGAGCAAGCAACTATGACTTCTGGCCTCCAGGTTTTAGTGGGGAATCTAGAATATTTTACCTATTCTGACGGAAGCCTCATCAACAAAGCTTTTTTAAACTCTGGTCAGCCTAGGGGTTTTAAGGATGTCCATTAAGTTCAAGAGGACTTTGAGGGCTCTGAAGACCAGTAAGTACCCTGGGTCAAGCCCAGATGTTTTCACTTAATAACTACTGGTAAAGAAAAACTAACTCCATACTTGATAAATCTACATAGTTCTGTTTACCCACCAGCCACGATCCCCTAAATCCCCCCAAAAATGACTGCAAAATAGATGGAAACCCCAGGAAGCAAAAGAACCAGAGCTAATGAGTTATTTCACTGTTTGTGCTTAATTTGTTATTTCCAACAGATTTTGAGGCAACTTATAAAAATATGTACAACATTGTATCATAGACAACAAAAGGCAAAAATGTTAAAAATGCATTTCCTTATTTACACATGGGCTGCAAATTTGGCTGTGAGCTTCCTAGTAGGAACTGAAGGTAGGAAACACATCTATGCTATGTATCTGTAGACTTTGTCTTTTGTCCCATGGGGGCAAATTGTAAAGGTTTTCCATTTGAGGTTAATGGTATTTCAGCACTCATGAAGTTTGTATACTTGCCTATCAGTTCCTGGGTAATAATGCCAGGGAAAACATCTCACATATGGTTATACTGTGAGCTCCAGAAGGGCAGGGATCCAGCTGTCTGTGTATGACCATGTTCCCTAGTTGTGCCTGGCAGAAATTAGGGATTGAGTAACCAAGAAGCAGTATGCTGAGTGGCTAAGAGATTGAGCTCTGGAATCAGAAGACTTGGTATTCAATTCCTAGCCCCATTTTTAGGATCTACGTGACCTTAGGCAAATTACTGAACATCTCTAAGTTTTATTGCATTCCCTATAAAGTAGAGATAATAATGGCAAATATTTTATAACACTTCCTCTATGCCAGGTATTTTCCAAATGTTTTATACATATTAACTTTTTAAATCTTCCTCCAACCCTGTGAGGTAGGCACTATTAATATTACCATTTTACAGATAGGAAAACCAAGGCACAGAATGATTATACTTACTTGCCTAAAGCTACACAAGTAGTAAGTAAAGCAATCAGGGTTCAAACCCAGGCAATGTCAACCCTGAGCCTTTGCTCTTAACAGTTACCTTATACTGTCTCCTAATAAATGTTGGATTTCCTACCATATAGTGTGGCTGAGAGGATTAAAATAAATCTGAATTTAAACATGTAAAATGCTAAGCAGAGTGCCTGGCCCATAGTTTGTACTCCATAAAAGTTGGCTGTTCTCCTCCTTCTCCTCCTTCATCACTACCACCATTATCATCATTGAAGGTTGGATGGATCAATGCTGATGGTTCTCTTACTTGGTTTTCTCTTCGTAGATAAGTAGCATCTGATATGGTTTGGCTCTGTGTCCCCACCCCCTCACCTTGAATTGTAATCCCCATAATCCTCACATGTCAAGGGCGGGAGCAGGTAGAGGTAATTGGATCATGGGGGCAGTTTCCCCCATGCTGTTCTCCTGAAAGTGAGTGAGTCCTCACGAGATCTGATGGTTTTGTAAATGCCTGGCATTTCCCCTGCTTGCACTCACTCTGTCCTGCCGCCCTGTGAAGAAGGTGCCTGCTTCTCCTTTGCCTTCTGCCATGATTGTAAGTTTCCTGAGGCCTCCCCAGCAACGCGGAACTGTGAGACAATTAAACCTCTTTCCTTTCTAAATTACCCAGTGTCGGGTATTTCCTCATAGTAGTGTGAAAATGGACTAATATAGCATCCCTGTCCCCTGCGTTCAATAAAAAAACATAGACACAGAGAAAAGCCCAGAGGAGAGTGAAAGGATGTCAGGGTGTTATATTTGCCAAGGGGCCATCCTATACATCCAGAAAAGTAGGCACATTGGGAGGCAGCAATGCACCCTGATGGCCTCTATCAGAGACACAGTGCCAGACATGGTTGGCCCAGGGTTCTGCCCAGAGCAGCAGCTTTCATATTTTTTGTTCAAAATGACCTTACCAAATGGTTGTCTGTCTCCAGTTGCACAAGATTTTGGGAAGATGATCTGCAAGACCATTTGAATCCAGACATTAAATAAACAGGACTGCACATCTGTGGGAACAGGGTATTTATCAGGCACTTTCTATAGGCCAGAGGCTTTAAGTATATTATCTTGTTTAATCCCTGCAATAAACCTATGAAGTAGATAGTTTAACCCCTCTTTGCTGATGGAGAAGCTGGCTGGAGAGTAGGAAGTTCTTTGTCCCAGTTGCACAGAGGGCAGCTGCAGGATGGTATCAAGCTCTGGCAGTGCCGGTATCTTATCCCCCTTGCTCTACCCCACCTTGCCGCCAGGCCAGTCCCAGAGCAGAGAAACCTTGAATAAATGGGAATGTGGACAATCAAAGGCATTAGTTTGCCCTTTTTTAGGACCCATAATCCCTTTGGAGAATTTGAATGAACTCCCCCCTTAGACAAATGCACAACACACTCAAAGTAACAGAATTTCAGGGAGACCGTGACCCTCCAGCCCACTGCGGATCCTGGCTTATGTTCATTTGCTCTCCAGGGAAATTATTTCCTTTAGGTCCACTCAAACTCATATTTGAACCTCAGTTCCCTCTGTATCTAAACTTGGGTCTTCATCACCAGGCCACGGCTGCCCTTGACCCCAATAGTGGAAATTGATGAGTAGTCCAAAACTCAGGCCTGCATCTGACACTAAAACATGATGCTAGGACCTTCTCCCTGACCAAGCAGATTTTTACATGAAAAATAAATAAATAACTTCAGTTTACCTGTATACCCCATGTAGGGTCTCCAATGAGGAAAAAGAAAATTAAACCCTGGTATATAATCTTCGTGTAATAGATCAATTATAGATTTCCCTAATCTCTATAATGTAACTCTCAAAGCTTCTTTGAATAATTATATTTCCATATTTAAATTTCATAATCCTCTAAAAGAAGGAGAAATAATTCCACGGGAAATTGTTGATTCTTTTAATAAGGGACAAAGTAGTCGAAAGCTGGGTTAGTGCACGTTAACTGACTTTCCTCTCAGTTAACATATGTTGGGAACCTACTGTTTGCTTAGCACATGCAAAATACTTTGATACACATGATCTCATTTCGCTCTCGTACCTCACTCCCATCCCCAGAAGTCCGATGAGGAAAACAAGGTCATTACTATCACCCCCATTTCACAGAAGAGGAAACTGAGGTCCAGAGAGATTCTATGACCTGCCGAAAGTCAAACACAGTGAGAAGTGGCAGAGCTAAGACTGAAGCCCTGGATTCCAGTCTCCAAGTCCCATCTGCTCAGGCCTCCAAGTCCCAGTTGCTCAATATGTGAGGCAACATATTAAAACAAAGATCTGGGTTGTTGACTTGCTGCAAATAGTGCAAATACTAAGAAAGCAATCCCGTTGAGAATATGTGAGTCATCTGTACTATTAATTAGACAACCTTCTCCCCAACATTCAGGGCCCAGGTCTCAAGTCTCCTTTGCTGTGAAGTCCCCTCTGACCATCATCCCCTTCCCCAACTAGAGGGTCTCATTACCCTGAAAATTGGGTCACATGTTGGGAGTGGGTCATGATTATATGGCACTTTTTGCAGTGAACTCTTTAAGGGGTGGTAAGTTCCTGAATTAGTCAGAGACACCAGGAGCATCAGATGAGGAATTGGCCCAAGATTCATTGCCGTGGCAACAGCTACTTGACTTAGCCTCTGACTTAATGTCTTGGCAGGTGGGCAAACCAGAGGAAGTAAGGATGACTCAGTGTGTTCCTGCCTGGGCTGAACAGGAGAATGACATGGCTGTCAAGGGAGAGGCAGGAGGCTGGGCTTGGATGGTGAGCATTTCTGGGAAGGTCTTTTCTTCCCTGAAAGCTAAGGGTTCCTGAAGTACAGCACTAGCTAGTGCCCAGGAAATGGTGAATCTGTGTCACAGCCCACAGTGTTTTCAGACTGCCCATGTCGACCCATTAGTGGATCATGATGTCACTTTTGTTGCTGCAGTCAGCATTTTTTATTACTAAGATGGAAGACAGTGAAAAGGAAAACAAATGAGAGTGCCTCACATGTAATAAGGGTCACTGTTATTTTCCATTAATATTTTAATGGAAATTATGAAGAGTGTGTGTGTGCATGTGTGTGTGTGTGTGCACACACACCAGGCTGTGATATAAAATATATTCTTACTCTGAGTCACAGTCAAAAATATTTGAAAAAAACAAGATTGGATTAGAGTCTTAGAAGAAAATCCATTGACTAATTTCCTGATTATGGAAACATTAAAATCAAATGGCCATCTGTATCATTCATCCATTATTCATTTTTTTTAATTTTTTTGGAGACAGAGTCTCACTGTGTCACCCAGGCTGGAGTGCAGTGACATGATCTCAGCTCACTGCAACCTCCGCCTCCCGAGTTCAAGTGATTTTCCTGCCTCAGCCTCCTGAGTAGCTGGGATTACAGGCACCCACCACCACAGCCAGCTAATTTTTTGTATTTTTAGTAGAGACGGGGTTTCACCATGTTAACCAGGCTGGTCTTGAACTCCTGACCTCAGGTGATCCGCCCATCTCGGCCTCCCAAAGTGCTGGGATTACAGGCGTGAGACACCACACCCAGCCCTGTTATTCATTATTCATTATTTATTTATCCAAAAAGTCATCTACTAGAGTTCCCTACCCCGTTGTCTCACCCTCTGTTAGATGTGAAGGTAAAATATTTAGGAGAAAGTGAGTAGTTCAGTGTGTCTGGAGCCACCAATCAGGCAGTGGGGATGAGAGCAGGAGTGTGAAAGGCCCACCTTACAAAGGTGCCCATCTTCAAAGGAGGAGCCTTTGCTGAGGCTGTGTGGTTCAGGCAGGGTGAGGAGTGGACTTTAACTTCTGGTCTTGGCATTCTGTCTCCCCTCACCTGCTAGTTGGTTTAAATTATTTAGCACTTGTCTATTGACACTATTTTATTTCCAGATTATTTTGTCCATGCCAGTGTCATCTCTTCAGTTTTAAATGACTTGAATATGTCCTCTTCTTTTGCATCTCCAAAAAGCTGAGCAAGTATTGCCTAGGTTTTCTTCTAGGGTTTTTATGGTTTTAGGTCTAATATTTAAGTCTTTAATCCATCTTGAATTAATTTTTGTATAAGATGTAAGGAAGGGATCCAGTTTCAACTTTCTACATATAGCTAGCCAGTTTTCCCAGCACCATTTGTTAAATAGGGAATCCTTTCCCCATTTCTTGTTTTTGTCAGGTTTGTCAAAGATCAGATGTTTGTAGATGTGTGGTATTATTTCTGAGGGCTCTGTTCTGTTGCATTGGTCTATATCTCTGTTTTGGTACCAGTACCATGCTGTTTTGGTTACTGTAGCCTTGTAGTATAGCTTGAAGTCAGGTAGCGTGATGCCTCCAGCTTTGTTCTTTTGGCTTAGGATTGACTTGGCAATGTGGGCTCTTTTTTGTTTCCATATGAAATTCAAAGTAGTTTTTTCCAATTCTGTGAAGAAAGTCATTGGTAGCTTGATGGGGATGGCATTGAATCTATAAATTACCTTGGGCAGTATGGCCATTTTCACGATATTGATTCTTCCTATCCATGAGCTTGGAATGTTCTTCCATTTGTTTGTATCCTCTTTTATTTTGTTGAGCAATGGTTTGTAGTTCTCCTTGAAGAGGTCCTTCACATTCCTTGTAAGTTGGATTCCTAGGTATTTTATTCTCTTTGAAGCAATTGTGAATGGGAGTTCACTCATGATTTGGCTCTCTGTTTGTCTGTTATTGGTGTTATTGGTGTATAGGAATGGGCAAGGACTTCATGTCTAAAACACCAAAAGCAATGGCAACAAAAGCCAAAATTGACAAATGGGATCTAATTAAACTAAAGAGCTTCTGCACAGCAAAAGAAACTACCATCAGAGTGAACAGGCAAACTACAGAATGGGAGAAAATTTTTGCAATCTACTCATCTGACAAAGGGCTAATATCCAGAATCTACAAAGAACCCAAACAAATGTACAAGAAAAAAACAAACAACCCCATCAACAAGTGGGCGAAGGATATGAACAGACACTTCTCAAAAGAAGACATTTATGCAGCCAACAGACACATGAAAAAATGCTCATCAGCACTGGCCATCAGAGAAATGCAAATCAAAACCACAATCAGATACCATCTCATACCAGTTAGAATGGCGATCATTAAAAAGTGAGGAGACAACAGGTGCTGGAGAGGATGTGGAGAAATAGGAACATTTTTACACTGTTGGTGGGACTGTAAACTAGTTCAACCATTGTGGAAGACAGTGTGGCGATTCCTCAGGGATCTACAACTAGAAATACCATTTGACCCAGCCATCCCATTACTGGGTATATACCCAAAGGATTATAAATCATGCTGCTATAAAGACACATGCACACGTATGTTTATTGTGGCACTATTCACAATAGCAAAGACTTGGAACCAACCCAAATGTCCATCAATGATAGATTGGATTAAGAAAATGTGGCACATATATACACTATGCAGCCATAAAAAAGGATGAGTTCATGTCCTTTGTAGGGACATGGATGAAGATGGAAACCATCATTCTCAGCAAACTATCGCAAGGACAGAAAACCAAACACCGCATATTCTCACTCATAGGTGGGAATTGAACAATGAGAACACATGGACACAGGAAGGGGAACATCACACACCGGGGCCTGTCATGGGGTGGGGGGAGGGGGAAGGGATAACATTAGGAGATATACCTAATGTAAATGACGAGTTAATGGGTGCAGCACACCAACATGGCACCATATACATATGTAACAAACCTGCACATTGTGCACATGTACCCTAGAACTTAAAGTATAATAATAAAAAATAAATAAACAAAATGTCGAGCAGGGTTTGAAACACAGCAGGTGTTCAATAAGTGCTTCCACTGTATTGACAAATACTTGTTCTTTAGGTCTCTGATAAGACATCCCTTCATTCATAACCTTCTCCCACCATAGAGCATTTAACAAATGATTTTGCGGCTATGTGTGTAACAACGTGTCTCCTTCACTTACACTGGGAGCTCACTGATCATGGGATTATGTGTGTTCTCTCCATCACTATATCCTCAACCCCAAACACAGCACAATGTCTGCCTTGTTCCTTGTATCCTCAGTAGGATACTTGGTAGGTGTATCTGTTAGTTTTCACCACAATAATGGTGAGTAACTAACGTCCCCACTCTCTCAGTGGCATACCAAATAAGCATATGTCTTTATGGGCAGCTGGGGCAGCTCTAAGCTGCAGGCCGGTTCTGGATCTGCTCTGTGTGTCTCTTATGCCAGGCTAGCCAGGGCATGTTTTTCTTTTCTTTTCCCACCTTCAGATCTCCAGTTTTGCAGACAGTGCATGTTTTTCTTTTTTCTTTTCTTTTCTTTTTTTCTTTTTCTTTTTTTTTTTTTTGACAGTCTTGCTCTATTGCCTAGGCTGGAGTGTGGTAACACAATCTCGGCTCATCACAGCCTCTGCCTCTCAGATTCAAGCAATTCTCCTTCCTCAGCCTCCCCAGTAGCTGGGACTACAGGCACATGCCACCCACACCCAGCTAATTTTTATATTTTTAGTAGAGACGGCGTTTTGCCATGTTGGCCAGGCTGGTCTCGAACTCCTGACCTCAGGTGATCTGGCTTCCTTGGCCTCCCAAATTGCTGGGATTATGGGCGTGAGCCACCACACCAGGCCTAGAGCATGTTTTTCTTATGACCAAGGCAGAGGCGCAAGAGAGCAAGTTCAATTTTACAAGTACTCTTCAGGCTTTTGACTCCATCGTGTTTGTTAACATAGCTTTGAACAAAGTAAATCAAGTAGTCAAACCCAAAGTCAAGAAGAAAGGAAAAGCACTCAACTTAGGGAGGTTGGGATGGCAAAGGAAAGAGTGAATATTGCCAAATCATCTACCCAAGTAAGTTCCCAGCTTCTCACTGAATGTTTATGGAATGGAAAGGAAAGAAAGAGGATAATTGGATTCCAGGGATTTCCCATGGGTATTCACCATACAAGTTACAAAAGCCCATGGGGACTCTTCTACATCCTGACATATAGCTCCACGGAGAAAGCCAGAAGCCTTGTCAAACAGGTAACAGCCCGACCATCCAGAGCTAGATCTGTTGAGCAAACAAAGTGAGCCCTCAGAAGCAATTTTCGGCAGAGACTATTCCCCCAGGGCACTGAGGGACCACAGCTGCCTTTGTGGGGAGAACAACGGGAGTGACCTGACCACCAGAGTCACAAGAAGTCGCATCTAAGAGTGGATAGCAACCCTTCCAGGCCCGAGGAGAGGATTCTGTTTTGTGTTCTTTGGAAATGTGTGGGTACAGACGAATGCCCACATGCTTGTTAAAATCAGTAGTCAGGACTTTGAAGAGACCTTTGCAAATAGCTGGGCATCCATTTCTAAAAGGAGTCCAGAGCGTTGGTTCCTACATTGGCTTTCTTTGCAGTACCAGCTCTGGCGTGGTTTGAGGTTGTGCGAGATGTTGCACCCTTCCCTCGGTTAACTGAAAAATAAAAATCTGTTTTCCTTTCATTCTCTGTCTCCCTTCTGACTGCAGGGGTGCTGTGCCTACCAGACAGCCTGAATCTTCACAGAGACCCACAGCGGTCAAACAAGCCAGGAGAACTGCCCATGTTCAGCCAGTCGGAGCTGAGGACCATCGAGCAGTCTTTGCTGGCCACGCGCGTAGGCAGCATCGCCGAATTGAGTAAGTAGATGTTGGTTCTCCAGCTCTCATGCCTCAAGACATATCCTGTCTGTGCCCGAAGTGACACAATGTCCTCATGCCAACCCCTCAGGACACTACTTTGTAATCAGCAGGGTGACACCTTTTATTGAGTGCCTGCTGTGTACACTAAACAATGCCAGTGGCGTGGGGAAGGTAAGAGCTCTGAAGCTGGCACATTTCCTGGTTCTGCCATAAATGCAGGTCAGGTTCCTAAGCTTTTCTGAACCTCAGTTTCGTTTTCTATAAACTAGAGAAAATACCAGTGCCTACCCAGAGTGTAGTTGCGGTGATTCAATGAGCTCACATCCATAAAGGTGTCTACCTAAATAACAAACAGAGAAGGAGATTCTCTAAAACAAAATCATGTTTATCTGGGAATAGGCCTTGCAGTGAGAATGTGCATGCCAGAGTATATTATCAGAGAAATATTACGTGTGTATTCAGGGGGCTAAAGGAGGACAATGGTCTTTAATGGAAAAGTGAGGAGGAGGATTACAAAATTGTTTTTGAGATAATTATCGTTGGCTACAAGGATCAATAAATGACAAGGGTGGCACCAGTCCGAGTTTGGACTGGCAGTCGCTGGTCACATCTTCATATAAGTTGTGTGTGTGTGTGTGTGCGTGTGTGTGTGTGTGTGTGTGTGTGTGTATAAGGTTACCATGGCCTTCGTGCAGGGCTGTGATTTTTGCAGAGGTGTTCTGTGATAGTTCTTGTTATCAGGCATTTGTGCATGGAAATCTTTCCTTCATGGCCTTCGCTGACTCTCTTCATCAGGGATTTTAACACAAATGATTCCATTTTAATTCTGACAGCTTTCACAACAGGGTTTGCCAAGGTGCCTGGCACATGGTAAATACTCTATAAATGGCTGGCCACTGTTGATTTCCACAATGAGATCCACTTAAAGCATATATCAGATCACATCTCTCCTCTGTTCAGAGTCCTCCACTGGCTCTGGTTCAGTGGTTCCCCATCTGACCCACAGGAAAAGCCAAAGCCCCAGAATTACTTCCATGTCCCCCCACCCCCTACCCTCCCCAGACATCCTCCTCCATCCCCCCTCTGTCCCCTGCTTGTTCCTTGAGCACAAGAGGTTTACCACAGGACCTTTGCACTTACTCTTCCCTCTGCCTGAACTGTTCTTCCTCCAGGTATCCCCATGGCTCACTCCCTCACTACCTTCCCATTTCACCCAAATGTTACCTTCTCAATGAAGCTTTCCATGACCATTGTATTTAAAATCATAATACTCTGAGGACCCTTGTCTTAGTCAACTTGGGCCACTATAATAAAATACCATATACAGTGTGGCTTAAAACACAGACATTTATTCCTCATGGTTCTAGGGGCTGGGAAGTCCAAGATCAAGGTGGCAGACAATTCAGTTCCTGGTGAGGTCTCTCTTCCTGGCTTGCAGATGGGTACCTTCTCCCTGTGTTCTCACAGGGTGGTGGGGTGGGGGAAGGTATTCCTCTTCTTATAAGTCCTCTAACCCCATCATGACGATCCGCCCTCATGGACTCATCTAACCCTAATAATTTGCCAAAGGCCCTGTCTCCAAATACTGTCACATTGAGGGGGCAGGGCTTCAACATACGGATTTGGGGTGACAGACATTCAGATTATGGCAACTTTTCTCCCCTTCATTGCTTTACTTTTGTCCCCAGAAGTTATCATCCTAAGATATACTCTATATTTTTGTTTTTTAATAATAGGTTTATTGAGATATAGTTCATATACAATTTACCTTTGTAGAGCATGCAATTCAGCAGTTTTTAGTATATTTACCAGGATATGCAACCATGACCATAATCAATTTTAGAACATTTTTATTATGGCAACAAGAAACCCAGTAGCCATCAGCAACTACTCCCCTCCCCTCCCACCCACACTCTGTATTTTATTTTTTTAATTGTCTCTCTCTCTCTCTCCCTACTATATAGAATATAGTAGAAACATTTTATTTGCTCACTGATGTAACCCCAGCACCAGGAATACTGCTTGGCATATAGTAGGCCCTCAGGAAACATAAAGGAAGGAAGAGAAAGAGAGAGGGGTTGGGAAATGGGAAAAGGAGGGAAGGAGGGAAGGAAGGAAGGATGGAAGGAAGGAAGGAATGAAGGAAGGAAAGAAGGAAAGAAGGAAGGGAGGGAGGGAGGGGAAGGGAAGGGAAGGGAAGGAGGGAGGGAAAAGAGGCAGAAAGATGCAAAGAAGGAAGGGATAATCAAGGTTGGGGTGTCCCAAGTTTAAGTAATAATTTACCATGCTTACATACCCCCTAATTCAGGGCTGTGCTCTGTGAGTCTGACCAACCAGAGGAAAGTAATCCTGTATTTACTTATGATCCAATTGATTATCAATTTAGCTGAATATTAGTTACTGATGGAATTGAAGCATTGATCACAGAAATGCTAGATTGTGTTAAAGTAGGGGTTGGTATTGAAATTCCAGCAAATCCTGAACTACGAAAGAATTTAAGACCCAAAATGCAACTTCCACTTCTTCCCAGAGGAGTTCCCTGTACACCCAGATAGGCACCCTCCATTAAGCTTACGGCCTGCACCTCTGGAAAGGGAGTCAGTAGCTGTTCCAAGCTGTAGGGGGCGCTTATGGCCACTAGAGAGCTGCTTTCCTGGCATCTGAATTTGGAAGTTGCGCTTCCATTCCCTTCAAACCTCTGAAGTCACAAAATGCCTCCTGTCCCAGGGCCTCCTAGCTACTGGTCAGTCCTGGGATTCTTCTGAAACTTTTGGGAGTTACAACACCTTTGGCAATCTGGTGAAACCTGTGGACCCTGTTTCAGAATAATATTTTAAAATGCATAATGTGCAAATGATTACAAAGGAAACTGATTACATTAAAATTCAATTATCATAATATTTTTAATCTCAATTGTGACATAGTAGTTCTCCGGGTTTCTTTTTTTCTTTTTTAATTAGCATGTGATATAACAAGATCTAGCAGCAGGTCAGATGACCCCATGATTTGGGTGTAATATGTGTGAATGCTATTTTGAGATGTCTGCGACAAGTGGAATGGGGTAAGGAAATATCTATATCTTAATACATACTCGGGGCATTCAGAGGCAGAAGGTCCAAGCAGCACTCTTGGAGAGACATTGCTGTAAGACGAACTGCCACACATATGGGACTTCAATGTTTTCCAGGACATGCTCATGACCCTAGAAATGTAGGATCTGGCTACCGAGTTGGGACATAGCTTTGTGGGACAACCCCAGAAGAGGCCCTCACACCATGTGGCCCACACACACTGTCCCTAAGGTCTCAAAGCTTTGTCCTGGGATGTCTCAAAGTCCTCCCCCAGCCTCCAGCACCTGGACTGGGGCCCTGCGTAATTCTGGTGCTCTCTTCGAAGAAAGGATTTTCTAAACAAATCTGCTCTTCACCTAAGAGGCAGCCTGCAGGAGCTGCTTGCCACATAAATTGTTTTTAAGGACAATTTGCTCTGTAAATTAAATGCTGTCCTCATTGAATGTTGACTTTTGCATGTGAGTTGTTGGCACACAAATGGGTGTTGCTAATTGCGAATGGGTTTTGTACATTCATTAAGTCAGCCCCATAGAATGTGTGCACAAGGAAGCACTTTGATAAGTCACGTCGGCTGCTGAAAGGAATAAAATTGCCTTTTTTCTGATCTGACTGTAATTTAGACTGGCTTGCTTTGTGGTCTGAATCAATACAGCCTTGCTCTCTGTGTACATAGAGAGCTGTTCTTCATATTCAAAGGTTGCTCAGCCAATGTGGAAACCACTGTTTTTCCAGCAAAGGTGAGATGGAGTTTGTTCTCAGTCATTCCTGCTCTTGTTGAAACAGGGACACGTCTGGCCAGGGTCAACAGTGGAGCCCTATTTTAGTAGCTAATAACAATAATAATGGCAGCAGCTGATGTTTAATGAGCCAGGGAACTATGATAAGTGTTTACAGGAGTTACTTCCAATATGTTATTATTGTCCTCATTCGATGATATGGGAATGGAAGCAAGAGGAGGTTAAACAACTTATCCAAGATCAACCACACCTGTGAATTGAATGGCTCAAAATTGAATCCAAGCTTCTCAAGGCAAAGCTTTTATACTTAACCACCAAACTACATTCCCTCCAGGGAAGTCCAGAAGATATTTCCACTCAGACTTGAGATTCCCCACCTCTGTACCATCAGGGTGTCAGTTGGGTCTGCATTCCCTGCAAATTGCTCTGAAGATTTGCAATTTGCTCTGTAGGGTGCACTGTGGATGCTCTCCTGTAAACTAAACTGCAGGTGTGAACATTCACAAAGGTTACCAATACCTCCCCAAATACAGCAAGCGCTGCTTCATGACATTCCAGTCAATGACAGACTACATATATGATGGTGGTCCCATAAGATCATAATACTGGCCAGGTGCAGTGACTCACACCTGTAATCCCAGCACTTTGGGAGGCTGATGTGAGTGGATTGCTTGAGCCCAGGAGTTGAGACCATCTTGGGCAACATAGTGAGACTTTGTCTCTACAAAAAAATGAAACAAAATTAGCCAGGTGTGGTGGCATGCACCTGTAGTCCCAGCTACTCGGAAGGCTGAAGTGGGAGGATCGCTTGAGCACTGGAGGTCAAGACTGCAGTGAGTCATGATCACACACCTCTGCACTCTAGCCTAGGCGACAGAGCAAGATCCTGTCAAAAAAAAAAAAAAAAAAAGAAAGAAAGAAGGAAGGAAGAGAAAGAAAGGGAAAAAATATTACTGCATTTTTTACTGTACCTTTTTTATGTTTAGGTATGTTTAGATACACAAGTACTTCCCATTGTGTTACGATTGCCCACAGTATCAGGACAGACACATACTGTACAGGTTTGTAGGCTGAGAGTGATAGGCTACACCCTACAGCCTAGGTGTGCAGTAGGCTCTACCCCTAGGTTTGTGTAATGCAGTCTATGATGTTCGTCCGACAATGAAATCGTCTAAGGACATATTTCTCAGAACCCATCCCTGTTGTGAATCAATGCTGGGCTGTATCTAGACAGGGGACCACCTCTGCAGACTGGGACTTCTCCTGGTAACCCTTGCCTGTTTCCTCGGTGCCTCATATTAAAATCTAGAACTGTCTTGATCACCTGGAATGTCCAAAGCACTTATCTTTGTTCAGTCTGTTATGGCTTGAGGTAAAAACATATCCACTATTTCTGGAGCACCTACTGTGTACCAGTTGCTTTGAATACCTTTAAGGTATTATTATTCCCATTTCACAGATAAGCAAACTGAGACTTTGGAAGGATAAATGTCTTGCCCAAGGCCACTCAGCTAGTAAGTGACAGTCATAATTAAAATCATTTTTTTCTTTTTCCCTCTGCTGTGCTGTGTGCAAGTCAGCTTTGTATTGTGAGCACCTAACACATCACCCACAACTAAGGAAATTTCCTTTGAATGTCAAATGAATAATGAATGACCTAAAGTGAACTTGTCTGAGAAACAAAAACTGAAGAAAATGCTGCAAGTGAGTAGGACTGTTAATGAAACTCAGTCAGATAATAAATTTTCTATTGAGCTGAATTTTGAACTCAGGGACGTAGAGCTGAGCCTATGCCGGTTCTAAAATATTTCACTGGTAAGCTAAATCAAGAGGCCACGAAAATCGCCAAACTGACACCAGCTGGCAATTCTTTGATCCTGAGCCCTAGGAAATTTGCCAGGTGATGGACTTCACAGTTGACTTAGAGTTCGGTGGGCGGTCCAGTTCGTCTTTCCTGAACCAGTGAGTAGGGCTGGGAGAAGCAGGTCCACCCAATCCCCACAGGGCTGTGGGGAAGCAGAGGCCCTGGCTTCTCTCCCTTTAGGACCAATTTGCTTTTGGTCCCATCCCAGTCCATATTTGTGTTCTCTGAGACCTTGTCTTGGCTCTTCTGCCTGTCACCTCAGCCTTGCCCCCAAGCTCCCAGTTAAACCCCCAGCTGACAGTCATTAATTATAGTGTTTGCTTTCTGTTGTTTAAAGAAAAAAAAAATGAGGACTTCTTCTAAAATGTCTCTTCCTGTTGTCTTTTCACACTAGACTGTGAACTTGCTGTCCCAGGCAATTAGGCAATCAAAACAGGACCATTAATTTACAACTGTATAAAAAGGTTTTCTGGGTTGTCTCTCCTCAGTGTCACAAGAAGAAAACGCAAACCCACAAAAACAGCGCTTTTTGCTTGGACAAAGTTGTCTTTCCCCTTGTTTGAAATGTAAGTGGGCTCTTTTCTGAGAGTCCCCTGCCTTCAGCCCCTAGGGTATACCTGTAATCTTCTCATGTGGTGAAGTGGCCACCGGCCTACTGATATTTCTTGAATATTCCACTCATGCCCCTACCACAAGGCCTTTGCACCTGCTGCTCCTTATGCCTGAAAAGCCCTTCCCCTAATATTCTCAAAGCTCCCTCGCTTCATTCAAGCTTCTAAAATGTCACCTCCTCAGAGATGCCCTCCATGACTGCCCCACCCACCTACCCCTCCCCACATCACTCCCTATTCCCTCTTCTGCCTTAATTTTCTTCTTGCACTTGTTACCACCTGACATGCTATATATTTGTTTATTTTCTGTCTCCCCCACCAAGACTGTAAATCCCACCAGAGCTGTAAATCCCATAAGAGTTGAAACTTTTTTTTTTGAGACGGAGTCTCAGTGTTGTCTCCCAGGCTGGAGTGCAGTGGCTCAATCTCAGCTCACTGCAACCTCCGCCTCCTGGGTTCAAGCAATTCTTGTGCCTCAGCCTCCCAAGTAGCTGGGACTACAGGCATACACCACCATGCCCAGCTAATTTTTGTATTTTTAGTAGAGACGGGGTTTCACCATGTTGGCCAGGCTGAGCTCAAACTCTTGAGCTCGAGCATTCTGCCCGCCTTGGCCTCCCAAAGTGCTGGGATTACAGGCGTGAGCCATGGAGCCTGGCCAAGACTTTTTTTTTTTTTGTTTTAACATCACTGCACCCCCAGTGCCTAAAACAATATTCAGCACACAGTAGGACACAATAATATTTGCTGAATGAATTAATGAATGGCAAGCTTCCAGCTGAATCCAGAGGTCAGCCTTCTCTTGTTGCATCTCTGTTCCTTCATCTCTCCTTCTCCACAAAAATCTCTCATTACCCTGTACCTAATGACCTGGATTATATGTGGTCTTTTTTCTTTTCTTGTTTCTTTTGCTTTTTCTCAAGGAGAGGGGTTTCAATCAGATGAGTTAAACAGCAGTTTATAATACTGTGGAGTGACTTGGTTTCCTCATCTGTGCTGTGTGACTTAGGGCAAGTGACTTGATCACTCTGATTTCCAGTTTTATAGTCTGTGAGAAAAGGGTGACAGTACCTCCTCTCCCAGGGTTGTGGGAGGTTTGGGAAATATACTAGAGTAAGTGGTAGCTGGCCATGGATGGAAGGAAGAGTAGGAAGGCAGTGAAGGTGCTGTATCAGCATGGGTTTGGGCAGAAGGAGCCCACCATTGGAATTTGTGACTCTTTGTCCTAGGGTGGTCACACTTGGCATGCAGGAACAGTGGTTTCTTGGGGCTCCACAGATGATCCTGAGTCAGGTAGGTTAGAGTAGCATTTCCCCAAGGGTGGCACTGGAAATGATAGTAGGTGACGCACAAAACACCTTCTAATTTAAATTGCAATATATTTTTATGAGTACTAGGACAATATGAGTTCTCCATTTATGGCACTGATATGAAATTTTCTCTTAAAATGAATTTATATGTGTGAAATAATTAGCCAATTTAAAGAAAAACATTAAGTAAATAAATTGTATCAGCAGCACACAGATATGAGAGACATAATGATGGTGATTCCCAAATGGCTGATATTTGGGAAACATAGTTATTAGTGGATTGATTCTCAGGTAGGCTTCTAAAATCACACTCCATCTATCCAAACTCTGTTCAGTTAGTGACTATTGGATTTGTTGTTTTGGGATCATGACACTGACAAGGGAAGCAGCAGATAGCACATATTATAGAGCAGGGTTTGAAAGGAAGCTAGTAACTTCAGGGATCCCTGTGCCAACTCCATCTCCCATGGCCAGCCCTCCTCAGAGACATCTTTGGGACCTCTGACCTTGGGACTAGGCTGCTGCTGTTGCTACTGCTGCTGCTGTTGGTGATGATGGTGGCAGTGATGGTGACGGTGATGGAGATGATGATGGAGATGATGACGGTGGTCATGGTGATGATGATGGTGATGGTGATGATGATGATTATGGTGATAGTGTTGATGATGGAGATGATGATGGTAGTGATGGTGATGGTGACAGAGATGATTTTGGTGATGATGATGGTGATGTCTGAGATGATGGTGGTGATGATAATGGTGATGGTGATGATGATGATGGAGATGATGATGGTGATAGTGATGTAATGGAGGTGGTGGTGATGGTGATGATGATGGTGACGGTGATGATTATGATGGAGATGATGATGGTGATGGCGATAATGACGGAGATGATGGTAGTGATGATGGTGATGGTGATGATGGTGATGGTGATGATGATGATGGAGATGATGATGGTGATGGTGATAATGATGGAGATGATGATGGTGGTCATGTTGATGATGATGGTGATGGTGATGATGATGGTGATGGTGATGATGATGATGGAGATGATGGTGATGGCGATAATGATGGAGATGATGGTGATGGTGATGATGTGACAGTGATGGTGATGATGATGGTGATGATGACAGAGATGATAATCATGATGATGTACATGATGGCAATGATGATGGTGATGGGGATGGTGATGAAGATGAAGATGATGATGGTAGTGATACAAAGAATAATAGTACTGAATTCTTATTAAGTGCTTACAATATACCAGACTCTGTTCCAAGTGCTTTAAATGCTTTATATGCATTTCTTCATTTAATACTATGAGGTAGGTACTATTATTGTCCTAATTTTGCAGATGAAATGAAGGTTAAGTACTTTATATATATTATTTGTTTAATCCACACAACAAATTCATTAGGTCATAATCATTCTCACTTACAGAGACATCAAATAACTCACTTAAGGTCACTCATCTAGTTAGTAGCTGGTTGGAGGCTCTCAGTCTGAGTCTAAAGAGCTGTTCCTAACCACATGCCACACTGCCTCCGCTACCTGGAACAGGAAAATGGATGAGGCATGGTCTCTGCTTTTGAGACTCAGTAGGGAAAGTAGATGTGTGGATAATTTACTGTGAAATGCAACAGAATTAAACACGTAATGTGTTAGACTTTATAAGCAGGCTTTGCAGGTATATAGAGAAAAGAGGGACTTGATTCTGACCAGGGACATCCTGGAGGGCTTCATGGAAGAAATAGCATTTGGTCATAGCCTTGAAGGTCTTCAATTGTTAGGAGAATGAAGAAAAGGGCAATCAAAGGTGGGAAAACAAGAACAGAAGAAGGGAACCGGGAAATGCAGGGCAAGCTGAAAGGTGCTCTGAGGAGATGGTGAGATGGTTAGCTCAACCAAGCAAAGGGTACCTGACCGTCAGGCTTCCCAGTGCCTTGGGGAAATGAATTAGTGGAGTAGGGGCTCCAAATGATTCTCTTCTCTTCTCCACTTCCTTTTGAATCTTCTTGTTTTGAGCTTTTTAATGGAAGTTTTTGAGAGAGACAGAGGGAAAGATAAGCGTCTTCCACCCTCAACCTAGATGGAAGGTGCAAGAAAGTAAATGCCACCTCAGTAAGCTTATTATTCTGGTAATACAAGTAGCACATGCCATAATTCAAAGTTCAGAAATTATAGAAAAATTGGACAGAATGTCACTGATAATCCCACTAGGGAGAAAAGTCCTTGGTCAACACTTTGGGTTTTTTTTCTCCCTGGTATTTACTTAGTACATAGTTTTTAATAACATAATCCTGATTATACTGTATGCAATTTTGAATTTTGCTCTTTTCTACTTAACATTTTAATATGAGGATTCTTTTTTTGGTACTGCAGTTCTATGTAATCATTTTTAATGGCTGCAAAAGTTTATTATTTTATCATGTGGATGTACTAGAGTTTATTTAATCATGTTTTTTATTTTTAAACACTTGTTTGTCAAATTTTGGATCCCATATGTAAGGCTTGGGTGCAAATCCTCGTGCATGAAGATTTTGCTGCATTTTGAATTCAAACATTGGGACAGATTCCCGGAAATGGAATTACTGAGTCAGGAGTTATGAGTAGTTGTTAGTACCTTTGCTACATAATGCTAAATTGCTTCAAGATGGACTGAGAGCTGGCCAAGGCTTCATTGGGCTGCCTTTGAAAGAGGGACTCCGATCATTTGGAATGAAGAGCACAGACCTTAGAGTCAGACAGACCTGGGTTGGAATCTTGTCTGCCTCTTATTAACCCTGTAACCTTGGGCCTGTTTTCTTATCTGCAAAGCATTGTTCCTTAACTTTGGCACTGTTGTCATTTTGGACTAAATTATTTGTTTTGAGAACTGTCCTGTGCATTGTAGCATGTTTAGCAGTATCTCTAACCTCTAGATGCCACTAGCAGCCCCCTGGATGTGACAATCAAAATGTGTCCAGAAACTGCCAAAGGTTCCCTGGGAGGCAAAAGCAACCCAGTGGAGGATTACTGCTGCGAAATTGAAATGATATTAATACATACCTTATAGAGCACTGTTAGGATTAAATACAATGTATATTATGTACTTTCACAGCATCCGATACAGCTTTTACTATTGTTATTAGTAATAGTGGTAATAATAGTTTCTCACTGCCGGATGCTACAGAAGGACTCTGGAGAAGACAGACTGGATTAGCTCGAAGGCCAGTCCTAACTCTAGGAGCCTCTGGTTCTTTGATTCTTTGGCCAATCATCCAGCAATGTCTCCGTTCCTCTCAATCCAGTGGTCAGAGAGTGGCCTGCTATTTAGAAATGGAACACCTGCAATGCTAGTTACAGGAAAACCCCTCAGCCCTCACAGGACCCAAGCCTAGCATAGGGAGATGCCTGGAGTCCAGGAAACTGCATTATTCCAGAGAGGGGATTCACTCTTGGATAGTCCCTCCCTGCTCCCCACTCCTGCAAAACCAAGCTGCTGCGGCATAGCACCAGTTTGAGAGTAGTCATTACTAGACTACATCCTGCCCTGGGACCCAGTAGCCCCTGCATCTCCACACCCTTGGGACTCAGCTAATGTCTCCCACATCCACTCAGAAGTCTGCAGCATTGCAACACCAGCTGGACCCAGCAATGCAGCCACATCCTCAGCACCTAAGCCCAGTCAGTGCCCTACACCATGGGGAACAGGCGGTCTTGCACATCAGGGAGTCTACCTCCAGGACATAGGAAGCCAAAGCACACACTCCCCAGTACCTGACAGCTTCCTGCCCCAGGGCCACCACCAATAGCAAACTTGCCCCCTCCAGTGGTCCCACACACCACTCAGGGACCTAAAGACAAGACCACCATCATCAGTACCCAAACACAGCACCCAAGAGCCTGAGGATCAGCTCACCCAGGGTCTGCAATCACCAGCACCCATGTGTGCCATGCAGGGGCCCCAGGACAGGCCCAACCAGGGCCCACTGCCACTGCTGTCCAGTGAATCTGCCACTTCAGTGATGGGACCACCATGCACCTTTTTGCACCATCGAGGAGCCCAAGGACTGGCCCATCCAGCATCCTTGTCCCCAGCAAAACCATACCACATCCATCACAAACAACTACAGTCTAAGCTAGTGAGGAACATGCAGACACTGCTAACGTTGACTACAGTGGAAGAAATCATACAAAGGCTACACTGCTGCGCCCACCCGGAATCAAAGCCAAAGAACCCTACCCGACTAACACTATAGATACATCTACAGCAAAAAGTCTTTCCTTGCAAAAGCTACTCCATAAAATTAGAAAAAGCACCTGCATAGGAAACCTATTTAATAAAATAATAGCTGAAAACTTCAAAAGTCCTGTGAGTGATATAGGTGACATTCAGATAAGATAGCTCAAAGATCTCCAAATAGATTAAACCCAAAAAGGTCCCCTCTGGGGCACATTATAGTCAAACTGTCAAATGTCAAAGACACAGAAAAAATTTAAAACAGCAAGAGAAAAGCATCCAGCTACATATAAGGGAATTCCCATCAAACTAGAAACAGATTTCTCAGCAGAAACCTTATAGGCCAGGAAAGAATGGGATGATATATTCAAAGTGCTGAAAGGAATAAAAAAACATCTTGCCAGCCAAGAAGACTATATCCAGCAATGCTATCTTTTAGAAATGAAGGAGAAATAGTCTTCCCAGGACAACCAAAAACTGAGGGAATTTACCACCTCTATGCCTGCCCTACAAGAAATGCTTAAGGGAGCCCTACATCTGAAAGTAAACGGACAATATCTACCCCGACAAAAACACATGAATGTATAAAACTCACTGATAGAGCAAATACACAAATGAGAAACAGAGATGAATCAAACATTATTACTGCAGAAAACCACCAAACTGAAAAGCTAAAGAATAAGAGAGGAAGAAATATATACAATATAATATACAATATACAAAACAATCAGAAAACAATTAAAAAAATGACAGGAATAAGTTTTCACCTATCAATAACAACCTTGAATGTAAATAGTTTAAATTCTCCAATTAAAAGGTATAGACTGGCTGAAAGAATAAAAAAGTAAGACCCAGCTAGGTGCTGCCCACAGGAAACTCACTTCACCTGTAGAGACTCACATAGACTGAAAGTGAAGGAATGGAAAAAGATGTTCTACACAAACAGAAACCAAAAGCATACAACAGTAGCTATATTTATTTCAGACAAAAATAGACTTTAAGTCAAAAAAACATAAAAAGAGACAAAGAAGGTCATTATATAATCATAAAGGACTCCTTTTAGCAAGAGAATATAACAGTTTTAAATATATATGTACCCAACACCAGAGCACCCAGATATATAAAACAAACATTATTAGCTAAAGGGAGAGATTTACTGCAATACAATAATAGTAGGGGACTTCAACAGCCCACTTTCAGTAATGGACAGATCATCCAGACAGAAAAATCAACAAAGAAACATCAGAGTTAAACTGCACTTTAAGCCAAATGGATTTAACAGACATTATACACCATTTTACCCAACAGCCATAGAATACACATTTTTCTCAACAACACTTGGAATATTCTCCAGTTTAGACCATATGTTAGGTCACAAAGCAAGTCTTGACAAATTTTTAAAAACTGAAATCATATCAAGTATCTTTTCAGACCACAAAGGAATAAAACTAGAAGTCAATAACGAGGAACTTTGGAAATACATGGACAGTAAACAACATGCTTCTAAATGACCAATGGGTCAATGAAGAAATTTAAAAGGAAATTAAAGAGCCAGCCACAGTGACATGCATCTGTAGCTCCAGCTACTCAGGAGGCTGAGGCAGGAGGATCACCAGAGCCAAGGGCTTTGAGGCTATAGTGTTCTATGGTCACAACTGTGAATAGCCACTTCATTCCAGCCTGGGTAACATAGCAATACACTGTCTCTTAAAAAAAAAAAAAAATTAAGAAATTCCTTGACACAAATAAAAATGGAAACATAACATACCAAGATCTATAGTATACACAAAAGCAGTGCCAAGAGAAAAGTTTATAGCAATAAACACCTACATCAAAATAAGTAGAAAAATTTTTAATAAACTGCCTAACAATGCACCTTAAGGAACCAGAAAAGCAAGAAGAAAGCAAACCCAAAATTAGGGGAAGGAAAGAAATAATAAAGATCAGAGCAGAAATAAATGAAATAGAGACTAAAAAACAATACAAAGGATCAATGAAATAAAAAGTTTTTTGAAAAGATAAACAAAATTGACAAACCTTTAGCTAGACTAAGAAATAAACAGAGAAGTCCCAAATAAATAAAATCAGGGACAAAAAAGGAGGCATTACAACTGATACGACAGAAATACAAAGGATCATTAGAGACTATTATGAATAACTATACACCAACAGATTGGAAAGCCTAGAGGAAATGGATAAATTCCTGGACACCTACCACCTACCAAGATTGGACCATGAATAAATAGAAAACCTGAACATAACAATAACAAGTAATGAGACTGACTCAGTAATAAACATTCTCCTAACAAAGAAAAGCCCAGGACTGGATGGCTTTACTGCTGAATTCTACCAAACTTTTAAAGAAGAATTAACACCAATTTTTCTCGAACTATTCCAAAAAAACTTGAAGAGAAGGGAATTCTTCCTAACTCATTCTACAATGCCAATATTATCCTAATACTAAAACCAGACAAAATCACAACAAAAAAGAAAATTATAGATCAATATCCTCAGTGAACATAAATGCAAAAATCCCAAAAAAAAACTAGCAAAGCAAATTCAGCAGCACATCAGAAACATAATACATCGTAATCTGGTTGGATTAATCCTAGAAATGCAAGGATGGTTCAGCATATACAAATCAATAAACACACACATCACATCAGCAGGGTAAAGAACAAAAACCATGTGAGTATCTCAATAGAGGCAGAAAATGCATGTGACAAATTCAACATCCCTAAACTCTCGACAAATTAGGCATAGAAGGAAAAAACCTCAACACAGTGAAGGCCATATATGACACACCCACAGCTAACATTATATTTAATGGGGAAAAGCTGAAAGCCTTTGCCCTAAGAAATGGAACAAGGACGCCCACTTTCACCACTCTTATTCAAATTGTACTGGAAGCCCTAACAAGCAATTAAGCAAGAGAAAGAAATGGCATCCACATCAAAAAACAGGAAGTAAAATGGTCCCTCTTTGCAAATGGCATGATCTTATATTTAGAAAAATCTAAAGAGTCCACCAAAAAACTGTTAGAACTGAGTAACAAATTCAGTAAAGTTGCAGCATACCAAATCAACATACAAAAATCAGTAGTGTTTCTATATGCCAATAACAAACTAGTTGAAAAACAAACCAAGAAAGCAATCCCATTTACAATAGCTACAAAAAAAAATACCTAGGGATAAATTTAACCAATGAAGTGAAAGATCTCTACAATGAAAACTACAAAACACTGATGAAAGAATTGAACACAGAAAATGGAAAGACATTCCATGCTTATGGATTGGAATAATTAATATTGGAAAATTACCATCCTACCCAAGAAATCTACAGTCAGTGCAATCCTTATCAAAACACCAATGACATTCTTCAAAGAAATCGAAAAAAACACCTTAAGGTTTATATGGAAATACAAAAAACCCTAAATAGCCAAAACAATCCTAAGCAAAAAGAGGAGGCATCATACTACTTGACTTCAAAGTATACTAAGCAATAATCACCAAAACAGCATGGTATTGGTATAAAAACAGACACATAGACCAATGGAACAGAATAGAGAACCCAGAAATAAATCCATATTTCCAGCCAACTGATTTTCAACAAAGGCACCAAGAACATATATTAGGGAAAGGACACTCTTTTCAATAAGTGGTGCTGGGGAAACTGGATATCCATATCCAGAAGAATGAAACCAGATCCCTATCTTTCACCATATACAAAAATCAACTCAAAATGGATTAAAGACTTAAATGCAAGGCCTGAAATGTAAAAATCCTAGAAGAAAACATAGGGGAAATGCTTCAGGACATTGGTCTAGGCAAAGATTTTAGAGGTAAGACTTCAAAAGTACAGGCAACAAAACCAAAAATAGATAAATGAGCCTATACCAAATGAAAAAGCTTCTGTGCATCAAAGGAAACAATTAACAAATTGAAGAGACACCCTATGGAGTGGGAGAAAATAGTTGCAAACTATTCACCTGACAAAGGACTAATGTCCAGAATAGACAAGGAACTCAACCTCAAAAAAAAAAAAAAAAAAAAAATCTGATTTTAAAGTGTGCAAAAGATCTAAATAGACATTTCTCAAAAGAAGACATACAAGTAGCCAACAAGTATATTTTTAAGTGCTTAACATCAGTAATCATCGAGGAAATGCAAATCAAAACCACACTGAGATATCTCACCCCAGTTAGAGTGGCTGTTATCAGAAAGAAAAAATAACAAATACTAGCAAGGACGTAGAGCAAAGGGAATCCTCACACACTATTAGTGGGAATGTAAATTAGTACAGTCATTATGGAGAACAGTGTGGAGGATCCTCAAAAAACTAAAAATAGAACTGCCATATGATCCAACAATTCCACTACTGGGCATTTATCCAAAGGAAAGAAAATTAGTATATCAAAGACATGTCTGCACCCTCATGTTTATTGTAACACTATTTATAAAACCAAGATATGGATCAACCTATGATGAATTCATCAACAGATGAATGGATAAAGAAAATGTGTATATTTATACAATGGAATACCACTCAGCCATTAAAAATGAAATCCTGTCATTTATGGCGACATGGATGAAACTGGAGAACAATATATTCAATAAAATAAGTCAGGCACAGAAAGATAAATACCACATGATCTTCTTTGTATATGGAATCTTAAAAAAAAAAATTGAGCCCATAGAAGTAGAGACTAACATTATAGTCATTAGAAGCCGGGAAGAGTAGCGGGGATTAGAGGATAGGAAGAGGTTGGTTATGGATACAAAATTACAGCCAAATCAAGAACCAAGTTCTAATGTTCTATTCCACTGTAGGGTGAATATAGTTAACAATAATGTATAAGTTCAGAAAGCTAGAAGAGAGGATTTTGAATGTTCCAAGCACAAAGACATGATAAATGTTTGAGGTGATGGATATGGTAATTACCCTGATTTGATCATCATACATTATATACATGTATCAAAATATCACTGTGTACCCCATAAATATGTGCAATTCTTATGTGTCAACTAAAAAGGAAAAAAAAGAAATAGAATTGCTTCTCAGGTCTTCCTGATGGCAGCCTTCCCCCTTGGCTTTTCCTCCACCCTCCCTTGCTCACTCCAGGCTGTCTGCAGCACAGCCTTCCTCCCAGAGGACAGTGAGTGTCAACATGGCTCAGTTACTGGGCAGCCCACACCCTTCAAACTACTTCTCTCTGGGGACAGTGGAGGCCAAGTCTACCTCAGATTTGGCCAACCTCAGAGCTTCTCAGACTCTGCCCTCCACATGCAGATTCACAGGAATTCCAGCCTCTGCAAGTTCGTCCCGCAGTTTTTCAGAGTCCCCAGGTGGCATCTGATGTGTAGCCACCACTTCCTGCCAGGCTGTGGCCCAGCTTAGGGCTGCCCACAGCCTGCGGCCTTGGCCTCCTGTGAGCCTGCATGAGCCTATGGCTGGGGCTGCCTTGGAAGACTGTGACCTCTCAGCCAAGGGCACGACTGGGAAGTCTCCAGGCCTTTCCAAAGCTACTGCCATCAACCCTGCCTCCATGGTCTATGCAGCTCTTCCCCACTCTGTGCCCACCGAGAATGCCACTACCAACAGACACCAGTGGAAGGGGTGCTGACCTGTTCTGCCAAAACCCTGGGGATGCAGAAGCAGCTTGGGATCTCCGGAGGCTGTGCTGCCCACAGGGCATGAAGACCCCTGCCTTCACAGGGCAGCGTGGTGTGGGGGAGAGCCAGATGGCAGCAGCTTCCAGGCCAGTTCTTGGACTCAGTGGCAGTGTAATTTCAGTCCTATTAGTTCTCTGTGCCTCACTTTCCTCATTTGTGAGATGCATATGCTAGCAGGACCAGCCCCATTGGGTCATGTGGCACTTAAATGGGTGTAACAGGTCTAAAGTGCTGAGAATTATCCTGCACACAGGAAGCACTAGCTGTTGGTTTGCTGTCATCCACCTTAGCCTCCTCTGGTGATCCCAGAGCTCAGCTGTCTGGGCTCCTCCAACTTTTCATAGCTTTCAGGGAGCAGCTCTTTGAGCTCTGCCAGGGGCCAGGCAGGAAGTCTGATCAGAGAGACCAGGATTCTGTTGATTTCAGCACCAGCTTCCTTCCAGGCCTCCGTTGTTGAGTTGCTTCTTCTACCCCTCCAGGCTCTTCCTGCTTGGTGATTTATTTCTTACAGCCTCCTTGGTCATTTATGCAGGTTGACCATCAGCCACCCCGCTGTCCTCCAGACAGACACCAATGGGGTAGACTCTGAGAACCCCAGGCTGGAAGCTCTGCTCCATCAGCAGAGGCCAACCAAATTCCTGAGCCCCCACCCCACAAAGTGGGCCCCACTCTGGAGTCTGTGACGGCACAGACTTTGGGAGATGTTTGGGATTTGAGCCTCAGACTCTTCGTCAGGCTTTTTAAGGGCCACACTCAAAACTGGGTTCTAGATTTGTGCCTTTTTGGAGGCACTGTGTCATAGTGACAAAGAACACAAGCCCACATTGTTTGTCCAACTCCAGGTTGGAGTCACAGCCTGCCACTTGCTGAGTGACACCTGAGCTGGTTGCCTCCTCTCTCAATTTTCCCATCTCTGAAATTGATATAATAATGCTCACCTTGTGTGGCTCTTATATAAATCAAATAGAAAACGTGTCTAAATGCCCGGAGACATGGTAGGTGCTCAGCATATTGGGGCTTCTACCTCTGCTGTCTCCTCTTCCTCTACTCCAGGTCACTGTCCTCACTGGAAAATTAAAAACATTGTCACAGTGCCCGATCCCACCCCAGGCCTCTATCTTTGAGTTTTCTTCTAGGTCCCTTCCCAACTTTCACTGATTGGGAGCTCTTATTCTGACCAGTGGTTGGAGCTTCCCCTTACTAGGCTAAAGTGATGTGAATGCCCGGAGGCAGGCACCCAGCTTAGCTTCCTTTTTTTTTCTTCCTCCCAGGGAGTGCAATCTCTAAAACATGAGAATGGAGAGAAAAAGGAAGTAGTAGCAGCTAAGGATCTCAGTGCACCCCAAAGGGACCCCAGGAATGAGCAGCTTTGCAGTGTAGAGTCCTAAAAAAGTCAACCCCAGCATGAAGCAGCAAATCAGGTGCTCAGCGTTCAGAATGCTGGCAGGACTACCCCTCTCTGTCCCATGTACCCAGCATCCTGGTCTCACCACTCAGAAAGGAGGAAGAGCAGGCAGCCCATGAGCCCAGGAGAACTGCTTATTCAGTGCCAAGTATGCCAGGCATTTACACATTTTGCACTTAACCCTCATAACCACCTGAGAGGTGAAGATTATTCCTCACCTGAGAGGTTAAGTGACTCGCCTGTGTTTACACAGGCTGGAGCTGAGATTTGAACTCTTTCCTCTGATCCCTGCTTAACTTTCAGCAGTAGTTCCCCACGTTTTCCATCTGCAGCTGCCCTTATGTCTTCCCTGTGATCTGCCTCTAAAAGAGAATGTCCTTCCTTGATGCTTTTAAAATTTTCTTGGATGAATTTTCCAGCTGTGGGAAATGGAGAGTGGAGAGGCAGGCTCAGGGCTGGGTATGTGAAGATGCAGAGAGATGTAGGGATGTAACCCCCTGCGTTAGTCTATTTGTGCTGCTCTAACAAAACTCCTGAGACTGGAGGATTTATAAAGAACAGAAATTTATTTTCTTATAGTTCTGGAGGCTGGGAAGTTCAAGATCAAGATGCCAGCCAGGTCAAGGTCAGGTGGTCTGGCTCTCTCTGCCTCCAAGATGGTGGCTTGTTGCCGTATCCTCATATGGCAGGAGGTGGAAGGGCAAGAGAAGAAGAGTGTTCCAGCTCCAGAAGAGAGAGAGAGAGAGAGAGAGAGAGAGAATTTACCTTTCCTGTGCCTTTTTGTTCTATCCAGGCCTCGGCCACTTGGATGGTGCCTGCCCACATTGGGTGAGGACAGGTCTTCCTCACTCAGCCCACTGATTCAAATGCCAGTCTCTTCTGAAAATACTCTCACAGACACACCCAGAAATAATGCATTACCGGCTATCTAGGTGTCCTTTAATCCAGTCAAGTCTACTCCTAAAATTAACCATCATACCCCTTGCTGCCATCTGCCCAAGGCCCTGATCTGTTGGCCAGGCACTGAGCTCAGTGGATCGTAGTCTAGTTAGGCTGTCCTGACGAAGCCTTAGGACTTAGATAACATAGAGCTTTCCTTTATTTCGACAACTACTATTAGAAATAGGGGCTGCTTGTGGCTGGGTGCTGTGGCTCACTCATATAATCCCAGCACTTTGGGAGGCTGAGGCAGGAGGATCACTTGAGGCCAGAAGTTTGAGACCAGGCTGGGTATGAAAGCAAGATTCCATCTCCACTACAAAAAATTAAAAAAATAAAAATTAATAAATAGCCGGGCATGGTGGCTTGTGACTGTAGTTCCAGCTACTTGGGAGGCTTAAGTGGGAGGATCGCTTGAGCCCAGGCTGCAGTGAGCTATGATCACCCTGCTGCACTCCAGCCTGGGTGAGAGAGTGTCTCTTAAAAAAGAAAAAGAAATAGTAGCTGCTTGGAATCTTGTCTTGAGAAGGACTTTAAGGCTGCATCTATAATCAATCAATCAATCAAGAGCTCTGTGAACCTCATTCCCATAATCAACCCCCCTAAAGCTGGTGACCAGTCCTCTTGTCAGTCATCTTTTGAAGTAGTGGCCCCTCCCTCAGACAGGAAACAGGAAGCCAGGAGATGAGTCCTAAGCCTTCAGAGGAGAAACTCCTGCCTCTCACTTTGTCTCACTTACTCGAATTTGGATGTTAGGTAAATGTGTCACGTTGAAAGGTACAGCAGGATGGTGGAGAAGGGGTGAGATCTAAAGGCCTGGTTTCAGCTGGACAATGAGAGGGAATGGGGGAGCCCCAACAGGGGCTAGCATCATGTCAGATATCGTATTAGTCAGCATTCTCCAGAAAAACAGAACCAACAGGATTTCTCTCTCTCTCTCTTTCTCTGTAGCGAGATAGACTGAGAAAGTCATTTATTTTAAGGAATTGGCTTATGTGATTATGGGAGTTGGCAAGTCCAAAATTTTGCAGTGCAGGCCAGCAGCCTGGAGATTCTAGTAAAAGTTGTTGCAGTCTGGAGACGGAATGCTTTCCTCTTCAGAGAACTTCAGTCTTTTCTCTTAAAGCCTTCAATTAATTGATGAGGCCCACCCACACTGTGGAAGGTAATCTGCTTTTCTCAAAGTCTATTGATTTAAATGTTAATCACATCTAAAAAATACCTTCATAAGGGAACAATAGACACTAGGGCCTACCTGAGAGTAGGGGATGAGGGGACATGAAGATTGAAAAACTACCTGTTGGGTACTATGCTGTTTACCTGGTGACAAAATAATCTGTACACCACACTCCTGCGACATGCAATTTACTCATGTTACAAACCTGCATGTGTACCCCCAAACCTAAAATAAAAGTTGGAAAGAAAAAAAAAAACCTTCTTTATAGCAACATCTAGACTAGTGTTTGATCAAACAACTGGGCACCATAGCCTGGCCAAGTTGACACATAAAATTAACCATCACTGGCCAGGCGCGGTGGCTCACACCTGTAATCCCAGTACTTTGGGAGGCCAAGGCGGGTGGATCACCTGCGGTCTGGAGTTCGAGGCCAGCCTGGCCAACATGGTGAAACCCCATCTCTACTAAAAATACAAAAAAATTAGCTGGGAGTGGTGGTGCATGCCTGTAATCCCAGCTACTCAGGAGGCTGAGGCAGGAGAATTGCTTGAACCCGGGAGGCAGGGGTTGCAGTGAGCCGAGATCGCACCACTGCACTCCAGTCTAGGCAACAGAGCGAGACTCTGTCTCAAAAAAAAAAAAAAAAAAAAAAAAAATTAACCATCACAGATATCTTAGGCGGCTGTCTCCCAAACTATGCAACATATTCTGGTGTGCATGAGATGATCGTAAGTAGGACAGGGCCAGTGCATTAAATAATATTGATTATAGAGTGATTCTTTTAAATTCATTTGAATCTTAATTACTTTAAAAAGAAAGGCTCCATTTGATATCAGCCCCTAACACTTCTGTAACACATGTTATTTATAAAAAGGAAAACGGGGCCAGAATTCAGCTAGAAATTAATTACATTTGATCCTTGAACAATCTGGGACTTAGGGGCACTGAACCCCCATGCAGTCAAAAATCTCTGTGTAACTTTTGACTCCCCAAAAGCTTACTACTAATATCCCACTGTTAACCAGAAGCCTTACTGGTAACATAAACAGTCCATTAACGTGTATTTTATGTTATATTCTTATATATGATATTCTTACAATAAGTAAGCTTGAGAAAAGAAAAAATTATTAAGGAAACCATAAGGAAGAGAAAATGTACTTACTATTCATTAAGTGGAAGCAGATTATCATAAAGGTCATTATTCTTGTCATCTTCATGTTGAGTAGGCCCAGGAGGAGAAGGAAAAGGAGGGGTTGGTCTTGTTGTATCATGGGTGGCAGAGGTGGAAGAAAATCCATGTATAAGTGGATCCACGTAGTTCCAGCCTGCATTGTTCAAGGGTGAACTGTACACTGTTTTGTTGTCATCAAATTTACTTTTATAGGGCGGAGTGTGGTGGCTTATGCCTGTAATCCCAGCACTTTGGGAGACAGAGGCAGGCGGATCACCTGAGGTTAGGAGTCCAAGAGCAGCCTGGCCAACATGGTGAAAACCCATCTCTACTAAAATTACGAAAATTAACCGGTTGTGGTGGCAGGCACCTGTAGTCTCAGCTACTCAAGAGGCTGAGGCAGGAGAATCGATTGAACCCGGAAGGCAGAAGTTGCAGTGAGTGGAGATCATGCCACTGCACTCCAGCCTGGGCAACAGAGCAAGACTCCATCTCAAAAAAAAAAAAAAAAGGGGGAAAAAAAAACGAAAAGTAGTGTGATAACCCAAGTAAGGGCAGGGTGGTTCTAGAGGGGGTTTCCTAGAGGAATTAATTTATAAGCAGATACCTGGATGATCGGTAGGAGTTAGCCTGGAGAAGAAGAGGGAGAGAATGTTCTGGACAGAGGGAATAGCATATGCACAAGGTTCAGGGGCAATAGAGAGCATAGCCCATTCTTGTGACTACAGTTAAAGCAGTGTTGGCCACAACATAGAGGGTGTGTCACAGGGCGAGGAAGGCAGTATGCAGGAACGGGACGCAAAGGGCTTCCTAAGCCTTGTTAGAAACATTGGGTTCCAGAAGGGCAGGATTAAAATGATCTTAGCCGCCCTCTGTTCTTGAAACGCACCCCAGATTCAGTAAGCCCTCCTATGCTGAATGAATAAATCCATTCCTCTCTGCTTGGTGAGTGACTTCAAGGTCCCATTGAACCACTTTATTTAAATAAGGGACTGCAAGGACCAGGGTCTCCACAGAGATCTTCAGGTACAGTTTCTCTGCCAATGTTGGCTGCCTGGAGGATCTGAAATCTTCCTTCTGTCCACAGGTGACCTGGTGTCCCGTGCAATGCATCACCTGCAGCCCCTCAATGCCAAGCACCACGGCAATGGCACCCCCCTGCACCACAAGCAGGGGGCACTGTACTGGGAGCCCGAGGCCCTGTACACCCTTTGCTATTTCATGCACTGCCCACAAATGGAATGGGAAAACCCCAACGTGGAGCCTTCCAAAGTCAACCTCCAGGTGGAAAGGTAAGAACTGCCTTGCCTTGCCTTGTGGTGGGTGGGTACTGCCTCCAGGGTGGGGCAAGTGTCCAGGACGGGGAGGATGATGGGGGTAGAAAGGACTCACTTCCTAAAACTTGCCAGAGTGGTCCCGGTGGGAACCTTGCACCCTGAGGGGATATCTTAGACCCGTGTGGGGGTCCTTGAAATGGGTTTTTATAGGGCTGGTTCTGTTTAGGATAAAACTGGCCTATGTCAGATAAGTGGGTCTGCAAATTCAAGAGGGTAAGGGCCTCTGCAGTGAAGGGTGGTGTCCTCGTGAAGGCAGTCTTGGAGGATGCCACCACCTCTTGTGGGAGTTATCTTCATCTTCTTTCATCCTGGCTGCCCCAGGGACCGGGATAACCAGAAGCACCTACTCAGCCAGAAGTGGGCCTCTCAGGTGGGCAAGGGGCTTGATTGCCCAGGGAGAGGCAGTGTGACTGTTCTTTGAAGCCAAATCCTCATGGGGAAGGAAGGAACTGGGAGAGGACCCGGAAGCTGCCTGGAGGCCTCCTGTCTGCCTCCCCACTTCCTTTAGTGACGGATTAATAGATTCTCTCCCCACAGCGTCTCACGAATCAGGTCCCTCCTCCATATAGACTCATTCACTCTAAGTACTGTAGGTGTGACCCATTTATCAAAAAGAGAGGTTAAGAGAGCAGGCTCTGTGATCCTGACTGCCTAGGTTCAAATCCAGGCTTTTCTAATTAAAAGCTGGGGATCCTTGGGATAGGCATCTGCAAAATAGGGATACAAAGAGTAAATTCTACATAGGGATGTTTGAAAATTTAATAAATTGAACAGTGCCCAGCACATAGTAGGTGCTCAATAAATGTTAACTTTTATTATTGTTGTTGTAGATATGATCTGCATATAGCTGAACAACTCCCAACTTGGGCTCCTACGGTTTTCCTTTCTGTTACTTGGTGCCAAGTGGTTTTGGAAAGCTCATTGGATGCTCTGTTTCTGCCAGATGGATTGGGGCTGAATTGGGCTGTCTTACAAAACCATGTCTCTTGGCTTTCAGTTAAGGGAAAAAGATGGAACATAGGCTATACGGAGGTTGCTGTTTCTTTTTTTCTTTTTCTTTTTCTTTTTTTTGAGACAGGATCTCACTCTGTCACCCAGGCTAGGTAGAGTGCAGTGGCATGATCTCTGCTCACTGCAACCTCTGCCTCCCGGCTCAAGCGATTCTCATTCCTCAGCCCCCCAAGTAGCTGGGACTACAGTCATGCCCCACCACACCCAGCTAATTTTTGCATTTTTTTTTTGTAGAGACAGGGTTTCACCATGTTCCCCAGGCTGGTCCCAAACCCTGGGCTCAAGCAATCCTCCTGCCTCATCCCTCAAAGTGCTGGGATTACAGGGTGAGCAATCATGCCAGGCTACTTCTTCTTTTTATTTAAGAATCCCAACTCAACATCAATATTTCAATCCAGTCTGGAATTAACTTATTCAGGAAATTAACTCATTAAATTACTCAGGTCTCCCACCATCCACAACAAATCAGTCAGTACGTTGTGCATATTTTCACGTGCAAACATGCCCCAAATGGAGAGGTGGTAAAATGCCCATGGCCAAAAAATAATCTTTCAGACACACCAAAACTTTGCTGTCTCTGGGTACAAATGCTGAGAGTTGAGAGAATGGAAATTACTGGCCTCAGCCTATGGAGTGTCTAGCTCTTCACTCCTAGCCCGGACAGCCTGTCCAGCAGTGCAGTTTCTCTGGCTCAGCTCCCTCATGTCATCTCCTGCTCCCACCTCCATGCAGATGAGTCCGTCTCCCCGCTGCGGCTAGACATGGCCTCCTCTGAGCTCCAAAACCTTTTCATCTCACTCAGCCGACTTTCAGTTTCCACTGTCAAGTCTCATACTTGCAGGCTGATTCTTCTTCTCCTAGCATCTTATTCTTTTCTGCCTCATACTTAACGTAATTTGTAACTATGTGTGTATTTCTGTGTTTATTTATTGCCTGTAAAGCTTCATGAAGGCAGAGAACACATCTGTTTTGGCCATCACTCCTCAGTTGATGCCAAACTCAACATCTGGAGCAGAGTAGGAGGTCCACAAATATTTGTAGAATGAAAGAATGAGCAAACCTATTGATCTAAGTTCCTATGGGACATTTCCATCTGGAGAGCTCAAACTACCTCAAAACTAAAGCCATCATCTCTCCCCAAAAACCCACTGTTCCTCCTTTCTCCCCAGGCTCTAAGAATGTTACCACCATTGGCCTGGTCACCCCGGTCAGAAAACTGAGACTTGACTAGCACTCCTTCCTCTCCCTCACCATCTCCAGTTGGTCAGCAGGTCTTACTGAGGCTGCATCAGTGAGATTTCTTTATTCCTTCCCTGCTAGACCACTGCCACTGCATGGGTCAGGACCCCATCTTTTCTACTTCAGTTTCTACTTTTGATGTCTACACGGTATCCTTGCATGTGAGCTTTAATAGTCCTCTGACCTTGGGAGGCCGAGGCAGGTGGATCACCTGAGGTCAGGAGTTTGAGACCAGCCTGGCCAACATGGTGAAACCCCATCTCTACTAAAAATACAAAAAATCAGCCAGGTGTGGTGGCACACACCTGTAGTCTTAGCTACTCAGGATGCTGAGGCAGGAGAACCGCTTGAACCCAGGAGGCGGAGGTAGCAGTGAGCCAAGATCAGGCTACTGCACTCCAGCCTAGGTGACAGAGTGAGATTCCATCTCAAAATAAATTTAAATTAAATTTAAAAATTTAAAAATCCTCTGACCAAGGCTGGGCACAGTGGCTCACACTTGTAATCCCAGCACTTTGGTAGGCCAAGGCGGGTGGATGACTTGAGCTCAGGAGTTCCAGACCAGCCTGGGCAACATGGCAAGACCCCATCTCTATGAAAAGTACAAAAATTAGCTGGGTGTGGTGGTGCTTGCCTGTAGTCCCAGCTACTTAGGGGGCTGAAGCAGGAGGATTGCTTGAGCCTGGGAGGTCGAGGCTGCAGTGAGCTGAGATTGCACCACTGCACTCCAACCTGGGTCACAAAGTAAGACCCTGTCTTGAAGAAGAAGGAGAAGAAGGAGAAGGGGGAGGGGGAGGAAGAAGAGGAAGAGGAAGAAGAAGAACAACAACAACCACGACCCTCTGATGAGCTCCGTCTTCCTCACAGCTACCAGGCTGAAACTTCTAAAATGGAAGTCTCGCCATGTGACATCCTCCCTGCTCCTGCTCAGCACAGTTGCCCAGCTCCCATTATACTTTCTATTACACAGTGTCCATTTTCCCTCTTGAATCTCCTTCTGGACTCAGAGTGTAGTTGGAGTGGCTGGAAGTCAAAAATGACCTTCTAATGCTTCCAAACCTTCTGGGACAAGTTTTAAAGAGGCACGAGCAGGGAAGGAGAGCAAAGAGAACATGTCCCAGAATTTGTCAGAGCCATTTATCTCGTTCTTTCCATGCCTCTTTGGTTGAATTTTCAAGAGTCAGCACAAAACACAAAGTGGAACTTAGAGTTTTCCAGATTCTGTTCGGTGTGATCCTCTGGGAAGCATGTGGATTGGAAGTCATATAGTCCTTTAAATTTGAATCCCAGCTCGGCTTCTTGTAGCTCTGTTATTTCACCTCTTTGAACCTCCATTTGTCCTTCGTAAGGTGAGAACACAACCATCCTCATGAGACTGATGTGAGCAATGAATTAGACATTGTAGCTAAGACATCCAGTGCCATGCCTGGCACAAGGGGAACCCCCTTCCTCCCTAAAACAGTCACTCATATTATACTTTTTGGGCTCTAAAATGCTGTTTTCATTGTCCTTAAAGAAACCCGCCTGTGATTCTTTCTAGAGGGATCGTTATTTCTTCCGGCTCCCTGATGGAACAGGTTTTAGTGTTTAGCACCGGAAAACACATGTGGAAGAACTTCAGAGGCAAGGGGTCCTCTGTTTTCAGTCAAGTGTTTATTCACACCAGCTCTGTACCAAAGCCTCCAAAAAAGAATTTCCAATAGAAGTTAGGATTCTAATTTGGAGTTATTTCTTTCTCTCCTCTCTCTCTCTCTCCCTGTGTTCTTTTTATTCTGCAAATCTATCAAACAGGATCATCTCCTTGACTATCATTATTCTGACAAAGTCAGGTAGGGCCATGATGCTTATATGGTTTTCCTCTAGACTATAAGCTCTTCAAGAACAGGGGCTGAATATTATTTGTTTTCATCTGTGCCCAACAGATGGCCTGGGAAATATTGGTGAAATATGGATTATTTTATGCCTCAAACCATCCTTTCTTGTCAGAACAGCCTTTCTTGGCTGAGGTATTTGGAAGTAGGCCTGCATGCACCATTTTACCATTTCATGTGGGCACAGCTTTGGAGTTGCTGCATTTGTTTTGGATAGTTTCGTTTTTCATTGTGGAATTTTGAAGAAGCTTAGTGCCAGTGTGAGATTTCTGTAGTCTAAGTTTTTCCAGAACTTTGGCTACTATTTCTCGAGCTTCTAAGATCATTCAGTTACCTCAGATATTTTCATTTTACAAAACTCAGACAAATTTTATAATATTTACGATTAGGTGATATTTATTTTCCTATTAGTAATGATAAATGAAAACACCTTAATTTTGATGGGAGGGGCCATGTGAGGGTACTGTTTTCAAAAAGAATCATCCTAAATCTAGAATAAGGTTTCTCTCACCTGTATCATTACCGGAAATATCTGTGATTCCTACATGTCTTTGGCCATGGATGATTTTAGTAATTTATTACCACAAGATGAAAAAAATAGTAGGATAAATGGGAGTATTTTGTTGCCTCAGGTAGCTAGCTGGTAATGCCTGGGGTAACTGTGAGCAGCTTCACTTGGAAAACTAGACAATTAAGTAGTTCTGCCCTCTTCCAGTCTCACTGAAAACAAACCAGAATTTATTCCTAGGTAGTGGTAGCTCTTGTTCCTTTTGCAAACGGAATGTACAGACATTTATATCAGGGAAATGTCTGCCAGGGGAATCTCAACTACAAACATGAGTATACAATCACCAATCACCAACTGTTTGAGGAAAACTAATAATGTGAAACAAAATAATCTTAACAAATGGAAGAATTTACACTTGAAGAAACAGAGTTAATAAAACAGACATAACAGACATTAGCAGTGAATGACAACCAAATACATGTTCCATGATACTCACTCTACGAAAAGCTCACCCCAACACATTACATCTTAACATTTTTTATCTCTGTGATGTATGTGACAAGTGAGATTCAGACTTCAACTTACTCCTATGGACATACCTGCAGTTATGCAATAAGTCCAGCATGTTAGTTATAGCTCTACTCTGTTCTTTTCCTCTAAGGAATGTAAATCAGAATGCAAGTGAGTAGAGGTATCCTTGTTACAAGCAGCACTACCAGTCAGGATACTTAGTTGCAAAAGCTGAACCTCTCATGACTGCTTAAAGCAGGAAGAAAACCTCTGGGAGGCCCAGTATGGGTAGAAGATTAACAAATCTTTTCCCCTTCTGCATGAAAATTTGACCTTGAATTAACTCTCTAGCTCTGTTCCCCTGGAGGAAACCTTATAAAAATTGCAGTGTCAACCCTTATGTTTCTGGGAAACATTGCTTATGGCCAGAATGATCCCAGATTGACAAATTACATCTGGCCTGGAGGTACCAGAAATATTGATAAAGACCCAGAGCTTTGGACTTCCCTTAATTTATTGACTCTTGTAACTAGCTGTGTCTTTTGAAGAGGCCTTGGAAGCTATTGCTATGGAGTTGTTACAAGAGATATTGGGGCTTGTAAAACAGGGCAGGGCACCTTGCACAATCACCCATGTAGATCTCAGCTCCTTGCACCTGCATGTCACCTGGACAGGAGATAAGTTCCTGATGACTGGGTGAACTGCTACAAGGACTCCCACTGAAAGAATATCTGATACTGTCCTGCTGGGCCCAGGTAGCCTATGATAGTCCCATGAATCTAAGTGTTTAGTAGATCCTAATAAGACTTCTGGTGGGCATTGAAGCCAGAGGGCCAGGCTTTGAGGCTATATAACCAGGCTACATAACCTGGGATTGCACCCCAAGACTGCTCTAGCAGAGATCTCACAGCCACTAGTACTAGGCACAGACACTGGACCTCACACCACTGATGCTGGCCATTGAACACTCCAACAGGACCTGTCATTGTTTCCCCTAAAGGCTGAGTGTCTCTCTCACCACCCATATCAGCTCCATGTACCCAACATGTCACAGGACCTGCCTGGACCCTAACAAGGGAGTCTGGGAAGGTGAATTTCTACCTGGTAGAATTATGGACTCGTAATATGGAAAATTCTCCGAACACAGTAACATCATCAGTGGTTCTGGGAAGCTAAAAAAAAAAAAAATGAAAAACAACAACAACAAAAAAAAAACTGACAAAATCCACTATATTCTTCTAATTTTCTTTCTTTCTTTTTTTTTTTTTTTGAGACAGAGTCTCAATCTGTCACCCAGGTTGGAGTGCAGTGGCATGATTTCGGCTCACTGCAACCTCCGCCTTCCAGGTTCAAGCGATTCTCCCGCCTCGGCTTCCCAAATAGCTGGGACTACAGGTTCATGCTATCATGCCCAACTAATTTTTTTGTATTTTTAGTAGAGACAGGGTTTCGCCATTTTGGCTAGAGTGGTCTCAAACTCCTGACCTCAAGTGATCCACCTGTCTCGGCCTCCCAAAGTGCTGGGATTACAGGTGTGAGCCACCGCACCCAGCCTCTGCTAATTTACTTTTAAAAAAATAAATAACCCACAAGTGAATCATTTGCACAGGCCAGCACTTATGACCATTATTAGTCACACAAGTCACAGCTGACTCGCTTACACATCACAGTTGAGAACAAAAATACCACCCCAATGTAAGAACTCCTTGGTCTAACACCCTGGAAGCCTCAATAGCAAGAAGGAGAGAGGAGAGCTATTCCTGGTATCCTGAGCAGGGATTCAGGTCTATTCTCAGAGGAAGAATGCTGCTTCCTTATCTTCCTGAGGGAGCAATCACATCTGGGTCATTTTGCAGTCCCCTACAATGCCCAGCCCAGGGCTAATGGCTCTGGAGAAACTCAGAGTTGCTGGATGAATGGGGACATGCTAGAGCAAGATGAGATATTAGATCTGTTTTCTGTAGACCTGGAAACTCAATCACCATATAAATGATTCCTAAGGAGAAAAAAAAATACATGTTGAATTCTAAATTATTGACCCAAAAAGCAAAGTTTTGAAACATGATCCATTTGTAACTTGAGCATTGTGGCAATTTATTTCCTCTGGCCATGGTAAAAACTGCTCTAGCTCCACTATGTTTCAGACTGCAGGTTACAGCCCATGAGTGGGCCATTACATCAATGTGCTAAAGATTAGCTAACAACACCCTGCTGGTAAATCTGGCCCACTGTCTGTTTTTACAAATAAAGTTTTATTGGAATACAACCACACTCATTTGTTTACATATTATTTATGGCTGCTTTTGCACTGTGACAGAGTTGGTTAGTTATGACAGAGACTTTAGGGTCCAGAAAGCTGAAAATAGTATTTGGCCCTTCCCAGAAGAAGTTTGCTGACCTCTAATGTGGGTTATAATCTTCTTTTTTTTTTTTTGAGACAGAGTTTCACTCTTATTGCCCAGGCTGGAGTGCAATGGCACAATCTCTGCTCACTGCAACCTCTACCTCCCGGGTTCAAGTGATTCTCGTGCCTCAGCCTCCCGAGTAGCTGGGATTACAGGCATGCACCACCATGCCCGGCTAATTTTGTATTTTTAGTAGAGATGGGGTTTCACCATGTTGGTCAGGCTGTTCTCAAACTCCTGACCTCGGGTGATCCGCCTGCCTCGTTCTCCCAAAGTGCTGGGATTACAGGCGTGAGCCACCGCGCCCAGCCATAATCTTCATTTTCAGAAAAATCAGTGAGAATTAAATTTTTAAAATCAGAGTAGTTTTTGCCCCAGTTATATTAACCTAACTGAAGTTGATTTCTTGCCCAAGGCCATACCTGAAGTTGGAGAAGGAATACTTGAACCTTTGGAGTCAAGCCCTGGTCTGGGCTCCTAGCCATTAGTCTGTTTTGCTTCCATAGGCAGTGGTTTTAAAGAAATAAAGTTTGAAAGCCTCATCCCCAGTCCCTAGAATTTTTTTCATAATCTTCATTAGTATTTGCAGGGTATAAAATGAATACACTTATTAAATAAAATGTGACAAGTCCAAAAAATCTAAAGAAGGAATTTTGAATGACTCCTAGTCTCCGTATCCAGCGATAAGCACTATGACTATATAAGGCATTTCCTTCTAGTCTAGTTTTCTGCGTACATACAACAGCTTTTGGTTGTTTCACAATATAGGATCCAGATACTACACCTACTTTTGTTGATTTGTGCCATTGGATAGCCTTCAAAAGCATGACTTTTCATTGGACTGTTCTGTCATTGGACATGAAATTTAGTCAAAAGAGATCTTAGAACAGAGACAGTTCACTTCTTTCATGTCGAAGTTAATGAAATCGAAGCCCAGAGTGATGAGGGACTTGGCTGGAGTCACGAGCACATTTCCAGAGGCTTTGCAAGGCAGTGCCTCCGTGCCTTTACTTATGTTTTGCCCTCTTGAAATGCTTCCTTCCCTCTGTGCCATCCTCTAGCTACCTCCTTAAGTTCATACTTCAAGATCCAATTTAGGCATCACCCCCAGAAACCCTTCCCTACCACTTCAGATTGTACTAAATGATCGGTGCATAGCATATAGTAAGTGCTCAATAAATACTTGCAGAACTGAACAGAGCTGGGCCTGAAACCTAGGTGTTCCTGCTTCCAGCCCAGAGAGCCATGTTGCCGAATCAACTCAGGCAGTCCTCATTTTGGTACTGGTTCTTGCATTCAAGTGCTGTGTGACCTCAAGGCTTCAGTTTCTTCAGCTGTGAACAAGAAATAATAATTTATACTTCATGGGGTTGTTTCAGTGACAAATGAACTAACTAACATAAGTGTCATGCATGATCATTGACACCATGGCGGGTGATCCATGAATGGTGGGGATTATTCTCTACTCCCTTAATCCAGATTGATCTCTTCTTTGATATTGCAAGAGATTTTGATGAACACTTACAAATGTGGCAGGCCCTGCTCTAAATACTTTATGTGTATTAACTCATTCAGTCCTCCCAATACTCCTTGAGGCAGGAGCAGATAGCCTTACCTCTTCCCATTTTACAGATGAGGAAACTGAGATGCAACATGGTCATGTAAGTTGCCCAAGGTCATGCACATTGGGGCAACTCTATAAGTATCACAAATGTCAAATGAGTGCTGGGTGACTATAGGGAAGGGAGCTACATGCTAAGGGAACAGAATATGCACCATCGGGGGAGGAAGGTGAGTGGACAGAGAGTGAGACCTTGTCCAGAAGAGGCTTTGGATGCAGCCCCAGACCAAGCTGGAAGGAAGGTTGAGAGACTTGATAAGGTGGCAGGATGTTCTCCTGTAGGCAGTGAAGAATTCAGAAGAGACTGGGCGTGGTGGCTCAAACCTGTAATCCCAGCATTTTGGGAGGCCAAGGCAGGCAGATCACTTGAGGGCGGGAATTCGAGACCATCCTGGCCAACATGGCAAAACCCCATCTCTACTAAAAATACAAAAAATTAGGTAGGCATCGTGGCACATGCCTGTAGTCCCAGCTACTTGGGAGGCTGAGGCACAAGAATCACTTGAACCCGGGAGGTGGAGGTAGCAGTGAGCCAAGATTGTGCCACTGCAGTCCAGCCTGAGTGGCAGAGCAAGACTGTCTTGAGAGAGAGAGAGAGAAGAGGAATTCAGAAGACTCAGAAAGGGATGCTGAGCAGGGAGGTAAGAGACCAGAACTGTGTCTGAGACCTCAGTAGAAGCATAAGGGATGGTAACGGAGAGTACTGAACATTTGATGAGCATCTACTATGTGTCATGTACTGTGTGAGACACTTTACATACAGAGTTTAATTTAACCCCCACATCAACCTTGTGAAGTAGATTATGTCTCACCTGCAGATGAGAACATTAAGTCTTTGATCCTAAATTGTTGCTTAGTAGGAACATGTTATTTGGAACCTAAGGATCGTCATAGCACATTTTTTATTTTTAATTAATAATATTTAGATATGCTTATGGGGTACAGTGTGATATTTCAATACATGTATACATCAATTAGGAAGAATAGTTCTAGATTTTTTTTTTTTATTCTAGAGCCAGAATGCCTAGGTGAATATTCAGAGCTCTAATACTCATTAGCTGTGTGACCTTAAATAAGTTACTTAACCACTCTGAGCCTCAGTTTCCTTATCTGTAAAATGGAAGATAATCATAGAATCTACTTCAGAGGGCTGTTATTAAGCAGTTTTGTGTTAATATATTTAAAGCACTTAAAACTCAGCACACATTAGCCTTTTTATAGATAATAGCCGTTATTATTCTCACTGTCATGGTGTTTATGGCCTGGATATATATTCTAGCAGAGCCTCTCAAACATTAATGACTTGAATCACCTGGGATCTTCTTAAAATGCAGATCCTATTCATTAGGACTGGTGTGGGACCTGAGAGTCTCTGTTTCTAACAAGCTCCCAGGTGAGGCTGTTGCTGCTGGTTCAGGGACAACACTGTGAATAACAAGGTATAGTTGTTTTTTGTGCATGTGTCTTATCTCTGTTCCTTAACCGAAAACAACCTCCATTTTTAAGTTACCTAAAGGCAAGAAATCAGCTTTTGTAGTGACTTTTGTCTCCCTGGTAGAGCTTAGCCTGTCATAGGTGCTTATAAATATTCCTCAGACTTTGGGGGCTGGAGTGAGCCTTGCAGGGCCTCGACTCCCCTTCCCTCATGTGAGGCTGGATCCCTCTGCAGTTTGCTGAAATGAGTGAGTCCCCAAGGTCAGACGTGGCCAGCCTGCAGAACTCTCAGGCTTTGGAGCAGCAGCTGCCAAGTGATAGCTTCGAGCATCCCAATTTAATGATCATCCTTAGCCTAACAAGGCAGCCAGCTCCTCTAACATGGCTCAGGAATGGCAAATGAGTGACAAGCTGTGCCAGGAAAAGGTGAGGCAGGATTAGACAGGTGTCCTCCCTGGGGACAGCATCAGGGCAAATCCCAAACTTCACCCACTTCGGGGCTGTTAAACACCTCTGGCCTCCAGGGCTTGTCAAACAGCTTCTACTCGGTTGCCCAGGAGTTCTCAGCCGAGGGGTAGAAATTGTTTCTGACCACAGGTGACAAGCTACGAGGTTCAAGTTTAAGAAACAGCTCTCTCTCACAACGTGCATGTTTAGTCTGATCAGATGGATAGGCTGCACTTGTTAATTTCAATGTCCAGGTCTTTTTGGAATCCCACTAAACTGGCTGCCACATCAATCTAGTTTGGTCTAATACCAGCTTCTCTTTATTTCATGGGAAAACGGAAAAAAAATCTGACTTCTATGACACAAAGACTAAGGAACCAGAGCTGCACTGTCCAGCATGGTCACCACTAACCGTGTGTGGCTATTTACATTTAAATTGATTCAAATTAAATAAACTCCTCTATACCATGTGCCTCATTTCAGATGTTTGACAGCTGCATGTGGCTCAGTGGCTCCTGTATTGCACAGCATAGGACATTCCCATCATCACAGAAAATTCTATGGGACAGCCCTGAACTAGAGACTCAATGCAGGTAGTATCCCCCTTCCAGAAAAACAGACTGAAAATCCCACTCTCAAAGCAACAGAGAAGGATTCATTGTAGAGACCAGGGACCAACTCACCTACTGAAACATATGCCACATGACTGTGTTTTGATCCTCTTAGAGCTGAGTTTCTTAAAGCAGCCATCATCATCATCACCATCTCATTTTGCCAGGTGTTTATGATGTGTCAGGCTGTCTTCTAAGTGCCTTAGCTCATTGAATTCTCACAAGAATCTTATGAGTCTGTCAGCATCAATTTTTTTTTTTTTTTTTTTTTTGAGGCAGAGTTTCACTCTTGTTGCCAGGCTGGAGTGCAATGGCGCGATCTCGGCTCGCCGCAACCTCCGCCTCCCAGGTTCAAGCAATTCTCCTACCTCAGTCTCCCAAGTAGCTGGGATTACAGGCATGCACCACCACACCTAGCTAATTTTTTGTATTTTTAGTAGAGATAGGGTTTTTCCATGTTGGTCAGGCTGGTCTCCAACTCCCAACCTCAGGTGATCCACCCACCTCAGCATCCCAAAGTGCTGGGATTACAGGCATGAGCCACCACACTATTGCCCTATTTGTCTTGCTGATGAGGAACTTCAGGCTCAGAGAGGTTATGTAGCTTACCCAGGTCATATAGCTATCACCAGGCAGAACTGGGATGCAAAGGCAGGAGGCTTGAGTGCAGAGTTCACCCTCTCAACTGCATCCCATGCTGGGATGAGATGAGAAGGATGCAGGGTATAGAGAGAGGGCAGAAGAGTCTGTGTGAAGGTGAAATGCCTGAAAATCTAAGGCCAAAAACATTCTTGCCTTAATGTACATCGCCCTTCATCTTCCCTTTTTCCTTTTAGTTTTGTCCCTGGCTTAGGAGCAACAAATATTGCTAATAAAAGTGGAATAGTGGGCCGGGCGTGGTGGTTCACGCCTGTAATCTCAGCAATTTGGGAGGCTAAGGCGGGTGGATCACCTGAGGTCAGGAGTTCGAGACCAGTCTGACCAAGATGGCAAAACCCCCATCTCTACTAAAAATACAAAAATTAGCTGGGCGTGGTGGCATGTGACTGTAATCCAAGCTACTCGGGAGGCTGAGGCAGGAGAATTGCTTGAACCTGGGAGGTGGAGGTTGAAGTGAGCTGAGATCGTGCCATTGCACTTCAGTCTGTGTGACAGAGTGAGACTCTGTCTCAAAAAAAAAAGTGATATAATGATAATCAAATCACTCCATCCGATTGGACAGCCTTTGAGAAACATGTTAATCTCCTGACACAAATTGCTATATACAGTGATACGTTGCTTAACAATGAGGATACATTCTGAGAAATGCATCATTAGGTGATTTTGTCATTGTGGGAACATTGTAGAGTGTACTTACGTAAACCCAGCTAGTATAGCCTCGCCTCCACACCTAAGCTACATGGTAGAGCCTGTGGCTCCCAGGCTACAAACCTGTCTAGCATGTTACTCTACCGAATACTGTAGGAAATTAACATAGTGGCATTTGTGCGTCTAAACAGATCTAAACCTAGAAAAGCTGCAATAAAAATGCAGTATTATAATCTTATGGGACCACCATCATATATGAGGTCTGTTACTGACCAAAATGTCATTATCATACAGTACATGACTGTATATAAATAAACGCAGAACCTGCTTCTTAAATCTTTACTTCAATATTACTTGAGCTTTTCATTTTTCATTTTATTTTAATTTTTTTCATGGTTGATTCTATTTATTATTAAGCTTTTATCAGTCAGTCATTCATTTAGTCAATCCATAAGCATGCATTAAGTGCCAGCTATAAGCACAATAATAGTGAGAGATAATATTCATCAAATTATTTGTGTGCCAGGCACCATTCTAAGTACTTTACATGAATTAACTCATTTATCCCCCATGATAACTCCATGAGGTATGTATTATTATTGTCATCCCCGTTTTACAGATAGACAAAGTGAGGCTGAGGATAGCTAATTTGCCCAAGATCACAGGGACTGGAAGTGGTAGCACAGGGATTCAGGCCCAGCAGGCTGGCTCCAGAACTTGCTTCCTTTGCCACCATACTTTTGCTGCTGTGTGTCCAGCCCTTTGCCAGGGAGGGGGGACTCCGGGAGGCCTCACATGACTCCTGTTCAGCACAGCCAGAATGGAGAAAGAGTGCAGTGTCAGAAGGGAACTGCTGGGAATGGGACAGATCAGGGAAGGTGGTATTTGAATCGGACTTTGAAAGATGAATAGGACTTTGAAAGATGAATAAAACCAGCCATTTGAGGATTGGAAATTGGGAAGGTGTTCTAGGTGAGAGGAGCAGCTGTCAAAGGTTCCAGGTAGGAAATCCAGAGATAGTGGGGGACGCATAGACCAACTGAGACAGACTGGCGTGGGGGCTGGACTGCCCATATGCTCGTTTGCAGAGGTGCAGCTGTTTAACCAGTTATTAAAATGCTGAAATGCTTCTCTCTATGGGTTAGTAAAAAGCCACTGCCTCAAGTGCTCCCAAAGCCACGATGTCCCTGCCATCCAGCAACAACAGCTTGGCATCTGGCCCTGCAGGTGCTCCAGGATGCCCTGTCTGTGCTGAGGCTGTAGGAGTTGATCGGTTCCTGAGCCTTAACAGTAGTTAAATATTTAGAATATCATCCTGAGTTGAGAGTGTCGGGGAGAAGATTTTTGTCTGCAGGTGTCATGGGGGCCTTTGATCCTTTGACAGCAGGGTTAGGGTTGAAGATTTGGATTGGGGAGAAGCGTAAGCAAAATCCAAATGCCTCTGCTCATCCTTCAGGACTCAGCTGCATCCCCACCTCTCCCGTGAAAGATTTGCTGACCTGCGCCCCTGGCAGGAGAAGGCCTCCTCTGTTCACGACCTTTTCGGTGAATAATTTTAACAGTCCTTGAGTGCCAGCTCATGCCAGGCCCTGTGACGAGAGCTTTTCCAGAGAATTCCACTTAAACTTCACAGTCATTCTCTGAGCTACTGTTATTTTGCCTATTTAACAGACGAGAAGAGTGAGGAGATGTTCTGGGGCTTGCCCAAGGTCACACAGCTAAGTTAGGATGTGGCAGGACTGGACGTTGAGCCCCAGCACTGTGATCCCAGAGCCTGCGTCCTCTTGCCCACCCCCCGTGGGGCCCCATGACTGCTCTGGCATTATTTGCTTCCATGTCTGTCTCCACTGCCAGAATTTGAGCTCTGCACAAGCAGGGACTGGGCTTTGATCATTTCTCTCACTTTCTGACAGCCAGACAAGGCCTGGCACAGAGTGGGTGGGGAAGAGAAGGATCAGTTAGGACCTAGCCCCAGGGGACTGGAGCAGAGAGAGATGTAGGGACCAGCTGGATGCTTCCTGCAAGAGTCCCAAAGAGAGATGACAAGCCCATGGCTGAGTGAGTGTCATCCTCAGTGTCTCCCAGAGAGAGATCACCAGTTGGCCTCCTCCTTTCTCCCGAATGGTCCCAAGGGAAGCCACATTGGCCTCCCCAGGTTGTTGGCTTGCTCTCATTTGCCTGGAACTGACAGCCCCATGTGTGCTGTGTGTCTGGGGCCAACACTCAGGGGGAAAAAACAACATTAGCGAATATTAGCCCTTGAAGCTGCCCAGTGCAAACTGAGGCTGGCCCAGCATGGCAGGAACCAATGGAAGCCTGGAGCCCAAATGCCTGGGAGCAGAGGGGCCTGCAGAGAGAAAGCACTGTCTGAGCTCATCCCACTTTTGAACCATCTGCCCCTGCACCAAGTTTCCACTCTTTTTTTATCCTTTCAGAAATAGTGATATTGACAGCTGCCAGCACGCAGCTGGTTTTCACATGTTATGGGAAGTAGCCCCGGCAGTAAATTTGGTCATTTGCCCAGTAGACATGGTATCTGAGTTGAATGTGCATTCTTCAAAGTCTGACTTCACAAACAAACCCTCTACAGGTATACAGTTCCCTGGATTTTTATTGATTTAATTACATTTTCCCCATCCCTCCATTTTGCTCTCCTCACAGACTACATCTTTTTATACCTACAATAAAAGGTGCTATGAATTCAATTTTTTTTTTTTACTGAAAAGGTATATATGCTTGTTTTTTAAATTTTGGAAACTACAGGAAAATATAAGGAAGAATATTAAAATTATTTATAATTCTGCTACCCTAAGGTAGCCAAAATCATTATTTAGTTTATTGTCTTATCTTTTTTAATATAAATAGGGAAGGTTTTGAACATAGTTACACTGTGTATATATAATTTTGTGTCTTATTTTTATTTCACTTAATAGCATACCATAAGCATATTCCTGGTAGTACTATAGAACATTCATAAACATTCTTAATGACTGCAGAATATTCCATCATGTGACTGTACCGTAATTTGCCTAATGGCTCCAGGGTTCGTGGCCATTTGAGTTGTTTCCAGTGTGCGAATTACTGTTCTTTTAAAACTACCCACAGTGGTGTGACTAAAACATCAATGGAGAGGAAATGGTTATGAAGAGAGTAGTCAGCTTGTAGTAGAGCAACTGAGGGGTTAATTCACAGGGCCTCTGTTGGCCTGTAGGAGGAAGAAACTACAAAAGGAGAACCCTGGGAGGGAGCCTCACCCACCCCAATCCCAGCTGTTGCTTTTTTTCCAGGAAGCAAGGCCTTATGGGAAGTGTAGGGAACAATGGCATCTGCCCGGCCTGCAAGCTTTCTAGAGCAATAGTAATGATCAGAATCTCTTGGAGTGAGCACTTCCATACTCAGGATCTCCCTCTATTCTCACAGCAAAACCGGGAACTGGGAAGATCGCTTTTCACATCTCTAGAGACTGACTCTAAAAAAGTCATGAGATTTGCCCCAAGTTATGCAGTGAGTGGCCAAACTGAAACCAGAGGGCTGCTGTAGGGATTGCTGGGAATCTCCTCCCTCTCTTTCTGGATTGCTTCTAGAATGGAAAGTAGCATGGCAGCCTCATCAGAAAGCAAGTTTTGAGCTTGTTCTGTGGACAAAGTTCATTGCACGTGCACTTGGCCAAGTCTACAGATGAGGAAAACACCACAATTCCAGGAGGTTTTTGTTAGTTTGGTGGCTGTGTTTGTTTGTGTCTAATTCTGGATTTTAAAATGTGGCTTTATCTTATGTTTTCTGTGTGTATAAGAAGCATCACCTGTGATGGCTTTCTCAGTTCTTTCAAACTAGAGTGAGGAATTTGGTCAAGAGTTAGCCAGTCAGGTTCAGACCTGCTCAGGAATTTAGGCCAAGTGTGCTGGCGGAAGAAGGTGGATGTGTCCCCAGGCTTCCATTCTCTTCTCACTGGTAAATTCAAGCTCCCCACCTGGAGCAAGCTCTTTTTGCAGTCTTTTGTCCCGTTGCTCTGTATTAGTCCCTTACATAGAATCCCGCCCTCTCCTTGCACAGCCACACCCCAGACCCTGAGGCAGCAAGGTGGGGAAAGCATATTTTTGTGATTAAGAAAGGAAACTAGTAAAAGGAAACTAAGGACCAACTTGTTGAAAACACTGAGCATCCACTGCCTCTAAAATCCTTCCCTGGAAGTACTGTCCCTCTTCAGACTCCAGAGCACTTTACAGCAACATCCCACAAGGCACTTTTCATGGTCTGCCTTGCATGAGAGTTATCTGCTTTTCTTTCCTTGATAGCCACTTAATGCCCCAGTCCACCAGTAAAAAGTCCGATCTAACAGATACACAAGTATAATTGAGGAGTATAATTATAATTTAAAAAGTCAAACAGACTTTATGCAATTGGGACTGCCCTGGAAAGTCAGGGGTGTACAGTCACAGTAAACCTCCTTGCTAGATTGAACACCAGAGACCAGGTTTTAAATCCTTGTGTCCTCCATAAAACTCAACACAGACCCTTGCTGCAAGGAGGGAGTTAATAAATCAGGAACCAGTTTAGTGCTCAGTCTGCTCCATAAATCGCTCTCCCCGTTCATGTATTTATTAATTTATCGGGTTCCTCTTACTCCACCCTCTTACTCCTTAAGCTACTCCAATTCATACAGAATCCCCTGAAACTGCCCTACATTTTTTCACCTGATTCCTTCTGCCTGGATTCTTTTCCTAAACGCTTCTGCCTCCCTGGTCCAGGCTCAGGGCAGCATTTCCCAGCACACTCACTCCCTTCAACTGTGGCTGATTTAGATGCTCCTACTTCCTTCTCCCATTAGACTTTGTGCATTCCTTTATCATAAAGCTTTTCAGAAGGTGGCATAATAGCTTCTTTTCTCATGCTTTTCACATTAGACCTTGAGTTCACTGGGTACTGGGACCTCTGCAGTATCACCAGGTATAGAACCAGGTACACAGAAGGTACTTACTTATTCTTTCATCCATTCAACATATATTTATAGAGCATTTACCATACAACAGGCAAAATATCTGCCTTTGTGGAGCTTACATTCTACCAAAGGAGACAAAAAAGGAACAAATGCATAAATAATACAAATATCAGGCACAGAGAAGTAGCATACAGAGAAATCAAACTGGGTACTCAAACCAAGAACAACTTCTGAAAAGTGCTATTTTAGGTAGAGTGGTCAGAGAAGTTTTCTCTAAGGAGACAGCATTGGAGCAGAGATCTAAAGAAAGTGAAGCAGCAAGCCATGTGGATATCTGAGGAAGATATTGCCAGGCAGAGAGAACAGTAAGTGCAAAGGCCCTGGGGCAGAAACATTCTTGGCACATACCGGGACCAGCAAGGTGGCTGGAATAGAGTAAGTGAGTGGGGAGTGTGATCAGAGATGAGTCCAAGGTGGGCAGGGTCAGATCCTACAGGTCCCCTTAGGCCTGCAAAGGGACCTGATTTCTATTCCATATGTGACAAGAAGCTCAGTACATTTTTGTCAGATTGAATTATTTGAGATGAGTTGAACTAAAACAAATTGGGCATTGTCTTAGTATAGGCTCTAAACCATTGTTTGAACCCTGCAGTATCCTAAGTCTGCTCTCCTTGCCTACAAACACAAAAGCACTAGGAACAGTACCACTTAGCAGTTTGAAAACCTATTTGTGTGTGAGTTTGCCTGTTCTGGAATTAGCACAGCCTTGTGATTGTTCCCAAAGCCTTTTGGCCAGTGACACTTTTGCCAGCCTTTCCTATATGGACCAGTTTCATTGTGCTGGCAGATCTGGACCAGGGAACATCTGAACGCAAGAGGAATATGGTCCTAACGCCAGTCTGACATTTCTGTTTCATTTCTGTCTTTCCCAGACTCTGAAGTCTTTGAGGGTCACTGGGATTTATTCTGGGCCCTTAGCAGGGTCCTGGACCCGACTCTTAACATAGTTTTTATCCAAGCCTGGTTCTCATTAAATCTTAATTATGTGAAATTCCTACACTTAATGCAACTGAAAATAAGGCACACTTTGCTATTTTTATCATTTTCCTTAGTCTTTATAAACCATTCCAGCGAACCATTCCCTGGAGTAAAGTGGGAAAACCACCAGAATTTAAGCTAAGCAAATTCACAGAACTCAATTGTACATTCATTAATTCATTTAACAATCATTCATTCACTCAAAGAAAGGTGATTGAGAACCTACAAAGTACCAGGACTGTTCGAAGTTCTGGGGAGGTAGCAGAACACATGGTAAGCTCCTGCTCTCATGAAGCTGACAGTCTAGCAGAGGAGACAGAACAAACCAGGAAACTCATATAAAATGTCATCTTGAGCAGTGATAAGTGCTACTATGTGCAAGTCTGGAGGATACAAAGATGAACAATTCATGCCCCTACAATTCATGTGGTTGGGGTGGCAGTGAAGACATAAGTTATAACAAAGGTATGATATATGGTATTGGGCATTGTGCACAGAGTGCTATGGAGGAAGAGGGAAACAAATAACTATTGTGGTTATGGAGGGCTCTTGGAGAACTCTTGAAGAGGTGACATTGGATCAGTATCTTGAAAAATAGGTAGGATTGTACTGGATGGAAAGGGTAGAAAGAGAAAGGAAACAAGAGCAGAGGCCAAGACAGGGAGAGATGAACGAACACAGTGTATTCCCAAAATGCCTGGTCATTTGCTGTGACCACAGCACGTTGGTGCTAGATAGGCATGGAATGGGAGCATGACAGATGCGAATGTAGGTTGAGGCTAATTAATAAATGGCCAGGCTGAAAAATCTGTGCTATAATTGGATGACCAGATTTCCATGTTAGTGCATTTATCCTGGCAGCAATGTGAAAGGATTGAAGAGAGAAACTGGAATCAGGAAATTATCATGAAAATAATGCAATGGTCTGATCTTAAAATGAGTCTCTCTCTCTCTATCTATCTTTGTGTGTGTGTGTGTGTGTGTGTGTTTGGCTAATCAGTTAAATTGAGAGTGTTAGACTCGGGGTTGGGAGGGCTCTTTCTCTCTCTCTCTCTCTCTGTGTGTGTGTTTGTGTGTGTGTGTGTGTGTGTGTGTGTTTGGCTAATCAGTTAAATTGAGAGTGTTAGACTCTTAGGGTTGGGAGGGGCTCTGAAAGTGATGTAGTCCTGCCACCCATTGTATGTTTGACTCTCCTTTCCAACATCCTTCCCAAAGGATCACTCAACCAAGACACCAGTCTTTAAGACTTCCCATCCCAGCTTTAGAGAGCCAAGACTCACTCATGTGGAACAGAGATCTGCTCCCTGGAGCTACCACCAGTACTACTTTTTCTCCTTGAGGCTTAAAGACCCAGTCTAATCACTAATTTGGTGCAGCTTCGCATTATTTAAAAGCAGCTGAAATTTCCTGAGCATCTCTGTGAGTTAGGCATGCCTGCAGGGCACGTATCACCCCATTTCCAGATTGGAACCTTGGGTTCATTGGCCATGTGACTTGCTGAAATTTGGTCATTGACCCAATTATTTGGCAGCACTAGGATCAAAACCCAAAGCTCTCTAGCTCCAGAGCCTGCACTCTTGGAAACAACTATCAATTTAACCCAACAAACATTTATTTAGCACTGACTGATGCGAAATCTCCTGTCCTGGGTATTAAAGAACGGGGTGGAACCAGTGAGGAGCAAGCATGGTTACTGTATTCCAGGGATTCCCACTCTAGAGATTTAGACAGTGGAGTCCACACTCAAGCATTATAATAATGTCTATTTGGCTTTGCTTGCAGTCTGGGCTATTCCAGAAGAGGAAAGTAATTTCTGTTTAGCCCATTGCACAGGCCTTGTTTCCTACTTGTTACACTGGGGCAAGCCCCATGCAGGAGCCATCTCCAGAGTCCATACCCAGGAAAAATGATCTGTATGCTGGAAGGATACAGGAGGGGGATGTACCTGGAAAGGTGCAAGGCATGTGACTGGTGTATATAACCAGATTTGAGCAAAGCAAAGCTTCAACTTGGACACATCCCAGTGATGAGCAAAGAGGAAGATATAGCAAGACCGAGAGAGGCTGGGAAGCTGGAAACAGAAGAACAGGTGCAAAGAACTGATGGGAAAGCCTTCAGAACCAAGCCTGTGCACTGAGCACGTATGCAGGAGCTCCCCCGTTAGGCACTTTGTGATATTGCTGTGCTACAGCTGTGGCTGCAGGACTTGAAGGAAATGGGCCCAACCCTGACATTGTTGGCATCTTTGTTCCCTGATTTTTTTTTTCTGAATCTAATGTTGTGTTTGTCTTCATCTAATGTTTAAATTTGTGACAATTCTGAGTATATGTGCTGTATGCCAGACGTAGATGAAGATTCCTGAATGTAAATCTTCCATATAATTGTACTTCCACCCCTGCTATTTCATTTCCCCTCTGTTATTCTCACTCTTTAGGGGAGAGAAGCACCAAAGGGTTAGGAGACATCTGTGCCTTCTCCATGCACCTTGCACCAGTTCTCATTCAGAGCCAGCTGCCACACCCCAGCCAAATCCAAACACTCCCCTGCTTTCCAGCCTGCACCCCTCCATCTCCTGACCTCACAGGGCCTCCATCTCTTGGTGAGATCTGCTTTGGTTCTTCCTTGGTCGTGAGCTTTACACTCACCCCCTCGTTGGTAGTTGCTCTGCCACCCTACAGCCGGCCCCAGAAATCAACCCCTTTCCTTGGAGGGAGGGACTTCAGGATTCTCCTGAGAAGGAATTAGACAGGTAGGCAGGCAGGGGCACACGTGGTCCCCTTTCCATCTCACCAGATACTCAGCCCTGAATATTTTGCCAGTGTCCACGGAGTGAGAGGCCCTGAAGTCCTGACCTGTTCAAAGAGTCCTTCCCTGTATAGTACCAATGTCCAGCTTAGTAAGTAGCCCTTTTGATTTTCCTTTTATTAAAATCACAAACTTTCTTCCTGGTTTCTGTCATCCCTCACCTCCAGATTCAGCAAAATGTAAAATCGGTAACATCTAGACTGTGAAGTAAATTGCATGTATGTTTTCTTCTTGCGCGCATAGAGGTCCCATAAATCTGCTAAATGGCCAAATGGTGGTTTTGTGCAGGCACCAGAAATTGCCTCTTTTCCTGCTCTTATCTTTTCCTTGATTTTTAATTCTTCTAGAGATTTCTCTTTTCTTTCCTTCCTTTCTCTGTGTTCCTTTTTTATTTTTCTTTTTACCAGAAAATTCTATCCCATTCCCATCCCCTACCTCCTCGAAGGAACCTTCTCTTTCTACGTGGTGTCATTATGTTTTCTTATTCTTATTATCCCAGTTATTCTTGGGGCTTTGGTGCAACCTGAGACAAATGATGTTTATTTATTCATCATTTATAACCAATTTAACTCTGAAAGGGACTTGAGCCAGACTCACAGTATGAGTTAGTTATAACAGAATTACTAAACAAAGATAGCAATGTAAAAAACATGTCATTAAGAGTAAGGAAGACTGCTGTAGCAGAAAATCTCTCCGAAGGTTTGTTACTGCAATTTAACACAAAATTTAGCATTGAGTTTCTTAGCCGCCAAGGCAAAACGGGAAACAGACATGATGTAGCTTTCATCATCTAATTTAAATACACACACTCACACACACACACACACACAAACATCTTTACCAAAACACAGTTCATGAAAGATCTTTTCTGACTGCAGCAAGTTCAATCCAGGTCTGATACTCTTAGGCCTTTTCTGGATATCAGAATCACCTCAGAAGCTTTAAAAAACAATCTATAGACCAGGGGCAGTGACTCACATCTGTAATTCCAGCACACCTGTAATTCCAACACTTTGTGGGGCCAAGGTAGGAGGATCACTTGAGCCCAGGAGTTCGAGACCAGCCTGGGTAACAGAGGGAGACTGCCCCCATCTCTAGAAAAGATTAAAAAATTAGCTGGGCATGGTGGCAACTGCCTGTGGCCCCAGCTACTCAGAAAGCTGAGGTGGGAGGATCATCTGAGCCCAGGAGTTCAAGGCTGCAGAGCCAAGAGATTGCACCACTGCACTTCAGCCTGGGTGACAGACCAAGATCTTGTCTCAATCAATCAATTAAATCCATAATCAAGTCAAGGGGAAGGGAAATCATTGACCTGTGCTCAGAGTAGTCAGGGTCCTTCTGAGTAACATGGTGACAAGTGTAAACGACAGCATTCATTATATAAAAGTGTCGCCCTTGCGGGTATAGGAATCATGACCTTTCTACAAGTGGAGCTTAGAGTTCATATGGCCCAGTCTCCTCACTTCACAGATGAAGAACTGAAGTACAGTCATGTGCCGTGGGACAATGTTTCAGTCAACAATGGACCACATACATAAGGATGGTCCCATGAGATTATGGTACTGTATTTTTACTGTGCCTTTTCCACATTTACATATGTTTAGTTACACAAATACTTCCCATTGTGTTACAGCTGCCTATAGTATTCAGTACAGTCACATGTTATTCAGGCTTGTAGCCTAGGAGCAATAGCCTATCCCTTATAGGCTAGGTGTGTAGTAGTCTACACCAGGGGTCCCCAACCCCCAGCCTGCAGACCAGTACTGTTCCATGGCCTGTTAGGAACCAGGCCGCACAGCAAGAGGTGAGCAGCAGGCAAATGAACATTACTCCGCCTCCTGTCAGATCACAGGCCGCATTCGATTCTCACAGGAGCACAAACCCTATTGTGAACTACGCATGCAAGGGATCTAGGTTGTGCCCCTTATGAGAATCTAATGCCTGATGATCTGAGGTGGAACAGTTTTATCCCAAAACCATTCCCCCCTACCCCCAGTCTGTGGAAAAACTATCTTCCATGAAACCAGTCCCTGGTGCCAAAAAGATTGGGGACCGTTGAGCTATATCATCTTGGTTTGTATAAGTGCACTCTTGATGTACATTCTTGATGTATTGATGTGCTGATGCTCACACAATGATGAAATCACCTAACAGAGGATTTCTCAGAATGTATCCTGGTCTCTAGGTGACACGTGACTATATCTTAGTGCTCAGTGACTCAGTGTCACACTGGTCTTTGGAGAAGCAATAAAATAATGACTAAACATATGGACTTTGGATTCTAGCAGACTTGAGATCAAACCCTAGCTCTCCCCAAATAATTGTGATATTCTGTGCGAGTTACTGAATCTTGCCAAGCCTTGTAACAGTTTGCTCATCATTGTAAGATAGGAATATTACACATATTTAAGCATTCTGCACAGGGCCTAGAATATTATAGGCACTCAAGAAATGATGGGAGCTATAAAATCATGGTAAAGGTGATGACGATGTGTGTAGATCATGATAATGGAAAGACAAAGTCAAAAATCCAGGTTGCGTAATATCTACCATAGCCCCCTTCCCACTACCCTACTTGGCTGGAATTCTGGTCTGGAATTGTACTGACCCAAAAGACATCTCTTAGAGCTGCATTGTCTGGGAGGATAGCCACTAACACATGTGGCTATTTAAAGTTAAATTAGTTAAAATTTTAGTTCTTCAATCACACTAATAACATTTCGAATCTTGAGTAGCCACTGAGGTTCGTAGCTACCAAACTGGACAGCACAGATACAGAACATTTTTCATCAGAGCAGAAAGTTTTATTGGACAGAAAGTTCTATTGGAAGCTACCCTCGCGGGCTTTTTCCCCTAGCTTCTTTATATTAATATTTTTGTTATTTCTTTCTCTCAAAATATGGTACTATTATTTTAAGCTAGAAGAGAAGGTTCTGCAGTCTCCTAACGCCACCCGTGAAGACACCGAAGCCCAGGGGGTGGAACAGATAGATACACAAGTCACACAGCTAGTTAATACCAGAGCTGGTCCAAACGTGCTTCTGACTCAATGCACGAATCATTCTATAGCAACACAGGAGGCCCAGGGAATCAGCTAAGCCTGTGTTTTCCTAAGTAGGGTTCTGATTGATCAGGGCTGAAGCACACATTTAACCCATTCTGTCATACTGCCAAATGCAGGGTGATGTGAGTCCAAGTGGTTTATTACAAGGGAACTAGAATATCATCTTCTCAAAGCCACCACCCAGTGGCAAAGACATTCTCAAATCCACCACCCAATGACAAGGACATTCTCAAAGCCACCACCCAATGGCAAGGACACCAAAGATGGCATGGGGGAAGCTCTGGACTGCTCAGCCTCTCCTTTACATTCCTTTCTGGTTTGGGTTGTGGAAAAAAGAGATTCTGCTTGGTGTTTTAGAATCGATCTGTTAATTTTAAGTTTAAAATGTTCACTTGCAGAGAATTTTTGTAAGGATAAAGACTTTGAGATGTGTTTCAGACTCTTAGAATGTCTATATTGTTATTTTTCTTGGTTGGGTTAACTATGGTAAGTTCAAAGCCATGGTTGGTAAATTTTCACAAGGTTGATGAACAAATTCAACCTCCTGTGGCATAAGTCACACCTTTAAGTGAACAAGAACAATTCATTGTAACAAATATTTTCACAACTGTGGTTTCTGAGAACAAATATCGAGTCTCAAGTTTACAACAAGTTCATAGTGTTTAGATGATAACTGTTAAAAGGAAACGTTTTTGTCCTTTTTTTGTAAGCAGAAAGAAACAGAATCCATGTGGACACAACAGGAGAAACAGAGATATAACTTAAGTGTTATAGGAACTGATACAAGCGTCACTTAGATTCAGCCACCAGTGTCAGAAAACGCAAATAGCTGGTGTTTAAACAAGATAGAAGTTTATCATACAGACATAGCCTGGAAGTAAAAAATCCAGGGCAGGTTTGGCCACTTAAGCAATGGTCAGAAGTCCAGGCACCACTTCTATCTTGTTGCTCTGTGTTTATCAACAAGTGGCTTCCACCGCATGGTCCAATTTGGCTGCTTGGGCACCAGCCATCATGTCCACAGTCTTGCTTATAGAGGGAAGACTAGAGAAAGTTGGGCCTCTTCCCTTTGGGGCCCTTCCTGGAAGTCTCACAAGGAACCGCTGCTTAGACCTCATTGTAAGAACCAGTCTCCTAGGTGCAAAAGAGGCTAAAAAATATAATCTTCATGCTGGATGGTCATGAGCCCAACTAAAGATTCTGAGTTTCATTATTAAGGAAGAAGAGGAGAACACGTATAGAGGGAAAACCAGCAGCCTCTGCCACAGTATAAATATATTCGTTGTTAACTTTCTTTTATTTTTTTTTTCCCAAGACAGAGTCTCACTCTGTTGCCCAGGCTGGAGTGCAGTGGTGCAATCTCGGCTTACTGCAACCTCTGCCTCCCGGGTTCAAGCGATTCTCGTGCCTCAGCCTCCCGAGTACCGGGACTGCAGGCACACGCCACCACACCCAGCTAATTTTTTGTATTTTTAGTGGAGATGGTGTTTCTCCATGTTGGCCAGGCTGGTCTCGAACTCCTAACCTCAGGTGACCAACCCACCTCAGCCTCCCAAGGTGCTGGGATTACAGGGATGAGCCACCATGCCCAACCCTTCTTTTTAACTTTCTATACAAAGGGTTATGGCTAACCTATAGTTTTACCTTCTTAGAAGGGTTTTTGTCAGTCCATTCTTTTTGTTTGTTTGTTTCCAGTGGGATTGGATGTCAATCCATTCTTGATGTTTTTTTCCAAATACATTTCTGATTTTGTATTTTTCAACTGTAGTCCTATCTGAGGAAGAATAAAAATATTAGGAACTTACAGTTTTATTCCAGAAATTGCAGGCCCTACCTGTCTGCTCCTCCCCCTGCCTCTCTCTCCAGCATTGCCTCCTACCAGTCCCTCTCCTTCCGTTGCTCTGTCTCAGCCCCAGTCACAACAAGCTGAGGTCCAAAGCACCAGGCCCCAGGCTTCCTCTGGGCCTCTGTACACATGCTGTTAGCCTCTGCCTGGAAATGATATAGTGAATGGCTAAAAGGACTGGCTCTGAGCCCAGCTGCCTGCAGTATATCCTGGCACTGCTGTTTATAACTGTGTGTCCTTAGGTAAGTTAGATAACCTCTCTGTACCTCTATTTTATTATCTAATAATAGCACTTACTTTAGGGCTCTTGTCATTATCAAATGAGCTAACATCAGAAAAATGCTTAGAGCTTGCTTCACATATAACAAACCCTCAATAGTAGCTAAGTTTGTTGAGCATTTACTATGTGCTAAGCACCTTACTGACATTCTCTCCCTTAATCTTCACAACAATGCTGAGGTGTGGCCTTACAATTCCCCTGTTTCACATATGAGGAAACTGAGGCACAGAGATGGGGAGTAGTTTGCCCAAGGTCCCACAGCTAGCAAATGATGAAGCCTGGGCACAAATATCTTCAGAGTACATACCCTTACTACCACATCAGCACCAGATGTGAAGGTGTAGTGGGTTTCCTTTGTAAGGCTGTGTGCTGCCTTTTGCTACTTTTTATGATTTTTTTTTTTTTTTGGAGGCAGAAGCAGGCCCACATGGCCCCTAGGAGCCCACCCTGGCTTTTGCCTCTTGGCCCTGACCAGGCCCGTCCCTGCCCTTTTAGGCTTCTAGAGCCACCTCTCCCAGGATATGAAGCTGTACAGCCTCTGCTGCTTCCTGGATGTTTATTTTTTGTGCCCAATCCTGCAAGGCGTGTTTCGCGGCAGCCTCACACAGAGTCTGTGGCTTCTCCACTTCTGAGGCTGCGGCTCCCCTCCCAGGGCCATTTATATCCTGGGCCCCATCATCATCCCACCCCATTTGAGATCAGGTTCCTGCCACAGAGGCCTCTGCCTTCCTTAACCAGGCTGGTCTGTGGCATAGGCAGCAGCTAGCGGAGAGAGGCACAGGCTGGCTGGCTGGTCCCCACATGGTACGTGATGGACACTGAGCTTGCTGAGCATCCTGCAGTTCAGAGCTGGCACTCTCTAGACCTGATGGTCTCAGCCTTTGGTCGGCATCAGAAAATACCTACAGAGAATAAGAGATAAGATGCAGATGCCAAGTGCAGCAGGCTAAATCACAAATAGCTCCAAAATGATCAAGTCCTAATGCGCAGAACTTGAAAATGCTACTTTATAAAGAAAAACAGTCTTTACCTATGTGATTCCATTAATGTTGACATGAGATTCTCCTAGATTATCTGAGTGGGCCCTACATCTCATCACAAGTATCCTTATAAGAGAGAAGGATGCTTGACACAAAGAAGGAGAAAGTAATGCAAGACAGAGATAAAGACTGGAGTGACTAGCCACAAGCCAAGGAATGCTAGCTACCACCAAAAGCTGAGAGGGGCAAGGAATGGACTCTCTCCTAGATCTCTATGAGAGAGGGGAGGGCCTGCAAACACCTTGATTTTGGACTTCTGGCCTCCAGAGCTGTGAGAGGCCAGAAGTCCAAAATATGGCCACCAGATTGTTGTTTCAAGCCACCAAGTTTGTGGTCTTTTGCTACAGCAGCCATAGGAAACTAACACACCAAGCAAATGGACACAGACCCGGGAATATCCATTTTCACCAGCTCCCCAGGTGATCTGGAGACTCCCTGAAGATGGGGAACTAGATGGAGCATCCAGGCTGATGCTCCAGGAGGACCATGAATTCTTACAGTTTTGCTCACATCCTATTTAAACTGTGAGAGCCTGGAGCATGTTGAATGCCTAAATACCGATGGGAAACATACAGAGAGGAGATGGAGGTTGAAGTCATGGGACTGCAGGGAGATAAATGATTGAGCCAAGTCCCCAGGGAAGCAGAAGCAGGGAAGAGAAAAGGAATCCTTCTCTGGGATGGGAAGGGAAATGAAGGCTAGAGGATGTGTAGCTGTTTGCAGGCAGGGTCAAGGTTGTTGTTATTCATGTATTATTTTTGCTCGCTCTGCCTAGACCTGCCTGTCCTCAGTACTGCTTGCAGCCCTCAGCCCTCTAAGTCACCTTTCTTAGGATGTGCAGCTGGAAAGCCAGAGATGCTTCCTTGGTCAGTCACGTGCGTCTGGGCACCATCTGTAGAAATCACCTCCTCACCTGTGCCCTTTGCCATTTGCCCCATTTCAGACAATTTATGTAATCACTCATAAGTGGCACTGACCTTCACGCTGCAAAAGACTTGTACTTTGGTACAAAATGGCTTACTTTTCCCTAAAAGCACTGACTCTATCCATGAGGCCTCTGTTTCATGGTTCCCAAGTGGTGTATTGTGCATAATCAGGATGTGGGGAAGTCATCCTCCATGGGATCTAGCACCTGAGCTTCCTCCCTACCTCAGCCAATTGTGTATGATGGTGAGGGAGGCAGAATCAGCAGTAGAAAGAGAAGGCTATGTCCCTGCATGCAACTAAATCCCATTGCAGATGTGTGTCAGTCAGGTTTCTCCAGAGGAACAGAACCCATAGGATGTGTGTACATGTTGGCGGAAAGAAGGGGAGATTGGACGGATGGATGGATGGATGTGTGGGTGGATGAATGAATGGATGGGTGGCTGGGTGGATGAATCGATGGATGGATGGATGGATAGATGGAACAGATGGTGAGTGGACAGATAGACAGATAGACAGATTGATCAACACACACATATATTACTGGTTTTGTTTCTCCGGAGAGCCCTGGCTAATATGCTTTATATACACACACAGATTTAAGGAATTGGCTTACAAGACTGTGGATCCTGGCAAGTTCAAAATCTGCAGGATAGGTCAGCAGGCTGGAGACCCAGAGAAGAGTTGAGGTTGCAGCTCAAGTTCAAATGTATTCGACTGGCAGAATTCCCTCTTCTGGGAAAAATCAGTTTTTTTGTCTTGACGCCTCCAACTGTTCGGATGAGGCCCACCCATGTTATGGATGATAATCTGCTTTACTCAAAGCCTACTGATTTAAAGGTTAATCTCATCTAAAAATTCAGAGTAATGTCCAGACTACTGTTTGACTAAATATCTGGATAATGTGACCTAGCCAAGTAGATACATAAAATTAACATCACACGGTGTCTTTCTCAAGTGTTTATATTCCCAGGATGATACTAAATACTGCTATGAATACAAAATAGTCTGCAGACAATGCTTGGTTCAGAACAAACTCCCCAAGACTGAAGGGCTTCACAGGGTTGTTGGAAGACTAAATGAGAATCCAGGTGGAGACAGAACCCACCTTTATTATAAAAACTGAAGCCTCCAGGCACTAGCTTTTCCCAGCCTCACTTGCAGCTTGGCAAAGGCTCATGAACCAGGCTCGGCCAATCTGATGCACCAGCTCAACTCCTATTCCATTGTCTCCTGGACCTGTGACCCCTTTTTCTCCCCCACTTAAACACAATAACAAAATTCACCTTCCCTGGTTTCTGACTTGAGTCATGATTCTCTGTAGGTCATGGTTACTCAAAATATGTTCCATAGACCAGCAGCTGCATTATCACCTGGGAGCTCATTAGAAATGCAGAATCTCAGCTGGGTGCGGTGGCTCATGCCTCTAATCCCAGCTCTTTGGGAGGCCAAGGCAGGTGGATGACCTGAGGTCAGGAGTTCGAGACCAGCCTGGCCAACATAGTGAAACCCTGTCTCTACTAAAAATACAAAATTAGCTGGGTGTGGTGGCACATGCCTGTGATCTCAGCTACTTGGGAGGCTGAGGCAGGAGAATTGCTTGAACCCAGGAGGCAGAGGTTGCAGTGAGCCAAGATCACTGCGCAACAGAGCAGGACTCCATCTATAAAAAAGAAAAAGAAAGGAAGAAAGAGAAAGAAAGAAATGCAGAATCTCAGGCTGTGCCCCAGACTCTCTGAATCAGGATCTGCATTTTAACAAGATCCCAGGTGATTCAAAGGCACAGAAACATTTAAGAAGCACTGACCTAGAACACTACCTTGGCTCCTCCCACTCCAGGCCATCTGCAGAAACCACCCTCGTGGGCAGTTGGACCATGCCTCGCACAGTAGGGCTGTCACTATAGTAACCAGCTGTGGCCACCTCTACCATCTTCCCGGCTTTGGTGCCCACAGATGCAGTGATGTTACAAGGAGCATTGCTATAGAAACCAGCACCGAATATGGTCTACTATCAATTTAGCTGCTTTTCCTTCACTCTCTGTGTCTCTGGAATTATGAGCTTCCTAAACCACAAATATCGAAATTCCTTTCCAGTCTAAGAAACACTCAACAAATAACAAAGATGAAAAGTCAGGGCCACACAGTTTACAAAGGGAAGGCTATAGCATCTGCAGAGGTTTGCATCTATTTGAAAAGAAAAGGCAGGAACATCCCTCTATGTCGCTCTGTGTAGCAAGGCCTTTTCCTGCACCTGGCAGGGAGAAGATGAGTGATGCTAAAAACAATGTTGGTGATGATGATAATAACAGCCCCCATTTATTGAGCACTTTCTCGGTACCAGGCGCCACGCTAAGTACATCATCCCGTTCAATTCTTCCAATAACCCTGTTTATTTGTTCCCTGTGACTGCTGTAAAAAATTACCACACACGGATGCTTAAAACAACACAAAATTCTTCTCTTAACAGTTCTGGCAGCCAGAAGTCTAAAATCAGCCTCACTGGGCTAAAGTCAAGGTGTAGGCAGGGTTGGTTCTTCCTAGAGGCTCTGGGAAAGAATCTATTTCCTTGTCTTTTCCAGCTTCTAGAGACTGCCTGCATTACCTAGCTCATGGCCCCTTCCTCTCATTACTCCAACCTCTTCTACTGCTTCTTTTCCTTTTTCCTTTGACCTTCTTGCCTTCCTTTGATAAAGACCCTTGTGATTGCATTTAGGGCCCACCTGGAGGCGCCTGAACTTAATCACACGTGCAAGGTCCATTTAGCCAGTTAAGGCAGCTTTCACAGGTTCTAGGGATTAGGATGTGGACATCTTCGGTTAGGGGTGGGAGGCATTCTTCAGCCAACCATACCCTCTGAGGTGGGTGCTATTATTATCCCTATTTTCCCAGTGAGAGAACTGAGGCATGACACTTGAAATATCTTGTTCAAGCTCCCGCTGCTAGAAGGTAGAGCTGGAATCCAGTTCCAATCAGTCTCTCTCCAAAGCCCGTGCTCCTAACCACAGCACTGTACAATCTTCAAATGGCTTTGACCCCATCCCCTACTGTACTAGGTTGAAGGAAACAAACCAAACACCATCAGCTTTCTAAAGAGTTTGAGCTTCCAGTTGAAGCCCCTCTACTGAAGACTGAAACCTCAAAACAGGATTTCTTGGTTTGGGGTACTGACCTAGAACACTACCTTGGCTCCTCCCACTCCAGGCCAACTTTTCTTCAAAATGTCCAACCTCAAGTATATTAGTTTGCTGGGGCTGCCATAACAAAATGCCATGGACTAGGTGGCTTAAACAACAGAAATTGATTTTCTCCCCATTCTGGAAGCTGGAAGCCCCAGATCAAGCTGCTGGCAGGGTTGTCTTCCTCCAAGGCCGCTCTTCTTGGCGTGCATGGCCACCCTCTTGCCCCACTGTGCACACACAACCCTGGTGTCTCTCGTGTCCTGATCTCCTCTCCTTCTAAGGACATCAGTCAGACTGGATTAGGGCCACTCTAATGGCCTCATTTTAACTTCATTACCTCTTCAAAGGCTCTCTCTCCAAATACAGGCATATGCTGAGTACTGGGGGTTAGGGCTGCAACATAGGAATTTGGGGGAACACAGTTCAGCCCATAACAACAGGTAGTTTCTCTGAACCCTGGAACAAGGCAGTTTAGCATGTGAGATGAATTCCTGAGCCCATGGATGTCCTCACTCCTAGGTTCCATACCTACTCCGCACTCTTTACCACGTCTCCAACCTCACCCTCAGCAACTCTTTTGATACCTTTTAATCTACTACCTCTGGATATGCCTGTGGCTCAAGCATCCAACCATGACCTCTTTGTGGGAGGGTCCTATCTTCTGATCTCCCCAAAACTTTCTGTCCCTATCACTAGGACCTTCATGGTCTTCTCTCCATCTTCCCTAGTCTACACACTAGGTACTTCCTAAGGCCCCAGCAACTGGCTTTTCCAATAGAATCGAAGAATATTAGCATTGGGAAGAACTGAACAGGCTAATGGTAGCCGCCTCTGACCTACCATCTGCATTTGTAAGTAAAGTTGTATTGGAACCCAGCCAAGCTCCTTCATTTGTGTATCATCTGTGGCTGTTCTCACTGCAATGTCAGAGTTGAGTAGTAGCAACAGAGACTGACCTTATGGCCCACAAAGCCTAACATACTTACTAGTTAGCCTTTTACAGAAAAGGTTTGCTGAGCCCTGAAATAGATCATCTGATGCAAACCCACCCCACTTTACAGGTGAAGACACTGAAGGCCAAAACGTTGATGGGCCAGAGGAGCCCTCCAGTGAGTTACGGGCAGATCCAGGGCTGGGATTCAGTTCTGCAAAATCCCAAACCAGGCCTTTCTCACATCCTGTAACATTCTTTCTAGTACCCAGACTCCCCAGCCAAACTCCTTTTCCATCCTAGGTGGTCAGCCTCATCACCAGCTCTCTCTTCACCATTTCAGAGAAAGGCCATGTCCGTGTATGTTCTCCATCTCCTACTTGAATCTGGGCTTAACAGCCTTCCTGAGCTGACATGCTGGCTTGACTCTGCAGGAAGCCCATCAAGGCTTTCTCTTTCCTTCCAGAGCCTCTAGTCGCACCCTATATACCTCTCCTAACACCACAGTGAAGATGTAGATGGCCACTGTCCTGTTTGAGTGGACCATCTCCCTCCTCTGCTCATCTCAGGCCACCCAGTTGGGGATTAACAAACCTGGCTTGCTGCAGAATTTCCAGGGGAGCTTATTTAAAATGCAGATGCCCAGGCCCTACCCCAAGACTTATGGGAGCCAAACTCTGGATGTAAAATCATGGCTGTTGCCATTTTAACAAGTTCTTCATGTGCTTCTGATGTTCAACAAAGTCTAAGAACCACTTCACTAAACCATGAGCTCCTCAAGCTTCTTTTGGGTTTTAGTCACTGCAAACAACTTCAGAATAAAGGAGACAACCAGTGGAACATTGTTCTCTTAAAAAAAAAAAGTATAAAGAGAATGCAAGATTTTTTCTTCAGCATTCTCCACCCTCTCCTTGACTCAGGGCCCTCGAATTCTTTCCCATCTCCAATTCCTCCAAAGAAAACATACAAATAATGCTATTTTTTCCCCTCTGAGTAGACAAGAAGATTTTTAAATGAGTTACTGGCAAAGAATTCATGAGCTTATATACTATTAAGGTCAGAGTGACAAGAAGAAGGCAATGTTGAAAGGAGAGAATAGGTACATAGAAAATTCCAGGAGAGGCTGGAATCCTGAGGTTCAAGGTGTCTTATTCTGGAGCTTGCCAGCTGTCTTGGTAAAGGTGTTATTTTTAAAGGCAGCAGAGCCTTTTTCTTTCTTTTCTTTTCTTTTTTTTTTTTTTTTTTTTTTTTTTGCTATGCTTTGGCATTCACCAGGCATTGGCTGTGTGCCCTGGGCCTCGCTTGGCATCTAACATGAAAGGCAGCAGCCCAAGGGCAATTCTGTGATGGAGATGCAGCCCCCCAGGGACTCAGGGTTGTGGACTGTGCTCTGGGGCCACTGAGCAAAGGAATGATGGGGGGAGGCGCCTCTGAAACTTAACCCAGAGAGGAGTTCTCTGAGCCTTTGGAGCTGGTTTCCAGCAATAATGGAGACACTGCGACAAAAATAAGTTCTGCTCACCTGAGACAGTAGAATCCAATTCAATTTCAAGTCAGCGTGTGTTTATTGAGTGCCTGATTCAGTTTAGGTGATGGAGAGAATGGGAGAATGAGGGAGACAGCCTAAGAAGCAGGCTGATTCAGGCAGAAAATCCTTGGGACTCTGCCCCACAGATAGGTCCACAGGCCCAGAAACTCAATTTTATCAGTTTCACCCAGTAAGAAATTGGTAAATCTTAGTCTGTGTCATGAGCAAATATTTATTAAGTGCCTACAGTGTGCCAGGCACCATCCTGGGGCTGCGGCAGGAGCCGTGATCCAAGAAGTCCCCATTCCCTGCCCTGGTGGAGTTTACATTCTAATGGGGCATTTGCAGAGGCAGCGGGTAAGGCCAGAGGAGTCCTCTGGGGTGAGGCCCACAATGCGAGGGATTCAAGTGGGGTAAAGTCAGGAGGACCGTCTAGGGAGAAATGGGATTTAGCCTGTGGTTTGAAGGTTAAGAGGGATGTGGATTTTTAAAGGGCTTGAAGCCTTACAGACAGGAGGCTCAGCTGCATGAACAGGAATGAGCCCATTGCATGCCAGCAAGAGTCCATGACCTGATCAGCTCCCCTGGGGTGACAGGTGCATGCTGGGTAACAGAGTGCATGCTACGAAGTTGGACAAGAGAATGTCAATATCACATGGGGTTTCTCTACATATGCTATGTAGTCAAGTAACTTGGGTCTGACTCCCAGCTCTTGCTAGTCTTGTGGTCCAGGGCATGATACCTAACCTGGATCAACATCATTCTCCTGATCAATGAAATGGGCATAATCATAACTAGCACAGAGGTTGGTCCTAGGCATTCAGATGAGACCATGAATGAATGTAAATGGCTGAGCTGCTGAATATTATTAACATTGGATAAATAGATCTGACTATAGGAAAACTGGCACCTGCCACCAAAAACTTTCTGGGAAGCTCATGACATCTGCATTTCTCAAGGGGGCTGGCTGACTTATAACCCCATCTACCTGTCATCCTCTTCTCAATGCCATGGTGGCCATGCTGGACTGAATGGCAGCCCCAGGGCCGGGGGAGGCAAGAGACATGCCAAGAACATATTTGCATGACCTAGCCTCCTTCAGTTTTGCACCCAGGGAACCCCACTGGCTTCATGCTAGTCTGACCCCTGCTGAATGGCAGGAAACCTTTTGCATCTACATAGTGCATTTCTCAAAGTGTAGTCCTTGGCCTACCTAAATCAGAATCCCAGGGGCTGCCTATCAAAATTATCTTCTTGGACTCTAACACAATCACCATCTCTGGATATAGAGCCAGATGATTCCCAGGCCCTCTCACGATGACTTTAGAGCAGAGGTTCTTTGAGAATGTGGTCCTCAGACCAGTAGCATCCGTATCAGGAACCAGTTAGGAATGCATTTCCTGGGTACCTCCCCTGATCTATGGAATCAGAAACTCTGGGAATGAGACCCAGCAGTCTGTATTTTAACAAACCCTCCAGATAATTCTGATGCACATTAAATTCACATGGGGAGGTTTTAAAAACTGCCTGTATCCAGCTGCACCCTATACCAATTAAATCAGAATCCCTGGGACAGGACTCAAGTGTCATTATTTTTTCAAAATCTTCTCCAGTAATCCTAATGTGAGGACAGAGTTTATCATCACTGGAAGAAATAGGAAGATGGCACAAATACGTTGCACTTAGAAAGTTGCCCTTCAGTTGTAGGCATTGTCTCAATGCGTGCAACAAGCTTGCAACAGCCTACCATGATCCCATTAGCAGGCAGGGAACTTGAGGCTCTCAGAGTTTCAGGGGTGTGACCAAGGTCCAAAGGGCCTCGAATTGTGGGCCCCACTGGGTGGCTGCCCAGCCTGGCTGGGTCTGAGGGAAGGCTGCCGGTTAACCTGGCTCTCTTTAGAGAGCCTTTTCTAGGTGCCAAAGCCTTTTGGCAGCATGTTGCCTGGGCAGAGCTGAAGCCTGAAAGAGCTCCAGAAAGACGACAGGGACGAGGCTGCAGATGGGAAGGGAGTGCTAGCGGACACCTTAGGCTTGGGTCCACAATCAGGGAGCCCCAAATAGAAATAACACGGGGCGCTGATTGGTTTTCCGCCGCTCCAGACCCTGCGCTTGGTGCTTCAAGTGACTCATCCTTATGTTCACATGATCGCCGAGAGGGATAATATTCCCAGATCAGTTACCTCCTAGCCTTTCCTAGTCACATTATCCCCAGGCTACAGATGAGGAAACTGAGGCCCAAGGATTCCAGAGAGCCTGCCCCGGGGTCACCGGTGCGGTCCGGATGTCTCCAAAGGCTCTCCCACTACTCTGGAATTCAGAGGCAGGGTCTCCAGGGAAAGCGGGGTGTGGGCTGGGGAGTCGGGAGATGGGGGGATCCCCGCGAGCAGGGGGTGGGGCCAAGCCGGCAGCCCCTGCCTCCGGGGAGGCCCTAACGCGCGTCTCCGGGTCCCTCCTCCCACTGCAGGCCCTTCCTCGTGCTGCCGCCGCTGATGGAGTGGATCCGGGTGGCCGTGGCGCACGCCGGCCACCGCCGCAGCTTCTCCATGGACAGCGACGACGTCCGCCAGGCGGCCCGGCTGCTGCTGCCCGGCGTGGACTGCGAGCCGCGCCAGCTCAGGTAGGCGCGGGGGCGGGCGGGGGGCGGCGGGGGAGGGAGGGCTCCGGCCTCGCAGCCTCCACCCCTCCAATCAGAGCCCCGCTGGGCGGCCTGAGCCCCGCACACCTCGGCGGCGCTGGGGTGGAGGCTCCCTGGTTGAAGTGGCAGACGCGGGCTGAACAATAAGCAGGTCCCTGGAGTTGCAGGGCTGAAAGAACGCGGCGAGGCCCGTGGAGGACGGTCCGATTCTTAGATTACAGATGTCGGTGTGGTTTCTCTCTGGCTATTCTCTCTGCGCCTAGCTTCTCCCTCTCTTTCTCTCTCCTCTCCCAGTAAAATCCGGTCTTCCTGTAGTTTTTTAACCAAACCTTACAGAGTGAAATTTCTGGCTGGGTCAGAGAGCGCCTCTGCGTTTTCACTTGCGTGAGGATGGAGTGGTCTTCTCTGCATTCCTCAGGCCTGTATCCAGGGCTCACCTCTGTCAAGGTGGGAATTACCCATGGGCCACTCAGGGGCCCCCATGCGTGGGTGCTCATTTTGAGCCAAAGCAAGAGAAATAAAAGAACTCACTCAGGTGAGTCATAATCTGGCTTTAAATGCAAAAAAACACAGAAACCCAGTGGGGCGTGTGTGTGTGTGTGCGTGCGCGTGCACGCGCACACACCTAAGAGCATGCACTTTCCCGACTCCCCCCACTCCCAGCTGTTTCCCAGGTGTCATTGTCATCATTTTCAAATCCCTTCCTACCCACTTGATGGGAAACTGCCTTTCTTCCACAGTTCATCCAACCAGGCCAAGGGCAGAGATTTCTGCCCTTTCAGATCTGATTGGGGTTCTGCAAGGAAATGGAGGGTTTGTGGTATGCAGCAGCCCCCCGAAGGCCCAGAGCTGTCCCTCAGCCCAAGAACATGCAGAGAGCGAGTCAAAGTCATAATTGCTAGCATTTATTGGATGTTTACCACATGCCGAGCACTGTTCGAAGTGCTTTACACAGATGAATATTTCCCAAACAGTGTAAAGTAGGTACTGTGATTATGCTCACTTCAAAGGTAAGGAAACTGAGGCACAGATAGGTTCAATACCATGCTCAAAGTCACAGGAGTAGTAAATAATAGAGTCAGGATATGAATTCAGGCAGTCCAGAGCCCTGGGATCATAGTTCTAACCACTGAGCTTTCCTGCCTTCAGATTTTTGTCTGGGCATTTTCTGGCTGTGCCACCATGCCTTGTGCCTTGTCACCTACAATAACAGCCCATCTCAGGGAGAGGCGAGGGAACGGTCATTCACTGAGCACCTACCATGTGCCGGTTATCAATCGCAACAAAAGATTTCTCTCCTTTAATCCCCGAAGCGGCGTCATGAGGTTGGCATAATCTTCCCATTTTACAGATTAGGAACCATTGGTGGAGCAGCCTGTAGGTAGAAGTGCCGAGGAAGAAATTCTTGTGGTCCTACTCTAAGTCCAGCCTCTGCCACCGGACTGTGCTGCCTCCTGTTTTCACGGGTGGGCGGGGCACATTCTGCGTGCAGGCTCACTCCCACCACTCCTGCTCATTGCCCCCATCTCCAACCTGGATGTCTTGGCAGCTCCTGCTCTCTGCCCCCATCTCCAACCTGGATGTCTTGGCAGCTCCTGCTCTCCTTTTGCAGGAAGCCCGGGACTGCTGGGTGACAGGGAAGGTTAGATGTTTTCTTAATGCTAACTGACAAAGCGTTCCTTGTTTGTCATACCTTCAGGAGACCCTACAGCTTAAAAGTTAGGAGCCTGGTCTCCAGGGTCCCATTGCCTGGGTCCAGATCTCACCACCAGAGTTAATCAACTGTGCAAACTTGGGCAAGCTAGTTAACCTCTCTGGACCTTAGTTTTCCCATGAGTAATGTGGAAATATGAATAGCAGCTCTGCTTAGAGGTTGGTGTGAGCACAAAGTAGGATAATGAATGTGCAGTATCCATTCAAACAATGCCTGAAAGGAAATAAGTGCCTATAAAGCGGTCATTTTTAACTAAAGTCCCCGAGCCTCTGCTACCGCTGAAATAATAAGGAGGCTCCTACTTAGGTATTATTCTATAATTTTGGAAGGCCTTTAATACTTTCTCATAAGAGCCTCAAAACAAACATTGGTATCCAGGAAAAGCAGTGCTGCCCCATTTTACAGAGGTGGAAATCAAGGCTTAGTGACATTAGGTAACTCTGCCAACATCACACAGATGGTAAGTGACAGAGTTGGGAGCCAGATATCGCACCCAGAGACCCACTGATACAACCATGTGTCATTTTTCTGCTCTCTCACCCTAGACCTAGACAAGCCCTCTCAGAGGACACTATCTTCTGGATGGCTCTGTCTCTTTTCACAATTTTGCAGACTGAACATGAGCCTCAGGGGCCACTGTCCATCTCTGCACCCCTCCCTCAGCACAGAGCTCTTTCTGCATGGTCTAGCGACCAAGTGTGTGTCATTCTGACAGTCACACCAAGGATTTCAATTTCAGCATCTGTCCAGTTTGAAGCCTCAGCCCTGGCATTCAGGATGTGAATGTGATGTGCACACAGGCCAGAATGCACAGAGGAGCAGAGGAAGTCGGTTCCTCTGAGTCCCTGGGCTCTTTTTAATCATTTATCTCTTCATTCTTGACTCATTTGTCTCCTGAATGATGATTTGTGTACAGAAAATATACTAACTGATTGTTCGAGCTAAATTTTCATTCGATTTGGAAATCATCTTCAAAGAAAAAACTGAAATATTCAGTTAGCTTACCTAAATAGTAAGTGAAGGATTTACAAGTTCTATTAGCTACAAAAAATTCAGGACATGAAAGGATAAACCATTTCTTTTAAAAAGAATACTTATTTTTCAGACTAGTCAACATACAGATACATCTACACGTATATTTTCTAATCTCATTTAATGTGATATGAAGTAGGAATTACTGTCTCCATTTTGCAGGTAACAGGATCAAAGAAGTTTTGTTCATTCAAGACACCCAAGCGTTAGATACCAGGGACCCACCGTGTTCCTTACACTTACAGTCCGTGTGGTGTGTACATAGCTGTCCCCAACAACTGTGCAAGACAGCCTTTATTATCCCATTTTACAGATGAGAAGGCTGAGGCCCATTGAGGTTATGGGACTTATCCGAGGTCACACAGCTGCTGTGAGGCAGAGCAGGTCTAGAATGGAGGACTTGGCAAATAATGTAAAAATACAGTCTCCTTGCCTCCCTGCCCTCCCAGACATTCATTTTAGAAGCTGCTGGGTGGGCTTCTAGTTCTGAGTCGGTCAGAGCTGAGCTCCTTCTTTCTAAATAAACAGCCCTAGAAAGGGGAAGGCAGTTTGGTGTTCTAACAAATGCAGGAACTTGGGACATGGTGTTGGTGGCTGGAGTGTCAGTGACTATTAGCACATATAATTACCTACCAGCTGGCCGAGGGTTCCTGGTGGGAGGCAGCCTGGATACCAGCCGGGACAGAGAGACCAGAGTCAAGGATTCCCAGGTCTGATGCTGGCACTGCCATTGATTTTCAGAGTGACCTTGATCAAAAGCTGCCAGAGCTCTGCTTTTGTCTTTATGCAGCTATGGGAAGGTCTCACCATGGTGATCAGGTTTATTCAAAAAGGAATTCCATTCCATGAGGCTGCGTTTCTAAGCTCACAGTGGTGACCCATTTATTCTTCCTTAATTAAAGTATCAGATAATACAAACCTGGTGAATTCTCCCTTTTTTTTTTTTTTTCCTGTTCTTTGGAAGGTGAAGGAGTGGGGAGAGCAGTGGAAGGGAAGAAAAGAGCAATTAATATATTCGACAGGGTTTCTTATGTGTTCTTAATTACTGGTTTTGAAACACTTTGGAAATATACAGAGTAAATACTGTCATTTTCCTCATACAAGAGGCCGTTTTTCTGCTCTGGAGTGAAGGCTGTGTTAAAATAAAGGTGGTCAGGGGTGTTCTTAAGTCCTCTCTTAGCTGATAAATGGTACCTATCAACAGGATTTGGGGGCTGTTTGAACCACGAGTTTATTCCAGAAAATGGTGACTCTTTTTGCAAGTGTTTCTGTAGTGTGAACCAGATTTTGAGCTGTTCCAGAATGGGAAAGTTTAGGGGTGGTAAGCTGCAAAGAGTATTAGAATGGGACTCAGGAGGCCTGAGTCATTACATTCTTGCCTTCACTCTATTTATTGAGCACCAACTAAGTGCCAATCCCCATACAGATGCTCTCATCTAGGTCTGCTGCTTTCTAGCAGGTGACCTTGGGCAAGTCCCCTCCCCCATCTCACAGGGCTTGGTTCATCCTCTGTAAAGATGGTAGTAACAGCTGCCTTGTGGGCTGGGGAAACTTGGCGGGGGTCAGGGATGAATCTAACGAATTGCACCACTCTATGACCTGCCACTTTCAACCCTTCCCAGGTCCCCTGGGCACCTTTTGAGGCTGACAGGTTTTGTTATTTGTCTGGTGTGGGCCAAACTGGATTATAGGTGAAGGCTGGGCCTCAACAGCACTTTTCCTAAAATACAACTCTATAATGACAGCTGGAAGTTCAGGTTCATTTACCAAAGATGAATGGGGTGCTGAGGCCTGCCCGACCCACACAGGACATCCTCTGTGGCCATTTGAGAACAAGATCGTCCAGATAAGGAGAATTCCAACCCTTGGTGTCAAAAGTTACTATCCATTCCCTCCTGAGATCTGTATGGTACCTGATCTTTTTCTGGGGTCAGGATACATGGAGTGCCCAGGACTTAAATGTCACTGAGGTGATGCAGATGGTAAACAATAGCAGACAAATGAGCAAGATTATTTCATAGAGCATGAGTGCCACAGAGAAAGCAAAACAGGGTGTAGGGGTAGAGAGGAAGTGAGGAGGGAGGGACAAGTCCATCAGGTGTTCGGAGAGCTCCTCAGGACCTTGCAGGGGCAGGGACAGGGTCATGCTCCTGCTTTAAAGAAAGGCTTGGTATCTTATGGGGCAAGGGGCTTATGGCTTTCCATAAGCCAACTAGAGCTGCATCCGCACCAGCCATTTCCCCCAGTCATGTCCACACGTTGACCCCTGAATTCAGACCTCGGGCCTCCCCCATCTTTCCCTCCACAGGTCACCTGCAGAGGCTGAGCACCTGGGCCCAGCGCGTGGCCCTGTGAGGCCTTGGAAAGCTCCCCAGCCTCTCACAGAGTCAGAAACTTCTCTCTCCTCTCTCCTTGAATGCCCTTGTCCTTCACTGGCCCTGAACAAATCCTGCAACTCCCCACAGACTCTCTGGCTAGGCTGCCAACCCCTTCTTCACCTCCAGCAGACATCACACTCCATGCCACGGCCCTGTGGTGACCCATTTGGAGCCGCTGCCTCCCCCGAACTGATGTCAATGCATTAGCGCCTCCCAGAAAACAGAGAAACTGCCCTCTCCCTGATCCCTGGGGAGCTGCTTTGGGGCTCAGCTGTCCTCACTTAACAGAGGAGTCAGAGACAGGCCGCGGAGCCTGCTCAAGGAGCCAGGCTAGTACCTTGCACTCAGCAAACATGTATGGAGCACCTGCTGTGTGCTTGCCTGCTCTGTGCTTGGCTAGGTGGGAGGTGGGCAGAGAGATCCACATGTAATTACAGAAGAATGTGGTGACTGCTCTAGAGAGGTCAGTAGAGATCTAGGTTTGAGGGAGCAAGAAATGACCTCCCTGCCGAGGTGCCATTTGATTGAAATCCTGGAGAATAAACAAATGTATCAGGTGGAGAAGGTGAAAATGGGGAAGAAGGGGAAAAGGCATTAGAGAAATAAGTCCACACAGTGGAAACCACATATGCAAAGGCCTCAAGGTGGGAAACTGTTGGAAGAAACACAAGGAATTCAGAGAGAGAGAGCATAGGGCTCGATAAATGGGAGCACCCACTGTGGGCTGGGCCCTGCACCAGGCTTTGGATACAGAGCTGAAGGCAGGGCCGAACTCACCATGGAAGGTCTTTTATGCTACGCAAAAGAACTTTGGCAGTGTCCTGCAGGGGGTAGGAGCTGTCGCAGATTTGTAAACAAGGAAATGACAACAGATCTATATTTTAGAAAGACGGGCTGCTGGCAGTGTGGACAGTGGGCTGAGGCGGGTAGGGGCAGGGGAGCCTGGAGTCAGTGATCCACGTGAGATGCTGACAGCTGGAGGAAGGCAGGAGCAGTGAGGATGGAGAAACAGGGGAGGATGCAAGAGAAACAGAGAAGGCAGAAGCAGCAGGACTTGGTGATGAATGTCAGGAAGAGGGAGTGATAAATATTCCAAGTGACCCTGGTGGCGGGGGAGCAGGAATGGGGGAGTGAGTGTTTAATGGGTTCAGAGTTTCAGAGGGAGATAGACGGTTGCACAACAATGTGAATATACTTAATGCACAGATCTGTACACTCAAAGATGGGTAAAGTGATAAATTTGATGTTATGTCTATTTTATCACAATAAAAATATGGTCCTGAGGTGTTCTCAAATAAAAAAATAATCCATACATAGCAGGGTATACAGTGTCAGCACTGCCCTTGTGTGAAATACACACATGTGTATTTGCTGTACATGCTTAGGCTGCCTCTGGAAGGATAGATAAGAAATGGATAATCAGAGTTGTCTCCAAAGAGGCGAATTGGGAAGCTGGGAGTATCAGTTCCCTAGGGCTGCAGTTACAAAGTACCACACACTGGCTGACTTAAAACAACAGACATTTATTGTCTCACCTTTCTAGAGGCTAAAAATCCAAAACCAAGGTGCTGCAGGGCCATACTCCTTCAAAAGCCTCCCTCTAAAGTCAAGAATCCTTCCTTGACTTTTTCAGCCTCTGGTGGCTGCAGGCGTTCCTTGGCTTGTGGCAGCATCACTCCAATCTCTGCCTCCATCTTCACATGGCCCTCTTCCCTCTGTGTCTGTGTCCAAATTTCCATCTTGTTATAAGGAAAGCAGTCATATTAGATTAAGGCCTGCCGTAATAGCCTCATCTTAACTTGATTATATCTGCAAAGACCCTATTTCCAAATAAGGTCATACCCATACAGAAAAGGAGTCAGGACTTAACATATCTTTTGGGGGGACACATGTCAACCCGTAACACTGGGAGACAGTAGTAGGAGGGAAACAGACTTGGAATGTTGGGTTTTGTGGCATGTGCCTGTCTTGCCTAGTAGGGCCCTCACCAAATGTTTACATTAAAAGTTGACTCTGAAGTTTCTAGCATGGGAGAGTGTGTAGCTAGGGACGGTTTAAACAAATGCGGCACAGGACAATGTGGGAGAAGTACTAATGGGTTCCATTTTTTGTGTGTGTAGTGTTTTTTGTTTGTTTGTTTGAGACAGAGTCTTGCTCTGTCACCCAAGCTGGAGTGCAGTGGCATGATCTCAGCTCACCTCAACCTCCGCCTCCCGGGTTCAAGTGATTCTCCTGCCTCAGCCTCCTGAGTAGCTGGGATTACAGGCACGTGCCACCACGCCCGGCTAATTTTTGTATTTTTAGTAGAGACGGGATTTTGCCATGTTAGCCAGGCTGGTCTGGAACTCCTGACCTCAGCTAATCCACACACCTCGGCCTCCCAAAGTGCTGAGATTACAAGCGTGAGCCACCCCACCCAGACGGGTTCCATGTTTTAAATGTTGGTTGTCCATCCAAGTGAGAGAGTCCTTATCAGGCCTCTTTATTGGAGCAAGGTTACCAGAGAATTAAGTCCGCACTCCAGCATCTGCTCAGAAAGGAAGCAGAGCACTGTGGTTAGAACCACAGGACTTGGAGCCTGACTGCCTGGGTTCAAATCCTGGCTGCACCGCTTACTCTCTGTGTGACTTTAGGCAAGTTACTCACCTCTCTGGGCCTCAATTTATGTATCTGTAAAATGAGGACAATAATTATACCCACCTCATAAGGTTGTGGGAGGATTAGAGGAAATAATGTATACAAACCATTTAGAACAATACTTGTGTCATAGTAAATGCACATGAAATACTAGCTTATTTTCTCCCCTCTGGACCAAGAAGGTCAGTTCTTTCTGGTTGCCAAAAACAATAGCCTCATTGTCCTCTGAAAAGAAGGGGAAATAAATATCTTGAAGAGATGTGGCATTATACCATTTGGGATATGGTTGGTAGCCCTCACTGAGATCTGGTGTGTCTTGGACCTTCTGCCACTGCTGGAAGAAAATCAGCTGGGGCTGTCTGGCTTGGGAGTCACTGTCCCCACCTGTGACTCCAGTGTTCCTCTGTGTGACTCAGGTTTTCTGTTGCCTCTGAAATATGAGATTTGGAAAGCCATCACTGGCTGGAGTCCTAAACCATAATCAAAGTAGTTGAACATCCATCATTTGCACCCAGGATGTGCAACCAGAGAGGGGCTCACTAATGGGAAAAGATAGCAGAAGGGAAGGAGGACCTGTGCAGATGGGAAACGTGGTCCCTGATTGGCTGGGCCTTGTCCCAAGTGAGCAGAGTGAGCAGAGGCTAGGAGAGACACAAGGGTGCATGGACTATTATAGAAGAAAGGTTCACAGCCCGGACTTGTATTCCGGACAGCTGGCCTCCTCCTCTCTTTAGGGCTGGGGCAGAAATAAGTTGCCTTGATTGTGGGGCCTGGCACATAGTTGGGGCCCAATAAATACTTGTTGAATGAATGAAGGATGCAGAGAGCTGTCAGGAAGTATGTTGGTGGTACTATAAGTGAACAGACTGAGACTTTTCCTGGACTAATTTTTTTTTTCTTTTTGAGATGGAGTCTCACTCTATCACCCAGGCTGAAGTACAGTGGTGTGATCTTGGCTCACTGCAACCTCCACCTCCTGGGTTCAAGCAATTCTCCTGCCTCAGCCTCCCAAGTAGCTGGGATTACAGGTGCTCACCACCATGCCTGGTTAATTCTTGTATTTTTTTTTAGTAGAGACAGGGTTTCGCCATGTTGGCCAGGCTGGTCTGGAACTCCTGACCTCAAGTGATCCACCTGCCTCAGCCTCCCAAAGTGCTGGGATTACAGGCGTGAGCCACTGCGCCCAGCCTCCTTTACAAATTTAGATGCAAAAAGGCTTCTATATAAACACACTAATAGACAGGTGAGAACTCAGGTGTAGAACTCAGAACAGAGGTCTTAACTAAAGAAACCTTTGGGGGGCACTTGGCAAACAGGTGCTGTTGAAGCCATGGGTGCGGAGGATGTTGCTCCTGGAAGCGACTGATGACGAGGAGTCACTGTGAGACAGGGAGGAGTGGTGCAGAGTCATAGAAGAGCCCAGAGAAAATGAGGTAGCAGGGACCAGGGAAACTAAGATCAAAAGAGGTCACCAGAATCCAAGGTTGCAACACCAGCAGAGAAAGGAGGCCACTGGGCTGGCAGCGAGGAAGTCATTAGTGCCCTTTACAACAGCAGTTCCAACAGGCTGGTGTGGGTGGAAACCAGACTGCAGGCGGCAGACAGTTTGCCAACACTTGGAATTTGTTCTGAGCTTCCAAAGTGTTAAAAGCAAAACAGAAACACATTTGGTACTTATAGCAACACAGGGAACTACATCTTAAATAGCATTTGAGGCTTGCTTCCAAAGTAAGCCTTCAGATTCAGACTGGCAGTGTTGAGGGTATGTAGTTTGCCATGTGGGATTTGGCTTCCTGGGAAACAGAGATTTATTGATTATATATTGATTTATTTTTGGCCCACTCTTGAGTCTATTAAATTTCTCACCAAGGTGCTTATTTCCTCAGGCCAGCAAAGCTCCCAAACTCTAGTTTAAAATATTAATTACGTGAGGACATTATCTTTCCTTAGCAATTAGTCAGGCCAGCAGTACTTACTACAAAGTCATGTGCTTAGTACAAAGTGCTTAGGACAAAGCCAGGACAAAAGTATTTTTGGTAACAAAGAAAGAACCAGTCCCATACTTTAAAAAGCTCATAGACATCACAACTTTCAGTGTGTACATGCCATTTCATTAAATCACCCTACAAAAGGTTAAGAACCACCAGATTGAATGATCTCCAAAGTCCTTTCTAGCTCTGAAAATTATTCAGCTTTGTGGTCAGATGTTAGATATGCAAAATGGCATGGTAATAGTCTGTTCTCACATTGCTATAAAGAACTGTTAATACCTGAGACTGGGTAATTTATGAAGAAAAGAAGTTTAATTGACTCAGCGATCCACAGTCTGTACAGGAAGCATGGCTGGGGAAGCCTCAGGAGACTTACCATCATGGCGGAAGGGGAAGTAGGCTGGTCTTACATAGCTGAAGCAGGAGGAAAAGGGCAAAGGGGGAGGGGCTACACACTTTCAAACAACCAGATCTTATGAGAACTCACTCACTATCACGAGAACAGCAAGGGGGAAGTCCACCCCCATGATCCAGTCACCTCTCACCAGGCCCCTCCTCCAACACAGGGAATTACAATTCAACATGAGATTTGGGCAAGGACACATATCCAGACCACATCAGGCAAGGACACTGTTACCTGTGGGGGAAACTGAGGCATGTCATGGGCAAAGGAAATAAGAATAACTGCAGCTCATGCCCTCTCTTATATTTCCATAAGATGGCAGGAACAATCAAGAGCCTGCATGGATCAGACCCAGTTCTGGGCATTTCTCATGTCCACCTCCATTCAGTTTCCTTCAGCCCTACAAGGGGCTTCCTTTTCTTCTTCACACCTGAGGAACTTGGAATTCTGGGAGGTTAAGAAACCTGCCCACGGGTACACGGAGAATGTGACCCATCTGGAATATGAGTCAGGTCTGTCTTACTCCAAAGCCTACGTTCTCTCTACTAGAAAGGCAGCCCTAATCAAAGAATAAATGGGAAGTGTGAAAGTCACTTTTGCACTAGGCCTTTGGGTTCATCTTGAAAGACTCAGCCTCCAGCCTCAGTTCCCCTTAGGAAGTCAAATGCACTACATCCATCTAGCGTCATCAGCATTTCCAATGCCAAAACTCCCTGTGAAGACCTAGCATTGAAATATTCTATCAAACAGTTAAGAAATATGTGAACAGTCCCCAACCTCACTAGTAATCCCGGAAATGCAATTCAAGATCACACCCAGGTATGGATTTCATACCAGATTGGCCAAAATAAATAAATAAATAAAATCTGACAATAACAAATTCAAGCAAAGATGTAGAATAGTGAAAACTCTTAAACACCACTGGAGGGGACTCTGGATCTACTTCAAAGTAAACTTGAAAAGACATAATTCTACTCTAGGTCTATACCCTAGAGAAAGTCTTCCCATATAGAAATAAGAAGACATGTACATGGATATTCATGAATGCATTTTGTAATAGCAAAAGAGAGGAAAAAACAATCTGCCTAGAGAGAATGGATAAATAAATTATACTGTGTTGTGTTCATTCGATGGAAAACCAAGTAACAATGAAAATAAATGAACTAGATCGACCTGTTATTACATGGCCAACTCTCAAATATTATACAAAAAAAGCAAGTTGAAGAAGGATTTATGCAATATGCTAACACTTCTATAAAGTTCACCCACATGTAAAACATCTTGTGTATTTTTAGGAATTTATATATGTAGTAAAAAGAATAAAGCATGCATAGGAATGACAAATGTCAAATTCAGGAGAGAGGGTACTCAGAAATGTAGACAAGATGATGGAGTCATGAAGTGGGGTGCAGGGGCCTTTGTGTTTGTAAGTCTTTATTATTTCAATTGTGTTGGATGGTCAGCGTGTAGGTGGTCATTATATTACTCTATATTTTATGTGTGCTGAAAATAATTCATTAACAATAAAAGTTGTCTACTTAGCCAGTATTTGCAGTAACACATTGAGAAAGCAAGTTCTGGGATATGAATATGCATTATAAAGAAGGGTTAAGTGATTCAATAAATCTGAGGAACATTAGCTTAAAATTAAATAAGCTTTAAAAAGATACTCAGTGCTTTTCACATCCTGTTTCCTGTAACTCTCAAAAAGAAGGTTATTCTGTTTAAATATTTTACCATAGAGCAGGGGTGAGCAAACTATAGCTGCTTGCCACCTATTTTTATAAGTAAAGTTGTGTGGGAAAACAGCCCCTCCCACTCGTTTAGTATTCTGCAGCTGCTTTCCCACTACAGTGGCAGAGTTGAGTAGTTAGGATAGAGAACATGTGGTCCTCAAAGCCTAACATACTATCTGGCCCTTTGCAGAAAAAAATTGTGGACCCATCATGGAGCATCTTGTGGGACTTGTGTTACTAGGAGTGCATTTGGGGATTGGAACACTAGAAATTTGCCCTAACACTTGGGAATTCGGTTTGTTTATTGGTGAAAACTGTTATGAGGAAGGCCATCAGTTCTTTCTAGAATTCCTTGGAGGGTGGATGGCATGTGTGCTTTCATCTTGAATCTCCAGCACCGAGCCCACTAGCTAGCATATACTTAGCACTTCACTGAAGTACTTCACTGAATTGATCTAAACTTGAAAATCATTTGTGGAATGGATTAATTAGGATATAGATTCATTAGTTACAATGGACATTCAAAATACCTGTGGCTTGGATAAGATAGGAGTTTTAAAATCTCCCTCATATAACAGTCCAGACATAAGCAACCCTGGGCAACTCCACGAGGTTGGGGACCCAGCCACCTTCCCTCTTGTTGCTCTGCCATCCCTTGGGTGATACCTTCCTCTGCATGGCCCCACCCAGCAGGACTACATCTATCTAGTGGGAAGAGAGAAAATAGAAGGGCAGGGCATGCCACCGGAGATTGCACACGTCACTTCCCCTCACTTCCTATTGGCCAGCACTTGGTCATATGCCCATACATAGCTGCAAGAGATTCTGGGAAATGTAGTCTTTAGTTGAGCAGCCATGTGTCCAGCTAAAAATTCAAGACCTGCAGCAACACATAAAAAAGGTAAGGTCTGAAAGACAGCAAACAGTCTCTGCCAGAGGGGATGCATTAAGGGCTTGCATCCTTAATTAGAGGTGACTCCTTCTCTGGAGGTGGCCCTCATTTTTGACTCTTTGAACATAAGCCATGATGCTGAAGCAAGATAATGCTGCCTCGTCATTTTCTACTCAAAATCACATGACAACACATTCAGACATGTGCACTGTAATTTCATTCTCCTGGGTGTTTGCAGCCCTTGCTTTTGAAATAAATATTTTTAAACATATTCAGACAGACCCAGAATTTCTATCTTTTGGTATCTCTCCCAAATCAGGAAGAATTGGCAGGGAGGAGGACTTGGAATCACTTGCTTTACCTTATCTAAGCCAGGTTTAATGAGCTGGTTCTTTTCTGTACTTTAGTAGCAGCATTAAACAGCAAGTGGGCATGATTTTTGGACAAAGATTCCTCCTAGGAACTTTTGCAAGTGTTACCTATTCGATTAGCTGAGATAATATAATTTTATCTTTCTTTCTTAGAAAGGTGCACAGAGATCTTTGTGTGACTTACCTCAGCACAAAGCACTCTCAATTTGTTCATCTTTTTGCTACCCAAAAGAAAAGGGAAAAAATCATCAACCAGGAGACTGGGAGCCCATGAAAGGGAGTTTGACTACGGCATTCTTGGGACAGTGTGTTGAGGAGGGGGGCCAGTATCCGAGTCAGACATATAGTCCTCTGATTTGCCATTTCATGACTCATTTCTGAAGGCACCATTTTATTGTCACGCTTACAAAATCCTGTAATGGGAACTGCTTGATATATAAAAGATGATGCAAAAAAATTGTATTACTCTACACCAGGGTCTTTCAACCTCAGCACTATGACATTTGGGGCTGGATAATTCATTGTTGCTGGGGGCTGTTGTTGGTGGGGGGCACTCTGTGTATTGCGGGAAGTTTAACAGCACCCTTACCTCTACCTACTAGATACCAGCAGAACCTCTTCTGTGTGACAGCCAAAAATGTCTCCAAATATCCCCTGACAAAAATCGCCCCTGGTTGAGAATCACTGACCTATGCAAACCTAAATGTGTTCATAGAGAGACTTGCTGAATGACTTTGGAAAAAAGATGGATTTTGTTCCTAAACATGACTGTGACTCAGACAAATTAGTCAGCCCTTCTGGTGCTCCCAGTTTCCTGATCTTAAGAAGGTAAGGCGTTGGGCTGTGCAATCTCTTTCGGCACTGACATTCTGGGACCCTGCAAGTCAGAAGCTGTTATATGGGATCTCTTTCTAGAATACGATTTGAAGGAAAGCAAGCCACAGGGGAGCAGATTTGACCTGAGGAGCACCCCATTTATACAGGCAAGAAAGCAGTAGGGAAATGTGTATTCAGAGTGGGAAGCAGGCCTTGTTGGCTGCAATGGGGGGAAAAGAAATGCTTAAGAGGTGGGGAACTTCCCAGAGGAGCAATGGCAAGAGAATCTTAAACTTGAAGCCTATGATTAGGAATATATATTTCTTTGGCACCCTACCCAGTACCTGGCATCTAGTAGTTTGTTGACCAGACAGCAGCATTGGAAGAGAATCTAAGAGAATGTGGAAGGCCTTTGATAGCACAGAGGGGCAGTGGAGTTGGGCGGGAAGAATAGACTCCAGCAATAGCCTGCCTGGTTTCAAATCTCAGTTCTACCACTGATTAGCTGTGTGACCTTGGGCAAGTTTCTTAGCCTCTCTGTGCTGTCATTTTCTCTTCTGAAAAATTAAGATGAATTTTGTAGGATTAAAGTAAGGATTAGATAAGATCATGTATGTGAATGAGTATATATGTATGCACATATATTTATATACATATATATGCATTCACATATATTATTTCACATATTTATATTCACATATAAATAGGTAATATATATAAGCATATGTGTATATATACGTATATTCACTTATATATTTATAAATATTGTGTGTGTATATATAATTAGAATAGTTCCTGACACATAATAAATGCTATGTGTTTGCTATAATTATTATTTGAGAATCATAAAATATTAGGTATGGAAGCACTCAAGAATTTCTAGCACACTGTTTGACATTTAACAGGTGACAAGAATGAATTAATGAAGATTTCTTAAAATATTAGTCCCTTAATGTTCATCTGTAATACCAGAACATATCACATTGCACCCTATTCCAGTCAAGGATCCAATTGCAAATGCCACTAGGGCCAGGCAGGAAACACACGGGTGGATTCAGTTGGATGTGTGGCAACAGGGAGAACTGAGCAAGTGTATGCCACACATAAAAGTTTTCAAATTTGGCCTGGTGCAGTGGCTCACGCCTGTAATCCCAGCACTTTGGAGGTCAAGGTGGGTGGATCACTTGAGGTCAGGAGTTCAAGACCAGCCTGGCCAACGTGGTGAAACCTCGTTTCTACTAAAAATACAAAAATTAGCCAGGCATGGTAGTGGATGACTGTAATCCCAGCTGTAATTGGGAGGCTGAGGCAGGAGAATTGCTTGAACTTGGTAGGTGGAGGTTTCAGTGAGCTGAGATCGCACTACCACACTCTAGCCTGGGCGACAGAGCAAGACTCCATCTCAAAAAAAAAACAACAACAACAACCAAAAAATAGTCTTCAAACACCGTATTGGCACAGAGCATGAGTCTTGGGATTGCATTGGCCACAAGCCCTAGAGTTTTCCCCTCTGCATCCAGGCCAAGAGCCTCTCCCTCCTTCCCTCCCTACTCTCCTTACCCCTCCACCTTCCTTCCCCCTTCCTTAAGTTCTTTTCCAGTCAGACCTCCTTGCCTCACAATAAGAACAGAATGTAGCTTTCCTCGTGGCTCTTTGAGAATCGCTGGGTTGCTTTTAAATAAAAGCAGAAAACAGCAAATCTTGCTCTTGTCCCATCTCAGTCTGACTTTATTCAGGTGTCCAGTAAACTGAGAAACTAGAGCTGGACACAGCAGACACCTGCAACCCTGGTGCATCCCTTAGACCCCTACTGAGCAGCCTGGAGTGTAACCACAGACAAACTCAATGGCACATTGTTGTGCTTTTTTAATGCCCTGTGGGCCATAAATGCATCACCAGACTCATAGATGAAACCTCTACTCTCCTAGATGTTCTGAGTCTGTAGACTCTAACATTCTTATCTTGAGCTCCAGAAATTAGGACATTGGAGAAAGCAGCCAGATCTGGCCCTGTACATTCCAGGAAAGACATGTTTCCATTCTGAGCTATTAAGAGAGTAGCCATAATGGACATTGTCTTAATCGGTTTTCTGTTGCTGTAACAAAATACCACAGAATGGGTATTTATAAAGAAAAGAGCTTTATTTGGCTCACAGTTCTAGAGTCTGGAAAGTCCAAGAGTGTAGCACCAGCATCTGGTGAGAGTCATCCCACGGCGGAAGGGCAAGTGAGCGCGTGCACGATACAGAGAGAATGGCAGCTGACCTCACCTGTGCAATAACTAGCCCACTCCCATGATAATAGCATTAACCCATTCTTGAGGGCAGAGCTCTTATCACCTAATCACCTTCCAAAGGTCCCACCTCAAAACACTACCACAATAGCAATTAAATTTCAATTAGTTTTGGTGGGGACATCCAAACCATAGCAGGCAGGTATTTTCTGAGTTCATGTATTAGATAGATGGCCAGCTGCCATAAGAGAGTGATTCCAGAGTACAGTGGCTTGACGAAGAGAGATGGTATTTCTCTGTCATGTAATGTATCAGCCATTGCAGACTGGTGGGGTGACTTCTCCACAAGATCTTTAGAGGACCCAAGTCCCTTTCATCTTGTTGCTTTGCAATTCCTTGAAAGCAGGAGTCAGCAAACTATGGCCCCTGGGTCACCTTCTGTTTTTTAAATAAAGTTTTATTGGAACACAGCCACACCTATTTGTTTACTGTTTTCAAGCTCTAACAGCAGAATTGAGTAATTACAACAGAGACCATATGGCCTACAAGCCTAAATTATTGACTGTGTTGCCTTTTAAGAAGTCTGCCCTAGAGCATTAGGCTCACCTGCATAGTCAAAGCTAGGACACTGGCAAATCTGCTTATCAGCTGGGGAAAGGGACAAAGGGAAAGTCAGAGCTAGGAGCTTCCTTTTAAGCAAATGACATTGTGTCATGCTGGTAAATGTTTAACAATCATCTGTCCCAGGAGGGTGGTGAGAGCTGTGGTTTGCAGTGTTTGCCAATTTCCATGGTGTAAATACCCCCAGTATGGCTGATTTCAAGTTAGCAATGAGATGTCACTGAACACAGGATGGGGAAGATGCACACAGTTGGCTTTCACAAGCCAGCAAGATCTGGCCTCAGCTCACCACTGGACACAAATGTTACCCATGCCACTTCTACTTACGTTTTGTTGGTGAGAACTTAATCACATGGCTGTAGCCAGCCATAGAGTCTGGAAAATGTATTCCCTAGCTAAGTAGCCCTGTACCCAGCCAAAACTCAGTGACACAGGTGATTCTATATTACTATGAGGAAGAAGTGGAGAACAATGGTGGGGATGGTTAAAATTCATTGCCACACATTTCTTTCCCAGGTGATCTTCTTGGCCACAGGGATAAATGTTTGCATGAAATAAGAGCAAAAACAGAGAAGCTAATATGTTGGGATAGAGTAAGGGAGAAAAGCTATTACACAGTAAAGAATGGTTCATGAGTACCAGAAGACATGTAATAAACTCAGGGAATGTCCATGCTGGGAGGTACCCAAGAGCTTAACTAGCCTAACATCCCCATCTTACAGACAAGGAAACTAAAGCTGTTAGAAGAAATGTGATTTGTCCAAAGTCACACAGCTAATGGGTGATACAGCCATGATATAACCACATTCATCTGGGCCCTTATCCTGTCTCTGCTCCTGCATTACCCATTGCTTTCAGAACTGTTCTCAAGGGTCTGGATGTTCCTCCTTCCTGGATAAGTCTGGACATGGCCTCAGAATCCCCCTTGACACCATCCTCCAGTCAACCATAGCTGTGACTCAGAGTTGATGCACAAGTTGAACCATGTCTGCCATCCTTGGTTTAGGTGTTCTTTCAAGGCCACCATGAAATTCCCCAGAGATCCTGAACAGGTGTTGGGGTGTAGACTGCCTGGAGTGTTTCTCCTGCATTTCAGATGGCTGCCTAGGTCCATGTCATCTAGATATTCCTAGCCTATATGAGTATTACACATCCCACTTTTCTCAGTGCATGTTCATAAACAGTGCCCCAGCCTAACAAAAACAGATTCATGTGTATGATCTCACTTCATCCTCACCAAAATCTTAACACATATGTACTGTTCTCCCCATTTAATAGATGAGAAAGTGGAAGCATAGCCACAGATGGGATAGTTTGCTGAAGGCAACACAGCAAGGACATGTGCTGTGTCCGCATGCATTTCAACTCCAGCAGTTCCCTGCTGCCCTTCAGTGGTGTCCTGAGTATCCAGACAAGTGAAATCAGCATTATTGTCTACTGGATACCATCCATCTCTGTTATGCCCACAGAGGAATATGAAAGGCTGGCGACTTGGTCCTTAATTACTATTTTGAGTTAGTGTTGTACTTTCATTTCTCCCCTCTAGGTACCTTCATTTTCAATTATGTCGTTACGGGTGTAGCCAAACAGCTCACTTAACTTCCTTTTCCACGACAGCCTTGTGAGGCTGGGGCCCCTCTCTGACTCACTTGCTGTTGTATTACAGCACCTAATCCAGTGCCTGGCCAATACTGGAGCCCAATAAATATGCATGTGTGAATTATTATGTGCCAATTAAAAATAATAATAAAAGCCCCCAAAAAAAGTCTGTATGAATGAATGAGTGATGGTATTTCCCTGAGACTCTGAGGTTCTCCAGAGCAGAAATCACATCCTATTGGCCTCTCTGGATCCCCAGTGTGTGGCACAGAGTAGATATTCAGTAATGTTGAATTCTGCGGAATGGGCTGGGATGGAGTATGGGCATTCACCCACAAACACAGGTCTTACTTGAGCCTGGACTTTGGAATGAGACAGATCTGGGTTGAAATTGAAGTCTAAGGAGCTGAGTGACTGTAGGGCCAGATATGTAACTCCTCTGAGTCTCTGTTTCCTCATCTATAAAACAGGGACATGAAAGCTTACCTTTTGGGGTTCCTGAGGGTTTAAGCAAGATACAGGTGTGAGCTGAGGAGTCAGGATGCCTGGGTTGAGTGCCAGCTCCATCACCTACAAGCTGTGCGACCTTGAGCAACCGATACGCAACCTCGATGCCGCAATTTTTCTTCTGTAAAATAAGCATAACAGTCCACAGTTTATGAGATTATTTTGAAGATTTAAGTGAGCTATTATATGTGAAATACTTAACAAATGAAAAGCTGTCTATAAATGCCAGTCATGATTATGATATTAACTATAGTGTGTTGGGAAAGCTGTTTGTAAATGTTTACTGTGCCTTTGGTTATTGTTATTATCTTTGCTCTCTTCCAAGACAACTAATCTGACTGCTGGATGGAGCCATAGTGTAACCCAAACCACAATTCCCAGGGGCCCACACAGCAGAACGGGGCTGCATCCTCTCATATTTATCCCCACAACAGCCAAACACCTCAGTCTGCACCTTCCAATGGTGGGCTTCAGGAATCTTCCATGTGAGCAAGGAAAAGTGACTTTTCCTCTCACACAGCTCCCCAGGCAAATGGCTGCTGCCTTGGAGAGGAGCCTTGGAATTTGCTCTGTTGCAGATTGCCAACCTGCTGGTGAGACCCAGATGAATGAGAACAGAAACACATGCACAGGGAAGTGAGAAGCCACCGGAGCCACGGCAGAGCTCTCACGAGGCCCTGCAAGTGACAGGCCACAGGGAGGGCTGGGATCAGAGGGACCAGGCTCTAGAACAATTGGAAAAGGACTTGGCAGCAAGGAAAGACCTGCCCTGGGATTGGAGGATTGTGTGGCTGAAGGATGGTGGGGGGGGGGGTGTCCAGATGGCCTGATTAAATCCCTGGAGAGAGGACCTGCCATTATAAAATCATAGCAATGAATTACGCATTCCATGTATTAGGCAATTATTATCATCACACACCGTGCTAAGTGGTTCAAAAGAATTATCTCTTTTAAACCTCATTGCAGATGTAGACAGTGAAGACTATTATCATCTTCCCTGTTTTGCAGAGGGGGAGACTGAGGCTTAGAGAGTTTTTTTCACCTGCCCAAGATCCCTTAGCAAGTAAGTACTGGGATGTGAATTTTGGTCTTAGGCACCAGCCTCTCCTGCCTCTGTGAGGGCAAAGGCTTTGGATTCAGACACTCAGACCTTCACCTCAGTTTCCTTGCTGGTAGAATATGAATAATGATGATGATCTCCTCCCAAGAGAGGATCCATTGAAGTGGTGAAAATTGGCTATTTAGCACCATGTGTGAAACACAATAAGCACGTAATAAAGGGTGGTGTTTCTATGAGTGATCATGGTTATTGGGACTGCTCGGGCCTTTTGTGGTACAGGATCCCAGAGTCATAGTATGAGGAATCCCTTTGGAAGCCTGTGCTTCCAAGCAGCAGCAGCAGCCCAGTGTTTGGCAGCACATCACTAAGAACTGGGCCATGCAGAGTGATCAGCAGGATGGACTATGGAGCCAGACTGCTGGGTTCAAATCCTGACTCCTACTCAGCTGTGTGACAATGAGCAAGTTGATTAACCCCTCTGTGCCCTATTTTCCTTATCTGTGAAATAAATTTAAAATAATAATGCCTTCATCATAGGGTTATTATGAGGATTAAACAAGTTCGTATTTGTAAAAAGCTTACAATATGCCTGATAAATAGGAAGTGCTGTGTAAGTATTTGTTAATAAAGCATGTTAAATAAGATTAGTGTTCCCATTTTACATATGAGAAAGCAAAATGACATTAAAGCTGTGCCAGGTTGCCTGGTGAGTGAGGGCACAGCCAAGGGATGAACCCGGGCAGCCTGGCCTCCGAGCCCAGATCCTCAGGGGTGGGCTTAACAGAGTTACACTGGAGTAAAACTCTCAGGGAACCTGGGAGCTGCTGGTTACCTTCTAGCAACAGTGAGGTCAGGATTGGTCCTTGGAATCGGAGACAAAAAGGAGGGCCACGAGCCTGGTAGGGTAGGCCCACGGCACTCTAAGGGGCTCTGAACTATTCCAGAAACTGCATTCATCTAGCACTGACTCCCTCCCCACCCTCTGCTATCACTCGCAAAACCATGCTGGACAGGGATGGCAGCCTTCCCGGGGGCCAGGCTTTCCCCACTGGGTAAGGTCTACTGTGATTCTGGTGGTATTTGTTAGATACGATATCTAATTTGAGACCTTAAAAAGCACTTGGACTGTAGTCTCTGTGTCTCTATATTTGCTTCTTCCAAATACAGTATATTCTTTCCAAAGTCTGCACTTTGCTTTGTAATTTATTTAATGATTATCATAGGAGATCTCTGACACTTAATGAGAGCTGTATGCTGAGCGCAGTACTCTGCTAAGCGCTATACACGAATTATCTCATTTAATTCATATCCAAAATCCTGTAAAGAAGGTATTACTAAGTTCACTGTACAGATGAGAAAACTGAACAATAAAGTGGTTACGTAACTGGCCCCAAGATCACACAACTGCCAAATAGCAGACTTGGGATTTGAGATACCAGAGTTTATGCTCATAATTTCTATGCTAGCTTTAAAACATAATAAATGCATAAAGATGTCCAGGGCCTCACCAGCTTGCATTTGGCACTCACAAAGCATCCAGAGATCAGCAGAATGCATTAACTCCCCGCCTCGGTGCCGCCTCCTTCCCAAGAGAGAGAAAGCAACGCCATCGCTTGCTGTCCTCAGGCCTGCAGGCTTCCTGGAAAACATCCTTCTAAAGTCATGTCCCTGAAGTGGTGGAAGATATTGAGCCTATCTCTTGGGGCTGGGGCACTTGAGAATCAGAGAAATTGACCACCTCGGTAGCTGCCCTCTGACTTAAATTGATCAGATTTTTTACTGCATCATTGAAAGCCACTTGAAGGGAAAACCATAAAGCTGGTTGCCTTCTAGCGATGCCCCAGGTGACCAGCTGAATAGATTTCTGCATAAATAAGTCAGGCGCTCAAGAGGGCACACTTATTTGTCCAGGCCACGGAGGGACATGTTGGTTTACAGTGGTGGAGATCCTTCAGAAACTTTCTGGAAAGACTGTATGGGGCTCTCAGCCGCATTTACAGATATGCTACAGGAACGTTTTTTTGCAGAGTTAAACATTTCTGACAAATCGGGTTGAACAGAAAGCCACAGTTGTCATAGATTTTTATGGAAAATGTTTCTTACCTGCTCTAGTTCACTTGCCTGACTTAGCTGGTAAAATTCAGTAACCAGAACCATCATTTATTATTTATTTTGGATGACCAAGGGATTATTGATAAACAGATGCCTTCTGGGGCCTGCTTTCAAGAATGAAGACCACACAATGGCAAAGGATGCTCTCTTCAGTAAAAGGCTTTGGGGAAACTGGATATCCACATGCAGAAGAATGAAATTAGACCCTTATGTCACCCATATACACAAATCAGCTCAAAATGTAAGACCTGAAACTGTAAAACCACTAGAAAACACAGGTGGAAATTTCCATAACATTGTCCTGGGCAATGATTTTTTTGGTGATGACTCCAAAAGTATAGGCAACAAAAGCAAAAATAGACAAATGGGATTGCATCAAATTAAAGAGCTTCTGCACAGCAAAGGAAACAATCAACAGGGTGAAGACACAACTTATGGAATGGGAGAAAATACTTGCAAATCATACATCTGATATGGGGTTAATATCCAAAATATATCAGGAACTCAAACACCTCAATAGTAAGGAAATTATCCGATTAAAAAATGAGTGAGGGCCGGGCGTGGTGGCTCATGCCTGTAATCCCAGCACTTTGGGAGGCTGAGGCAGGCAGATCACAAGGTCAGGAGATCAAGACCATCCTGGCTAACATGGTGAAACCCCATCTCTACTAAAAATACAAAAAATTAGCCAGGTGTGGTGGCGGGCACCTGTAGTCCCAGCTACTCGGGAGGCTGAGGCAGGAGAATGGCGTGAACCTAGGAGGCAGAGCTTGCAGTGAGCCGAGATCACGCCACTGCACTCCAGCCTGGGCGACAGAGTGAGACTCCATCTCAAAAAAAAATGAGTGAAGGCCAGGCACGGTGGCACTTTGGGAGGCCGAAGCAGGCAGGTCACTTGAGCTCGAGTTCGAGATCAGCCTGGCCAACATAGAGAAACTCCGTCCCTACTAAAAATGCAAAAATTAGCTGGGCATGCTGATGCATGCCTGTAATCCCAGCTACTCAGGTGGCTGAGGCATGAGAGTCACTTGAACCTGGGAGGCAGAGGCTGCAGTGAGCTGAGATCACACCACTGCACTCCAGCATGGACAACAGAGAGAAAAAAAAATAATGAGCCAAGGTCCTAAACATGTCATTTCTCAAAAGAAGACATATAAATGGCCAACAGGTATATGAAAAAATGCTCAATATCGCTAACTGTCAGGGAATGCAAATTAAAACTACAATGAGATATCACTTCACACCTGTTAGAATGGCTGTTATCAAAAAGATGAAATATAAAAGTGTTGGCAAGGGTGTCAAGAAAAGGAACCCTTGTACACTGCTGGTGGGAATGTAAATTATTACAGCCATTATGGAAAACAGAACGGAAATTCCTCAAAAAATTAAAAATAGAACTACTATAAGATCCAGGAATCCCATCACTGGCTATATATCCAAAGGAAATGAAATCAGTATATCAGAGAGATATCCACACTCCTGTGTTTATTGCAGCACTGTTCACAATTGCCAAAATATGGAATCAACCTGCCTATCAACAGATGAATGGATAAAGAAAATGTGGTATATATATACAGTGGAATTACTATTCAGTCTTAAAAAAAAGAAGGAAATCCTGTCATTTGTGACAAAGTCGATAAACCTGGAGGACATTATGTTACGTGAAATAATCCAGGCACAGAAAGAAAAACACCATGCAATCTCACCATAAATAAATAAGTATGTGAGGTAAGTAATGCATATGGTAATTAGCTTGATTTAGCCATACCACAGTGTATTCATGTGGTGCACCATAAATACACACCATGCTTAATGGTTAATTAAAATGTAATTGATTTTTTTTTAAAGAATGAATGGTAGATCATGCATGTCTCACCTATCCATTGGCACAGTGTGTGTCAGGCACTGATGGGTATACAATAGACAACAAGATAGATGTGGTCCTGCCCCTCGGAGGCTGGCATGCTATTGGAAAAAACAAACATTTTTTAAGTAAATAAAATAGTCACAAACTGTGAAAAATGCTAACGAGGAGACAAACAAAATTGGCCTGGAGAGCCCTGGCTTGGATGGACGTGTCAGAGATGTCCTGCAGAGAGCCAGGGGAAGGACCTTCCAGGGAGAGGGAACCGCAGGAGCTGAGTCCTCTAGGCAGGAAAGTCACTGCCTCTTGAAGGGTCAGAAGAAAGAGGAGAGTCGCTGTTGCAGAGTGAAGGAGGGAGAGAAGCTGGGAAGGGGGAGCCTGTAGAGCTCAGCAGGCCCCGCCTGGAGAGCTGGACTTTATCCCCAGTGCACTGGAAGGCAGTGGAAGGTTTTAAGCAGGGGCATAACATGGTTCTATTTATGTTTTAAACTCACTCTGACCCTGTGTAAGAGACTGGTTTGGATGGGGAGAATGAAAGCAGGAAGACCAGCTAGCAGGCTGTGGCAGTAACTGGATATCTCAGAGATGGATGCTGGTCTTTGAGACCCAGGTGGGGCAGCAGAGGTGGGAAGAAGTGGATGGATTTGGGATTTCATTGGCAAAACCAACAGCTAATGGAATGGATATGGGCATGAGAAAAGGTTCTGGCCTTAGTACCTGGGTGGACAGTGGTGCTGTTTACTGAGATGGGATGACTGAGGGACAAGTTTGGAGGGAGGGGATAGGTGTGTTAATGAAAAGTTCCATTTGGGACCTGCTAAATTTGAGGGTCTGAGAGCCATCCATAGCTGAGCTCAAGTAGGCAGCTATATGTGTGGAGTCATAGGCATGGTGGAGGGAGAGGGCCAGGTCCCACTGAAGAGGGCAGGATGGGGGGTCAGGTCAAAACCTGGCTCACCACTTACCAGCTCTGTGACTTGGACAGTTTTCTTAAAGTTTCCTCATCTGTGGAGTGGGGCTTCCAGCAGCTCCTACCTACATCAGGACTTGTTGTGATGGTTTGAGTTCATACATAGAAAGAGCTTACATTTCAATAGTGAGAATTCAGTAAATGTCAGCTTCCTGTAATAACAATTATCATCATCTTAGCTACGGTAATTTTCTTGCCATTTGTCTCTTTCTAATTAAAATCAAGTACCTCGATAGCTGGTAAACACATCTCCTGATGTTCTTGGAATTATTCATTTACGAGTCTGTGAGCTCTGTGAACACAGGGTCTGTGTCTCCCACCTTTGTAGCCCCGTAGTGTGGGGCCCAGCATACCGTAGGTGCCCAATAATGTTTATCCAGTCATATGGAATGAAGAATGCATATTTTTCATGCAAAAATGCATATTTGATTGAATCCATCAAGCATGAAGGATATCAGAAGGAACTTAGACAAAAAAGAAGAAACTCCAATGGGTGTCTTTCTGTGACAATAATTTATAGCATCTTTGCTCCCAAGAAAGGAGGTCTTGCTTTCACAAAGGAGCCTCTTCCAGAATTGGATAGTGGTATGTGAGAAGAAAGATTTTCTCTATAGTGAGTCAAATCTGATACCTCCCTGAGATTCGCACACACACCACCCCAATCAAGGGTGCAGACTTTTCAGCACGACACACCCAGACCCGTGCGCACCTCTCCCGGAAGCCTCTGTGATGTGTGCTCTGGGACCTTGCTCTCTTACTCTGGCCCGCCTCCCTCTGTCATGTTCATTTTGCCTGAAGCTCCTTCCTTACCCATTGTTTAGGGATCGTTGGTCCCTTGGATGAAACCCACAGCTGCAGCAAGGGGTCCCCCCTCCTCCCCTGGAGATAGATGCTGTGTTTACCTTCTGGAAGGATCCATGGTTTCTCCTTGTGTTCTTTCTGGGCCCCTAGTCTCTGGCCTCTCCCAGATAAAAGTCAAGACACCCAGTTAAATTTCAGTTTCAGATAAACAATGGATAATGTTTTTAGTATAAGTGTGTCCCATGAAATATTTCTCAAGTATTTTTATTTGCTAAATCTGGTAACCCTAGCTGTAGGAGAGCCATGTTCAAGGCCCCCATGAGGTGTGCCAAGAAGTTCTATGGCTCAGCCACGTTCTGTGCCCTAGAAGCTCAGGTCTCAGATGCTGATGCCATAGACTGAAGTCAGGCTCCGGTCCTCCAGCCAGCTCTCCCCCACTGCCGGGGTAGCCCTCTGTCTTCCCTGGGGAGCCTTCCAACAGCGTTGGGGTGTTCTTGACTCTCCCACCTGCCATGAAAAGGCCTTAATCCTGGAGTCCAGATTCTGATCAACTCTGGGCCCCTAAGTACCTTTTATTGTCCCTCCCAGGGCTCTCCTGCAAATAGGCCCTTGGAGGCCTGGCCTGACGTTTAGGTCCTGAGACAGGTGTGCAGATCAGACCCCTCATGGCAACACCAGGCTTCTGGCTCCAGTCCTTGGAGTCCGTCTGCGTCCCAGCAGCTCCCCCTGGTGGCCAGAAGCAAACGCTTCATGTCTTGCATCTAGAGCCAAAGCATCTCCTACCCTTGGATTCCCATTCCGGAATAGTTTTCAGACCAAGCCTCCCCCACAGATATGAGTGATGTGTCAGATGAGTGATGAGGGACAGGCCAGGGGCACACACATCGCATCCACTTCTTGGGGCTCTTGTGGTCGTTCACTCCTCAGGTGCTCAGAAGTCTCAGCGCCATAAACCTGGGACAATGGCCCCCTCTCGTTCCTCACAAATTTCACCCTTACTTCCACCACAAAGTGGGTTCATTAGAGGCAGGAACAGAACCAGGAATCTCGAACACCCGGCTCCTCCCCTTAGTTCCCGCCCCCTGAGTCAGCAAGCAGGGGGAGTGTGAGGGTCCTGGGACAGCTCTGACTCTGGCTGACACACCTGCCTCTGGGCAAGGGTGGTGCATATCTGAGGCGGACAGGCACACATGGAGAAGTCAGAGTCCACGCCCTCTGCTCCATCCCAGTAGCCACCGTCTCAACTCAGCCCCTCGTCACTTCACACTTTGGCAGTGGTTTCTGTCCACTCAGCTGGTTCAGTTGGCTCTATCACGTCTCCCGGCCTCTAGGGTTGGCTCAGGCCCACCCTCCATCCTCTCCTAGGGTTGGCCCAGGCCCACCCTCCATCCTCTCCTAGGGTTGGCCATCCAACCATATCACTCCCCTCACGGCTTTTAAGGATAAAGTCTGAAGCCTTAAGGACTACGTCACAGGTCCTCTAGGCCCTGCTTACCTCAGCTTCTGCCTAGAAGTTTATGCCCCAGAAACACTGAAACCTCCATGTTTACCCTCACACAACCTGCATGTCTCAACACCATAATTTTGCTCATACTGGCCCTGCTCAAATTTTTCTGCTGTCTCTTCTCCTATCTTCTGAGTTAAGACACAAGCCAGGTGCAGTTGCTCATGCTTGTAATTCCAGCACTTTGAAAGGCCAAGGCGGGAGAATTGCTTGAGGCCAGGAGTTCGAGAGCAGCCTGGGCAACATAAGAAGACCCTGTCTTTACAAAAATTTTTTTTGATGAGCTGGGTGTGGTGATGCATCCCCGTAGTCTCAGCTACTGGGGTAAGTAAGGCAGGAAGATCACTTGAGCCCAGGAGTCTGAGGCTGCAGTGAGCTATGATTGCACCACTGCATTCTAGCCTGGGCGACAGAGCAAGATCCTGCCTCAAAAATAATAAAATAAAATAAAATAAAATAAAATAAAATAAAATAAAATAAAGACACAGATAGCCCAATGGTCATCTCCCCTATGAAGGCTTGCTGGATCTGCTAGTCTCTGCCTGGCCACTTCCTTGCACTCCTGCAGCGCCTGTGTTCTGTAACAGTGCGTGCCTCTGACCCCTCAATCCTTGCATTTGCCACATTGATTTATAACAACCCATGGCTGTGTCCTCTCCCTTTCCAGGCAGTGGGGCCCCAAGGGCAGGGATGGTGACATGTTTACTTTGTGTTTTCAGCACCTAGAAGAGAGCTTAGCACAAACAGGTATTCAATAAATGCTTAGTGATTTGATTTAATCATTAATTGATTGATCAGTTCATTGTGAGAAGGAAGTAACATCCTTTATAAGCAGAATTTGTAGCACCTTCTTGATTCCATTGATTCTCCTCCCCACCCTTCTCTAACCTCTTTCTTGATGCCCTGGGCTGGCTGGATGACAAATTCCCATGCACCTTGCCATTTATATTCCTGTTTGATCTTGCCGGTTCTCTGTCCTGAGACTGCGACTGTTTCGAATGCAGAGAATCCACCCAGTCTGTGTTCATTCAGCTCCCATTAACCTCTATGTGCTTTGCCCTCTCAGGCCCTGGGATGGAGAGGCTCACCAGACAAGGCCCTTGCTCTCAGAAGTCCCCAGCCTAGAGCAGGCAGTCCGACAAATAAACAGGCAAATAGTTAAGTCCTGTGATTGCAGGACCGGGGACGGTAGATAAACAGGCCAGCTCTCCACACGACCACCTGGGTTCAAATCCTAGCTCCACTGCTTTCACACTATGTAGCCTTGGGCAGGGCCCTTATCTGCGTCTGTTTCCCCATGGGTAAAAGAGGGGTCATAGGATTTACCTCTTGGGTTATGTGGGGATTCAATGAATTAATTCATGCAAAGAGCTTAGCAAGAGTGCCTAGTCCATAGTAAATATTCAATACGTATTAGTCGTTATGTGACTTAGCTCAGTATGCTATGGGAGCACACAGGAGACTAGACAGATTCACAGCAGTCATAAAGGACAAAGGATCAAGAGACATCCGGAGGCAATCATTTTAATTGGAGCCTAGGAACAGGCAATTTACATGAAAAGCAAATGCAGTGTCCCAGGGTGCTTCCTGCGGAGTTTGCCCCTGTGCCCCTCTGGGAAGCCGCTGTACCCGCATGATGTCTCTTCCCTTCCTTAGGGCCGACGACTGCTTTTGTGCATCTCGAAAGCTGGATGCGGTGGCCATCGAAGCCAAGTTTAAGCAGGACCTGGGTTTCCGGATGCTGAACTGTGGACGAACAGACCTGGTGAAGCAGGCAGTATCTCTGCTGGGGCCCGATGGGATCAACACCATGAGCGAACAGGTACAGGGTCCGAGGGTCTGAACAGGCTCCCCACCTCCTCCATGTGCATCACCCCTGGCAAGACAGAGACAGCCGGTGAATCCCCTCTGCAGGCGCTGGGCAGAGGCTCCCCCTACTGACGGCTTAGATTGCTTGCTTGCTTGTGTTTTTCTTCAGTTTTTAAAATATCTTATAAAAATACTGTGGTTCATCTTTATAGAAGTAGCACATGATCATTGCAGCTGAAATGGAAAAGAGAGGAAAAATAGGCCCATTCCAGAAAGGAAATAATGCCATCACCGTGTAACCATCATTTCTATTTAGTATCTGTCCTTCAAGTCCTTCTTCCATCGTGGTTAAAATTAGTTCTCTGCTTGTCTGTCTGTTCCTGCACAGGACAAGCCCAGACAGACTTCATCAAACTTTTAGGATATGTTTAAGATACACAAAAGTCATTCTGGGGACCCTAGGAGGCGACTCAGAGATAGGCAGCTATCCCCCCTAACTCCTGAAACTGAGGTACAGTGAGAGACATGTGGGCCCAGCAGTCAGGGAGATACCTTGTGTGGTGAACCGTCATGGACAGAGAAAACAAACAGCAGTTATAAATGCAAGTCTCACATGGAAAGTCACAAGGGACAGATGGGGCTGCTTCTCACATGGCAGCTCATGCAGTGAGTTCCAGATAGGGAATGACAGGGACTATTTATTTAACTACAGCTATAATAATTTTACTGAGCAACACCAAGGAGCTGTAATACACACACACACAAACACAGACATACATGTATATTTATATTCTTTTTAAAACCCCAGTGATTTATTACACCTTGCCTTTTTCAATATTTTATATTAAAGTTACTTTGCAATATTGTTGAATATTCTTTTTTTTTAAGAGATGAGATCCCATTATGTTGTCCAGGCTGGCCTTGAACTCTTAGGCTCAAGAGATCCTCCTGCCTCAGCCTCCTGAGGAGCTGGGACTACAGGTGTGCACCACCACACCCGGCTTATTTTTATATTTTTTATAGAAACAGGGTCTTGCTACACTGCCCAGGCTTGTCTTGAACTCTTGGCCTCAAGGAATCCTCCTACTTTGGCCTCCCAAAATGCTGGGATTACAGGCATGAGCCACTGGGCCCAGTGTCTTTTTAAAAAATCACTTCTAATGGCTACACAAAATGGTCATTATTATTTATTCATTGACCAGGCCTCAATTGTTGGAAATTTAGGTTGTTTCAAATTACTTTTATTAATAATGCTAGGCTAAACGTATTTACACGAGTATTTGTTCAAATCTGTGATTATTTCATTAGGGAAATTTTTAAAATGCAAATAGTGGCTTAAACGCACCAGCTTTTCTAAAGGTTCTCAATCTTAAATTACTTTCCCAGAACTTTTGTTTCCTTTTACACACCCTCCAGCTATATGTGTGTTTACTATTACTCTTCTGCTTATCTTTTGCCTGTTTTCCATTAGAGCTTTACTGTTTTTCTTCTTTATTCAGGAGTGCTGTTTATATATTAGGCACATAATCCTTTGTTATAATGTGATAAATATGTCTCAATTCATTGTTTACCTTTTGATTTTGCTTCTAATGTTTGCAATTATATGTCCCCAAGGCTGTAATGATTTTCATTTGTGATTTCTTCCATTCCTTTTATGCCTAGAAATAGATTCACAAACCAAGTAGATATCTTTTATGGTTTTAATTTTTCCTGTATATCTCTAACCAAACTAGAAATGATTTTGATGTGTGGTGTTAGAAAAGTCTCTAATTTGGATGTTTTCCCAAATAACCGACTTTGTGACACTGGTTATTGAAAATCCATCCTTTCCTTCTGTTGGTTGCGATGCTTCATTTATAGAAGCAAGAGTCATTGGTGAATCTGGTATTCCTGAAGGCCATTCCTCATTTGCTTGCCTTTTGCTTGCAAATGACCACGTCAAACCAGATGTCAGTGATGGGCAACGCCACATGCTCAGAGGCATTCAATTTCCTTGATGCTGACCAGCAGCTTTTATAGAGCAAAGATGACACTGTTATATTGTGAAAGAGAAAATGTCAGATAAATGTGTTTACCAATGAGATAGCTTAGGGCTGATATTGCAGAATCAATCTAGAAAGTTCCTAAGAGCTTTAAGTGTTTAGCAAACACCCTTAGGTCTGTTGCACCCTAAGACAGACAAACGAACGAAAATCCTCCAAGGCAAGGAAAGATAAATGCTGAAAAGGCCACGGAGGCTCCTTCATCGCCTCTATTTTGGTTTCCACATGTGGAGGGTTGTGACCTTACGAGTCACAGGGCTGCACGTTTATTTTTGTCATGCCGGAGCACAAGCATGGCCTCCGAAACACGAGTAAGATTTTCCATTTGTTATTGTCGATTGACCACAGCCACCTTGTAAACGTTCTCCGTTCTCTGGTTTTTAACTCACTGCAGGGCATGACTCCCCTGATGTATGCCTGCGTCCGTGGGGACGAGGCGATGGTTCAGATGCTGCTGGATGCCGGAGCTGACCTGAATGTGGAGGTGAGGGTGCAGAGGCCGGCAGGGCCCCTCAGCCGGCAGTCCCCAGGGGAAGGCGAGCAAGAAAGGGGGGCTTTTTCTCCCAAGAGCTGCCGCTGAGGGTGCACAGTGCAACAGATAGCCCTTTCCTGTGTCCTCTTAGTTGCTGTGGCCCTGGTGAGACCACCTGACAGATTTTGTCCATCCTGAGGCCCCCATCCCAACCAAACCCCAAGGAGCTGCCTGCATGTATGTTATGTTTAAAAAAACCAACATAGCTGCAAGGAGCACTGGCTTTTCCTTGGCTCGGCAGTCCTGATTTCCAGAGTTCCTGATTCCCACGGCTGATCAATTTCTTCTAGGATGGGGCAGAAGGAGCACTCCTGAGCCATCAGCCCTCTCTTTCCACTTAACACACAGCAAAGGAGGCACTGGCTCAATCCCTAAGCTGAAGTCTTCCTCCTGCAGATCCTCCACGCTCCCCCTCCAAACCGTCTTTGGCTCACCTTGTTGGCTGAGTTGACAGATCTTAAAGCTAATCTCAGAGCTTCCCTGAGACAATGTGGTCTGGTGGAAAGCATGTCCCCCCAGAAACCCTCCCCTCCCCCTTGCAACATTGGCCTTAGAATCTGACAGATTTGGGTTCAAGTTCTGATACCACCGCTGCCATGGTGACTTGCTTTTGTGCTTGGGCAAGTGCCTTAACCTTTTTTCTCTCCCAATCTGCAGAATGGGAAAATAATCGCACCCATCTCATATAGTTGTCAGAAGGGATATAGAGAGGAGGTTTGGAACTCAGTTAATATTGGTCCCTCCACCCACACCCCAACTGCGTCATAGGTGAAATATCACTTTTTTACCATGTTCTATGCTGCCTGAAGACCTGCTCTCCCTGGCGGCAGGATATTGGCAGTATCAGACAGCAAAGAGATTGACGGGCTGAAATCATAACTCGGCAACCCTGGGAAACCTTTTCAGTTCAAAATTAGATGCCCGTGCAGTCTCAGTACTGTGTGTGTGTGTTTTTTTAATGTGAGTTTTATATTTATCTGAGGAAAGCAGACAATAGACACAGTTTTGGATCCAGAATCATTTTGGATCCTATAACTTTGGAATCTGTGGGGATTTTCCCTCCTGCTGTGAATCCTTAAGCACCATGCAGACCCACGCAAGGGGTCCTCAGCATTGGGTTCTGGAGCATTCTCGGGTCCTCTCTAGCCCATCCCACGGATCTCAGCTCAGGCCTTCCTCCAGTGGATGCTTAGTGAACCAAACTGCTCTGAGTGAAGCAGGCATTGAGGTTACATGACCCCAGGAGTGTTTGGGAGAAAAGCTCCATGTGGGTGCTGATCTTGCAAGACCCTAGCCTTCAGCTGCCCTGTCTCTTCTCTCTTGGCCTGGAGTGTTTTTAGGCCCCCATCCTGAAAGACCAATCTCAGATTATTCATTCATGATGCGTCCTGGGAAAGCTTTGTGCCCATATTTCGGTAGTGCAAGAGGGTCCTTGTCAACCAGGAAGCCAGCAGAAGAGTGAAATGAGAACAGGGTGGGGCCAGCTGTGATCAGATGGTGAAATTCCTCCATCAGACGAGTGATGGACTTCCCTGGCTTGAAAGCTGAAAGCAGACAGTCCCTTGCCTGGGGTTTGCCACCACTGAGAATCTCTCTTAAAAGTGTGGATGGCATGGTAGTGGCATCTCATGCTCTCTGACATCCTGTAGCTCCCAGAACCACCACCCTCTGCTAGGTAGAAAGAAGAAGGAGACAGGCCAGAAAGCTAGCTCATTGTAACTGCCATTACAGCTTCTCCAAAGCACCTGAGAGGCGATCAGAATCATCCATTACTTCCTTTCAGAGGAGAAGCGAAGGAGTCCTTCTTATGCACAAAGGACATAAAGTCACTGAGACATTTTCTCACTGCCTTCAAGGGTAAAATCTCCAAAACACGGACTTCCATTGTCCTGCCTTTGGGGAATTGCTTTGGTCTCTGTTCTTACAAACACAAGCAGGACAGATCCACGGCTTTGGTGAGAGGTGTTTGGAGCATCCAGCAGTGGAAAATCCCTGCCCTGTATCACCAGCTCTTCCCAAGGCATCTTCCAGGATGTCTTTTTGTCCATCTCTAGCCCATGTGCCCAGCCACAGATACGTCAAATTTGCTAGCCTAAGTATTGTGAAGGTCACATTTTGAAAATAACTTCAATTTGTTTATAGGTTGTCAGTACTCCTCATAAATATCCATCCGTCCACCCCGAGACCCGCCATTGGACGGCTCTGACTTTTGCTGTGTTGCATGGACATATTCCTGTAGTTCAGGTATTAACGTATTTCCCTATCCACATCTGACTTTTGATTTTACCTCTTCCATAACACACATCTATACCTCTCCCAGCATGCATATTCTCTAAGACATTCATATTGGTTAACTGCAATTCAATATAGTATATTCATATCACGTGAATACAAATATTATATGTAATGATCTATATGGCCAGGCTTTAACCAATATGAAATGATCACATATCCACACACAGCCTCACACACAGAGTGACAGACCCATGAAGTTCTTCCTGGTTGCTCTGGGGTGGGGCTTCAGCTGTTTTTGTGGATTTGTTCGCAAAATGAACATGAGATTTGGTTGCTATTGATACCTTAGAACCTTCCCTTAGGTGTGACCCCTGGTGTTTGTGTAGAATCCATTGGTTTCCAGCCAGTGGGAAGAAGCATCCAAGACATCAAGGGAATGTTTCCAAAAGACACTTGCTTGGATCCCACTTCTTGAGAATCAGGTCCAGGAGGTCTAGAGTAGGGCCTTGGCCATGTGTCTTCTGAAACAGCTCCAAGCACAGTGACATGTCCTCATTGGAGGTCCTTTGGGCATATAAATATGTATTGCTTGTACTTTTTCTGGCTGTTGTAGAGTTGGTGTTCAGTGAACAGCCATACAGTACGTTCTAAATCATGAGCTTGATCTTTACTTCATCAGAAAAGAGAGATCAGCATCCAAGTTCATGACTGCACCTGGTCCTGTAGTGAGTGCTGAGGTTGGGCACATCAGGAACTCACCTCCTTTTGTGTGGTCCATGCCTCTTGATTCCATGCAGAGCAGGGACAGCTCTGCAATGCTGGAATTTCATGGGAATCCTTTGTTGTTTCCTGGGTCATGAGAATCCTTAGAACAGATCCCAAGTCATGTTTCAGGAGGCTGACAGTGTGACGTGTCACACTGAGAGCTGGCTTCTGCCTATAGAACAGTATGCCCAGTCCACTCCTGGTAGAGGAAACTAAGAAAGAAGGGGTCGGTTGGTGGTCTGGTGGACACAGATGTCATTCCTTAACATGCAAGGACATTCCCGACCTTTAAATCAGGAATGGAATGGGAACAGTAAGCAGCCAAGCAAAGCCACACAGAAGTCAGGCAACCACCCTGCCGCAGGGCCAGCGATCACGGAGTGCCAAGTAGGTGGCTCCCCCATAGCCGTGCCCTCAGGGAGCCCTAGGTAGGCAGTAAAGATAGCAGATTTTTCCCCCATTTTCCATCAGCAGTGCTGACAGCACATTCACTGTGAATGAGACCAGGCATGGACAGTATCCCTACCTCTTTAGGAAGCCCAGCTATCTCAGGGGACGCACAGAATGAAGTCTTATGAAGCAAAACTTCTGGAAGCTCACTCTGCCACTTTATTAACTGATCTTGCTGGCCAGAAACCTTAGCATTTGCTAAACTGTCCTCAGGGCCATCCAGGTGGGGCCCCGGGAGACCCCCAAAGTCCTTCAGAACTCTTGGGAGTCTGTGGTTCTACGAGGCTACCCTAGCGCCCTCTGAGGCTTTGTGTAACCAGCCCAGGAGGGGAGTCTTCCAGCATTCCTGTGCCAAGAACCTTTAGCCCAGTGCTTCTAGAAATGTTTATATATGTATACATCTCCTGGAGATCTTGTTCAAATGCAGACTCTCATTCAGTAGACCTGGGTGGGGCCTGAGAGTCAGCATTTCCCACAAGCTCCCAGGTGGTGCTGATGCTGTTATGCATGGAACACATTCCGAGTAGCCTAGCAGCAATGAGAGACTCTCAGTTCATCCTCCAGGGTACAGTTGCCCTCCAGCCTGTGCACGCTGTCACCAACCCAGAGGGAGGGAAGGAGCGCTGGCATCTCACCCATCCCAGCAGTCTTTCCTGACACCTGTGCACAGTGTATCTCCTCTCACCGTCTCAATGGCCGCTCTTCCTCTGCAGCTCCTCCTGGATGCTGGGGCCAAGGTGGAAGGCTCAGTGGAGCACGGCGAGGAGAACTACTCGGAAACGCCCCTCCAGCTGGCAGCTGCTGTAGGTAAGAGCTGCCGGTTCTCACCCTGGCCAGGGAGCTCCAGCGCACCCTGGCCCTTGAAGTGCCTGTGACTATATTTTTGCTTTATTCTCTTATAAAACCCCCTTCTCTGGGCTTGCAGGAAATTTTGAGCTGGTTAGTTTGCTGTTGGAGCGTGGTGCCGATCCCCTGATAGGAACCATGTACAGGAATGGAATTTCTACAACCCCCCAGGGTGATATGAACTCTTTCAGCCAGGCTGCAGCCCACGGACACAGGTAGGCTAGGATGGGCCAAAGCCAGAGGTCCCGAGTGGTGTTTGTTAAAAATGCAGATTCCCAGGCCTACCCCAGACCCATTGTCTCTCTGGATGTGGGGCCCAGAGGCAGTGTGAGGTGGTCCAGGCCCCAGGTCTGGCCAGAGCGACCCTACCTGCCAGCTGACAGCCAACTCCATGCAGTGCACATCCACTCAGAATGCTTTATTTTACCTGCTCCTGGCCAGCTTTAAACTCACAGAGAGACATCACTCTTGGTCGGTTTTGCTCAGGGCACGTCATGTCAGCTGTCATGAAGTAAGAAGAATCCATTTAAAAAATAATAAAACCTTTCATGTTTGGTGACTTCCCTTCTACATCTCCTTCTGAATTTCCCCTCTGATCATCAGCTTTTATTACACATAACCCCAAGCAGAGCACATTCACTTTGGAGAGAGGGCAGGCTGACAGTGACAAGTGCAGAGTTCTAGAGCCTTCTAGATTTTTGAGGAAATCACTTAGCTCCAAGTTGCCTCAAGGAAACAAGGCCAGTCATGCCCCATCATCTCCTCCATCCCCAAAATGTGGCACCCACTGTTAGGCCTCTGAAAGTGCCACCCATTGATCTTGTCATCACCCCTCCCAAGCTAGTGGCCCCCCGCTTCCCCAGCCTGCCCCTGCCCTGCCCCAGCAGATCCACTTCCATCTCTGAGTGTCATCCTCTCTGGGTTTATGATTGACAGGAATGTGTTCCGCAAACTGCTCGCCCAGCCAGAGAAGGAGAAGAGTGATATCCTGTCCCTGGAGGAGATTCTGGCCGAGGGGACTGACCTGGCGGAGACAGCCCCGCCCCCCTTGTGCGCCAGCCGCAACAGCAAGGCCAAACTGAGGGCCCTGAGGGAGGCCATGTATCACAGCGCTGAGCATGGCTACGTGGATGTCACAATTGATATCAGGAGCATAGGTCAGTCTGGGCACCCTCCACCACGGGCACCATGGTGCCCCCAGCTTTAGGTCCACACACACATGAACAAGCACATGCACGCACACATACACATGCAAAACACGCACATGCACACACACGTGCACACACACACAAGGGGACCCAGGGAGTTTCCCCTTTACCAGTTGAAACACTTCCAGGCCAAGATGCCCACACCGTCCCCATAGATAGCAGCGTCCTGCCTGCCCCAAAGACCCATCCTCAGACCATCTTTCCATGATTCCCAAACACTGAACCCTGGGGCAGGAATTCAAATCACCTGGGGAGCTTGTCTGAATACCAATTGCGAGGCCCTACACCCAGAGGCTCTGCTGTCGAGGGTCTGGATGGATAAAGGCTGGAAATCTTTATATTTAACAATCATCCCAGGTGGTTCCCAGTGGTTGAGGAATCACTGCCTTTAGAGCACCCAACTCCGCGAAGCAGTGCTGGGCAGTTGTTAGGGTGAGGGCGCCCCTTTCTTACCACAACTCCTGTTGAGCTTCAGAGGGCAAAGCCACTCTCAGGAAGGTTGGGCTGGCTCTTCCTTGGGTGAGCTAGCCCAGAGCCATCTCCTCCATGTGTCTGGAGAACAAGGCTAGCCTAGCCTTCACCAGCGTAGTGGCTTTCGCTCTGCCATGGAAGTGGCCGGACCTAGCCATGGGTCCCTAAACACAGGGTGTGGCAGATTAAGGCAGGCTGAGGACTGAGGAGAAGCCTCCTAATGCTGTTCTGGAAATGACCTCTCTCCAGGGAAGGTGGGGAGGGGTTAGTATGTGGAACGTTTGTGCCATTGCCCTGGGAGCCTATTTTGCATGATTATGAAGCTCGAGATTCCGAATGGGCTACTTGTTATAAACAGTAGCAAGACACGTCCTCCTCTGTCTGTGCCTCTGCATGAGAGGGGAGAGGCAAATTACAGCAATCAGCTGCTGGAGAGGTCCCTGTTAAAGGAGGAAGACCTGATGAAGTACCTGCAGATGGAAATGTTGTTTTGCACAGAGGAGCAGCAGGAATATCCTCTCATGTCTTCTTATTCGGGTATAAATATCTATCTTAGCCAGAGCTGTAAATGGTGAAGTCCACCAATGGGTTTCATCAACTCTAAGCTCTCATCTGGGCATGGATGTGTTCCAGATCCTTGGGCACATCCACTCTTTAATCCTGGGCAAGACTCTTCTCCCCTCTGAGCTTCTTTCCCCAGTAAGTAGAGGGGATGGAGCCTATGCACTCAGAATCCAGAAGTATGGAATATGCATAAGTAGCGTGCATAATAATTCCAATATGCTACACGATGATTACATCTTGTGAAATGCAGCCCCTAATAATATGAGTAGCATGAAGAGATGGACACCCATAGCTGAGGGAATTGAATTATGACCTTTAATTTCAACTTTTGCAGGTCTTTGGGAAAAAACCTACACTGGTTCTATTCGTTGAAAGTCAATCCCTTGGTCTGGTCATTTAATAATGTCCTGGGGAAAAGCCAACTTCCAGATGAAAACTCGCCTACTCCTCTGGTTGTTTTCCGCCTTTCCCCTCTCTCTCCCCCTCCCCTGCCACCTTCCCTGGCTCCTCTCCCCACTCCAGGCGTCCCGTGGACTCTGCACACGTGGCTGGAGTCTTTGCGGATCGCCTTCCAGCAGCACCGCAGGCCTCTCATCCAGTGCTTGTTAAAGGAGTTTAAGACCATTCAGGAGGAGGAATACACGGAGGAGCTCGTTACCCAAGGCCTGCCCCTGATGTTTGAGATCCTGAAAGCAAGCAAGGTATGTGGGGTTTGAGGTAGTTGTGGTCATCGGCAGAGAACAAAGCTGGAGGTTCCCAGATCTGAACGGTCTTTTAGCCTGGTGTTCCCCTTTGAGTGGGATGACTACGGTCATAGCGACCAGTGGCGAATGTAGCCCAGCAGACGAAAGCTACCTGTGCACTCATTTGTGGGCAGCTGTCTTGCTGAACATCCACATGAGCTAAGGCACTTGGGCACATGGACTGCTTAGATATCTTCTAACTCAAGGAACTTGCAGAAGAACTGGAGAGATGATACCAACATGTGTGCCCCAACAGCATTATGAAGCAGTTGGTACAACAGTATTAAATTTGGGGGTGCAGGCTAGGAGAGGTGTGGGAGTTCAGGAAGGAGGAATGAGAGGGTGGGTACCCTGAGGTGCTGAGACTAGACCACGCGGGGATGGAAGATAGGAATCGGTAGGATGAGGGAAATGGTTGCAGCTTTCTGGATAAACAGAACACAGACCCTGCTGAGGTTTCTGAAAAGCCAGGCCCTGGGAGAAGGCTTTTCCAGTCGAGAGGGTCAAATGAACCTAGCTCTGACCCCTTGGGATTCACCCCTGCTGACACCTGTATCCCCAGCAACAGGGAAATGCAGCCTCTTCATAACAGCAGGCCAGCCTTTCGACTATTACAACATTAATTCTTAAAAATATCTTTGGGGTTTTTTGGTGATGCTGTCTAGACACTCCAGTCCCTGCAGGGCCCCAGCACCAGCCCTCTCACCTCTTTGCCCCAGAACAGCCTTTGTGGAACTCTGGGGTCTACGACGGAGCCTGGGAAGTCTCAGGGGAAATTGGCCTCTGAACCAAAGGGCAGTGTGGGTCCCCCTGCCGGGCTGGGCTGTGTGACTGTCCACGGGGCATTAGAGGGGACATGGGGCTGCTTCCTCCACATAGCAGGGATGGCCCTTCAGTAAGGAGGCAGCAACACAGCATCTCTGCTTTGGGAGCTCTGGGCCTCAGGTGGAAAGCGAGTCCCATTAGGTGTTCTCATTAGCGCCCATCCTTAGCCCGGTGTCCCTGGGCCACCTGCAGGCTAGATTTGTGCTTGAGGTCAAGACCCACCAGGACCCCAAATGGGAGCAGGTGCACCAGGCCTAGGGTAACAAGCTTCGGTGAGTCCATGAGGAGTAAAACCTGCTGGAAGCATTTCAAAACCAAACTCCCCACCCGACTTAAAAATAAGTAGATGAATAAAGAGACTTTCACCTGAAATCACCTAAGAAACTGTCTTAGTGAGAAACATTCCCAGGGTCTGGTGTTCTATCATTTTGAGGTTTTGTTCGTTTGTTGTTTTTAACTTTTCTTCAGGCTATACTGGGAATTCCAGAATTTATTGAGACATTCTGTGTATTAAGTAAACCTAACCTGTGTGTTCTTAAAGTAAACTTTACTTTGAGGTATGACATACGTACAGAAAAGTGCCCAGCTCATAACTACGATGCCAAATGAATTTTCATAAGATAGACAAACTGTGCAATCCTCATCCAGACTGAGAAATGGAACATGACTAGCACCCAAGTGGTCCCCTTACACCCTATTCCACTGCTATCCTCCAAAGGGCCGCCACTCTCCCGATGTCTAACACCACACTTTGTTTTGCCTGGAGCCACAATGTTTGACTTGGACAGCTCATTAGATAGGAAATAGTTCTCAGAACCTGAGCCCATGATTATAAGAATCTACAGGCTGAAGCATACAAAATACCCTCCATTCACAGAAGTGGTGGGTGCTCCCATCATTTAATAGTCAGTCATTTGAAAATCAGGCTGACTGGGTATGGTGGCTCATGCCTGTAATCCCAGCACTTTGGGAGGCCGAGGTGGGAGGATTGCTTGAGCCCAGGAGTTCGAGATTAGCCTGGGCAACATGATGAAACTCCACCTCTACAAGAAATACAAAAAAATAGCTGGACGTGGTCGTGTCTCAAGAGCAGGGAGCCAGTGAAGTGTGTTTTGCTTTTACAGGGGGTTCAATGGCATCCCCTACTGGTGAAATGTGGCTTTACACATCACACGCACTGACCACTGGCCAGGGGTGGGAGCGGGTAGGTGGAGGTTAAAGAGGAGATAATTTCCCCGAGCCTGCAGGGTGAAGTCACCCATTCCCCAAGCACGGGGGATATTCTTGTGGTCAAAAGAAAAACTGGAGGGAGATGATGACAGAGAAATTCCAAGTTGAGAAGACAGTCTCCTGTCGGACAATAGGGCAGCCATCATCACAGAGCTGGCCAGCATTGTTCCTTCTGCCTGCACTTTAGGATTCCTGTTCAAATGTTTGTCCAAACAAGTATCTTTTTTTTTTTTCTTTTTTAAAACAAGGTCTCGCTCTGTCGCCCAGACTGGAGTGCAGTAGCATGATCTTGGCTCACTGCAACTTCTGCCTCACAGGTTCAAGCCATTCTCGTGTCTCAGCCTCCCAAGTGGCTGGGATTGCAGGCATGCACCACCATGCCTGGCTAATATTTAGTAGAAACAAGGTTTCACCATGTTGGCCAGGGTGATCTCGAACTCCTGACCTCAAGCAATCCTCCCACCTCAGCCTCCCCAGGTGCTGGGATTACAGGTGTGAGCCACTGCTCCTGGCCAAATATCTTGTTTTATCAGAGTAGTGAATAGATTCTTGCAAATAAATCCACTTTATGTTCAACTTATAGAAACAGCTGTCCTGTAAAATGAGGCATATTCGTCCCATCATTCTTGGTTTGTGCTCACTCAAACCATACTTGAAATCCGACCACACATCTGCTTCTATGTTCTTGTTTCTAAATTTGGACTTCAAATGAATTCAGTGTCTCTAGACTTCCCCAGGAGCAGAACAATATATTCATTTTTTTGAATACATCTGTTTAAAAAGACTTCCCAGCTTATTTGTCTTTCTTTCTTTTTTTTTTTTTTAAGATGGAGTCTTGCTCTGTTGCCCAGGCTGGAGTGCAATGGTGCAATCTCGGCTCACTGCAACCTCTGCCTCCCAGGTTCAAGCAATTCTCCTGCCTCAGCCTCCTGAGTAGCTGGGACTACAGGCCCACACCACCATGCCCTGCTAATTTTTGTATTTTTAGTAGAGACAGGATTTCACTGTGTTGGCCAGGATGGCCTCAATCTCTTGACCTCGTGATCTGCCCACCTCAGCCTCTCAAAGTGCTGGGATTACAGGTGTGAGCCACCACGCCTGGCCTTTTTTTTTTTTTTTTTTTGAGATGGAGTCTCACTCCGTCGCCCAGGCTGGAGTGTAGTGGTGTGATCTCAGCTTACTGTAACCTCTGCCTCTCAGGTTCAAGCGATTCTCATGTCTCAGCCTCCCGAGTAGCTGGGATTACAGGCACCCACCACCATGCCTGGCTAATTTTTGTATTTTTGGTAGAGACAGAGTTTTACCATTTTGACCAGGCTGGTCTCGAACTCCTGACCTCAGGTGATCTACTTGCCTCGACCTCCTAAACTGCTGGGATTACAGGCATGAGCCACCACATCCGGCCTCTAGCTTATTTTTCTAACACATCATTCCCCTGGGCATAATCAAGAGATAATCAGGAGTGCCCACTTGGTTCCAGGCACTACAGTGGTGTTGGGACAGACATGTTCTTTATCCTTCTGGAGCTTACTGACCGAAAGCAAGAAAATAAATAAACGAAACAGAGCATGATCAGTGTTTACAAAATGAAATGGGACCATGGTATGGTCTCTGGGGGTGGGGCTGATGAGGTCTAACTTAGACAAAACGGTCAGGAAGTTCTCCCTGAGAAAGTGGCATTTGAAAAACCACCTAAGTGAGGAAAAGCTTCCAGCCATGCAGAGATCTAGGGCAAAAGCATTCCATGTCAGGGAACTGCAGGTGATTAGACTCCTAGTAGGAACGTGCTTTGTGTGCTCAAAGGAAAAAGTGTAGGAGATAAAAATCAGATTGCACTGGGCCAGGGAAAGTTTGGGTTTTCTTCTATGTGTAATGAATGGGACATGACGAGAGAGGTTTTGGATAGGGGCAAAGTGTGATCGGTGGGGTTTTTTTTTTTTTTTAAGTTTTCAAGTTTTCATTTTTTGATGAAAAACTCAAAACTTAAAATGTTTCTGTTTTTAAACTTTTTATTTTGAGATAATTGTAGATTCATGAAGTTGTAAAAAATAATACAGAGAGATTCCTGTGTACCATTTACACAGGGGGATCTCAGTTTCTCCCAACGGCAATATCTTGCAAAACTATGGTAAAATATCACAACCAACATAGTGACATGATCGTCAACATGCAGAAAATTCCCATCACCACAAGGATTCCTTATGTTGCCCTTTTATAACCACACCCACTTCCCTCCTGCATCCACCCTTCAGCCCCTACCTAGCCACCATTTCTCTAATTTTGTCATTTAAAGAACGTGATTTAAATGGAATCATACAGTATGTAATTTTGGAGATTGGACTTTTGGCAGTCATCATAATTCTCTGAAGATCATCCAGGTTGTCGCATGTATCCGCAGCTTGTTCCTTTTCATTGCTGAGTAGTATTCCATGGAATAGATGTGCCCCAGTTTGTTTAAGCACTCAACTGTTGAAGGACATCGGAGTTGTTTCCAGTTTTAGGCTATCACAAATAAAGCTGTTACAAACATTTACGCACAGGTTTTTGTGTGAATATATCTTCATTTCTCTGGTGTAAATGCCTGGGAGTGCAACTGCTTGGTTGTATGGTAGTTGCATGTTTGGTTTTTAAATAAACTGCCAAACTGTTTCCCAGAGTGACTGTACCCTTTTACATTCCCACTGGAAAAGACTGAGTAATTCAGTTGCTCCATAACCTCACTGTTTGGTGTTGTCACTATTTTTCATTTTAGCCATTTTGATAGGTATGTAGTGATATCTCATTGTAGTTTTAATTTGCATTTCCCTAAATGGCTAATGATGTTGAATATATTTTCAAGTGCTTGTCCACTATCTGTGTATTCTCTTCAAGTGAAATGTCTCTTTGTATCTTAAGCCTGTGTTCTAAATGAATTGTTTGCATTTCTACTTTTGAATTTTGAGTGTTCTTTATGTATAGTAGATACTAGTCCTTTGTCAGATATGTGGTTTGCAGATATTTTCTCCCACTCTGTAGCTTGTCTTTTCATCCTGCTATCTTGGTGCTGGCATTGATTTATGTTTTTATTCATTCACTTGGAGATCTTCTTGGTCCATGGTATTATGGGTGCTCTTTGATTGAAATCTGGATGTTTTCTGAGGCTCTTGATCTTATTTAGACCTTCTGCTTTAGTTGACCTTCTCTGATACTGCTCTGACAGGGGAAGAGTGGCTGTCACCTCATTACTGTCAGGTGGATGTAGAAATCCAGGTTCCCCTACTTGGCCTCTGTTGGCACCCAAGTTAGGGTCTAGTTATTGGGGGTAGGTGGGGGCAGGTAAGTGCTCTGGCTCCCACGTAGTCTTCTCTGACATGTGGTGGGGTGGCCTCATGACTATTGGGCAGTAGTAAGAGTCTGACTCTCCAGTGGCATCCTCTAACACCACCCCAGCAGGGAGTGGGAGGGATGCCTCATTATTGCTGGGTGAGAGGGGGGTCTCCACTGACACCTGGGTGTCAGGGGGTGGGGGCAATGCTCTTTACTGGCTGGTGGGGATAAAAGTCCTGGCTCCCTACTTGACCTTCAATGACACCATCTCAGTGTCAGGGGTGCCGTGTTGCAGCCTGGCAAGAGTAGAAGTCTAGCCTTCCCACTTGACTTTTGCTGGCAAGGTGAGTCCACAGGTTTTCTGTGCTGTTTGGCTGGAGTAGAGCAGCTATTGTCTAAAAGTTTCCTGCCTTCTAGGCTATCCCTTTAGTGGTCCTTTGGCTAGAGACAGCAGGCTTTTGTTGTGGCTTTTTTCCCCATCTGTGCCCTCAGTTGCAGCTTCTTCAATGTCAAGTATGGGATGATGAGGTGAAAAGGAAGTCCAGTGAACCCACAACTGTGCTGCTCCTCCAGTCCCAAACTCCCTAGGTCGTCTGCCGCCTTCTCTCTACCTTTTAAAGTCTTCTTATGTTTCTTTTATATGTAATGTCCAGAGTTTTTAGTTGCACTTTGCAAAAGGATTAGGGAAAAGTAGGTCTATTACATCTTCCCGAAGCAGAAGTTATCATGTGTTTTTAAAAGATCAATCTGACTGCTGTGTACTATCTTCATCTTTTTTTTTTTTTGAGATGGAGTCTCGCTCTGTCACCCAGGCTAGAGTGTAGTGGTGTGATCTCGGCTCACTGCAAGTTCTGCCTCCCAGGTTCACACTATTCTCCTGCCTCAGCCTCCAGAGTAGCTGGGACTACAGGCACCCACCAGTATGCCCGGCTAATTTTTTTTGTATTTTTAATAGAGATGGGGTTTCACTTTGTTAGCCAGGATAGTCTCGATCTCCTGACCTCGTGATCTGCCTGCCTCAGCCTCCCAAAGTGCTGGGATTTATTGTCATCTTCTTAAACCATCTGGGATCTCAGGCACCCTCAAAGAAGTGAGTCTGTTTCCAAAGCCCCCAGTTGGACAGTGACTATCCATGTCACCAAAAGCAAAAACCTCCATGTAAGCAGAAAAAAATAATAAATGGGATCCATAAAGCCTCTAAGGAGTGGTCTAATCTCTTTGTGCCTCTACCTCTCTAATAATTAACCATGAACAAAATGACAACTACCAAATAGACATAGGATCAAATCCCAAAAGTATCAAATAGCTCAAGAAGTCATCTGATTTGGGAGGCCAAGGCAGGTGGATCACTTGAGTCCAGGAGTTTGAGACAAGCCTGGGCAACATCACAAGACCCCATCTCTAAAAATAAAAATTAAAATTAAAATTAAAATTAATTTAATTCTAAAAACAGAAAGCCAACTGACACGTTCCCAGTTCCACACAAAACTGCAGTCAAACCATCTAAGAGAGGAAAGTCACAGTGTGTATTCAAAACCTTTGAAAATAAGATTTAGTAAAACAGTTTGCTAAAAATTCTTAATTTGTAGACCCCAGGGACAAGTTTGTGTGTAGCAACTGATTGGGCCTGTCTTTCTTACCTCCTTGTTTCGTTTCTTCACTCCCTCCCCCCTCCTCATTCAGTTCTTCACCATCCCTCTGGCCTCCCTTTTCTCTATGGTCAGGACCTGAGCTTAGGAAGTGACCTGCCCCAGGCACTTAAGCCTGGACATGGATCTAATGAAAATGACCACTGTGTGCCAGGTGCCATTCCAGGCACTTTCTACTCATCAGCTCCTGGGAAGCAGGTAGTTGTATTTTTATTCCTATGTTAGCGATGATAGCCCTGAGGCCCAAGAGTGGGTCACCCTGCAGAGCCAGGATCCTGACCCAGACACAAAACCCATGCTCTTAACTGTGAGGTCACCCTGTCACTCTGCTCCGTTTCAGGGTTTTACCCGCAGTGCACATCTCACTGTGAAATGACAGCTTCATCCCCCTTAAGGGCAGAAGCAGACATAGCCTGCCGCCATGGTGACTTCTTTTGGTGGGAAGATGGTCCCAAGTCAGGTGCAGTCATGGGCCCCTAGCATCTGCATTGGGAGGAAACTTGGAAATCATCTAGCCCAGTGAATATCCCAACCCAGTCATCTGAATCCTGCTATCAGAATCTTTTCCAGACCTGGAAAAAGTACTACTTAAAGAAAGCATGAAATAGGTAAAAATACCATTGATGCAATTTATTATTTACTTGATCTTTTTCTTAAATGTGTTTGAAACATATTACTACCATAAGTGGATACCCTTCATCACTTGCTGGGAGTAGAAGGGACACATCAAAGTAGATGTGCGACTGCACAATTAGCAGTAAGATGAGTGCTGCACTCAGGGCCTCAGGATCTTGCTGGGATCCTTCTGGGGCCGGTAGCCCACCCTCCACCTGCCTCCACCTTTCCAGGTGTGCTCACTCCTCATAACGCAGCCTAGCCTGCTCCACAAGGGAGCCATCTGTAGAGGTGGGTCTTTTTTTGGGGGGTGGGGGAGGGAGATGGACTTTCACTCTTGTCACTCAGGCTGGAGTACAGTGGGGCGATCTCCACTCACTGCAACCTCTGCCTTCCAGGTTCAAGCGATTCTCATGCCTCAGCCTCCCGAGTAGCTGAGATTAACAGGTGCCTGCCACCATGCCTGGCTAATTTTTTGTATTTTTAGTAGAGACAGGGTTTTACCATGTTGGTCAGGCTGGTCTTGAACTCCTGACCTCAGGTGATCCACCCGCCTCAGCCTTCTAAAGTGCTGAGACTATAGGCGTGAGCCACCACGCCCGGCCAAAGTGAGTTTCTTGACGTGGATTAAGATAGAGAGCTTGCTGTCAGTGTCCCTGAAAGTAACAGTAATTCTACTTTCTCTTGATTCTGAGACACAGCTTTGTTCACATTTGAGCATTTCTCCATTTGAAACAGGTCTGAAGATAGATGTGTACATTTAATAAGGAGGGCTTTTTTTTTCTTTTCTTAAAATCTGACATGAATTTTATGACATCTTAAAAAAAGGGATGAGGTTCAACTGCGGGAAATTGCTGTTTAGGAGTTAAAAATGGTCAAATAGCAGCACTTTCATTCAACCTAACAGCATATGGTGATACGTTCTCTTTTAGCCCTCATAGCAACCTCATCAAGCAAGTATTTTTAATCCTCTTTGGAAAAGAACACCAAGGCCCAGAGAAGCTGAGTAACTTTGCCAAGGTTACAGAGCTAGTGAGTGAAGAGCCAGGACTAGGACCCCCTCCATCTGGTCCCATTGTTTATGTTTTTACCACCACATAGAACTCCAGCCTGAGCCACCTATAAAGGACCTTTGGGAGTAATCCTAGTGCTCCTTTCAGAAGAAAAGAAAGTATTTCCACATCTTTTTAGGAGAAGAGTGGAGTCAAAGGAGAAGAGGAAAGATGTCACCCCCCAAATTCACAGGACTCCATCTCAAGAGAGTTTCCTGGTAACTATGCTATTAAGAATTTTGCAGGGCCAGTCGTGGTGGCTCATGCCTGTAATCCCCGCACTTTGAGAGGCGGAGGCAGGAGGATCTCTTGAGCCCAGGAGTTCAAGACCAGCCTGGACAACATAGTGAGACCTCGTCTACACACACACTAACACACACACAATTAGCTGGGCACAGTGGCGCACACCTGTAGTCTCACCTACCTGGGAGGCTGAGGTGGGAAGATCACTTGAGCCCAGGAGGTCAAGGTTGCAGTGAGCTGGGGTTGCACCATTGCACTTCAGCCTGGGCAACAGGGAGAGACCCTGTCTCAAAAAAAAAGAATTTTGCTTCACTCCCCTTTAGTTCTTTTGTATGACCACACAGTTCTGAGTCCAGAGGACCTGAATTTACTCCATGTGCACATCTAGAATTTTCTGTGAGAGACTTGAATGGCAAGTACCCAGCAGCATGCCAGTAACATGCACTAACCGGGTACTATGTCCTCAGGCCTGGCCCCACCCCCACCCACCCACCCTCCTGGACTCATCCTGGCCTCCCAGGTCAGACCCTGCATGTGAAGACCAAATGGCCTGCTGCCCTGAGACTGCAGCCTGTTATCCCTTTGGCCTAAAGCACTGTGCTTAAATGTGCTGCTCAGAGAATCCAGGCATCTGACCCAGCACAACCACCACCCATTCCCGCCTCCAGAATGGAGTGAGCCTCAAGTTTGGTTGCTTCCATTCTATTGTCTTTGGGTTTTGGTCCAGGACTTACCAAGCCCATAGGATAACCCAGCTTATCATCACAGTCTGACCTATGGATCTCACCCCCTGACAGCAGTCACCTGATATGAATGACACCACCCCTCACACTCAAAAGGGCCCTCCTGGAGTTCAGAATTGTTTTGGGTCCCAGGTAACCAGGACAGATGACACTGGTGCTCCACTGCCTGGATGAGGAGCACTGGGAAGGGCACAGGGCAGACACCTCCACAAACATGGACAGATTCAAGGATGCAGCGGGGAGTTTTCTCTTAGGACTCTGTTCCTTGAAAAAGAAGCGGCTAGAAAGCCTCGTAAAAGGCAGCATCTTTGGTGCCAACATGGCGTAGCACCCTAATCCTCTGCACAATATCCAGCTCCCGGGAACCAGCCAGTGCTTGGCATTTAGTAGACGCTCAATAAATATTTGGAGAATGAATGAATGAATGAATGAATGAGTGAATATGTAGCTTAGTGAGTGGGGAAACATTCCCTAAACCTCTGGGGAATGAATGGATGAAGTGTAGGGAGCCCCCTGATGTTCAGTTAAAGCCTCCACCCTCCCTCTTTCTCTCTTCTGAACTTCTAGTGCTTTCATTATAATCATATTTCCATGGTAGGAAGTTTTTAAAATTTATTTTTAGAGGTGGGGTTTTGCCATGTTGCCTAGGCTGGCCTCAAACTCCTGGGCTCAAGCCATCCTCCCACCTCAACCTCCCGAGTAGCTGGGACCATAGTCATACACCACCATGCCCAATTAAAAAAAAAAAAAATTTAAAGACAGGGTCTCATGATGTTGCCTAGGCGGGCCCCGAGCTCCTGGGCTCAAGCAATCCTTGGCCTCCCAAGCAGCTGGGACTATAGGCATGCACCACCACACCGGGTTTTTAAAATAGATTTTATTTTTTTAGGCCAGTTTTAGATCTACAGAAAAATTGAGAAGATAGTACAGAGAGTTCCCATATACCCCCTCACTCACTTTTCCCTATGATTAATAGGCTATATTACTATGGTACATTTGTTATAATTAATGAACCAATATTAATACATTATTATGAGCTAAAATCCAGACCTTATTCAGAGTTCCTTAGGGTTTTGTTTTTGTTTTAGATTCACAGGGTTTATGTGTGGGTTTGTTACATGGATATACATGATGCTGAGGTTTGGGCTTCAGTTGAATCCATCACCCAGATAGTGAACATAGGGCCCAATGGGTAGCTTTTCAGCCCTTGCCTCCTTCCTTCTCTCTCTCCTACCTCTTTTGGATCCCTGGTGTCTGTTGTTCCCAACTTTATTTCCATGTGTACCCAGTGATCAGCTCCCACTTACATGTGAGAACATGGGGTATTTGGTTTTCTGTTTCTACATTCATTCACTTAGGATAATAGCCTCCAGCTGCATCCCTGTTACTGCAAAGGACATGATTTCATTCATTTTTATGGCTGCATAGTAGTCCGTGGTGTATATGTACCATGTTTTCTTTATCCAGTGCACCACTGATGGGCACCTTGGTTGATTCCATGTCTTTGCTGTTGTGAATAGTGCTGCAATGAACATGTGAGTGCAGGTAGGGTCTTTTGGGTAGAGTGATTTCTTTTCCTTTGGGAATATGCCTAGTAATGGGATTTCTGGGTCCAATGGTAGCTCTATTTTTAGTTCTTTGAGAAATAGCCAGAGTTCCTTAGTTTGTACCTGGTGTCTTATTCTGCTCCTGGATCCCATCCAGAGTACCACATTACACTTCATTGTCATATCTCTTAGGCTCCTCTCGATAGAGGCAGTTTCTCAGACTTTCCTTGTTTGGGGTGACCTTGCAAGTTTTGAGGAGCACTGGTCAAGCATGTGTAGGCTGCCCCTCTAGTGGAATATGCCTGATGTTTTTCTCATGATTAGACTGGGGTTATGGATTTTTCAGAGGGAAACCCTGGAGAGAAAGACATCTTATCAAGGGCACATTCCATCAAGGTGAGTTATCACTATTGATGTTGACCTGAGCCACCTGGCTGAGGCAGTGTTTGTCGAGTTTCTCTACTGTAAACTTCCTCTCTTCCCCTTTTTCCATACCGTCCTCTTTGGAATGCAGTGAGCATGCACTGCCCTCACCTAAAAAGTGGGGAGTTGCACCTCCCCCTGACCATTGTTACATATTTGAAGATTGTCCATTTGGAACAAGCATGGCCAGCCCTTATATTTACATTCTCGGATGATATAGTACACACTGAAGTTAGAAAGAGAGGTCAACTGTGAGTTCCAGCAGAGGAGGGGTCTTGCCTTGCCTGCTTCTGTGGCCCCAAAAGAGTGCCTTTCACACTGCAGGACACCTCTTCCATGTTTAATCAATACCTCCTGAATCGAGTTAAACCACCACCACTGTCCGCCAAAAAAGGAAAACTCGCAAAAGAGTCTACAGACTGTACATGCCTCTCTCAAGGGCACAAGAGTCCAGGAAATGGGTTCTTATTGCTTCACTTGGAGTTGATTAGAAGGAAGCTGATTCACCAGCAAGATGCACGAGACACACCCTGGTGTAGATGAGTGAGACCTCATCCCTAACCTTCATAATACAGTCTGTACAAAGCATTTTTGCAGATAACAGGTCTTATCTTTTTTATGACCAGCCAGTACTTACCACGTGTCCACTATGTGTCTGGCACTCTGGGTCATGGAGATGATGAAATGTGGTCCAACAGATGTAAACTTTAGATGAGATGTGTTAGTTTTCTATTGCTGCAGTAACAAATGACCATAATTCAGAGGCGTAAGGCAACACCTGTTTATTATCTCATGGCTTCTCTGGGTTGGAAATCTGGGTGCAGTGTGACCCAGCTGGGTTCTCTGCCTAGAATCTCAAGGGCAAAATCAAGGAGTCAGCAGGATTGTGTTCCTTTCTGGGGGCTTTGGGGAAGAATTGCTTCCAAGCTCTTTCAGAGATTTTTGGGTAGAGTTCAGTTCCTTGTGGCTGTAGGACTGAGGTCCTACTTCCTTGCTGACTGTTGGTGTCACACTTAACTCCTAGTGTGGTTACCTGAGTCCCCTCACGAGCTTGCCATGTGGCCCCTCCATCTTCAAGCCAGCAACAGAGCATCAAGTCCTTCTCAGACTGGGATCTCTTTGTCATCTTGTTCTCCCCGCTCCCGTCTGAAGTCCTTTTCTGCTTCTACTTTTAAGGGCTCATGTGATTACTTTGGGCTCACCCAGATAATCCAGGATAATCTCTCTATTTGAAGGTCAACTCATGAGGAACTGCTATGCTCTTGAATGTTTGTCCCCCCAGAATTTAAATGTTGAAGTCCTAACCCCCAAGGTGGTGATATTGGGAGGTGGTGTCTTTGGGAGGTGAGTAGGTCTACAAAAGACACCCCACAGGAGCCTCAGCACCCCTTCTACCACGTGAGGACATAGCTAGAAGCCACCATCTATGAGAAAGTGGGCCCTCACCAAACACCGAGTCTGCGGGCACGCTGATCTTAGACTTTGTAGCCTCCAGAACAGTGAGAAATAAATTTCTGCACTTTATAAGCCACCCAGTTTAGAGTATTTTGTTAGCAGCCCTAATGGACTAAAGCACTAACCTTAATTACTCCTGCAAAGTCGCTTTTGCCATGTAAAGTAACGTGTTCATGGTCCCAGTCCCAGGGGATATTAGGGCATGCAATCTTCTAGGAGGCCATAATTATTCTTACCACACAGTGCTTCTCAAGCATGAATGTGCATGGGAGTCACCTGCAGAGTGTGTTAAAAATGCAGATTCTGATTCAGTGGGCCTGAATGAGAGTGTGCATTTCTTACAGGATCCCAGAGGATGCTACTGCTCGTGGTCTATGGAGCACGTTTTGGGTGGCAGGGCTTTAGGCCAGAGGAAACAAATTTATAGCCCACAGCCCAAGTCGAACCCATGACAGAATTTCAGTGCATGGAACCTGTGGTTCTCAAACTTAAGGGAATGTCAGTATCATCAGAAAATTTGTTAATATGCAGATGCCTGGGCCTCACTCCCAGGGTTTTTAAGTCAGAAGGTCTGGGGCAAGGCCCAAGCATTTACATTTCTAATAAGCTCCCAGGTGATGCTGGTCCAGGGACCACACTTTGAGAAGAACTGCATTAAGCCGGTAGGTAGGCAGTTATTTTTATGAGTATTAAGTGAGGGGAGCACCGAATGCCCTTTGGTTATAAAGCCTCTCGTCATTGAAAGTTGAGTCTCTTTGTCCTTCAACTATGATTATGCCTCTGTGAATCACATCTGAGGTGACACTGTTCCTTCTGTGATCTACCCACTTTAATTGAAGGGTTTGGATTTTCTTTTGTATGCCAAGCTGTATGCTTCTGCCTTGGGAACACAATGAAGTAGGTAGATTTAAGAACAGCTTGAACCACTCACATCACTAGTGGCCCCAAACCCATCTTTTAAAATTCAAAAGAATATTTATTGTTTTTATCACAAAAGCAATGCTTGTTTCTTGTAGAAAATATAAATAAAAGAAAAAACATCCTCATCTCACCCAAAGGTAACTACTCTATTTTTTTAGATCTTTTTCTATACATATCTGTCAATCCAAATATATTTGTAGAGGGTTTTATTGCCAAAAAGACATGGTACAAACTGTGTTGTAACCTACTTTTCTTCCTTAATCTATTGTAAACATTTTTCAATGTAACCCCTTTGAGCCCCTAGTTTCAACACCCTTTGTCCAATAAAAAGAAACAAAATGCTCTGTTTCGTTTTTCCTCCTATACACCTGAAGCTGGAGGGAGATTAATGAACAGAAATGGCTGCAAAGTGGGAAGAGGTCAATGTGAACGATGAGGGTCAAGGACAAGCAGGCGCCTGTGTCCCCAGCACTGAAGGGCAGCTGTAGTTTTGGGTTGCAGAACCAGTTCCCTCCCACCTTTTGTTTGGAGCCAGTGATTCAGCTGAGCACTTCTGGGTCCGGAAATGCCTCAGCACCAGAATCAAGTTCACAAGAAAGCTGAATCAGGAGCGTTTGTCTTGTTAATGGAGAACACAGTCACAGGATCAAAAGGGCTAATTTCAGGATAATTCTCCTGAAATCCTGCTAATTTCAGGATAATTCACTGCTTCCAGAATTTTAGAGTACTGGTAAAGGTGGGTTTGGGGTAAAAACTTATTTTCCATTCTCTATGAACTACAAAAAACTGCTTTCCAGTGGGTAGCGAATCATGAGGGCCAGAGAGAAGAATTTCTTAAGCTTCACCAGTGAACCCACTAGAAATAGACAGTGGACAAAACAGAGCAAGTAAATCCAGGACCCATGAATGCAAACGACTTCTGTGCTACCCCAGGGGATTTCTCCTGTGGCCTGCAGTAAATGTGTGAGCTCTTATCACCTGGAGGTACGCATTCCTGGGGCACAGCTTGACTGAGGCTGGCCACAGCCCCCTGTATCATGACCTCCTCTTTCTTTTCTGCAGAATGAAGTGATCAGCCAGCAGCTGTGCGTCATCTTCACACACTGCTACGGGCCCTACCCCATCCCCAAGCTCACAGAAATCAAACGGAAACAGACCTCACGCTTGGGTGAGTGGTTCCCCCAGGACTGTGTTGGCTGCTGCTTTGTGATTTAAGGACGAGGAGCCAAAGAATGCCATAAGGAATGCCAGGAGGGAGGGGGTTCAAGGGCAAACAAGGTCGGTACAGGAGTCAGGCCGGGGGAGATCAGAATTTCTCCTTTATTATGTGATGACACTGGAGAACATACCTTGGGAATGTGGACAAGGAGATTTGCCAGTTAAAGGGACTTTCTCCCCTAGACACAGACAGTGGGGGCTGCCAAAGGCCTCCTGATTCCGTACACATCCCCCGCACAGGTGGCTCCTGAAAGAAGTCCACACTGCACGTGGCAACTCTGTCCCCCAAACTCTCCCCTCTAAAAGTCCTTCTTCCTCACTCAGAAGGAATGAGAAGGAGACAGTGAGGGGCCAGGGCTGTTCCTCTAGTGGAGATCCTTCCACAGGAAACTAGGAGAAGGGAGGAACAACCCCCCCTCCCCCCTCCCCCGCCACACACACACACTCCCATAAAAACATGAGGGGACATACCTGAGCGGCAGAGGCTGGATGCTTATAAGTCCCATGAGAGTATCAATAACCTCTTCTGGGAGGCGTGCACTGTGCCGGCTCCAGCCAAGCACTTGACCTACCCTATCTCAAGTCATCTTCAGGCCACCCCAAGAGGCAGGCACTGTGACTGCAATAGCAGTACATTATGGCTGCAATATCAGTAGAGGGTGAAGCTGGAACTTGAACACAGGTGTGCCCGGAAGCTGTAATTTTGTCATTCTGCAGTCCCAGCTTCTGAGATTTTTCAGAAGAAACCTTTCCATCAGGCACTAGGTTCTTTCAGAGGATCCTGGGGCTGTTGCAACCGGGTTGATCAACCTACAAAAAGGAGAAGGAATATCAGGCTGCTTTGAGGCCTGAAACATGAGCCTTCTGTTGCAAGGGCCTGTCTCCCTGCTACCTGGAGATTTATCAAATATTAAAGATAAAGGATTCTTTTTCCCTAGATAGGTTGGGGACTTTTCCTACTTCCTGTTTCCCTTTCCTAAGAAAATTGAAGGACATCTGAGTAATAGAAGACTGCAATTTCTACTCTTTAGCAAAATTTGAAAGGGATGAGCCAGTTTAGATTAATTAAAAGGCTGAATTCATGGGACTATTTTAAAGTTATTTTTGTTCCCATCTTGAATAACTTGTTAATTTAAATGAGACACAACTTTTTGCTGAAATGGAAAATTTTAGCAGCTCAGTCAAAGGCTGTCTATCTTTCTGACCATGTGTAGAGGAAAACTGGGATGTGCCCAAGTCCCAAGTACTTCTCCCTTATAGAAAACAGGTATTAATTAAAATGTTATCAGGGCAACACGTTATAAAGACCAGTCAAATTAGCAAACATTAGAGAGTCAGGGGTACATTCCCAGGACATAGCAACAATCTCTGATGTCTAGGTGCCTCATAAGACACCCTCCTTAGAGCAAACTTTTGCAAGGTCGGTTTCAATGGCATAAAATCTGCTTTCCCTTAGCTACAGGAAGGGAGGGAACATTTTCTCCTCCTGAATTTGCTGAGGTTTCTTTCACTAGCAGTTAAAAGTTTCTGGTTTGGGGCCAGACATGGTGGCTCACGCCTGTAATCCCAGCATTTTGGGAGGCTGAGGCAGGCAAATCAAATACCATCAACATCCATTGAGCATCTACTATAATGGTCATGTTTACTGAGGGATACTCATGTGTCAGCCATTTTGCTAAGTGCTCTCCATAAATTCACTCATTTATTCGTCACTACTTTTAAGGTCAGGAGTTTGAGGCCAGCCTTGCCAACATGGTGAAACCATGTCTCTACTAAAAATACAAAAAATTATCCGGACACAATGGCCCATGCCTATAGTCCCAGCTACTCAGGAGGCTGAGGCAGGAGAATCACTTGAACCTGGGAGGTGGAAGTTGCAGTGAGCCAAGATTATGCCACTGCACTCCAGCCTGGGCAACAGAGTGAGACTCCATCTCAAAAAATTTAAAAAAAAAAATGTTTTTAAGTGCCTGTTTTTCAGCCCAAGCATTAGAATTCCAAGGGTTGGCACCAAGAAGAAAAGAAAAGGCAGACCTGAGAGGCTCAAAGCTCATGATATAAAAGAAAAAGCATCATGTAGTTATTAACAAACGGAATATACAGCAGGTACATTTTGTGTCTTCAGTCTAGCAGCTCAAGCTAGCATAACTAAAGGTCACCAAATAGTGGTTCTTTAGGGACCTGCTTTAAAGGAAAGACAAGAATGATCAGTGACAAGGATCTCAAACCGGCATCTCTGTGGGACCAGGCAGGTGATATAAACGAGTGAAATGAATTCAGCGCTAGACAATAGGGAGTGGTGGGGACTGTGGCAAATCGGAGAGCACTGATTTTGTGGGGGGGGGGGGCGGGGGGGGGGTATGGTGTCCTGTTGCCCTCCCAATGAATTCTGGGAGAGAGTGGTGAGAGTAAAAGTAGAGGATATTAACAGTCTGGGAAGCAGGAATGGGGGACTGGCTGGAGATGAACAGTGGGTGTGATAGGTGAGCAGAGGGAGGCAGGTTACCGAGCAGAGAGAAAGTCAAGTGAAGAAATGAGTTTTTGTCAACTCTCAGGCCTTCTCCCCTGCAGCCTCTTTTCCCTTTATCTGGATCATTTCAGAAGTTCTGGGGGGAGTTTTTTAATTAAAATGTTTAAAGAAAGTGGGATTACACAGGTGATTTTTACTGTTTATACTTTTCTGATATTTTTAAAGTAAGAGCCTTTTTTTAAAAAATGAGCAGAAGTGAGGTAGCTCTGTACTGACAGAGAAAGGTGAGTGGAGGACCACCAGGACCACCGTCTGGGCAGCACAGGGTTCAGGGTCTGAGTGAAGAGAATCAGTCTGGAAGGCAAATTCTGGGTCCAAGTTACAGCAGTCTGGGGAAAATGCAGCCAGACCAGGGCCCCAAGGTGCAGTCAGCCAGGGTGAGCCCAACAGCTGAGTGGTCACAGCCCCCAGGAAGACAGGGGCTTGGTCCTGCCCTCAATAGTTTAGGACAACCCATAAATCCAGCCATAGGAAGCAGTGGGGTTTCTTTTCAGCACAGCCCCTGAACCCCTGGGGAAGGGACCATCAACAACAAAGGGGCCTCCAGGCTAAGAAGGTTCCCCGGGTCCTCGGCAGCCTCCTAGAGCAAGTTTCTGCAACAGGAGTCAAGGCGTTCTTTCATTCACTCGAAAAACATCCATTGAACCTCTACTAATAGTATAATGGTCAAGTTTATTGAGGGATACTTACTTGTCAGCCACTTTGCTAAGTGCTCTCCATAAATTCACTCATTCGTTTATTCCTCACTACTCTGTGATGGAGTATAATGGGTATTACAATTTCCATTTTACAGAAGGAGAAACTGAGGCATGGGTTGGCTAAATAACTTGCCAAGGTTACAGAACTGAGATTTCTAGCCTCAGAGCCCACACTCTTACTACACTTTACCACCTTTCCGTACTAGACACAGATGAAAGGCTTTGAAATGGACAGACATGGATACATCATAGCATGATGAGGCTACAGCAGGGGTGCATATGCTGTGGGAACTCAGCTGGGGCTACTGGGTCTGGGGAAGGTGGGGGAATCTGGCAAGGCTTACTGACCAAGGGTGTCTGATCAATATGTCTGAAACTTGAAGACCACCTAGGGATGAGCCAGGTTTGGAAGGGGCTGGAAGGGTGCTTTAGGTAAAGGAACAGTGTGTGCAGAGCCCCAGAGGGGAGAGAGCATGTAGCACTCATGGGGAACTGAGAGCTACCCATTGCTCAAGCACACACACAGTTTGACAGGGAGAAGCCAGAGAAGGCAGTGGAGCCCAGTCACAAGTGGCCTCATTAAGACGTTTAGACTCTAGCCTGGGAGCAATGGGGAGCTATTGAATGATTTATAGCAGAGGAGGGGAGTGGCATGATCAGAGCTAGCTTTAGGAAGGATGGCTCCTGCAGTGAGGTGGGTCATCAGATTGAGGGGCCAAGAGTGGAGGCAGAGAGACCAACAGAGGCTCCTGTGAGTTCCCAGAAAGAGAGGATGTGGCCCAAACTAGGGTAATATCAAAGGGAATAGAGGGAAATGGAAGATTCAGGAAACACTTAGGAGGACAGGGGGTGTTGACGGATATTCTCAACAAGACAGAAGTGCTGAGCTGAGGACAGACTGGCACCTTCAGGAGCCTCAGGTCTCAAGGGCTGAAATGACAGGCAAATCGGAGGATCCTAGTGTTTAACAAAGCAGGCCATCCTATCAGAATGTCCAAGTTCAAATCGTAGCTTCTCCACCAGTCACTAGCTTGAACAAGTCACTGTAAATTCTGTGTGCCTCAGTTTCTTCAACTGCACAGTGGGGATAATGTGCAACCAGGTTGCATATCATAAGTGCTCAGTAAGTAGTAGCTAAATCTTCTTTATTCTAGAAAATGAGGGAAGGGAACTGGCTCATTTGTCACTGACCCCGATAGGGAAAGGCCTGGACTTAAATCACCTGGAATGCAGTGGTGAGGGGACAGCTCTTCTAAACCACTTCCATTGGGCAGGGAGGGCGCTGAGCCCTGAGAGAGAGCAGCAGAGGTGGGGATGAGTGGCATTCTTAGAGACAAGGTGGTTGGGTGACTATAGGTGAGTCTTCTCTGGGGAAATGCTACTTTTAATCACAAATAAGCTATAAGGATTTCCTATGAAAAACTGAATTTCAGTGACTTGACTATTCCTCTGATTAGTCCTGTCTGCTGTTTGGTTGCTGTCTTGCCAATGAGTATTTTATCACCAAGATTTCCTTGCTCACTCTTATTTGCACTTTCTACAAGATAAATCTAAACTTCATCCTTTTTTCCACTAAAGCTACCTTTCTTCCCCTTTCCTATTCCAGATCCTCATTTTCTTAACAATAAAGAAATGTCTGATGTTACATTTCTGGTAGAAGGAAGACCATTTTATGCTCACAAAGTGCTGTTATTTACAGCCTCTCCCAGGTATGTATCATCGGTTTTGAAAGCAGCTGCATTATGACTTTGGCTGTTGCTATTACTATTTTTTGAAGTTCAATTTTGGTGGTCTCTTCTCCGGACTGGCAGGTCATCTTCACAAAATCAAGAATTCAAGAGTACAGGGAAGCTGCTAGCATAAACAACCTAGAACAAGGGGCCCTCTCCTCTGGGCACATAAAGGGGCCAGGGGGGCCGAGCTTTAGGAGCAGAACATGGATTGGATTTTGGCTCCCTTGGCTAGGTGGCCTTGTGCAGTGAACAACCTGAGACCCCACACACAGGAGCCTTGAGACAGCCACTCTCCAAATGTCAGGGAACAGACTTTGGCATAAGCCACTGAAAGTCACAGATCCTGACTTTACTTTTCCCTAACTGTGGAGTTAACAGACAGTAGTATCATGTAGCAATAGGAAGAACTGCTCACCCTCTCTGCCAGCTCTGCAACTGCCCTTTCTTCTCCTTTTGAGTTGAGATTGGGTTGACAGTTTAGAACCACATTGTCCAGGGACCTGAACAGGGAGCAGTGAGGCTGGGGCAGAGGAGAGATTGATGCTGAAATGAGGAGGAGGCAGGAGAGAATGATGCTGAAATGAAGAATACCAAGAGTCCCAGCTGGGTGGTGAGCAGGGGGTCCCTGAGTTGGGTAAGGACACTGGGAACCCAGAAATGGAACTCCCTTCCAAGAAGTTTGCTAAGAGAATGTGTGTGACCAGCATTCCCTGCATTTCTAAAAGCATCCAGGAATCTCCAGTCCCCCCACCAAAACCAAACACAAACCCCAGATGTCTGCTTTGCCACTGCAAGAAAAATATGTTTTCCCTTGCATAGTTTTCAGTCATGACAGCATAGACACCAGGTCAATATTGTACCAATGTTATATTCTTAGTTTTGACGAAGGTACCATGGCTGTGTAACATGTTAACATTAGGGGAAGCTGGGTGAGGGGTAAACAGGAACTCTCTGTATTATCTTTGCAACTCTTCTGTAAATCTATAATTTCAAAAATAAGTTTAAAAAAACAGACACATATCAGCTTATTCTTAAACATATTATCCGTGTGTTCCATTGATAAGATCTCTACCCACAAAGAGCTTTTAGTTTAGTTGATGGGCAGGAAAGTGCATTGAAAACCCAAGACAGAAAGTCACCCATAAGGGAGATGATTAGGTAGTCAACAAACATTAATTAAATATCTACAATGTGTCAGGTTCATACTGGGACAGGATGTGGGGATGTAGCAGAGACAGAAACCACTGAAGTCCCTGCCCTCATGGAGCAAAGCGTGTTCCATGGGCACCCGAGGGGAGGGAGTGAAGCCATAGCCCTAGGCTCAAGAGAGATGCCATGAAGGTGGCGGCCACGTGACAGGCCCTGAAAGATGGACAGGGTTTAAACAGGCACTCATTCTTTTCCAATCACCAGTTGGAGAAAGAATGTAATTGTTCAAAACACTGTTTTTTAACTTTAGAGTTTTAACTTCAAATTAGATTACGGTATAATAGGAGGGTTTAAATTAAGAAATGTAAGGATATACCAGTGCTATATTTCAGATTTGCAGGGGAAGAAACAAGGTATTTCCATTGTCAGGAGAGCAGAGTTTTTTGTGAGCCATGGATTTGTGTGTGAGTCTTTTTTATCTCTTTTTTATGTCCTTGTTCAGGTTCAAAGCACTCCTCTCCAGCAAGCCGACAAATGACAGCACCTGCATAGAGATTGGTTATGTGAAATACTCCATCTTTCAGGTGAGCCCCTGGTGTGGCCTGGCCTCTGTGCTGGTTGGCACAGGGCACAGGTGGTTGCCTCAGATCCTCAGCCTGAGGATTGGCCACTTGGAGAAGTCCTTGGAATGAGCTGTCAGTCTCCTGTACTCCCGGCCCCTCCTCACAGTGCCCCTTCCGTTTCCATCCATTCATCCCTGCAGCATTAACTGTGTGCCTGCTATGCCTGACACTGTGCTAAGGGCTGGGGACACAAGGATAAAGGCTGGGGACTCAGAGTCTGTGGGGGGCGGGGACGGTGACTGAGTAATTGGTCAATTACAGTATACAGTAGAGTACTCAAGGCGTGAGCCAACATGCTGCAGCAACTCAGACCAGGGGAAATAAAGAAGACCTCTTGGATGAGGTCTTATGAGCCAAAACATCCAAGACTGAGAAGTTGGTGAGCCACAGGAAGGATAGGGCTCAAGAAAGTTGGTTAGAACATTCCAGACAAAGAGAACAGCATGTGCGAAGTCCCAAAACTTTGGTTGAGCTCAGCGTCATCAGGAGCTGCTGTACTTTAGGGAATTTGTATCATTTTAGCATTAGTCTGTATCTACCCCAATTTAGGAAAGGAAGGCTTCCTGGTCCAAGGCCAGATGACATGACCATTTCTCCTTCTGTTTGGGGGGAGTTCATGCCATGAACAATGAGTTTTGGTTTATGTGGTTTTTCTGAGGAGCACCGCAGCTTTTTTCGCTTTTCCACCTTCCTTCAATTATGCCTGATTCATAAATCCTGCTCTGCAACAACGTTCTTGCAGCTAAAAGAAATTCACTCACTCCCCAGCTGGCTTTGCACCTGTATTTCTACAGCTCCAAGACCCTCCAGGCGCATGAAGGCTGTGTAGTCCCCTTGATCCTGCCAGGCTGTCTTCCCACCTTCTAGGGTTCATAAGACAATGTGGGGGACCTGGGGATAGAGTTTATAGAATGCCTGTAATCCCAGCACTTTGGGAGGCCAATGTGGGCTGAGGTGGGAGGATCACTTAAGCCCAGGAGTTCTAGACCAGCCTGAGCAACATGGCAAAACCCTGTCTATTAAAAATACAAAAATTAGCCGGGCGTGGTCACACACACCTGTACTCCCAGTTACTCAGGAGGCTGAGGCTGGAGGATCACTTGAACCTGAGAGGTCAAGGCGCAGTGAGCCATAATTGCACCACTGCACTCCAGCCTGAGCAACAGAACAAGACCCTATCTCAAAAAAAAAAAAAAAAAAAAAGGTTTCCAAAGATAAGATAAGCCTGGGTGAGCTGTCCCCCTGAGGTCAGGAGAGTAGTGAGGAGGCTGGAGCCCCAAGGTGGGCCTGGGGAGTTGGCATACTCCAGACATCCAAGTGCCCATGTCCCCTCAGCCTAGGCTCTCCCCACCATTTTCTACTGAGAGCAAAGTGGTCATAGCCCTTTCCTGAATCGCAGCTGTTGGGTTGGAAAGCTGGGTTCCATGCAGCCGTGGCTTTGCTTTGGAGGGTGATGAGGAAATGTTTGTGGAGCCATGAGTAGTGAAGCAGTGATCTGTGCTTACATGTGTTATCTGGATTGTTATTCCTTTTTTTTTTTTTTTTTTTTTTTTTTTTTTTTTTTTTTTGTTGAGAGAGAGAGAGAGGGTCTGGCTCTGTTGTCCAGGTTGGTGTGTAGTGGCACAATCTTGGCTCACGGCAACCTCCACCTCCTGGGTTCAAGCCATCCTCCCACCTCAGCCTCCTGAGTAGCTGGGAGTACAGAAGTATTTCATCACACCCAGCTAATTTTTGTACTTTTTATAGAGATGGGGTTTTGCCATATTGCCCAGGCTGGTCTCAAACTCCTGAGCTCAACCAATTCACCCACCTTGGTTGGCCTCCCAAAGTGCTGGGATTACAAGCATGAGCTACTACATGTGGCATTATCTCCATTTTTATAGATGAAGAAACTGAGGCCCAGAGAAGCTAAATGATGCGCCCAAAGTCTTAGTTCTAGTTAGCGATAGAGCCAGGATTTGAACCCAGCCTTCCTGGTAGCAAAGCGTGGGGACACTATTCTAGAATACCCTTCCTAAATGGGAATGTGCTGAGAGTAAGAACAGTTCTCACATCTTGAGCACTGTGTGTAAGGCTCGAAGCCAGTGGTTCTGAACTTCAGCTGCACATTAGAATCACCTGGGAGCTTTGACAATTCCCAATGCCCAGGCTATACATCAGACCAATTAAATCAGAATCTAGCAGTGGGGCCCAGGCATCAGCATTTTGCGGTCTCCCCCACCTCCTCCCAGTATCCCAAAGTACAGCCAAGTTGGAGAACCTGTGCTCTCAGTTACACAATTTCTTACACATTAGCAGCTCTCAGAATACCTGGAGAAGGGTGGGGTGCTTGTTAAAACACAGAGAACATTTTAAAATGCAGATTCCTAGACCCCACCCCAGAGTTTCTGATTCTGCAGGTGTGAAAATTCATATTTTAACCTTTAGTTTCAGAGGCACACGCACAAGTTCGTTAAATTGTGTGTCATGGGGGTTTGGTGTTCTGATTATTTTGTCACCCAGTTAATAAGCATAGCACCCTCCTCCCACCCTTTACCCTCAAGCAGGCCCTGGTGGCTATTGTTCCCTTCTTTGTGTCGATGTGTACTCAATGTTTGGCCCCCACTTATAAGTGAGAACATGGATGCAGTACATGGATGAAGCTGGATTACAGGCATGAGATGCATAAGTTCAGGTCTCCAGCTCCATCCATGTTGCCACCAAGGACATGATCTCATTCTTTATGGCTGCATAGTATTCCATGGTACATATGCACCATGTCAAAATTCACTTTTTTTTTTTTTTGAGAAGAGTTTTGCCCTTGTTGCCCAGGCTGGAGTGCAATAGCGCAATCTCGGCTTACTGCGACCTCCGCCTCCCGGGTTCAAGTGATTCTCCTGCCTCAGCCTCCTGAATAGCTAGGATAACAGGTGCCGCTTGGCTAATTCTTTTTGTATTTTTAGTAGAGACGAGGTTTCTCCATGTTGGCCAGACTGGTCTCGAACTCCTGACCTCAGGTGATCCGCCCGCCTTGGCCTCCCAAAGTGCTGGGATTACAGGCGTGAGCCACTGCGTCTGGCCCAGAATTCACATTTCTAACAAGAACCCAGGTGCTTCTGCTGCTGCTCTGGGACCTGTCTCTCAGAACCACTGCTGCCCCTCACCTTATTTCATCCTTCCAGCTGCCCTGCGAGGTAGCCATAATCCCCACCTTACAGACAAGGGCATGCATTCAGAGAGGCGGAGTAAGTGATCCAGGTTCCCGCTGCTGCTCCTAGCAGAGCTGAGGTTCAAACCCAGGCCTGGCTGACTCCCAGACCTGTTCTCTTAAATCCTGCCTTCTGTGGGCACCTGGGCCCCCCGCTGAACTCACCCAGCCCTGAGGAAAGAATCTTTCGGCCCATTTGTCTGGAGCATGAGCTGGAAGCTGGAAAATGCGTCTTCCCCCAGTGCTCATGAAGGGGGAGCTTACACTGTGAAGCCTGGGACTAACTGGGGAGGTTCCTGTAATAAGAACTTGGCTCGTAGTAGGCGCTCAATAAATGTTTGCCAAGCGGGCTCACTGAACGAGACCTCCGTGGGAAACGGCAGTCCCCGGAGGAATCCCGAGGCCTGTAATTGCTTTTGACGGGGGAAGGTTTTCTGGCCACATCAGACTCACGTTACTGTAATGGGAAGGGAAAATTTAACAGGCCCCGGGGACTTTTCCGTGTGCCCACCCTTTCCCCATAAAAGAAGAAAAGCCTCATTTGTGGCTTGAAATAGGCCAAGGAGGGCTGAATGCGACCCCGCAGGAGGCTCCCAGGGGCCGGCTTACTTCAGTCCATGCTGACAGAAGAATTTTAGTAAATGAGCCTGCTTCGGGTCTCCTCCCCCAAGTCTGTTTAGCATCACACGCCGGCAAGGGCCGGACGCAGCTGAGGCTGCACCTGGAAGTGGGGGCCTCCGCGAAGCTGTGGGTGCCATTTGAATCCCTGCTTCATGCAGGTTGGCAGCTGCCAAGAAAAACAACTCCACAAACAGGCCCATTAGCCTAATAAGCGTTTGTTTCACCCCCTTGCAGAAAGGCTTGTGCCGGCAGAGTTTGAAGGAGGCCTGGGCCAGCCCAATTTAAATTCCATTAGCCCCGGGATCTCCGTCCACTAAGGAGCAGCGTTTCAAGTCAGCAGCCCCACCTGGAATATAGGAGACCACGTGCTAGAGAAATGCTTTATAAATGTTCAGGGCGGTCATTATTATGGCTCTTATTGTTATTTGTTTAGCCTTTATAAATGAAAACTGCTAGGAGAATAAATTGATTTTAATAAGGCCCAATCCCAACATTTGCTGACTTGATATTTTAAATGCTTATGACCCATCAGGGTGGGAGAGGGGAGGGTAAACAATGCTGTGTTATTGCACACATTCTCAGACGCCACCGCCATCTCTGCGACAAGCAGATGGTCACAAGAGCCCAAAGTCGGTATGTGGGAGACTCAAACACAGAGAGGCGAGGATTCGTGTTTATGGGTAGGGTGTACACACTGCAGTCTGTTTGCTTGCTGTGTGCCAAGCCCTGGGATACAGCGGTGGGCAAGACCTTGTTGTGCCCTCTGACTCTAGTGAGAAACAACACTGCAATGGAGGATGATGCACGATTGCCTGATGTGACCTGTGGTGGGGTGGAGATCTGAGGAGGCGCCCCACTGCAGATGACCGCTGACTAGATCCAGAAGGAGCGGGCGGAGCTCAGTAGACAGAAGAAGGGGAGGGCATCCTAGCAGAGGGAACGGTGTGGGCAAAAGCACAGCACTAGAAGAGAGGGTGGGAGATTCTGATGCAGGCAAGCGGTTGAGTGGTCCGAGCATAAAAGGCAACTTTTGGCCAGGCATGGTGGCTCACACTTGTAATCCCAGTGCTTTGGAAGGCCCAAGGGAGGAAGATCACTTGAGCTCAAGAGTTCAAGACCAGCCTGGGCAACATAGCGAAATCCCGTCTCTACAAAAAATACAAAAATTAGCCAGGTGTGGTGGTACACACCTGTAGTCCCAGCTACTCAGGAGGCTGAAGTGGAAGGATTGCTTGAGCCTAGGAGGCAGAGGTTGCAGTAAGCTATGATCACACCACTGCACTCCAGCCTGGGTGACAGAGTGAGACCCTGTCTCAAACTAAAAATAAATAAATTAAAACATTAGCCAGGCACGGTGGTGCGTGCCTGTAGTCCTAGCTACTTGGGAGGCTGAGGTGGGGGGATTGCTTGAGACCAGAAGTTTGAGGTTACAGTGAGCTGTGACCACACCTCTGCACTCCAGCCTGAGTGACAGAATGAGACCCTGTCTAAAATAATAATGATAAATAAGAATTTCAATAAAGCTATAAACAGTATTTTTAAAATAACTTAAACACACATGCGAAAAGCAGTCTGAGACCAGTCGCAAAGACTTTCAGATGGCCTGGGTGAGAACAAGGCAGCATGTAGCAGAAACAAGGGAAAAGATTTTTCAGCCTCAGAGAAAATTCAAGAGCTGACATTTGCAGAGGGCTTGCTATGTGCCAGGCCCCTGCTAGGCCTGTTCTATGCAGTTACTCATTTAGTCTTCATCACAATTCCATGAGGCAGGTAACATTATCCCCACTTCACAGATACGAAACTGAGACACAGAGCCTAACTTAATTCAGGTCCCCCAGCTTTTAAGTGGCAGAGCCAGATCAGAAACTGAGGCAGCCCAATTCCAGGCTCATTGTACTTAGTCAGTGTCCTATATTGGTCACAGACTGAAGGGACTGAAGGGACCATCGAGGACAACCCAGTCCAGGCTCATTTTACAAGTACCCAAAAAAGGGAGGTAACCAGTCCGTTGATTTTGCCCACACAGCTGCCTTAGAGCCAGGGAGGTAAAGTGAGTTTGTCAAACATACAGGTAGAAGACAATAGGGGCCGGGCACAGTGGCTCATGCCTGTAATCCTGGCACTTTGGGAGGCCGAGGTGGACAGATTGCCTGAGCTCAGTAGTTCAAGACCAGCCTAGGCAACACAGAGAAACCCCATCTCTACTAAAATACAAAAAACTAGCCGGGCGTGGCAGCGTGCACCTGTAGTCCCAGCTACTCGGGAGGCTGAGGCAGGAGAATTGCTTGAACCCGGGAGGTGGAGGTTGCAGTGAGCCAAGATCGCGCCACTGCACTCCACCCTGCGTGACAGAGCAAGACCCCATCTCCACACACACACACACACACACACACACACACACACACACACACACACAAAGACAATAGGAAGTAGAGGAGACTGGGACAAACCACCTAAAAAATTAACACCCGGTTGTCCTAGGAGATAAGATAGCAAAGTCAGATACATCCACGGGCCCCATTCCATTCAAGGGACACCAGTTTGCAAAGCTCTGGAAATTTTGCCTGCTGTTTGGACATCGTGAGTCACATGAATAAAGAACATCCCGACTAGGGCCATTGACATCGTTAGTGATACACAGAAACCTGGACCCCTCATGGCTTCACCATGGAGCTAGGCACATTGTAATAAGGAGCAGGTGGCCCTGTGGCATCCCAGAGTCACCCTCTGGGACTTCAACAGGAGGCTTTGAGTCAAACTGGGCCATGTTCGCAGGGGAACGACCCTCTGGTGCAGGTTCTTAAAGCCATGCCACATGTGCAGCAGTTCCATGCAGCATGACTGGGGCGGGAGGTGGGAGAGGACCCCCTGATTATCATGCGTAGATGGAAAAGCCGTCATGAGGAGCAGCAGCTTAGGGTTGTTTAGTTTGGTCTTGGGGGTGGGCATGGAACTGGGGGTGGGAAAACATATGGAGACAAGTTTCAACAGGTATCAAACTATCTGACTGATGAAACTGTTCAAAATGGGCAGTCTTCTCCCCTTAAGGTAGTGAGCTCTTGGTCACTGGTGACATGGAAATGAGCAACCATTTGGAATGGATGTCCTAGAGGTCTCAGGAACTAAGCCTGAGTTGGGACATTCACCGAATGGCTTTGAGATGATGTGTCTTTGCCGTTGACACTGTTCTCTGTGTTTTCTTCCAGCTGGTTATGCAGTATCTCTACTATGGTGGCCCAGAGTCACTGCTCATTAAAAACAATGAGATCATGGAGGTAAGGGATCCATCATGGTGTTGGCTATCACAGGTCCCTTGGGTGAGTGGCACCTCTGTAAACTCGGGTCACCAGCCTGCATGGAAGTGTCTGGAAGGACCCGTGTTGGGTTTTCATTTGGATGAAGACTTGGGGCTCTTGTTCCTTCCTGACTCCTCAGTCCTCCCGAACAGGAAGGGCTTCTCATCAGAGACCTTCCCTGGCAGGCTGGGGTGCTAGTGCACTTGCTTGCCTGACTGCTTTTAGTAGCCACTGAGTGAAACCCAATTTTAACTGGCATTGGTGGTAAGGGGGCAGGGAAGGGAAGGAATTTGACTGAAAAGTCTGAGGCTACAGCTGAGGCATTAATAGTGATATCATCAGGAAATATCCTAGATGACGTCTTCTCCCTTGTCACTTATAAAAGAATTATATCCCCTAAAAACATCCCTCAAATCACAACACTGTCTGTTCTTCCAAGATGTAGAAGCTGAGGGCAGATTACAGTCTCCTCCTGGCTTTCCTCAAACCGAGCATCCCGCAGTCATGAAGCCCACGCCTGCTTCCTTCACTCTCCCCAGCCCCCTGTCTGCCTCTTGTAATTCAACTGGTTCTAGCCCCGCCTGTCTAGGAGCCTTGTTTCTGCCTGCTTTTGTCCAAAGCCAAGATTTTCCCCTGGTCCTTGCCAAAAGTGGAAATCTTGTTCATTTTCCTAATTGAAACTGGGAGCTTTGAACCAGAAGCCAAAAATCACCCCCAATTAATCCTCAGCAAAAGAGCTAGGATCACGGTCAGTTATCTGACGTCTGGGGGGTACCTGGCTGATGTCCAGGTGCCTGGCTGACGAGAGATGTCAGGACACAATCAACTGTTCAAGAGCAGACCTCACACAGTGGTTACAACACGGATGCTGGGCCAGACTAGTCTAAATCCAGGCTCCACCGCCTCTGAGCTGTGTGACTGTGGACAAGTTATTTAACCTCATATCCTCAGCTTCCTTGCCCATAAAATGGGGATAACTATCTACCTCACTGGGTTTTTTAGAGGATCTTAAAATATGTTAAGGTGCTTAGAACAGTGCCTGGCACACAGTGATCGCCAATAGGACTATGTATTCACTGCAGGCCCACTTATCCTTTCTTCCTATTCTGTGAAACCTTCCGTGGTCACTCTCTCCCCACCCAAACACACACATGGACACACAGTGACTCTCTTGTCTCCCTGGACTACTCCTCTGACGGTTTTAGTCTCGAGGATGTGGGCTTATTTGTAAACAAAAGTGCGCTGGTGTTTACAACTAATTTTTGTGTGTGTGTGAAACAGAGTCTCACTCTGCCCCCAGGCTGGAGTGCAGTGGTGCAATTTCGGCTCACTGCAACCTCTGCCTCCTGGGTTCACGTCATTCTCCTGCCTCGGCCTCCCGAGTAGCTAGGATTACAGGCACCTGCCACCACACCCAGCTAATTTTTTGTATTTTTAGTAGAGACAGGGTTTCACCATGTGGGCCAGATGGTCTCGAACTCCTGACCTCAGCCTCCCAAAGTGTTGGGAGTACAGGCATGAGCCACTGCACACGGCTGTTTACAACTAACTGATCACAACCAGTTATGGATTTCTGTATTCCTTCTCCACTCCCACTGCTTCATTTGTCTAGCCTTAACAAAAATAAAAATAAAAATAATTTTAACTAAAAATAAGGAATGTACATTTAAATCATTTCAATCATGTAGAAGAGTATTGAATACAAAGCAGCTGCCCGGGCCCACCCTGCCCTCCCTCCAGTCCCCGTTCCCAAAACCAGTCCTTTGAACTCTTGCTCTTAGCTCTTTTCCCTCCCAAAATCCTGTCGTTCTCTCAACACACATCTGTCGAGCATCTCCGTGGCCGGCACCGTGCTCAGGGCCAGGTTACAGCAGTGATGAAAACCAACACAGATCCCTGCCCTCCTGGACTCTATTGAGGGAGGCAGACATGACGTCACATCTGGTGTGCTGTGACTCTGAGGAGTGAGACAGGGCAAGGAGGAAAGGAGGACAGATGGGATAGAGGGAGGCTCCTCTGAGGAAGTGACATCTGAGTGGAGACCTGGACAACAGAGGGAGTGAGACACCTTGATATCCATCTTGCTGATAATACCCTGATTTTCACCCTTATTTCTGGACATAACAATTTTGGGCATTTTGGGTTGACCGCCTGCTGTGATGGGTATGAATTGAGTTCACTTGGTCCTCCCCTCCCCCTCCCGCTCCCCCATCTTCCCCCACAGTGGAATCCTATCTTTGTCCTCTTCCTCTAGTGTTATCTTTGTGCATCATTTCCCATCCCCTACCCGTGACACTGCTGTGGAAGATGAGGATGAGGACTGTCTCACCACTATAGTTCCTTACTGTTACCTCCTTTCCATCCACCTCCCAGCCTCTAACAGACTCTTTTTGTGATTTTTAGCTTCTGTCTGCTGCTAAGTTTTTCCAGCTGGAGGCTTTGCAGCGACACTGTGAGATTATCTGTGCGAAAAGCATCAACACCGACAACTGTGTGGATATTTACAACCATGCCAAGGTAATCAATCTCATTCTCGCGCAGTGCGCACACAGGAGCGCTGAAGCCGGGGAAGCTTTTCCTTGGCAAACACAGAGGCAGGGCAGAGAGTGGGTGCTGGGCCAGTTCTCTCAGGGCTAAGCCGCTGGCCTCTGCCAAGGTCTGCTTCCTGCCTTAGAAAAGATGCCTTCCACCTCCCCTCCAGAACAAGGAAAGTAGGAGCCCAGAAGTTTCAAAGGCAGAGTTCTCAAACAATGCTTCTTAGACCCTCATGTGCATATGACTCACATCACAGACTCCAATTCCACAGGCTGGGATGGGCCCTGTTTGGCTTTTCTAACAAGCTCCCAGGTGATGTCTCTGCTGCTGGTGTAAGGTACACCTTCTAAGGTTCTAGAACAGTGGCTGTCCAATCCAGCAGCATCAGGGAACTTGTCGGAAAGGTACATTTTCAGGCTGTACCCCAGACCTACTGAATCAGAAACTTGAGGGGGGACCCAGCCACCTGTGGCTTTGCATGCCCTCCAGCTGATTCTGATGTGTGCTCAGGGGTGAGAACCGCTCTTCCAGAATTGGTCTTAATGCCAGCTGCAAGTTAGAATCACCTGGGGACTCACTTAAACTTCCTATGCCTGGGACCCATCACAGACTCATCAAATCAGCCTCTGGGAGTGGAACCTGGAAAAAGGCATCTTTCAAAGCTTCCCAGGTGATTCTCAGATGGGGCCAAGATTGAGAACAGGCTGTAAGCACTGCTGAAGTCTTTGGAGTCTGCTTAATCAGGCAGACCCAACACCTGGCTACTAATTAGAATCACCTGGGGGAGCTTGCTGAATGCCAGTGTAGTCCCCCACCCCTGATGACCTCAGCAGTATCCCCTCAGGGAGCCCAGAAATCTATATTTTTAACAAGCTGCTAGAGTGACATCAGCCCTCAAACCAGTCTTCACTCCAGTTTTCAGTAACCACTGATTTCATCCAATTCACTTCATCAGTGGGGAGACTGGGCCCAAGAGAAGTAAAATACTTTGTCCAGGTACCACTGCATTTTGTTCCACGTGCTGAGCACAGGGGGGATTAACAGTTCCAGCAAGAAACAATAAAACCAGTTAAGATGAGGAGTTAGGTTGCTTTATTTATTGATTGATTTTTGAGATGGAGTTTCACTCTTGTTGCCCAGGCTGAAGTGAAATGGTGCAATCTGGGCTCTCTGCAACCTCCTCCTGGGTTCGAGCAATTCTCCTGCCTCAGCCTCCCAAGTAGTTGGGATTACAGGCATGAGCTATCGCACCCAGCCAAGATGAAGAGTTATTTTATTTTAGGAGTTTAAAACAAAATTTTCCGTTTGGTATAACTGGAGCCCAGTACACATGACTCCCATATCACACACAGCTCTGGACAGTGACAGTGCACGTGAATGACGCTCTTATTGCTTGTTGTGAAAAATCAGATTGCATTGGCCGGGCACAGTGGCTAATGCCTGTAATCCCAGCACTTTTGGAGGCCGAGGCGGGCGGATCACGAGGTCAGGAGATCGAGACCATCCTGGCAAACACGGTGAAACCCCGTCTCTACTAAAAATACAAAAAAATTAGCTGGGCATGGTGGCGGGCGCCTGTAGTCCCAGCTACTCAGGAAGCTGAGGCAGGAGAATGGCAGGAACCTGGGGGGCAGAGCGTGCAGTGAGTGGAGATCGCGCCACTGCACTCCAGCCTGGGCGACAGAGCAAGACTCTGTCTCAAAAAAAAAAAAAAAGAAAGAAAGAAAAGAAAAATCAGGTTGCATGTGAGATGCTACTTGCTTGTCTTAAGACAGCATTCAGTGAGCCCTTTTAATGTGCAGGCACCTGTGCTAAGAGCCTTGTTGCATCTTGTTTTTTAATCTTCACTACAACCGTTTTAGGTGAATGCTACACTAGTCCCATGTCATAAGGAGACTGAAGCACAGAGAGGTGAAGTAATTTGCTTAACGTCACACAGCTAGTAATGAGATTTCTGTATTATGGTAAAATGTACATAACATAGAATTTGCCACTTTAACCATTTTTAAGTATACAGTTCAGTGGCATTAAGTACATTTGATTGTTGTGCAAGTATCACTACCGTTCATCTATAGAATTTTTTCATCTTTCCAAACTGAAACTGTACCCTTTAAACACCAAATCCTCATTCCTCCCCTCCCCCAGGCCCGGGTATTTACCATTCTACTTCCTGTCTCTATGAATTTGACTACTCAAGGGGTGTCACATAAGTGGAATCATACAGTATTTGTCTTTTTGTGACTGATTTATTTCACTTAGCATAATGTCCTCAAGTTTCATTCGTATAGTAGCACGTGTCAGAATTTCTTCTTTAAGACTGAATAATATTTCATTGTATGTACATGCCATATTTTGTTTATTCATTCACCTATCAATAGACACTTTAGTTGCTTCCACTTTTTGGTTATTGTGAATAATATTGTGTTGCTATGAACATGGGTGTACAAATATCTGTTCAAATCCCTGTTTTTTGGGGTTTTTTTTGTTTTTGTTTTTTTTGTTTTTTGACACAGAGTCTTGCTCTGTTACCCAGGCTGGAGTGCAGTGACATGATCTCAGCTCACTGTAACCTTTGCCTCCCAGGTTCAAGCGATTCTCCTGCCTCAGCCTCCCAAGTAGCTGGGACCACAGGCATGCGCCACCATGCCTGGCTAATTTTTGTATTTTTAGTAGAGACAGATGCTTGCCATGTTGGCCAGGCTGGTCTTGAACTCCTGACCTCAGGTGATCCACCAGCCTCAGCCTCCCAAAGTGTTGGGATTACAGATGTGAGCCACCGCGCCTGGCCTCAAATTCCTGCTTTCAGTTATTTGGGGGTATATTCCCAGAAGTGTAGTACTGAGATTTTTGAACTCAGATTTGTCTCACTCCAAAGCACAGGTTCTTAACCCTGTGTTTACTGTCTGGCTTAATAAATGTTGGAAATATTTTCAATAATCCTTGATACTCAAGATTTTCTGATTGGCTATCAGTAAATCAAAAAGTACAGTCAGTCTACATTGTACACACACACACACACACACACACACACAGTGTTCTAGTTAAATGAGGATTATACCAAAATCTGGTTTCTCAGGACACAAGCATTTTTTTTTTAATCTTAAACTGATTACTTTGCAGAAGAGAGGGCTCTCTCTCTCTCTGTACCAAGGCAGAGAGCCTGATTAGCCTTGTGCTCTTCTGCCCTCCTCCTTGACCATGGTCACTCAAATTGCCCCATGAACTTGACATCCACAGTGGCTTTTCTGTGGCCTACCACCTTGGCAGTGAGGCCTGCGTTTCACAATCCCATTTTAATCTTTTCAAGTTCGTTGTCAGGCAGCTTCTGTAGCATATCTCGTGATATACTAATGTTGCCTGATGCGACGTGAGCCCCGGCTGGGAATACAGGCTTAGAACACCCATGGCAGAGAAACTGCCTCTTTCAAACATATATATATATACACCTACAAACACCCCTTTGCAGACAGGGCTTTGGCTTTTACAGACAACAGCTCTGCCTCCGCCTTCCCAGCCACTACCTGGAGTGTTTCCAAGAGAAATATCTGCCCTTTATGATAGTCATGTGGAGGGCAGGGCAAAGCCAGCTGCCCCTGTCCTTTCTGTGCACTGCTTCCCCTGTGCTGTGGATGCTGCAGCCCGCTAATGGTCACACACCATGTGGATTTGATTACTGGCAGATTGTGCTGCAAATAGAGGCTAATTTAGTAAAAAGAGTGGTAAAGAAAGAAAACAACACTTGCGTTTGTAACTCCAGGAAATACAGGCGTTTAGATGCTAAGAGCCACGTTCCAAATGTCAACCAGGACCTCCGCAATGTTACCTCTGTATTACATCTAACCGTTTGAGACAGCTGTGGGATTTTATACAGAGGAGAAACCCATTCCACAAATGCATGGCTTAGCCAGCAGTTTTTTCCTAGTAAACCTGTCCCAAACTATTCAGTCATGAAAAGAGGCCCTGGAGCTTCTTGTGGCCCTTTCAGGATGTCTCTTGAGAAAAAGAAAAAGCTGGTTCATCAGATTGAATCTCAGCTGTTGTGGTTAAGTTCAACAGTGCATCATGATGGAAAGAACACAGGTTTGGAAACCAAAGGATTTATTCGCTAGTGTTATTGAGTAGCCAGTATTTCCTAGGAGCTGTATTCATCAGAATATAATAAGAAATTAGAGGAGCTGGGCACAGTGGCTCACGCCTGTAATCCCAGCATTTTGGGAGGCTGAGGTGGGAGGATCACTTGAAGCCAGGGGTTTGAGACCAGCCTGAGCAACATAGTGAAACCCCATCTCTATAAAAAAAAATACAAAAAAAAAAAAAAAAATAGCCGGACATGGTGGCGCACACCTCTAGTCCCAGCTACTCAGAAGGCCGAGGCAGGAGAATCACCTGAGCCCAGGAGGTCAAGGCTGCAGTAAGCAGAGATCATGCCACCGTACTCCAGCCTGAGCCACAGAGTGAGGCTCTGTCAAAAAAAAAAAAAAAATTAGACATGGTCTCTGCCCTTGAAAAAATTATAATCTAGGACAAGGGTCAGCAGACATGTTCTGTAAAGGGCCAGCTAAATATTTTCAACTTTCCAGACCACACAGTTGGCTTTGTACCTACTTAATTTTGCAAAAGGAGCCAGAGAATATGTAAATGAATGGTATGGCTGTGTTCCAATAAAACTTTATTTATAAAAACAGGTGGTGGGCCACATTTGGCCTTCAGGCCTATAGTTTGCCAACCACTAGTCTAGGGAATGAGAGCTCCAATCCCAGTTCTGTTAGTAATTAGTTGTGTGGAGATAGGCCAGAGGCTAATATACAGTCACCATTCAATAAATACTATCAAATATTATCAATGTAGGTATATATTATGCTTTTATTTTCCACTAACTTGTGCTGAATGACACTAATATACAAAGCAAGTGCCAGGTGTGCTGATGGGGGGTGCTGTGTCCTCAGATTCAGATAGGCAACTCGGAGCCTCAGTTTCCCCACCTGTACCAGGAAGCCTCGTACTCTGTGATTCTAAGAGCAGGATTCATGTTGAAAGAATGAAAAGATTTCTAAGCCAGGTGCAGTGGCTCACCCCTGTAATCCCAGCACTTTGGGACGCCCGCTTTGGTGGCTGAGGCAGAAGAATCACTTGAACCCGGGAGGTGGAGGTTGCAGTGAGCCGAGATCATGCCGCTGCGCTCCAGCCTGGACAACAGAGCGAAACCCTGTCTCAAAAAAAAAAAAAAAAAAAAAAAAAGAATGAAAGGATTGCTAAGATCTCTTCCAGCTCCAGGATTTGTGCATCTATATGGACATTTGTGGGATAACTAGCCCACTCACTGATAAACTTCATCAAGCTTTATAAGCCTCTTGGAGACCACAGAATTACCACATGCATCCCTGTCCTAAATGGCACAGCAGAGCACGATACCCCTGTAGTCCACCCCCTTGCTTTTGTAACTTGGAAAACTGAGGCCCAGAGAAGTGATTTGATTGGCACAAGGCCAAGGAGTGGAGGAATGGACTCTAACCCTTTGATAGCATGAGCTGCAAAGTCATACCCCATGGGTGTGTGCTGGGGAATCAGAGACATTCTGCAGCCAGTCTTCCTTAGGAGATGTGTGCCATCATTAGCTCTGAAGGCATAATCTGAAAGGTGCTTTTCGGAAGCGTAACCATCTCCCATTTCCTCTCCACTCTCCACAGTTTCTTGGAGTCACAGAGCTCTCAGCATATTGCGAAGGCTACTTTCTCAAAAACATGATGGTCCTCATTGAAAACGAAGCATTCAAGCAGCTCCTGTATGACAAAAATGGTGAAGGGACTGGCCAGGATGTGCTCCAGGACTTACAGAGGACGTTGGCCATCAGAATTCAGTCCATCCACTTGTCGTCTTCCAAAGGTTCCGTGGTATGAAACGCCTAGTGCAGGGAATGCTTCCCGGGAACTTTCCAGTTCTCCTGCTGCATTGGCTTTACACAAACACAGACAAATTCCACCTGGCACCTGTTTTTGGCTGGGCCAAGGAGCTGCCTCTACTGCTCCCATGTGTTCCTGTTGAAAAACAAAGGACTTTCCACTGGTCTGCAGATCAGATCAGCTGGGTCCAGAGTTTAATGGGCAACTGGACAACCAAGTTAACCCCAATTGAAAGCACCCCTAGGACCATTGAACACCCACTGCCAGGGACCACTGTCCAGTGAAGGATTGAGGCCTTTTAAAGGTCACTCAGGTTCCAGGTTGGCAGTTGGAGGTCTTCACCGTACCAACCCTGAAGAGATTGTATTACACATTAAGGACCTTGGTAGCTGTGCTTCAGCAAACGTCAACCATGGTAGCAAATTGGTGAGGCTGTGACCAATAATGAGGAAATAATCTGGCAAATTTTTAGGGGTGGGAACTTTTTTAAATGTTCATTTAAAAAAAAACAAAAACAGGGCAGTCTTGTAGTTTAAAATATATTTCTAAAAGCTTAACAGTTCGTTTTCAACTAAATTGTGTTTAGGGATCTGTGTTTGAGATTTTTCTTTATTTCTTTTTTTTTTTTAAATAGTAAGTCACAGGTCCACACTGTGTAAACATGCATCTGATAAGATACTGCTGATATTCTAAACAAGTTGAAATAATCTTGCCTTAGTGATCATGATTACACAAAAGAGGTGCACTGCCAATAAGTATCTCTAATTCAATAGTTGAAAGCAACCTGCATGCTAATCGTGGTTTCGGGGTGAGAATAAAACACCCCCACATAACATGCATTTGCATGGGCCCGAACCTGTGAAATGTTACGTTTGTGCTTCATTTTTGCCAAGGTAAAAATGTTCCATCATTTCTAGCTAAAACTCCATTTGGTGAAACCAACATATCCATTTCTTTTCCTAGTTACGGATGATTTGGGGATGCTTTTGCAGAAATGTGTTCATAGATGATGCTGAATGGGGGAGGGGGGCAGCACGTCAGAGAATTTACTATTAATCCCAGAGTTTTCTCTGTATTCTCAGAAGATGTTAATAGTTTGTTACTAGCCAGAGAGTATGACTATGTTAGATTATTTTTAAAGATGAAACATGTATGATAGGATGGATTCTTTCTGTATTCTGAGAGTGTACAGTACAGGATTATTATAATGAAAGTTTATATCAACAGGGTTTCGTTGGCTCTGCCATATATTATAAGCAAAAGAGATTGGTAAAGTGCCACAGTATTCCAGATAACTTTTCAGTTGCGGCCTTTCTTCTCGTTCTTTAATTTGAAACCTAGATACATGCAGTAAAAACTAGGAGAATGACTTTTACCCTTGGGGACAGCCAAGTTTTGTTGATAAACCTATTTCCTAGCATGCCTTCAGGAAGTTGTGCCAGACCCTAGATTGTGAAGGACCCACTGTTCTTCTGTTGTACGAGCTCCCTGAACCATTGTTCAGAGGACCAATGTCGCATCGCTTCATGGGCATGGCCCATGGAGCATCTGGGTGATATCTGTCTACAGTATTGGCTCTTCTGCGAGGCTGATACACAAGGCCTCTCTTCCACATGATCATTTGCAAACCTCCCCCAGCCCCTACCATCCAATGTGGAAGGAAAACAAGAACTGCCTGAAGAAGAGTCCAAGCTACAGATACACAGCGTGTGCATTGCGGCTGTCACCTTCCTCCTCCCTCTTCTGTATCCTCAGAGATGCTGCGTGGATGTTTCCTTAACCTCAGCTGACTTCCCTGTGAATGTCTAATGCTAGTTCAGGGCCTCCAGGCATTGATTTGTACAGTGGTAACTCCCAATGAGGCTTCTGTTATCATTTGGTGTGCTTTCTCTGTCATTAAAAGAAATGATTTTCCCAGGCCGTGCATCGTGTGTGTGGTTTGAGTGGGCTCTTTATCCCAATAGTTCAAGCCTCAGAACTTCACTCAGTGAAGAGATTGGACAATGTGGCCCTGCAGAAAAAGCCAAGGGAAATGAAGATGCTAGATAAAAGACAAATGTTCCTGTTGCTGGCGATGTGGCAGCCAAGCCCTAGTCCCCATGCTGCATACACTTCTGAGTGACACCCTTGGATCTTTTTCTCATCAGGCAGAGAAGCTACAGGTGCCGCCATCTGGACACCGAGGTAGCACTGCCTAAGGCAGAGAACTCGCCTGCAGAGGGTGGAGTTCTGGCTGTTACTCATGTGTCTTGATGACACTTTCTGAGGATGGGGGGATGAGAAGGACAAGTTATCTCCACATGGTGTGTCCCCACCAAGGGCCAGCATGAGCTGGTGCTAGGGGATGGTGGCAGCATTATGGGATGGGGGTGGGGGTCATGGAGGGATAGGCAGCTCTCTTCTTGGGTGTCATCATTGCTGAGGTCAAACCAAGTCCCCAGCAGCTGTGCTGTGGCTCCTGACCCAGCCTGGGCCCAACCCAGGCATGTGCGCAGATAAATCCCCCTGGCCAATCCACAAAAACCTACAAGCAGGTCAAGGGAGAGGCCCAGCCAGCCCTGGGAGACCTGGGCCATTGAGGCCCGGTAGAGAGCTCACATCGCCCCACCTCCCGGAAATGACTGCTCAAGCCCGCTTAGCAATCCAGGCCTGTTCCTTCTTTAGGAAGCAACCAAGTGCCAGAGGCCAGAACTGTGAGTCAGGCCAGGAAAGCAGAAGGTCGTTTTACTTTTGACTGTGTGTCACCCTCGGTGTAGCCTCAAGGTGAGTAGGCATTTTTGATTTATTGCTTTTAGAATGATAAAGTGCATGCTACCCCATTTGCCTTTTACTTGTCTGACAGGTGGCTTTGACATTCATGCCTCAGCAGAGTCCATACAAGGGCCCATTAGCATCTTAGGGTGTGGAGGAAAGCGCGGGGGGCGGTGGGGGGCTGCCTGCCACAAGTTCTCTCCACCCCTTCTATTTGCCATGGGACACTAGAAGGAGTGTGTACGTGCAGCCGCCCCCAAGAAACACAAGGACATGACTTAGCTTCTGTGCCCACCCCCATGGCCATTGGTCTTACATATACCATACCTGGATATCATTCATTCTCCTCAAAAGAAGGAGAATCCACTCAAAATGAACATCAGGATGTGAGCTCCCATCACGGAGATGCCCAGGCAGAAACCAGAAGACGATGCAGTCGGCATGGGGGCGGGGTTGGAGGAGGAGCTCTGGGACCTCCTCTGCACTGAGATTCTGTGATTCTCCTTTTGTTCTGTGTTCCCCGTTCTGCGATTCTGCTTTTGGATCTCACATTGTTTCTTCCTGTAAAGCCCTTGGCAAAAAGTGCTATCCGACTGTATGTTGTCATACCAAGACTTTCATCACACAGTGTTTTGCCAGCATCCGGCTGTGCGGATAAAGGGTTCTTTGAGAAAATCTATTTCACGAGTCTTGGGTGAATTCTGCCTTCAGAATTCAGCACCCACCTCCCTCCACCCCCACCTTCAGTCACAGACGAATGAATAGTCGCAGAAGTGCTCACATCCTCCCGCTTCTAGTTCTTTCTGCCTAGCCCCTACACAGTCTCCAAGGCCAGCAGTTTCCTGGGTTTCTCCACTCAGGGAGACATCTATTGCGCACCTTCTGTTGGCAGCACTGATTGCTGAGCCCTGGACTCCAGCACAGACGTGAAAACCCTGTTCCAACTGGATCCAACCCCTGACTAGCTTTGAGACTTTGGACAAGTTACTTACTCTATCTAGTATTCACCTTCCTCTTTCAAAAAAAAAAAAAAAATGGGTTTAACTATAACTGGTGGCCGGCCGCTGTGGCTCACGCCTGTAATCTCAACACTTTGGGAGGCCAAGGTGGGCAGATCACTTGAGATCAGCAGTTCAAGACCAGCCTGGCCAACATGGCAAAACCCCATCTCTACTAAAAAATACAAAAATTAACGGGGCGTGGTGGCGGGCACCTGCAATCCCAGCTACTCAGGAGGCTGAGGCAGGAGAATCGGTTGAACCTGGGAGGCAGAGGTTGCAGTGAACCAAGATTGTGCCACTGCACTCCAGCCTGGGCAACAGAGCAAGACTCCGTCTCAAAAAGGAAAAAAAAACAAAAAACAAAAACCTATAACTAGTGAATAGTGTTGTTGGGAGGATTAAAGGAGATATTTTGTACGAGTCCCACACTGTTAGTAGCAGGGAAAAGGCTTTTCTAAACTTCTAAGACTGAGCAGAAGGAAGGGGAAATTGATGATTCATACAAGGAAAGGAAGGCTAATGACTTTGCCTTCATTTCTAGAACTTTCTACAGCAGCGGTTCCCATGGTGATTTGTGATTCTCTAGGGTTTTGCTACTTATTCCGAGGAGTATAGGGAAATTCCCCCCAAACTGAGCTCTTTTGTGATTCTAGTTCCTAGCACAGTGCTTCACACAAAGTAATCAACAAATGTTTGCAAATGGAAGCCAAGTACACCTGGATTTCCTTTCTTATAAACATCATATTTTCAAAAGATTAGAGTTGCAGGGATTCACTCTTCCAAATTCCTTGTCTACACAGGAATGTGAGATTCACATGTGTGACTTGGATGACACAAGACTCCCATGGTGTGTGTCTAAGGTCCAAGACCCCACAAATGGCTGAGCAGGGCCCACGCCCACCAGAGCCAACTCTCAGTCCAGGGCTTGAGGACCACAGCTCTGTGGAGAGGGAGAGGGTAGCCACAAACCCCCAAATGAAACAAACTGCTAGATATCCCTCCAGAAAAATCTGGGACTGCTGTCCTCCTCAAGTTAGTAGGCAAACCCATATGCCCTGTGCTGCCACTTGAGTGTGTGGACACTCATCCCCCACCCCTCCACCAAGAAACCTCCCTGGTGGAACTTCACGTCACCTCTGTTCCTCCCAGCCTAGCCAATGCCTTGAATAAAGCAGCACGTGCCTTTGGCCGGGGCCATTGCAGAAGCTGCTATGATGCCTATTTTTTCCACCCTCTTTAAAAATAACTCAACAGATTTTGAACTTCCTGCTTGGCAGAAAAAAATAGAACTCATACTCAGCAATCACATTGCGCTTTAGTTCCCATCACTGATGAGGCAGGCAGATAACGAGTGCCCTGTGAAAGGACACATCTCCAAGTTTAGCCCTGAATCTGAAAAGACAATCTGTCTGCGTGAATAGGCAATTAGAAGACATGCCCTGATGTCATTGGTGCGTTCTTTGGATGTTGCTTTTCAGAGCTAACCTTCAGATGAGTTCTGAATTTTAATGCTATGGAAAACCTCTGGGATGAAGAGCTACAAAGGGAAGAGGCTGATTGGTACAACGGAGGGGCTCTGTGCTGGGCACCACATCTCACCCCTGACCCTGAATCTGTCATCTGCTACCTGGGTGACTTTGGCCAGGCCTCTTCTCCATCTGGACCTGTTTCCTCAACTCCTTCTGACTTGATGTCCTGTGGGCCTAGACTGGAACCTGTCACACTCTCCTTACCACACTCCTATATTAGAACCTTGTGAGAACATCATTTTGTGTAATAGAACATTCCAGATTGCATCCAGGAGGATTTAGCAAAAGGGACCTTTTTCATCATTTCACAATGATGCCTTCAGCAAAACAGGCTCCCAGCAGGAAACCAGATAAAAGCGTTAGAATGAGGCTTCAGCTATCTCACCATGAAGATGGCATCTCTCTAGATCATTGCTACATGACTACCATCTCCTTTTTGGTTTGGGGTTTTTTTTTTTTTCACTTATTATTTTGAAACAATTACAGATTCGCAGGAAGTTGCAGAGATAGTACAGAGTAACCCAATGGTAACATCTTAGATAAATTTAGTACAATATCCAAACCAGGAAGTTGACATCGCTACAATGTGTGTGTATGGTTCTGTGACATCTTGCCACGTGTGGATTCGTGTAACCACCACCACGGTCACTCTTCCCTCACCGCAAAGATCTCCCTCATGCTACCCCTTTGGAATCACCCTGGCCCTTCCTCCACCAACTTCATCCCAAACCCCTGGCAACCATTAATCTGTTTTCCATCTCTATAGTTTTGTTATTTCAAGAATGTTATGTAAATGAGACCATATAGTAAGCAGCCTTTGGAGATTGGTGTTTTTATTATTATTATTATTATTGACACAGGGTCTCATTCTGTCGCGCAGGCTGGAGTGCAGTGGTGTGATTTCAACTCACTGCAACCTCCGCCTCCCAGGCTCAAGAATCCTCCCGACTCAGTCTCCCAAGTAGCTGGAACCACAGACATGAGCCACCATGCCCAGCTAATTTTTATTTATTTATTTATTTATTTATTTATTTATTTATTTATTTATTTTTGTAGAGATAGGGATTTTACCATATTGCCCAGGCTGGTGTCAAACTCCTGGGCTCAAGCAATCCTCCCACCTCAGTATCCTGAGTAGCGGGACAACAGGCATGCACCACCACTACCAGATCACTTTTTAAAAAACTTTTCTGTAGAGACAGGGTCTCGCCATGTTGCCAGGACTGGTCTCAAACTCCCGAGCTCAAGCAATCTGTCTGCCTCAGCCTCCCAAAATGCTGGGATTACAGGTGTTAGCACCTCAAACGGCGAGACTGACTTTTTGCACCCAGCAGAATGCCTCAGAGACCCATCCAAGGAGCCTGCACGTATGGAATGCTTGTTCCTTTTCATTGATGAGTAGCATTCCCCGGTATCCTGTCACCTTTTAACCAGAGAGAGACAGGGGCTTTCTCTGTCACCCAGGCTGGATTACAGTGGCATGGTCACGGCTCACTGCAGCCTCAACCTCCCCAGGCTCAAGCTATCCTCCAACCTCAGCCTCCAGAGTAGCCACAGGTGGAAGCCTCCACGCCTGGCTAATTTTTTTATTTTTTGTAGAGATTAGGTCATACTATGTTGTCCAGGCTGCTCCCAAACTAGGTCTTTCTGTAATTGATGACTTCTAGACATCTCACTGATGGCGTAGGGCAGTGCTTCTCGAATTTGTTAAAATGACTCCATGGGGCTGGGGTGGGGCTTGAAATTCATTGTTTCTAACAAGCATCTCAGTGCTGCTGCTGCTGCTGCTGGTCCAGGGACCTCAATTTGAGTAGCAAAGGTGTGCAGTCTGGAAGTCAGAGATTCATCTCAAACCCTTTCTGCTGCCAGGCCAACCTGTGACACCTGTTCTGTCACCTGGCCTTTCTGGAGTCTCAACCTTGAGGGTTATTACGAGCCTTTCTTTCTGACCCAGGGGAGACGTTTTCACAATGCATCTGAAAAAAAATCATTTGAAATTCTATCTTCCAAAACCAAACACCGCATGTTCTCACTCATAAGTGAGAGATGAACAATGAGAACACATGGACACAGCAAAGGGAACATCACACACCAGGGCCTGTCGGGGGGTGGGAGCAAGGGGAGGGAAAGCATTGAGACAAATATCTAATGCATTCGGGGCTTAAAACCTAGATGACAGGTTGATGGGTGCAGCAAATCACAAGAAGGAGAACATCAGACACTGGGGCCTGTCGTGGGGTGGGGGGAGGGGGGAGTGATAGCATTAGGAGATATACCTAATGTAAATGACAAGTTAATGGGTGCAGCACACCAACATGGCACATGTGTACCTATGTAACAAACCTGCATGTTCTGCACATGTACCCTAGAACTTAAAGTATAATTTTAAAAATAAATAAATGTAATCCTGTCTTCCTAGGTGGAGGGCTCTAACAGTCTGAATTAAGCTACGGAATTACTCACACATAACCTCACTCTACCTTACTTTTCCCTGATCTGTTGTTTATCTAAATCAAGTTTATTTATTTCACTGGTATTTACTGATGCCCTAATATAAATAAGAGACCCACTCCTGTGCAATGGCATTAACCAAAGGTAACCAAAGGTGACCTCATCCCTTTTCTTTGTCCTGTTTCCTTCAGGGTTGGCGGCAGAAGGAAAAGAAAAGATTCCTGTTTATTTTCAGACTATGCTTTGAGGCTTCTCTCTGCACTCACAGAGCCCCCTGGGGTGGCAGGGACACCCAGGAGAATCAACAAGGGAATAATCAAAGATGCTGCCCCTTCCCTGTTCACTTCACAACACTTTGATAATGGAGAGGAACGCTGGAGTATCTGGTTCAAAATGGATGCTGGGTGACCCTGATACTTCTCAGTTGTATGCTATGGGGAATGAGTGGGTGGGGAAGAGGAAAAAGTGGTAGGATTTTAATCCATAATTACTCATTATTTTGTTTACTTGTGAAGGGAACGACTGCATTTTTGGCACTTCAAAGGACTTGCTTTCATACATTAAATATTTTGTTTGAGGAAGGGAACAGCTCAGATAGTGTTTTCTGTTGAATAAGTAATGAGAAAGTAAATGAAGTCTGTTTTTTCTAGAAATTCCTTGAGCCAAGGAATGATTCCTTGCCCCTAAAATGTGAGGATTTCAGGTGACCAGTGAGTTTAATGTAAGTCAGCTGCATAATGTGGCTGCTTAGAAGCCCATAATGTAGCTGTGGGCTACATTAATAGAAGCATGATTGCTAGAATGATGGAGGTGATGGTGCTCCTCTGTGCACTGGAGGGCTCTCTGCTGGAATTATGCACTCAGGTCATGTCCTGTATGAGTCAAGGTTTCTAGCAGCAAGCAACTCTGGTTCATTTAAGAAGAAAGAGGGTTTATTCGAAACTATTAGAGGATTTACACAGTTGTTGGGAAGGCTGGAGAAACTATTAAAGGCAGAGCCTTTTGGAATAACTTACAAACCATGACAGAGTGACAGAGTGAGACTCAAAAAGAAAAAAAAAAAGAACAGCCAAAGGAACTGGGATGTTTGGCCTGTAGGAGGGAAGACTTGGGTGACCATCTTAATTTTAGTTGTCTTCATTGCTGCCACTGCTTCCACCAAATGATATGGAGGTAGAAATCACTAACAGCATTTCTGTAGTTGGCTTCAGTGACTGCTCTTTCCACAAGTACCAGTGTCATTCCTACATCAGGAACTCAGCCGACCCGAAAAAGCTCAGTGCTTCTGCCTCTAATTGCACTACATAATGGAAGCTCCCATCTCCTCATGTTGGCCCTTTAGTATCAAAATTTCACTGGGTATATCCACATCTGACAGGCAGAACCTAGGTCCCATGCCTGCGCCTTAGCTGTAGGGGAGGCTGGCAGTTTCAGTTCTCGCCCCTACATTAGGGAGATAGGAAATGTACTGTGTGATTTCTACAAATATAGAAAGATGGTGGGTAGCCATGAACATGACAAATGTCCCCTGTGCTTGATGAAAGTCACAGAGAAAATGCAGCCTCATCAGAAGGGAGTAACCAAAGGTGAAAGAACAGCCAAAGGGGCCAGACGTGGTGGCTCATGCCTGTAATCCCAGCACTTTGGGAGGCCGAGGTGGGTGGATCACTTGAGGTCAGGAGTTTGAGACCAGCTTGGCTAACATGATGAAACCCCATTTCTACTAATACAAAAAAACAAAATACTAATACAAAAACTAGCCAGGTGTGGTGGCGGGCACCTGGAATCCCAGCTACTCAGGAGGCTGAGGCATGAGAATCATTTGAACCCAGGAGGCGGAGGTTGCAGTGAGCTGAGATCATGCCGCTGCACTCCAGCCTGAGTGACAGAACAAGACTCAAAAAGAAAAAAAAAGAACAGCCAAAAGAACTGGGATGTTTGGCCTGTAGGAGAGAATACTTAGGTGACCATCTTAATTTTAGTTGTCTTCAAATAGCAGAAGAGGCTTCATAGATAAGAGGAATCGGGCTGAGTGTGGTGGCTCCTGCCTGTAATACCAACATTTTGGGAGGCTGAGGCAGGAAGTTTGCTTGTTTCTAGGAGTTCAAGACTGGCCTGGACAACATAGTATGACCCCATCTCTACAGAAAATTTTAAAAACATTAGCCAGGTGCAGCGGTTCATGCCTGTAGTCCCAGCTACTCTGGAGGCTGAGGTGGGAGGATCACTTGAGCCTGGGAGGTAGAGACTGCAGTCAGCAGCGATCATGCCACTGCACCCCAGCCTGGGCAATAGAGCAAGACCCCCATCGAAAAGAAAGAAAAGAAAAGAAAGGAACTAGCTTGTTCAGTATCATAAAAAGTATAGGAGCTATCCCAGCAACAGACCCTTCAAGGATTTAGATTTCACCTAAGTATAAATAAGAACTCTTAACAGTCAGAGCAAAGCTTTTCAAAGATGGAATGAAGAGGTAGTAGTGAGTTCTCCATGACAGGAGCCATTCCAGAAAATGCTAGCCAACCCCTCGATAGAGATTCAAGCAATAAAGGGAGGGTAGAATTTAAAGGTTCCTTACAACTCAGGGGTGTTGTCGTTATTAGTTCTCTCCTTCTGATACACATCATCTGTTTGGCCTCAGAAAATGAATATCAATCTTGATATAGCTTACGTAGAATTCGTAATGACCTCCCAGCCTTCATTTTTCGGCCACTGCTGCACTTTATTTCAGCACGCCACCCTATTTATCTTCATCAGGTTGTGAGGCAGCAGATCAATTCATTATTCTTACTTATCTAATACAGAAGGAAGAAAAATTGTCCACAAAACCTTACCAGCTGGGAAAAAGTAGCTAGAAGCAATTCGGTCACTGAAAAATAGAACTTCTTTTTATAAAGAAAAAAATGCATTTCAGTAAAACGATCAAGTTAGGGAAAGGCCATTTTTGAGAGTAGGATGAAATCCAGGTATGTGAATTTGCACATGTCCACCACATCTCATATGCATTTTTTAAACTGGACTCAACAAAGAAAAACCATGAGTCATGCATTGGTTTGGCATAAGTGGCTGGTGAGTGAGGTCTCCTGTCCGCCTCAGTCTTCCCTCCTGCAGAATGGGAATGTCATTACATTAACATGGCAGGTGATGGAGAGGCACTCTTGCAGCAATGGTGGAAGGGACAGCTCTGTCAAAATGCAGGGAGAAGCAAGAGGGAAGAGAGGGATTTTCTGTGCCCTGGACATGGCCACCTCGGATTTTATCATGGGTTGGTTAATTTCACCTCCCCAGCAGCCTCAGGTTCCCAAAGGCCAGCAGTGGCTCTGTAAGTCATCAGCCTGAGGCAGTCTACTGGCTGCACTCTTAGTCCACTCTGGAGTATGAGGATTCATCCACCAGGCTCCAGTTTGATTCACGGCACTCTCTTGACAGCCTCATTCCCCAGAGTCCCCGAGGACCCCAGCATTTTGTTCATCTCCTGCTCTGAGCTCTTCGGGAGGGAATGTGACTATGTGACTGTCAGCCAGTTGTCACATTTCATCCCAGAGGCAATGGAAATGATGCCTGAATGCCATGCCTCTGTGTGCTGCATCGGAGATGCCTCTATGTGACTGAAACATCGTGGACGATTTTCAGTACATGGGAGGCTGTTCTTTTCCATTCCTTTATATTTTGTACTCATCTTTATATGCCTTTATCTTCCTTCTCATAATAAATCCTATATGGTAAGAATTTTGATTCCCATTTTTACAGATAGGGAAACTGAGGTGGAGGCAACAAGGCTAAAAAGTGGCAGAGAGGGAATGTGGACCTAGGCTGACCTGACCTCTAAGCCCAACTCTTTGTGGTGCCTCTTCAGTTACAATGCCTCCTCTAAAGAGAGAGGGGAGAGAATAAGGTGCTTCTCTCCTCTCCACTGCTTTGAAAAATATGATCAAGCCAGGCACAGTGCTCATATCTGTAATCTCAGCACTTTGGGAAGCCGAGGCAGGCGGATTGCTTGAGCCCAGGAGTTTGAGACCAACCTGGGCAACAAAGTGACACCCCGTCTCTACCAAAAAAAAAAAAATTGGCCAGGCATCGTCGTGGGTGCCTATAGACCCAGCTACTCAGGAGGCTTGAGCCCAGGAGGTGGAGGTTGCAGTGAGCCAAGATCATGCCAGGGTGAGTGACAGAATGAGACCCTGTCTCAAAAAATAATAATAATAAAAAATATGATCAGCTGGGTGTGGGGGCATATGCCTGTAGTCTGAGATATTGGGAGGCTGAAGCAAGAGATTCACTTCAGCCCAGGAGTTCGAGGCCAGCCTGGGCAACATAGTGAGACCCTGTCTCTAAGACAAAAAAAAAAAAGAGAGAAGGAGGAAGAAAGAGCTTTCTGGGCTAAGACAAATGTTAGTCATGTGTATCTGTGATGCGCTGTGATGACAGGTCTACTTGTTCTGGATGTCTTTTTTGGTGAGTATTGTTTGGGGGAGAAAGAAGTATTGGGTGGCGTGAGGATTCAATGTAGATGGACCAATGTTTAGTGGGACCGAGGACACAGAGAGGACACAGAGCGGACACAGAGAGGACACAGAGCGGACACAGAGATGTGGGAGACAGGGTCCCTCAAGGTGCTCCTTGACACACAGACACAGCCTGGGGGACTTAGTTGCTGCCAAGCCAACTCTTGGCGTGACGTGAGGTGGCAGGAGTGGGGACGGACGGCCACTGAGGACCCACCACCCCAGGACAGCCGGGCGCCTCTGGCAGGCAGGTCCACGGTTACTGATTGTCATGGTCAAGCTCAGCTGGGCACTGGGTCCAAAAGGAGATGTGACTGGCCCATTTTGCATCTTTTATCTGAGCCTGCACCTTTCCTAACTCAGATTTTTTAAATACCTTTTTCTTTATACTTACTTTGTTTTTCTCTGTACTAACACACTAACTCGGATTTTTGGCTTTTATTGGGCCGAGGTCCCACCAACCTGGATGCTCAGCCTTGTTTGGTAAAGCAAGAAAAGTATCTGAGAAATGTTCCCTAAAGGCTGATTTCACCCCAAACAGTCACTCAGTGATGCGCCTCACTTACCAAGGACGCACCCCCAAAAGGCGTGTCCTGGCCTCCGGGTCTCACTCTGTTATCGCAGGGTGTGGTGGAGCAGGTGTGGTTGGGTGGCCACCAAGATGGATTTCAGTCTCTTTCCAGGCCCAGGGAACAAGCCGAATTCGAGAGACTTGGCTTTTAGCCTCCTGTTAGAGCCAAGAAAGACTTCAAAGACTCAACGGCTTCTAAGGCTTTTTACATCAGCAAAGTCCTGCAAAGCCTGCAAATGAAGGCTGCTTTGAGGCCTTTCATTCTAAGGACAGAGAAGGTAAATTCCATGGCCACTTTCTGCAGAGCAGCAACTGGGCTCCTTCTTTTTACTTCCATGGGGAGGACAAGAGATTCATTTGCTTTCTGTTGCTGAGAATGCTATCAAAACAAATTTTACTTTTAGCTGCAACCTTTCAAAAGCGTCTTAAGCATAAAGCACGAAAAAATCCCCAAGCTTATGTAGGCATTCTAGTTTTTTCGTGTTTGGTGTTTTTTTTTAACTGTGCCAGTTTCAGCTGAAACATGGTTCTATTGTTTCCATTTCCCACTGTACATACAGCACTGAATTCTTGGGGAGCAAAAGTACGAGGGCAGATTGAGAAACCCCAGTTCATGAGAAGTTTGTTGTTGTGATGGTTGTTGTTTTAGCAAAGAGAGGAAATCGGTAAATAGCTCTGATGTTGAGACAGCAGGAGGTCAGGACATTGAGCAACGTGCAGGTGGGGTTGTGGACTCAGGGCTGAGCAGCAGGGGGCGCTCCTCCCAGTGCAAGCCTTCAGAAACACCAGCCTTGAGTTGGACGGTTCTGGCTCATTGTGTGGAGTCCTAAGTGGTCACACTCCACACTCCTAAGTGGTCTGGTCACACAGTTGTTTTAAAGAAGGGTAATGGCTCATTAGGTAGATTTGGGTAGGATGCAGCTTGAAGTGGGGCGTAAAATCCTTTCATTGTCCAATGGGGAGGTCACAGTGCAGCAGCTACTCCTTGTACTTGGAATGAGGGAAACAGCGTAATCTAGACTTGAGCACGGGCTCAGGAACCAGGAGCGCCAGCCACAGATCTCACTCACTCTCACTGTTGTTTGCAACTTTAGGCAAGTCAAGTAACTTCTCTGCTGGATCACTGCTTCTCCAACCGTGTGAGCATTTGTAGCTTTTTCCCAAATAAGTACTCTACTTCCTGGCTTTCCAAAGTGGAGCCGGACAGTCGCTTCTGCATCATTGGGAGTTTGTTGGCAATGCAGAATGTCAGCCTCGATTCCAGACCTACTACATGGAATCTGCATTTTAACCAGAGGCCCAGTGCTGAGCACACTGAGGTCTGAGAAGGACTGCTCTGTTCTCCCAGGTCACTGCAATGGTATCAGGTTCTTCTGTTCCTCTCTCTCAGAGGATACTTGAAATGATGCCTGAAAAAAAAGACAATCTAGGCCAGGCATGGTGCCTCCTGCTTGTAATCCTAGCCCTTTGGGAGGCCAAGGCGGGAGCATCACTTCAACCCAGGAGTTTGGGACAAGCCTGGATAACATAGTAAGACCCCATCTCTACAAAAGAATAAAAAATTAGCTGGGTGTGGTGGTGCACACCTGTAGTCCCAGCTACTTGGGAAGCTGAAGTGGGAGAAGTGGGGAGGATTGCTTGAGCCTGAGAGGTCGAGGCTGCAGTGAGCCATGATCATACCACTGCACTCCAGCCTGGATGACACAGCGAGACTCTCAAAAAAAAAAAAAAAAAAAAAAAAGATCATCTATATATATGGTCAGGACTCAGGTAAGATCCTTAAGATGTTTTTGTATTCATCTGTAATAAGTCATTTTAAGAACTCCATGTTCTCTGAGGCATTTTCTGAAAGTCATTTGTGCACCCATCTATTGCCAATGATTTCTCGTCTCACTAGAGGTGTGAGATATTTTTCAAGCCCGCTATGAATGTCTGTTAAATTACCTTACCCATTAGATGTTTTTTTCCCCTGCTGTCTCTCACCAGGGGAACGCTGTGAAAAAGCTTTAGAACACTGTGCAAGCAATCATCCTTTCCAGCCACCTGTTTCTGCTGACAACTTTATGAATAGCTTCTTTACCAATCATTAGACAAAAACCATTCCATTCTGGAGAATGATGACACAGAAGGTTAAGGGCTTTTTCTAAAAGCACATACACATGTGTGAGGTTTGCCAAAACCAGCTTGTGCCCAAAGTAGGACAGATGGGCCACTAAGGGGAAAGAGCAGAGAAAGGGATTCAAGAGAAGGAAGTTTTTGTAAGGCTTGTGCTATAGACTGAGTGACTGTATTCCCCCAAAATTCATAATCATCAATGTGATGGTATTAAGAGACAGGGTGTTTGGGAGATGCGTAGTCATGAGAGGGTAGCCCACATGAATGAGATTAGTGCCCCTATAAAAGAGACACCAGAGAGCTCCCTCACCCCTTCTGCCATGTAAGGACACAGTGAGAAGACAGCAGTCTATGAACCAGGAAGCAGGCTCTCACCAGATACTTCATCTGCTGGTGCCTTGATGTTTGACTTCCCAGCTCCAGAACCATGACAAATAAATTGTTGTTTAAGCCACCCAGTCTATGGCATTTTTGTGAGAGCACCCCAGATGCATTAAGACAGCTTAAAGGGGGCCTTCTGAATGGTACATCTAGGGGGCAAAAGTCACAATTTGAAATGTCTTCCTTAGAAATGTCCTCTGAGAATATAAAAGTAATAATAAGGAATCGATTTTTACAGAATGCCCCAAACTCCTAAGATTTCAGCCTTTAGGTTATGTCCCTGTCATCATATTAATGAAACATGACTTTTTCAATAGTACAAAGAAGTGTTTCTTTTCATCCAAAGGAGACCATGGTCCTGTCTACAACATGGCATGAAGGAGGACTGATCAATTATCCAGATAATACAAGGCCAACCTCTCCCCGCCAACACCACTACCACTATACACAACATCATCACGGCCTTCGCTAAAGTATCAGACCAGGGGAGACTAATCACATTACTTGGACAAAGTTTAGCAAACCACCTGCCTCATGAATCCTTCTATTTATTCTGTGGCAGTGGTTCTCTACTGGGGAAGATTTGGCAATGCCTAGAGACGTGTTTGGTTGTCACAGCTGGCAATGGGGTGCTACTATTGGGCAGAGGCAAGGGATGCTGCTGGACATCCTACACTGTGTGGGACAGTCCCTACAACCCAGAATTCTCCAGTCCCAATGTCAGTAGTGCTGAGGTTAAGAAGCTCTGTTCTGGGAGATGGGGTTGAGCCTCCATTCACTGCAAAGCACAGGAATATTCACAGCAATATTGAAGGAATAGGGGCTAGCACTTCCCCCATGGTTTCTCCAACCACAGGAAAAGCAACATGAACAGCCTCTGGGATGAGCTAGATTGAGCCAAGTCCAATCCCATTCTGCTGTGTCATCACGGGGCACCTTATGATACCAGAGCTCAGGTATTGACAGTTTGGCCCTTCAGAGGGATTTCTGGGGTTTTTAGCTTCTTCCAATCCTGGTACTTTGGCCTAGATTAGGGCTTCTGGGAGGTCAAGAGAAATCCAGGTCACATCCATTTTGGAGGCTCCAATTATAAGGGCAAAAAGAGGTCGGGTGTGGTGGCTCACACCTGTAACCCCAGCACTCTGGGAGGCTGAGGCAGGAGGATTACTTGAGGTCAGGAGCTCGAGACGGGCCTGGCCAACATGGTGAAATCCGAATCTACTAAAAAAAAAGTACAAAAGTACAAAAAGAGGCCAAACTAAGATTATAAAAATTTCTATTTATTTTAAATATTTGCACATAAGATATATAAATATTTGCATATAAGAAATTATCCCCTTTACCCCCCCCCCAGCAATGGAATGCAATGTACTTGTACCATTCACAATATAATTGCAATATTTATACAATTTATGTATTAATTCACAGTGCCCTAGAGAAAGGATTGCCTTACAGTAGGGTACAACCTGAAGGAAGCTTTCTTTTCCTTGGTCCTGTCAGTGTGTCTCTGTAACTATAAATATACTTACTTAGAAATAATATTAAAGATCAAAATTTACAGCTTTTTGAGGCTATATCATAAGGAGCAACAAAAGTTCAGAGGCAGGAAATAATAGTTAAAGCATACAAGTACTTACATGTTTATATACATATACGTATAACTATGTATAGTTAAAACATAAAAACTGGATATGTTGGGTAGCATTCTAAGTGATGTGTGTGTGTTCAAACTTTTATTATTATTATTATTATTATTATTATTATTATTTTGAGATGGAGTCTCGCTCTGTCACCCAGTCTGGAGTGCAGTGGTGCAATCTCAGCTCACTGCAACCTCAGCCTCCTGGGTTCAAGCGATTCTCCTGCTTCAGCCTCCTGAGTAGCTGGAATTACAGATGCCTGCCATCCCGCCGGCTAATTTTTATATTTTTAGTAGAGACGGGGTTTCACCATGTTGGCCAGGCTGGTCTCATACTCCCAACCTCAGGCGATCCACCTGCCTCGGCCTCCCAGAGTGCTGGGATTACAGGTGTGTGCCATGTGTAAACTTTTATAGCAACATTTTGTTGTCATCTTCCTATTTTACAGATGGGGAAACCAAAACGGAGAGTGATTGAGTGACTTGCGCAAGGTCACACACCTCAAGAGTAGGTATGTAAGTAGAATAAGGATTCAAACTGAGAAAGTTCTGCTCCAGAGGCCACCACCCTTAACCATTTTCATATGTAGCCTCTCATAAGGAGAGGGGCAGACTCAAGTAGATGTGCAGAATCATAGAAAGGCTTCAGAAAGTCTATAAAGAGTGGTTCAGGCATTGGAGTCAAGCAGATCCAAGTTCAATTCCAGGCTTTGACCCTTATTAGCTGTGCAGCCTTGGGCTCCCTACTTTAACCTAAAGCCTAATGGTCCCCACCAGTCAAGCGAGGCTATGTTGGAATCTGAGAACTAGCCCTGAGGACACAAGGAAAGGGCTCAGTCATCACAGCTGTGTCTGATCTCAGCCTCCGCCTTCTTAGATAATAAAAGTGAGGCTCAGAGACAGAAAGTGGGCTGCCCAGGGCCACACAGCAAACTAGTGACAGTCCTCAGCACACCTGGTCCAATGTCCTGTGCATAGCATCGGCAGCTCTAAGCCAACTCATCTAGTCCACTCTGCCCCCTACAGCTTCTTGCCCATTTCAGGGCTCCAGATAGGCTTCTGCCCACCTGCAGGGCCACGCTGCCATACTTGGTGGTCTGTGGCAAAGTGGGTAAAGCAGGAACAACTGGAGAAGACACAGAACAAAACATGTGGGAAAAAAATGTTCAAGGTCCAGGCATAGGCTAGGTGTGGTGGCTCATGCCTGTAATCCCAGCACTTTGGAAGGCAGAGGCAGGAGATTCTTGAGCTCAGGAGTTCAAGATTAGCCTGGGCAACATGTTGGAAACCCGTCTCTACAAAATATACAAAAATTAGTCAGGTATGTTGGTGTGCACCTGTAGGCCCAGCTACTCGGGAGGCTGAGGTGGGAGGAGCGCTTGAGCCCAGGAGGCAAGGGTTGCAGTGAGTGCGGATCACACGACTGCACTCCAGCCTGGACGACAGAGCCAGACCCTGTCTTAAAAAAAAAAAAAAAAAAAAGGGTCAGGTGCGGTGGCTCAAGCCTGTCATCCCAGCACTTTGGGAGGCCAAGGCAGGCAGATCACCTGAGGTCAGGAGTTCAAGACCAGCCTCACCAACATGGAGAAACCCCGTCTCTACTAAAAATACAAAATCAGCCGGGTGTGGTGGCGCATGCCTGTAATCCCAGCTACTCGGGAGGCTGAGGCAGGAGAATCGCTTGAACCCGGGAGGCAGAGGTTGCAGTGAGCTGAGATCCTGCCATTGCACTCCAGCCTGGGCAACAAGAGCTAAACTACTCTCAAAAAAAAAAAAAAAAAAAAAAAAAAAAAAAAAAAAAAAAAAAAAAAAATTCTAGGCATAATCCTGGAGTGTCCACTAGGTGGAGCCACACTTCTGCATTCTTGGGTTCCCAAGAATTTAATTTTTTTTTCTATTGAAGAGCATGAATCTGGCTCATACGTGAGGGATTGAGAAGTTTCACTCAACCATTCATTCATTCAATATTTACTCAGCACCCACTCTGTATACCAGGCATGGGAATTCAACACTAAACGCGGTACTTAGGAGCTGTAATTATCATCCGGCAACAAATTCTTTGCTTCTGTGATGAATCTCACAGCCATGCAACAAGTACACCATCCCATCCTTAACAAGGGCTGAGAAGTCATCTTCCATTTATTCTTCAAGTATTTATTTGGTGTGTACTCTCTCCCAGGCCCTGGGCATGCTAAGATGGAAAAGACCATCTAGTGGAGAAGACAAACATATGACCGGTGTCCACTCAGCCTGACCCTACATGGTGACTGACACCTGCCAAAGCCTGGCTCGAGGGGCGCAGTAACCATGCTCAGATCCTCCTTTCTCCTCTGGCATCACAAATGGAGAGATCAAAACCTTTGCCCAGCCCATCCTTCCTCTGCTTCTCATGAACAGTCTGGTCCATTTCCCTGTCCTCTCAGAATCATGCTGCTGATAAAGACATACCCGAGACTGGGTAATTTATAAAGAAAAATAGGTTTAGTGGACTCACAGTTCCACGTGGCTGGGGAGGCCTCACAATCACGGCGGAAGGTGAAAGGCACATCTAACAGGGCAGCAGGCAAAAGCAAAAATGAGAATGAAGAGAAAGGGGTTTCCCCTTATAAAATCATCAGATCTCATGAGACTTACTCACTATGATGAGAACAGTATGGGGGAAACCACCCACATTATTCAATTATCTCAATTATCTCCCGCCAGGTTCCTCCCACAGCACATGGGAATCATGGGAGCTACAATTCAAGGTGAGATTTGGGTGGGGACACAGCCACACCATATCCGGTGGGGCTTCCGATGGCAAGGATGTGATTAATTTTATTATATCCAGGGCTTTGGTGGAGCCTTTCACTTTTCTCTGGGCACACATTTCTGTCTTTCCTTCCAAAAGAGGCGGTGTGGGTGTGGAAGGAACCACACAGGACTGAAGACGGAAAACACAGGCTCTGTCCCCCATCTTGACGCTTAGATGATGTGTGGTCTTAGATCAGTCACCTCCTTCTTCTCGTTAGTCTCCTCAGCTGTGGTAGATTAAATGTGGCCACAAATTCTTGGCAGATCTTCCCATCAGGAGATGGCATCTTTCTCCACTTCCCTTGATTCCGCCAGGCAACACTCTTGTCCAAGTTACCGGCATCTGCCCCTTCATTACTGCAATAACCTCCTCATAGTTCTCCCCACATTCGCTCTGCCCACCCCACCATCCCCACCCCCGCATTCCACACACGGGAGTTGGAATGACCTGAAATCTAAGTCAGATGATGTCATTCATCATCCTACACCCCTACCCACCACCCTGTGCCTCCCTAACCAACCACCCACAGCAAGACTGCATCTTCTGGCTCCCTGTCACCCCTCTTCCCTGTCTCCTCATTCATACTGCTATAGCCTCACCTCTGGGATTGTGACCCTGGTACCACATAGCTGGTCATCTGGAGACAGACTGGCGCAGAAAACCAAGGTAGAACTTGAGTTGGAAAGCTTATAGGGTTGAAGTTTCACTTTAACGCTGAGGTGTTACACAGAAGCTAGAGGGGGCAGAAAACTACCCAAGTCTGTGGAAAGGAGTTTTTCTGACAGGTGGTGATGATGGTGGCATCAAGGAGGAGGGGACTGAGGGAATGCAGTTGCTGGTAAAGGGTAGATGGTCAGAATCCTCAGCTGTCACCCAGCAACTTGACGGTGAACAGGATGAAGCAGTCACCAATCAGGCTGTCACAACCACATTTGCTTGCACATCTTATTTAATTTTCCCTTGACCATAAACCTCTGATCCTATATTAGAATACAGAGTCCTCAGAGGGAAGGGCTGTGTCATGTTCATTTTTGTAGCTCCCTGTCTCCCAAACTGTCCTGCATAAAGATGGCAAAGAAAACAATTGTTGCATGTCATGGGTGACAGTTCTTCTTGCCTCCTCACAGCAGCACCCCAGGTTTCCTCCAGAGAATTCTTGCTGCCAACTCTGTGTTCCCTGTACAGCTAATTCTCTCTCTGGCTCCAGGGCTGGGCATGAGGCTCAGGCTTTGCTGAGCAGAACATCACCTTCTCCTGACCACAGTGACTGGTGATCATTCCAGAACTGAAGAGGCAAATGAGAGAGAAGTAGAGAGAAATGCAAGTGCTTTTTCTGCCGAGGTTGCAAGTAGTAAAGATGCATCAAGCCTGAAGCTCCTGATGGCTTAATGTTAAGTGAACAGATTGTAAGACAGAAACTAAATATAGGACAGAGGTCCAATCCTGATGACAGTGGCTTCAGCCCCTAGATCCAGCTATGTCTGAAGCTATTTATGTCAGTAGGTTCTTGAGCTACTAAGCATATACATTCTCTTTCTTGCCCAAGGCAATTGGAGTCGGTTAGCTGTCAATTGCATTCAATAGAGTCCTGACAGACCAACGAATGAATGAATGAATTGATGAACAACTCTACCAGAAAACTTGTGTCACATGACAGACAGGATCCTATCTCAGGAGTCGGGGTAGTATATTGCCATTGCTAACTCTATGACACTGGGCAAGTTTCCTGATTTTTTTTTTTTTTTTTTTTTTTTTTGAGACAAGAGTCTTGCTCTGTCACCCAGGCTGGAGTGCAGTGGCACAATCGATCTCTGCTCACTGCAACCTCCGCCTTCCAGGTTCAAGTGATTCTCCTGCCTCAGCTTCCCAGGTAGCTGGGACTACAAGTGCATACCACCACACACAGTTAATTTTTGTATTTTTAGTAGAGACGAGGTTTCACTGGCCAGCCTGGTCTCAAACTCTTGACCTCAGGTGATCTACCCACCTCGGCCTCCCAAAGTGCCAGGATTACAGGCTTGAGCCACCACGCCTAGCCTTCCTAATGTATTTGAACTTCAGTTTAGAACTCTAATATTATTCATTTATTCAATGAATATTTAGTGACATTTGCTGTGCCAGGCACTCTGCCAGGTGTTGGCAATACTGTGGTAACAAGACTCTCACGGCTCTCGTCCTTGTGAAAATGCCAATTCAGTTCTAGAAAAATCAAGTTGCATTTTTGTACACCTGATTTTGTCACTGTCAAATCTATTCATGGTATAAGTCTCTAGCACTTGGTAACTGGTAGCTATCATTCCTTCCACTCCTTATCAGCTAATATTGTAGGGTCAGCTAGAGGAGGAGCAAGAAACAGAGCCTCGTGCAACGGGGGAGGAGGGTACCATAGGCTTCATTTCCTTCCCAGCACTCAAGCCCATTTAGAAAAAAACGTTTATGAGCCTCAGTACAGATGACACTGAGCTAGAGGGTATAACAAGAGCCTGGCACGGCCCAGGATTCGATCCTCTGGGACCCTTAACTAAGAATAGCCAACGTGCCACCAACGACATTTATTCTGGCCTCTGGCAAAGAGACTTTTCTGACTTAAATATGTTCATCAGTTCCCAAGAATCAGGCTTAGAAACAGAGCTACTTAAGCTCAATCTCTTTCAATTCTCATTATAAGGAATTAATCATACCTGCTGCCATGGGATTTTCATTTTTAAAGGGAATTCACAGCTTGGGCTGAAGTGGCAGAATGTCAGAAATAAGTCCTGTAAAAGAGGCTGAGTTTAGCAGGCCCAAAATAACTGGAGTCCTAGCTTACCTTCTGTTATTTAACTTATTCACTCATTTAACAACTATTATTTATCAAGAGCCCACCCTGCACCAGGCACCATGCTGGTTGTGACAGCAAACCTGACAGGGACTGGGCCATCATGGAGCAGAAGCTGGCTCATGAGAGGGCAACCCACGGGGGCAAAAGACCTAGAGTCAAATACTCAAACCTAAGCCCATTCCCGTATACCAGGTGAGCCCACGTGAGCCTAGCCAGGGGTTAATACATCAGCCTCTGCTAAGAAATCAGTTCATGCGCTCTATTCTAAATACAGCACATTTCTCACCTGCTTTATTATTGCTGCATTAAAAGATGACCTCAAAACTCAGCGATTTAGTACTTACTACCACTAAACTATAGTCTTAAAAATGGTTAAGTTCGAGGCTGCAATGAGTTATGATCATGCCACTGCACTCCAACTTGGATGACAGAAATGTAACCAGGCACCCCCATTTTTTAAGAGAATGAGTTATTTTTTAAATTTCATTATTCTTTTCTCTTTTCTCCTTTTCCCCTGTTCCCCACTTCCTACTTAGCTCTTTAGAAATGCCATTATAACGTTTTACCTTCCCTTCACCAGATACTCTCTACAGGGCAAGCTTATCTAACTATGTGCTTAAAAGCTCCAGAGTGGAAATTTCTCCCACCAGGAGACTGCCTCAAGAGACAACAGTCAATTTACAACCATGGGGTGTCTCCTACAAAACACTCTCTCACCTGGAGAGTATCTGGAGACAAGCGCCATTTTTACAACTTAATTCTGCCCATGAAGCACCAGCTCAACCATCTGGTAGATAAGGCACTGAAGCAAGTCACATAGGCCCCTACTTGCCTGGCCCCTACTTGCCTGCCCCCTCCCATGCATGCCATTCATGCCACATCCCCCTTTAAAAGCCCCAGCTTTCTGCCGCAGAAGTGAAGTGGTACCTTAAGGCAGGAAGCCTATACTTCTTCCCTTAAGCTAGCTAGCTTTGGAATAAAAAGTCCCTTTTTTTTTTTTTTTTTCTGAGACAGTCTTGCTTCTTCACCCAGGCTGGAGAGCAATGGTGCGACCTTGGCTCACTGCAACCTCCGCCTCCCAGGTTCAAGCAATTCTCCTGCCTCAGCCTCCCAAGTAGGTGGGATTACAGGCATGTGCCAGCACGCCTGGCTAGTTTTTGTGTATTTAGTAGAGACAGGGTTTCACCGTGTTGACCAGGCTGCTCTCAAACTCCTGACTTCAGGTGATCCACCGGCCTTGGCCTCCCAAAGTGCTGGGATTACAGGCGTGAGCCACTGCACCTGGCCAAAGTTTACTTCTTTTATACCAGACCTCATTCTTGTTATTGGACTCTGCAAGAAGGGAGCACCAAACCTGTAACTCAGGGTTTTCTTTTTTTTACTTTTTATTTTTCTTTTTTGAGACAGGATCTCACTCTGTCACCCAGGCTGGAGTGCAGTGATGCAATCATGGCTTACTGCAGCCTCAACCTCCTGGTCTCAAACAAGCCTCCCACCTCAGCCTCCCAAGTAGCTGGTGTTATGGGATCTTTGAGGTATCGATTTTCTGGCCAGAAACCTCTGTGGCAGGTGGCACCTTTGCCCGAGTTCTTGTCCTGAGTCCAGGACGAATGGGGAACACAGACAAGTGAAGGGTGAACAAGCTGAAGATAAACTTTATTAAGTGTTAGAACAGCTCAGAGAAGACCCACAGTGGGTAGCTCCTCTCTGTAGGTAGGTCGGCCAATCGAGTGTTCAGCTGTCAGCAGACAGGAGGCCCTAGAGAGGGTGGCTCCTCTCTGCTGGCAAGTCATAGTATCATCTCCAGCTATCAGCAGAGGAGAGCTGCTCTCTGCAGCTGGTCCTCCCATAGTCTCAACGTCCTCTGCGTCCTCAGCCCTGCTCTGGCCATCCTCTCTCGTGCTCTGGCTGAGACCGGGCTTTTATGGACCTCAGAGGGGAGGAAGTACATGCCGATTGGTCCATGGGTGGCCATTGGCAGCCCAGAAGAGGTACCACGAGTCCCTACTCCCAACCTCGGAACTGGGAGCTGGCCCCCAGCTTTCAGGCCCTCCCTGGTCTGAAGGTCAGGCCTTACTGGGGAACCGCAGCCCAGGAATCTGTCTGCCTCCTGATGCCATTCATGGCCCTGGCGCTCATCCCCAAGCCCGCTCCAAGATCTGAGCAGGTTCCAAGAGAGGAGAGAAGTCAGGCAGCAGAAGCAGACAGCCCTGAGTGACGGAGTTATGGGGGCCCTTCCCGGGCCCCTGAGGGCACAGGCTATATAGATGGCCCAGTCCTGCACCTGAGAGGGCAGCCACAGCTGCACCCTGGGAGTTCCCTCCCCGCCAACTTGGGAGGGGCAGGGATCCCACTTGTCCCCAGCTCCTGCCTGCTCTGCGGAGCAGGAGGCCCAGGTCTGCAGCCACTGGTCGGGCGGCTGCAGCTGCACCTGGGAGGGCAGATCCTGCCTGCTCCCGCCACTCCCACCAAGAGCACAGGGAGCCCCAGATCCACAGCTGCAGTTTGGGTGGCTGCTGCCTGCTCTGTAAAGCAGGAGGCCTGGGTCTGCAGCTGCAGTTTGGGTGACTGCAGCAGTACCCAGGGAGCTCCTGCCCCAACTCAGAAGGGGCAGGGCTCCCACTGGCTCCATGGAGCATGCAGCCCCAGCTGTGCCTCCTTGCTGTAGCTGGACCACAGGTGCATACCACCATGCCCAGCTAATTTTTTTATTTGTAGAGACAAGATTTTGCTATGTTTTCCAGGTCGGTCTCAAACTCCTGGGCTCAAGTGATCCTCCTGCCTTGGCCTCCCAAAGTGCTGGCCTCTCAAAGGAGGGCCAAGTGGATTTAGGCCGAGCCACTGAGCCCACCCTAAATCTGTCTCTTTTTAAAAATGGCAAATTTTGTGTTATGTATATTTTACTATAATAAAAATTATGGAAGGATTTTTTCTTTTAAAGTTAGTGGTTAGAAACAATCTTTTACTAAGCTCACAAATTCTGGGGGTCAGAAATTTGGGCAGGGCACAGTGGGGATGTCTTGTCTCTGTTCCATGATGGCTGGGTCTCAGCTGAGCAAGCTCAAACGCTGGGAGTGAATCAATGTCTGGGAGCTGGATTCACCTAAAGGCACTTTCATTTACAGGTCTGGGTTAACTCAAAAACTGCGACTGTCTACTGGAGTACCACATGTGGTCTCTCCATGTGGTTTGGTTTCCTAACAGCATAGTGGACTCAGGGTAGCTGATATGGTTTGGGATCTGTGTCCTTACCCAAATCTCACCTTGAATTGTCATAATCCCCACGTGTTATAGGAGGGACCCAGTGAGAGGTAATTGAATCATACGGGCGGCATTTTCCTGTGCTTTTCTCATGATAATAAGTCTCATGAGATCTGATGGTTTTATTAATTAATTTATTTTTATTTATTTTTATTTTTTGAGACAGAGTCTTGCTCTGTTGCCCGGGCTGGAGTGCAGCAGTGCGATTTCGGCTTACTGCAACCTCCGCCTCCTGGGTTCAGGTGATTCTCCTGCCTCAGCCTCCCAAGTAGCTGGGACTACAGGTATGCACCACGATGCCCGGCTAAGTTTTGTATTTTTAGTAGAGACGGGGTTTCACTATGTTGGCCAGGCTTGTCTAGAACTCCTGACCTGGTAATCCACCTGCCTCGGCCTCCCAAAGTGCTGGGATTACAGGCGTGAGCCACTGCACCCAGCTGAGATCTGATAGTTTTATAAAGGGGAGTTCCCCTGCACATGCTCTCTTCTTGCCTGCTGCCATGTAAGACATGCCTTTCTTCTCTTTTGCCTTCTGCAGTGATTGTGAGGCTTCCCCAGCCAACTGAAACTGTGAGTCCATTAAACCTCTTTTTCTTTATAAATTATCATGTCTTGGGTATGTCTTTATTAGCAGTGTGAGAACAGACTACTACAGTAGCCAAACTTTATATGGTGGCTCAGGGCTCCAAACATTAGTGTTCTACTGGTGGGCAGTGGGGGAGTGGGTGGGGGTGTGGAAGTGGAGAAGTGGGTGTGGTGGTGGGGAAGCAAAACCTGCATCCCATTTATGACTTAACCTTGGAAACATCATTTCTGTCATACTTTATTGGCCAAAGCAGACCTACAACTACCCAGATTCAAGTTGGTGGGGGCGGGGGGGGGTGCTTTGATGGAGGAATATCAAGATCACGTTGCAGACAAACATGTGTGAAGGACTATATTGTTGCAGCCATCCTTGAAAAATATTATCTGCCATATGGTCTTTCTAAAATGGGTTAAAAGCAAAGAAACCACAAAAGAATCATCTTACAGAAACGGAGCAGGGGGAGAAGTCTTAATGGACAAATAATCTGCCTACACAAACAATGAGCAATTTACTTCTGGGAGGATCTCTCCTCAGGTTGGGAGATTGCCAAGGGCATTAGGCTGAGTAGAGTTGGTGACAGAACTCATAGTTGTATCAGCTCCTCTGTGTGTGATCTGAGTAGGAAAGTATTTGACTACTGGGGACTCTAACTTCATCTTTAAAACAAAGTGTTGTGAGAACCGAGTAAAATACTGTATAGAAAGATAAATGTGTTGCAAAAAGGTCCCCGAATAGAGCCCACAGGTGGACACCCCCCGTTTGACAATGCGACTGGGAAAGACCACGTGTACTGCCAGTTTATCCTTGCCACTGTTTCCCCATAGCAGCCACCTTCCTGTTTCTTTTGCTTGCCTCTCTCAGAGGTAGATGCATTGAGGGTAAATGACCAGGACAGGGCCACACAGCCAAGAGATCAAAACCCAGATTTTTCTGGGATGCTAGTTTGAGATTTTCCATTCTACAAACGTCCAGCCACTCACGAGTTCTAACAGATGACTGATCTTAGCTGAGAAGCATGACATAGATACAAGGGAGTCACACTGCCCGGGTTCATATCCCAGCTGCACCGCTTACTAGCAGTGTGACCTTTGGAAGGATCGCTGTTTTCCCAGGTGTAAAACGGAAATAAGACCTCCCACAAAGGGGTAAGTAATCACGTGATACGGCACTCAAAACAGCGCCTTCAACATAAGTAAGCCCTTTGTGTTTGCCAAGACTAAATCACTACTGCATACTTAGTATATAATTGGTGCTAAATGTTTTTTTTCTCACTTTTTTTTTTGGTGCTAAATGTTTTAAGGTGAGAAAGTAACATTTAGGGATGTAATGAAATGTAATGGTGGGATCTCCGTGAAACGACAAATTCATTTTGGAGAAAGCTTTTTAAAAAACGCAAACCACAAACCTCTGCCATTTGTCAGCTTGAAGTCTACGGAACTGCAAGCAAAATAAAGATTGGTGAAACTTTGCTTCTGACTGACCCCTACAGTCCCAAATATTTTCTTGGCCTTTACAAAGCCCGCAGGCATCGTCACATGCAGTCCTGAAAAGCCTTTTCTCTATACTTCACACAGCCCAGACCAGCCCACGTGGATTCCTCGCCCGGCTGCTTCCGCTTCCATTTTGTCCCCTCCTATTTCTCATTCGGCGCCTCAGAATGACGTCTGAAATGAGCGCCGACGCTGCCCAAACAGGAGCCTGCGCATGCGCTCTGCCCTGGCAGCGGCCCGGTGCAGAGCCCTGAGCGTGTGGCAGCAGTGCGGTCGTGGTCCCTCCCTGTGCGGCCTGGTTTCTAGCGTGACACGCCCTTGACTTGAGGACCATGAACCGCAGCCGCCAGGTGACGTGCGTGGCCTGGGTCCGCTGCGGCGTGGCCAAAGAGACACCAGACAAGGTGAGGCCTGGTCGCTGGGAGACAAGGGGAGCAGCGTCTTTACGGCACGGCGGGTCCGCCCAGCTGGGGGAACGTGGACCCGGAACTCGGGGCGTTGGCTGGTGCGACTGGCTGGGGTGAGGGCGGCTTTGCCCGGATTGTCGCGACTAGAGCTGCAGTTCAGAAGGTCTGGTTCGCCTGAGCCTGGAGAGTCAAGGGCCGCGCCTCCTCACTGTTCCCACCCTCAAGCCCAGCCCCACTCCCAAATTCGCACGCACATGGACTTAGCGGGCCGGAAAGGGGTGGGCTGCTGTTTTTGGTGGGTAATACCCCAAAAGGCTTTTTGACAACACCACAGCTTCACTAGCACCCAAGTGCATTTTCAAGCATAACTGGGAAGAGAGCATGAAAACTCCACTTTCCACTCTTGTGCTCCGTGTCTGAAGGAGTGAGGATGAATGTGGTGTAGAAAAACTGGTGTGGAGGCTAAGATGTCGTGAGGCTGGGAGATGAATAGGGAATTTCTTGCAGTAATCCAAGTGAGATGTTGATGGTAGCAGGGAGGATGAGAGGTAAATGTATAACACATGAAAAACCTACAAGAGTTGGAGACTAAGACTGTAGCAGAGGTGACGATTACTTAAGTAATTTCCTCATTGGATACTAAGTGCTTTCTGTAGGCTAGGCATTGTTCAGGGTCCTGGGATAGGCATGAACAAAATAGAAAAAGTCCCGCCGGGCGCGGTGGCTCACGCCTGTAATCCCAGCACTTTGGGAGGCCAAGGCGGGCGGATCACGAGGTCAGGAGATCGAGAGCATCCTGGCTAACACGGTGAAACCCCGTCTCTACTAAAAATCCAAAAAATTAGCCGCGTGTGGTGGTGGATGCCTGTAGTCCCAGCTACTCGGGAGGCTGAGGCAGGAGAATGGCGTGAACCCGGGAGGCGGAGCTTGCAGTGAGCCGAGATCGCGCCACTGCACTCCAGCCTGGGCAACAGAGTGAGACTCCGTCTCAAAAAAAAAAAAAAATAGAAAAAGACCCTGCCTTTATGGAGTCGACATGTGCACATATAGTATGTCAGTGAGAGTTAAGTTCTACCAAACAGTAAAAGGGGTTGATTTGAATGTAATTGACCAAGATAATGATGATGGTGATAGGAATGTGATTGGCTTGGACATGGAGTTAACAGGAATGACGGATTGGAGTAGTCCCAGTAGTTGTAAATTCCACCTGGGCACAGACTGTTTTATTTACTGTTTCTCCAGGGTTTGGTTGATGGTAGGCACTCGGTGTTACATTTATAGAATAGGGACAGAAAATTATTTCATATAAAAATTGTTGGAGGAAACAGTTATTAAAAAGAGACATATAGCCTTTCAAATACTTGAAGACTGATTTCCAAATGAATCTACACATTGAAAATCTCACACTTGGGGAGGTTCAAAAAATACTGATGTTTATGTCCCACTCCCAAGTATTGTGTTGTAATTAGCCTGGAGTGTGGCCTAAATTATTTAAGATTCCCTAGGTGATTCTAATGTACAGATAAGTCTGGGAACCACTATTTGAAGAGTTTATAGGAAAAAGAGATTGAATTTATGAAATCCCAGAAAGGAAAACTTGGACCAAATAAGAGAAATTGGACAAGCCAGTTGCGGTGGCTCGTGCCTGTAATCCTAGTCATTCAGGAAGCTGAGGTGGGAGGATCGCATGAGCCCAGGAGTTCACAGCTGCAGGGAGCTGTGACCATGCCACATCTCTTAAAAATTAAAATTAAGGCCGGGCACGGTGGCTCACGCCTGTAATCCCAGCACTTTGGGAGCCCGAGGCAGGTGGATCATTTGAGGTCAGGAGTTCCAGACCAGCCTGGCCAACATGGTGAAACCCAGTCTCTACCAAAATACAAAAATTACCTGGGCATGGTGGCACGTGCCTGTAATCCCAGCTGCTCAAGAGGCTAAGGCAGGAGAATCGCTTGAACCCGGGAGGCGGAGGTTGCAGTGAGCCGAGATGGCGCCATTGCTCTTCAGCCTGGGCAACAGAGTGAGACTCCGTCTCAAAAAAAAAAAAAAAAAAAAAAAGAACAGTGGACTCATGTAAGGGTGATTTGTTAAGGAATGCCCACAGGGAAGAGAGGGAGAGGTGCCCTAGACAGAGTTAGAGATGGTTGGAAGAAAACCAGACGAGTACCACACAGCCACTTTACCAAAACCAGTCTTTGGGGTTTTAAGACTGAGAGGTGGAGTAGAATGAGCATGATTTTTGAAGTTTCAGGTAGTGAGAGATCTTAATTGTAAGAATCTATAAAATCTATATTTTTAAATATAGAGTCTGGATTGATGTTTGATTCTTATCTTGATGACATTGCTTGGCGTTACATTTTACATTTGTTTGCAAACTACTTTTTAATTCAAATAATTTGATGATTTCCTTACACATATTGTAATGAAATCTTTGCTCTCTTACAGGTAGAGCTGAGTAAAGAAGAAGTAAAACGCCTCATTGCTGAGGCAAAGGAGAAATTGCAGTAAGTTTAGGACCAGATGAAATCTATATCTTAAATAATGATGACCATGTGGTCTTGTTATTAGAAGGTACCATTTGGGTGATTCTCTTTTTCTTTCTGTGCTCATAGAGAAGAAGGTGGTGGCAGTGATGAAGAGGAGACAGGCAGTCCTTCAGAAGATGGCATGCAGAGTGCACGCACCCAGGCACGCCCAAGAGAGCCCCTGGAGGATGGTGACCCAGAGGATGACAGGATGCTTGATGATGATGAGCTGGCTGAGTACGACTTAGATAAATATGATGAGGAAGGTGACCCAGGTTAGTTTATCCACTTCTGATGGTTTGTAATTACAAGCTCAATATGTTGGATCATGTTTGTGGTGTTCCAAAGCTTTACTCTTAGATTTTATTGTTCTTGACATCAGTAAGATAATCTGGTTGAAGACTTGGGCAGACAGCATGATTCCTAAACTAGTTTAGAAGATAAACTCTAACCCACTAAGATACAAATCTAGGATCTAAAAAAAAAAGTACTGTGTATTTTATTGCATATATCAGGTTTAATAATCTGTAACCCACTTGTGAGTTTTTGTATGCAGTTATAATGCTATGGTGTGCTTGAACTTATATCCATATACCTTTTCCTCAACTGCAGTCAGTCTTCTCACAATACAGTAGTCCCCCCTTATCCACGGTTTTGCTTTCTTCGGTTTCAGTTAGCCACAGTCAATTGCAGTCTGAAAATAAGTGAGTAAAGTACAGTATTTTGGGAGAGATGACTTTCACATAACTTTTATTACAGTATATTACCATAATTATTTGATTCCTAGGTACATATAGGAAAAACATAATGTATATAAGGTTTGGTACTATCTGTGGTTTTAGACCACCACTGAGGGTCTTGGAATGTATCCCCCGTGGATAAGGGGGGACTACTGCATGCATCTTGAGATGCTGTTCTTGGAGATAATTAGAAAAAGAGGCCAGGTGCGCGTGACTCACGCCTGTAATCCCAGCACTTTGGGAGGCCGAGGCAGGTGGATCAGTTGAGGTCAGGAGTTCGAGACCAGCCGGGCCAACATGGCGAAACCCTGTCTCTACTAAAAATACAAAACTTAGCCAGGCGTGGTGGCGCACATCTGTAATCCCAGCTACTCAGGAGGCTGAGGCAGGAGAATCACTTGAACTTGGGAGGCGGAGGTTGCAGTGAGCCAAGATCGTGCCACTGCACTCCAGCCTGGGTGACACAGTGGGACTCCATCTCAAAAAGAAAAAATCATGGGTGGGAAGAGAAAAAGGAAATAGAACAGAAGACAGATTAGAAGTAGAAGTTTGTATAGAAAGCCTCGTGGGGAATAAAGTGAGCTGAGATGACAACTACCTATATTGCTCTTATGGGGAAAGTAGGTATAACGATAAATGGAAAAGGAGCTGACAAAAGCTGACAAAGCTCACTTTGTTTCTTTTGGAATGTGCTACCCTAGGTGGCACTAACTCCTAATCTCGGGGTTTGAGAAATAGGCATTTGGCACACTGAGCAGGTTAAGTAAGTTATTTATTTAACTTGTAAATCCCAGGTAGTCTGCATATTTGGGAGCTGAAGGGACTCCTGACAGCTAGAATCAGCTACTCCCAAGTTATAAAATCAAAATGTAGATGATCGGAAACAAAAATTAACTCTTAATACAAATGTTATCTGCAACAAAGTAAAATCACAACTACCTGTTAAATCACAACTACCTGTTAAATTGATGGTTAAAATATTACATAAGACATAGCAGAGCTGAGCGTGGTGGCTCATGTCTAATCCCAGCTACTTGGGAGGCTGAGGCAGCAGGATCGCTCAAGCCCAGGAGTTCAAGGCTGCAGTGAACTATGATCACACTGCATTCCATCCTGGATGACAGACACCATGTCTAAATAATAAAAAAGTTTTAAAAAGTTATAATCAGGCAGTTAAAAATATCAGTATCTGTTAGAATATCATTGAAATGCTGAGTAAAATAATATACTTTTTGTGTGTGTGTGAGACGGAGTCTTGCTCTGTTGCCCAGGCTAGAGTGCTGTAGTGCGATCTCGGCTCACTGCAGCCTCCGACTCCCTAAATTCAAGCAATTTTCCTGCCTTAGCCTCCCGAATGCTGGGATTACAGGCACATGCCACCACGCCCAGCTAATTTTCGTGTTTTTAGTAGAGACAGGGTTTCACCATGTTGGCCGGGATGGTCTCAATCTCCTGACCTCATGATCCGCCTGCCTTGGCCTGAAAAACTCCAGCAATGGGGAGAGGGAGAGTCAAAAATGACATTGAGGAAATAGTGTTAACTGTTAAAGCAAGGTAATTCAAGGTTCGTGATGCCCTCTCCACTTGTGTTCATTTTTCAAAATTTCTATAATACAACATTTAAAAAAAAATCAGACACGTACGGGTTGATGGTGAGCACTGTGGGGTATCTGGAAGAGCAGTGTAGTTGGAGTGTGGAAAGAATAGGACATGAGACATGGTCTGTGTTGGGCACAGGAAGATCAGTAAACAACAGACAGGCAATGAGAAATGAGTAAGTAGGCTCTGGGTGGAGATGGGATTGACCAAAGTCAATTAGCTGTCTTGTCCTGGATGCCTCAGGCAGGGCATGTTTGAGCACAGTAGATAACATTGTGGAGGCAGAACTGAGCCAAGTAAGAGGAAGATTCAGTGGAATGTGACAAACTATAGGAAGCCTTTAGTGCCAGAGCAATATTGAGCTTGACCTGATGTATGTGATGATACAGCCTGGAAAAAGACCCAAAGGAGGGGAAATGCTCGGCAAGTTGATCTGCATGAGTGAAGCACAGAGAAGGTGGATGGGAAGTTGCTGGGAAGTCTGGAAGAAAGACTTAATTGGGTCCCAGTAAACTTAGAATACCAGGCTTAGCAATCTGTGTGTTCTCTGTGCGAGAGGAAATCATTAAAGGTTTTTGAGCATGGAACACATAATAATGGAACATACACTTTAGGAAGTTAACTCTGGCAACAGTGGAGAACAGGTTGGCAGATAGGGTGAATCTCTTAGAGGAGCAGAAACTTAAGATAAATTAGGCCAGAAGCAATGAGGGCCTGGCTTGGGGCACTAGGAATGAGGAGGAGGACATGGAAGAAAGGGATTGCAGAGGTAGCTGGGAGTTTAGCATCATCCTAGTGGATGAACTCTCTTCCAGAATTGGTATGTCTGGTTTCCATCTTATTATCGCTGGTGTACCTCTTTTCTTTCAGGCAAGAAGTAACCCTGATTTCCTCACTCCATCTGAATTGAATTTTATTGTCATTTATCCATTTTTCCATCTAGATGTTCATTCCTCCTTTTTCCTCATTCCCTTGGCCATCTGTCCTATGGATTACTATTAACTTCATTTTTCATTATCTGCAGTACTTAGAAAGGAATCATTACCTCCATTTACCAGCGGCACACAGCTGGTGAAAGACGGTGCTGAGTTTTGACCACTCTCTGGCTCTAAAGCCTTCATTCTTTTCACTGCATCTTTTCTATAGATACAGTCCAGCAGAGGATAGTTTTTTCTATTGGACTCTGGGTTATTGGCTCCAACCTTGTTAGGGACAGAGTGCCATAGAAATACAGAGAAACAAATAACCCAGCCTGGAGAGATGGCATTCAGAATCAGCTCTTTCTCGTGTAGCAGAAATTGCTTTCTCTGTTGCATATCAGATGTTTAAGACCTATCAGTCCTGCCTCCTTAAAGTGGCTTCCTCTAACAATTCAGTGTATCTTCCTTTTCCTGAGTTATCCTTTGTTACCATCGTAGATGTGCCATAAAAGAATAATTTAAGTTCAGTGGAAAAAGCATACTGCATTTCTTTTTTCATATGCTAATAAGGCATATTAGCATATCAGAACACGTGCAGTAGAGCAACCTGGTTAATTTTTTGAAACCTGTCATTTCTCAATTTTATTTGACCAGGCAACCCTTATTTATTGTGTTGATTTCAGTGTTTCAGGGTCATTTTATTTCCAGGTCCTCAAGGCTGCCTCTCCGTATCACCTTCAATCATGAATGCAGGGAGCTAGCTAGAGAATCTCAAGAGAGTTCTCATATTTTCTAAAAGGGTCTAATTCCCTGATACAATTCTTTCATTGGAAGATTGTGAATTCCAAGACTGTCTGAAATCCATTCCAAAGGTCAAATACAAAAATGGCTTTTAAATTCCTGCTGCTGCTTACGTAGTCCTTTCCCAAATCTAGATGATCCAGAGTTAGTTATAAAATAGATGGTTGCATCTAAGTCCAAGAATGGATGTCATAGAAAATATGTTTTTGTCAAGATGACTATTTTATTATTGTAGTTTGTTAATTTTTCTTACAGATGCTGAGACTCTTGGTGAATCTCTCTTGGGTCTTACAGTCTACGGGAGTAATGATCAAGATCCTTATGTTACTCTGAAAGATACAGTAAGTATTTACATCTTTTTTCTGATTATGCTCTTAAGTGTTCAAAAAACCTTACTGGCTCTCTGCTTCTAGTCAATGACGTTTTTTTCCTCTCACTTAGGAACAATACGAACGTGAAGATTTCTTGATTAAGCCCAGTGATAATCTTATAGTTTGTGGCCGAGCTGAACAGGACCAGTGCAATTTAGAGGTGCATGGTAAGTGATAAATCCCTTACTAAAAGATTTTCTAAGTGATGGTAAAATAATAAGTGAAATAGTTACCTTTTCATTTTTAGGTGCCAGATCCTATTGTATCTCATTTAAGTTGGTTACATAGTTAACTTTTACACAGGTGGCCAATTTCTTGGTTATTGTTCTGGGTATGTGTAGTCCAGTACATCACTTTGGTATCTGAATTTTCTATGGAAATAAGTCCCCTGGAAATTTTTCATAGGGGTGTTTTTTTTTGTTTTTATATATAAACAGGGTCTCACTGTGTTGCCCAGGCTGTCTCGAACTCCTGGGCTGAAGCAATCCTGCTTTGGCCTCCCAAAGTGCTGGGTGCTGGATTACAGGTGTGAGCCACCACACCTGGCCTCATAGAGGTTTTTAATCTTTTATTTAAATGTGATTGCCTGTTTTTCACTCCTCTCCTACTCCTGCTATAAAAAACCTCGAAGTAAAATTATATATAAAAATACAAGGCTGGGTGCGGTGTCTCACACCTGTAATCCCAGCACTTTGGGAGGCTGAGGTGGGAGGATTGCTTGAGCCCATGAGTTCTAGGCTACAGTGAGCTGTGATTCTGTGTTTGTTCCACTGTACTCCAGCCTGGGTGACAAAGACCCATCTCTAGGGGAGAAAAAAATGTATAATCCCATTTCCCTGAGTTAATAACTTGCCACCTTGGTTTTTTACTCAATTTTTTTTTTCTGGCTACTTTTTCTGTATGTGGATTATACTGGATAGACAGGTTTTTCTCATGTTTTTTAAATAGAGTTATTTCAGATATTTCCCCTTTGCAAAACATTTTATTTTCTTCATAATAATTCAACACAAAGGGACACGTTTCTTTTTTGGAACCAAAACATCTTGATCACCTTTCCTACTTAAGGAATATTTGTATCAAAGCCAGAAGCGAATGCTTTGCAGTAATCAGAAGTAGGCATGAAAATAGGAATTTTTAAATCATATTTTTAAATGTTGTTTTTGATTTAATATTAATTGAATGGCTTGCCTCACTTTGGTATTTTTAATGTAAAATCTGTTTTTTATATGCTAAAAGTAGACTTCCACAATGTCTGGAGCACTCTGCCTACAGATTCTCCCTTTTGTTTTTCTTGTCCCTTCCACTGTGCTCATATCCTCAGACAAGTCCATCCTTGCCCGATACTCTCCTCCCCCAGCAGTCTTCAGATCGTCTTGAAACTTTGAAGATTCAAAGAGATTATTAGGCTGATAAGTCCTTTTGTTATAGGAAACACAGTTGCACAGCTTGAAAAAATAAAACCCTTAGGCTTAATGTTTATCGGCATCTTCTAGGTTGCTTCGTCATGGCTTCCGTTGATTAGCTTGGATTTCTGTTAACTTCAGAATCTTTAAGGCTGTCCGTGGGAAGCCTATAGATTAGGCCCATTTTATCTCATGGCTCATTGTGATCTGTTTATGCATAGCAGGCACTTTAATGTGAAATTATTCTTTCTAACTCTTGATATCTTTGAACTTTTACATATTTCAAATGAAAACCATTTGTTTACTTTGCTTTTAAGACCAATTCTAATTTCAAAAAATTGAGACCCTATTAGAGTTTTTTTTGTCGTCATCGATTTTTTTATGCATTCTTACCTGAGAACTTAACAGTCATTCCTTTGAACTCAGGATCAAAGAGGAGCTGAGAAAGAAGTTAAAGCTGCTATATTTCCATTTCCTTCTCAGTTAGGTTATTATAGATATACTTTATTATTTGGGTTTGGAAGGAACCTCCAAATTGCCCAGTATGTCTGTGCAAGAATAACTTCAAATTTATATTCTAAAACTGATCTGAATATTGATCTCACGTGGTTAAGAGTATGTTTTAAAGTATTATTACCAGTTGCTGGGCGTAGTGACTCACGCCTGTAATCCCAGCAATTTGGGAGGCCAAGGCGGGCGGATCACGAGGTCAGGAGATCAAGACCATCCTGGCTAACACTGTAAAACCCAGTCTCTACTAAAAATACAAAAAAAAAAAAAAAAAAAATTCAGCCAGGCGTGGTGGCGGGCGCCTGTAGTCCCAGCTACTCGGGAGGCTGAGGCAGGAGAATGGCGTGAACCTGGGAGGCGGGGCTTGCAGTGGGCCAAGATCATGCCACTGCACTCCAACCTGGGCGACAGAGCAAGACTCCGTCTCAAAAAAAAAAAAAAAAATTATTACCAATTTTATGTAAAATGTAAGCTGAGTATATCGAACATGGTTGAGGTTTTTGTAGAACCACAGTCTAATGATTTTGAATGTGAATTCTCATCATAGGGATGTGATAGAGCATTACACAAATCTGCTAATCCCAGGATCTATTCCAGAAGCAGCAATCTGAGGAATTAAAAATAAAATCCTTAACTTATTATATATTTACCTCCTTCTTAATACAAAGCATATGGGGAGGGGTTCTGATTAGTGGGTTCTGTTTTATCAGTGTTTCACTGTGTAATTTTTAAAAGACTTCTTACTCATTGATTTTACAGTGTTTTTGCTGCTTAACATTACAGCTGCGAATGTTAAGGAGCTGTTAGTTGCCATATTCCAAAAGGATGTCCTCAGGAGCTTTGTTTACATTGTTCATCTTCATAAACCTTTTTTAAAAATATTAAGAGTAATTTTTGATAAGCATTTAGATTTCCAAATATGAATTATTTCTCTCCCGTGCTATTTTTGGTTTGTTCTTTTTGACTTATAATCAGCTAGACCATTAAAAGATAAAATAATAACTACTTCTTGTAGTTATGAACATTATGAACTTATGAACATTTGTTTTCTATGAATGACCTAGAAGACAGGACCATTTATCTGACAAGGATGCAGGTGGAGTATCAGATGTCAGTGTTCATTTTCTCCTGTGGGGTATGCCACAAGATGGCACTATATTAGACATGCAGAATTTTTGCCTAGTCATGATATTGGAATCTTTTTTTTTTTTTTTTTTTTTTTTTTTTGAGATAGAGTCTCACTATGTGTCCCAGGCTGGAGTGCAGTGGTGTGATCTCAGCTCACTGCAACCTCCACCTCCCAGGTTCAGGCTATTCTCCTGTCTCAGCCTCCCTAGTAGCTGGGACTACAGGCACGTACCACCGCACCCAGCTAATTTTTGTATTTTGAGTAGAGACGGGGTTTCATTGTGTTGGCCAGGCTAGTCTCGAACTCCTGACCTCAAGTGATCCGCCTACATTGGCCTCCCAAAGTATTGGGATTACAGGCATGAGCCACCACGCCCAGCCTGGAATCTCTTTATAATATCAGATGTCTCACTTTAAAGCACATGGCTCACGTACATTTAATAGAATTTGTTTTTTTTAGTGGGATGTGATTTTTGATGACTTACTCTGATGCATTAAAGTCTCTTTTCCCAATCTTTTCAGTTTATAATCAAGAAGAAGACTCTTTTTATGTACACCATGATATACTCTTATCTGCATATCCTCTGAGTGTGGAATGGCTGAATTTTGATCCTAGCCCAGATGATTCTACTGGTAATTAGAAAACTTAAGGTTGTTCAATGATTTCCAGTCTTATGTATTTTCTCCTAGCTCCATAAATTATGTATTCTCTTCAATGTTTTCAGAATTGTTGCTGATATTTTCTGAAGTTACTGTTATTTTATGAAGTTATAGAGTTCTTAACACACCATCACTTTATTGTTTGAGGTCCATAAATCCCCAGACTTTAGGTAGGCTAAGGAGGTAGCTGCTCTACTACAGGCTGAAGGACAGGGCCTGAAGCCTTTCGGACTGTAGAACTGTAAAGGTCCCATAAAGACTCAGTATAAATGGCCTGATATGTGAGATGTTACCAGCTAGAGTTCAGTGGCATAACCTGTTTTAGAAAACATAAGCTAAAACCGAAATGAAGAGGCTTGTCACAAGTAATTAGGTTTTCATGTTAGTCTTTGTAACCACATCTGCACACTATTAGTTGCCCCTGTCCGTACTTTTTAATAAAGGTAAACACTGATTATACTGTCTTACGTCTTGTTTGCACACCTTGTTCACATTCATGATCTGATCTGATCTGATCTTCATCCCCACAGCACCCCATGAAGGAGGAAGGGAGGAGGGTTATTCTCGTTATATAAATGAAAACACTGGGGCCAAGAGATTGAGCCTTTCCTACTCAAATTGTGGCCCAAAGACCAGCAGCAGCACAGCATGGTTATCACCTGTGACCTAGTTAGAAATGCCCACCCAGAACCACCTGAAATACAATCTGCATTTGTAACATTCAGATGCCGCATATGCATATAAGTTTGAGAAGCACTGCTCTAAAGCATTTTTCAGTTAATCTACAGTGTAATGTATTTGATTAGAAGTTCTGTATGTCTTTTTTTGTGTAATCATACATGCATTGTTTCCTCCCATAGGAAATTACATTGCTGTAGGAAACATGACCCCTGTTATTGAAGTGTGGGACCTTGATATAGTGGACTCTTTAGAGCCAGTCTTCACACTCGGAAGTAAACTTTCAAAAAAGAAGAAAAAGAAAGGAAAGAAGGTAAAGAAGTTAATAAATATTTAAACTCTAATGACAGAGGTAAGTTTACTCGGGAGTAGGGGTGAAGGGTAAGAACGTACACTTTTTCAATCAGGTATTCTTGGTGAGATGGGGTAGGTAGTTATGAAATTATTGTAATTTTTAGTTTTGAAAAGGCCATCCAAAGAAAACTTATTTCTGATTGCATAAAACCTCCATTATCATGTTGTTCTTTCTTACACAAAACTAGTTCAAAGCTAGTATATTAATATGAATAGCTACTATAGATGAAGGACTTTCGGATTATGAGCCTCCTCCAAATACAGTAGCTATTTATACAGATATACCAACCTTGAACTTTAAAAAAATTTCTGTTATCATGTTGAATTCTAATTATCCATGTATTAACTCCTGCAGCTTTTAAAATCGTTAGGTTTTATGAGGGTTGGGAGCTATATTGATACTTGTATAATTACAGTACCTAGATTAAGAACTGCTAGGCCAGGCCACGCACGTGGCTCACTCCTGTAATCCCAGCAGTTTAGGAGGCTGAGGCGGGTGGATCACCTGAGGTCAGGAGTTCGAGACCAGCCTGGCCAACATGGTGAAACCCTGTCTCTACTAAATATACAAAAATTAGCCAGGCATGGTGGTGTGTTCCTGTAATCCCAGCTACCTGGGAGGCTGAGGCAGGAGAATCACTTGAACCTGGGAGGCAGAGGTTGCAGTGAGCTCACACCACTGCACTCCAGCCTGTGTGACAGAGCGAGACTCTGTCTCAAGGGAAAAAAAAGAACTGCTAGGCCAGTCATAGTAGCTCACGCCTATAGTCCTAGCACTTTGGGAGGCCAATGTGGGAGGAGTGCTTGAGCCCAGGAGGTTGAGGTTGCAGTGAGCCATGATTGTGTGCCACTGCACTCCAACCTGGGTGACAGAGCGAGATTTTGTCTCTAAAAAAATAAACTACTATAGTTTCTTCCCTGTTCCTTGTAATGAAATTTTTTTCTTTATTTTTCTTTTTTAAAGAGGTAAGGTCTTGCTCTGTCTCCCAAGACTGGAGTGCAGTGGCACGATTATAGTTCACTGCAGCCTGAAATGCCTAGGCTCAAGAGATCCTGGGATTCTCCTGCCTCAGCTTCCCGAGTAGCTGGGACTATAGGCTTATGCCGCCATGCCTGGCTAAGTTTTGACTTTTTTGTAAAGACAGAGTTTCGCTATGTTGCCTGGGCTGGTCTCGAACTCCCGGCCTCAAGCGATGTTCCCACGTTAGCTTCCCAAGGTCCTGGGATTACAGTGTGGGCCGCTGCACCCAGCCCCTGTAATGAAATTAATCATGAGTCTCTAACAGGGAGACAAGGTTTTATTTATTTTATTCTTCAAAAGTTTATATAATATTAAAACAATAGGTTGGGTGCAGTAGCTCACACCTGTAATCCCAACACTTTGGGAGGCCGAGAGTGGATCATGAGGTCAGGAGTTCCTGACCACCCTGGCCAACGTGGCAAAACCCTGTCTCCACAAAAAATATAAAAATTAGCTGGGCATGGTGGCATGCGCGTGTAATCCCAGCTACTTGAGAGGCTGAGGCAGGAGAATCGCTTGAACCCAGGAGGTGGAGGTTGCAGTGAGCTGAGATCGTGCAACTGCACTCTAGCCAGGGCAACAGACCAAGACTCCGTCTCAAAACAAAACAAAATAATCTTAAGGTTTAAAGAATTTTGCAGATTAATATATTCAGTTTTATTATGAGGGGGACTTTAATACAAAAAATAATTAAAACAATTATTACAGAGTTCCTCAGCAGAAGGGCATACCGATGCTGTCCTTGACCTTTCATGGAATAAGCTAATCAGGTAAAAAGAAATAACATTTGAATGATTGTAAAAGACTGTAGCCATTGTGATCTTACCTCATGCCTACACTCATCTCTTTATTTGTGCTGTGGACCTTTGTTTCTATCTTCCTTTCTTGTAGGATGCCCTGCTTGCAGGCAGGAGCTCTGTCATCTGTTTCTTTGCATCCTCCAGGTCACCTGCCAGCTCATCACTGTGGGTGCTCATTGCATGTTTGGTGACCAAGTGCCCTCTCTCCACCACCACTGGAAAAAAACAGGGTGTTTGGCAGTGCCCATGGTGCAATAGGATTGTGTTTCTTCCCAGGAGACATTTTTCTCTGTTTAGTTTTCACATCTTACCACATACTCTTTTATTCTTTTTTCTTTAAATTATGGCAAAATACATATAACATAAAAGTTAACGCTTGTATTAGTCTGTTTTCATGCTGCTAATATAGACATACTCGAGGCTGGGTAATATGTAAAGGAAAGAGGTTTAATTGATTCACAGTTCTGTATGGCTGGGGAGGCCTCACAGTTATGGCAGAAAGCAAATGAGGAGCAAAGTCATGTCTTATATAGTGGCAGGCAGGAGAAAGGGCATGTGCAGAGGAACTCTCCTTTATAAAACCATCAGATCTCGTGAGACCCATTCACTATCATGAGAACAGCACAGGAAAGACCTGTCACCATGATTCAGTTACCTTCCACCTGGTCCTTCCCACAACACATGGGAATTATGGGAGCTACAATTCAAGATGAGATTTGGGTGGGGACATAGCCAAATCCTGTCACCATTTTTACCATTTTTAAGTGTGCAGTTCAGTGGCTTTCAGTACATTCACAGAGTTGTGCAACCATCACCACAATGCATCTCCAGAACATTTTCATCTCCATACTGCAGCTCTGCCCTTTAAACACTGACTCCCCATTTCCCCCACCCCCAGCCCTGGCAACCACCACTCCACTTTCTGTCTCCATGAATTTGACTAAGCATCTCATATGAATGGAATCATACAGACTTACTTCTTTGCGACTGGCTTATTTGACAATGTCTTCAGGTTCAGTCATGTTCCAATAAGTGTCAGAGTTTCTTCCTTTTTAAGGCTAAATAATATTCCATTGTATGTAATGTATGTTACCCGTTCATTTACGTGTGGTCATCTGGATTGCTTCTTCTGCCTTTTGGATACTGTGAATAATGCTGCTATGAATGTGGGTGTACAAATATTCAAGTCCCTGCTTTCAGTTGTTTTGAGTATGTACCCAGAAGTGTTATTACTGAATCTTATGGTAATTCTATTTTTAATTTTTTGAGGAGCCACCATACTATTTTCCATAATGGCTGCACCATTTTACATTTTCACCAACAATGCACACAAGGGCTCTAGTGTCTCCAAAATTTGTTATTTTCTGTTTTTCATAATAGCCATCCTAATGGGTATGAAGTGGTATGTCATCGCGGTTTTAATTTGCATTTCCCCCCCTTTTTTTAAGGTAAGATGGGGGTCTAACTATGTTGCTAAACCTGGTCTCAAATTCTTGGGCTCAAGCAATCCCCCCGCCTCAGCTTCCCAAGTCACTTGGAGTACAGGGGCTTGCCACCACACCTGGCTTAATCTGCATTTCTTAACGATTAGTGATGTTGAGCATCTTTGTTTTGTGCTTATTGGCCATTTGTGTATCTTCTTTGGGAGAAATGTTTTTCAAGTCCTTTGCTTACTTTTTTTTGAGACAGGGCCTCACTCTGTCACCCAGGCTGGAGTGCAGTGGCACAGTCACTGCTCACTGTAGTCTTGACCTTCTGGGGCTCAGGTGATCCTCCCACCTCAGCCTCCCAAAGTGCTGGGATAACAGGCATGAGCCACCAAGCCTGGCCTCCCTCTGCCTGTTTTTTGTGTTTGATGTTGAATTTTTGGAGTTCTCATATATTCTGAATACTAACTCCTACTACCAAATACATGATTTGCAAATATTTTCTTCTATTCTGTGGGTTGTTTTTTAACTTTCTTGGTGCTATCATTTGCAGCACAGGTTTTTCATGTGATGTTGTCTACTTTATTTCTTTTGTTGTTCATGCTTTTGATGTTGTATCTAACAAACCATCGCTTAAGTCAGGGTCATGAAGGTTTACATGTATGTTTTCTTCTGAGAGTTTTATAGTATTAGCTCTTACATTGAAGTCCATGATCCATTTTGAGTTTTTTTTGTGTGTATGGTGTGAGGTAGGGGTCCAACTTCATTCTTTTTCATGAGGATGATTCATTTGTCCCTGAACCATTTGTTTTTGTTTTGTTTGAGACAGGGTCTTACTCTGTCACCCAGGCTGGAGTGAGTGGTGTGATCTCAGCTCACTGCACCCCCCACCTCTGGGGTTCAAGTGATTCTCCTGCCTCAGCCTCCTGAGTAGCTGGGATTACTGATGCATGCCACCATGCCTGGCTAATTTTTGTATTTTTAATAGAGACAGGGTTTCACCATGTAGGCCAGGCTTGTCTCAAACTCCGGACCTCAAGTGATCTGCCTGCCTCTGCCTTGCAAAGTGCTGGGATTATAGGCATGAGCCACCGTGCCCAGCCCCATTTGTTAAGACTTTTTTCCCCATTGAACATTTAATTACCTTAGTACCCTTGTCAAAAACCAGTGACTATAAATGTTTATTTCTGGACTGTTAGTTGTAGTCCATTAATCTGTATGTCCTTATGCCAGTAGCACATTGTTGTGATTGCTGTAGATTTTCAGTAAGTTTTGATGCCAGGAAGTATGAGCTTGCCAACTTTGTTCTTTTTTTCAGTACTATTTTGGCTATTCTAGGTTCCTTGCATTTTTAGAATCAGCTTGTCACTTTTTTTTTAAGTCTAATACTAATAATAGTAGTACATCCTGTTTTGTTTTGTTTTGTTTTGAGACAGAGTCTCACTCTGTTGCTCAGGCTGGAGTCCAGTGACGTGATCTTGGTTCACTGCAACCTCCGCTTTTTGGGTTCAAGCTATTCTCGTGCCTCAGCCTCCTGAGTAACTGGGATTACAGGCGTGCGCCACCATGCCCAGCTAATTTTTTGTATTTATAGAGAAGGGGTTTCACCATGTTGGCCAGGCTGGTCTTGAACTCCTGACCTCAAGTGATCCACGTGCCTCAGCCTCCCAAAGTGCTGGGATTACAGGTGTGAGCCACTGTGCCTGGCTGTGAATCAGCTTGTCACTTTCTGTAAAAAGAAAGAAAAAAGTCAGAGATTTTGAAAGAGATTGGTTGAATCTGTAGATCAGTTTATAGCTCCATCTGTAGATGTAATATTTCCATATTAACACTATTAAGTCTTCTAATACATGAACATGGGGTTTCTTTCCACTTATTTAGATACTCTTGTTTCCTTTCATAATCTTCGGTAGTTTTCATTATGTAAGTCTTACATTTCTTTTGTTAAATTTATTCCTAAGTATTTTATTCTTTCTGATGCTATTGTAAATGCAATCCTTTTCTCATATTTAATGCTCTTGACTTTTAAAAGATTACCTGATTGGATTCTTCCCTTTCTCAGAAATGTTTTAGCAAGTGCATCAGCTGACAACACTGTAATTCTGTGGGATATGTCCTTGGGGAAACCAGCAGCTAGCCTCGCTGTACACACAGACAAGGTATGGTGATTTAGTTGATCACAGCGGTTCTTAAAAATCGGACACAAATATTGGCTAAAAATAATCCCAAACGTTTATATATGGCTTTGAAAATAATTTTATCTGGCTTGCAGCGTGCTTTCACATGTTATCTCTTAGGATTTTCACAAAGCCCTGTGTGGTAGGTATAATGCCCATCTTAGAGATGAAAAAATGGGTACAGAAAGGTACAGTTACTAGGAACATTAGTGCCCTGTAACATATTTATAGAGGCTCCTAAAAAAGGATGAGGTCTGTCAGTCACAATGGTAACACCCATTACTGTGTTATTCCCCAGGAATCTAATGCAGATTATTTTGGGACTTCTGGAGCATGGGGAATTCACCAGATGGGTTTGACTACTTCCCTTTTTCTTCTGAGTATCTTCTAACATTTGAGGGACTAAATATTCTGCCAAACAGTTTGGGGAAACTACATTTTCTTTAAGTGCCAGCCTTTATGTGGGAGCATGGTTTGCCCTTTGATTATGCAGTACATTTATGTTTCTTTTGTTTACTGTATTTCAGAGGGAAGCATTTATAGAAATACTGTCAAATAGATTCTTACCACATGTTAGGTAATTTTACGAAAAGCAAACCAACAGAGATCTCTGCATTTATGTTTCCTCCCTTTAGGTCCAAACACTGCAGTTTCATCCATTTGAAGCACAGACTCTGATTTCTGGCTCATATGATAAGTAAGAAAGCACAGCAAGAATGATTGCTACTCTGTTTTTATCCTCTAGAAGTCATTTTAAAAGTATCACTTGGTACCCAGGCAGAATGTATCCTTGAGGCCACCTTTATGTTTAAATTATTTGCACTACTTATTTTTCCTTTTAACTCTGGTCCTTTCAGTCTACAAGGGAACATGATTCTGTCATAATAATGTAACTGTAGGAACTAGCAACTTCTTTGGCTTTTAGAGGCTGTACTTTGCCTTTATGGGAAGAATTTCCATGTCACATGACAGAGGGCATGGATATAGGGAGACGTGAAGAACTGGGGCCACTGTGGTCAACCACGGGGTTTATAGCTCATATCAGTGCTCCTTTTTACAGATTGGGTCTACAGGTAGGAGAAACAGATAGTAGAAGCCAAAACCAACTTTGCAGTCTGTATTTTCATTTCTTATCCTCTTGAAGCATGATTTGTTTACATTTCTTGTGATTCACGCAGAATTACAAAAGTGCATCCCTTGCTTCCCCTAACACGATAAACTGCTTATGGAGAGTAAGTGTGCCTAAGACATGAGTAACCTGGCTCTGAGCTCGGCCAGAGAAGGGGAAATTAGAAATTGTCCTGGGCTTTTGGACATAGAGAGGATTCTTCTTGCGAGTGGAAGATTTGACCTGGAGAAGGTCAAAACCACTTAACGTTAGAGGCACCAGTGCCTTCAAGTGTTAAGATCAGAATCCACCAATTACTGAAACTCAGCTCATTTTTTTTCTACTTTATTTAGAACCTTAAAACAGGCTTTAAATGAATCTTGATTTCACAGTGCTATTTTATTACTATTTCATTATAAATAAAACATATAGGAGAATTGAACTCTTAAAACCCTAACTTTGCCTGAATGTGTCTAGGTCAGTGGCTTTGTATGACTGCCGAAGTCCAGATGAAAGCCATCGAATGTGGCGATTCAGTGGGCAGATAGAGAGAGTGACTTGGAATCACTTTTCACCTTGTCATTTTTTGGTAAGAGTACGAATGTTGTTGTTTTGCTTTTCTAGGTTGCTAATGACTTTTTAAATTCCATAGTAGAGAGAATTATCTGAAAAGCTTTTTCTGTTTTAACAGTATGAAGTATTTGGGTTTAGGGTTGAAAGCATAAGGTGTTTTTTTTTTAAAATAAGAGAACGGCTCTTACTTAAAAAGCAGTGAACATGTAAATGATTTTGCTGGTTGCCGGCCATTCCAAAGTGTGCCACGTTTTATTTAATGATTTTGATCATTTTATTGTAGTGTTGTTTGAAATACTAAGCATAGTTAGTATTTTTTGTTTTTTTTAATGGCTAAATCAGTCCAAGATGATATTCTTTTCTTTAAATCCTCATGCTTAAATGGATCTCTAGTGATGAGAATGCTAACCTGTTAATTTATAGCACTATCTCCCAAATAGGAAAAAAAGTATAAGACCTCTGTCTGAATACCCTTATTATCTAAGGAGGACAATGATTTTCCACATAGCATCCAAAGATTCCACTGACATTTCAGTACATGTAAAAAGAAGAGCCCAGCTTTCATCCAGAGCAAAGATTAATTAAATTTGTTGCCCAGTTTTCCTGAAGTAAATATGTAGTGCTTTGCAAAGGTGAGAAAGTTTTTTTTTTTTTTTAATTTAAGTTCTAGGATACATGTGCACAACGTCCAGGTTTGTTACATATGTATACATGTGCGATGTTGGTGTGCTGCACCCATTAACTTGTCATTTGCATTAGGTATATCTCCTAATGCTATCCCTCCCCCCTCCCCCCACCCCACGACAGGCCCCAGTGTGTGATGTTCCCCTTCCTGTGTCCAAGTGTTCTCATTGTTCAGTTCCCACCTATGAGTGAGAACATGCAATGTTTGGTTTTCTGTCCTTGCGATAGATAGTTTTCTGAGAATGATGGTTTCCAGCTTCATCCATGTCCCTACAAAGGACATGAACTCATTCTTCTTTATGGCTGCATAATATTCCATGGTGTATATGTGCCACATTTTCTTAATCCAGTCTATCATTGATGGACATCTGGGTTGGTTCCAAGTCTTTGCTATCGTGAATAGTGCCACAATAAACATACGTGTGCATGTGTCTTTATAGCAGCATGATTTATAATCCTTTGGGTATATACCCAGTAATGGGATGGCTGGGTCAAATGGTATTTTTAGTTCTAGATCCTTGAGGAATTGCCATACTGTCTTCCACAATGGTTGAACTAGTTTACAGTCCCACCAACAGTGTAAAAGTGTTCCTATTTCTCCACATCCTGTCCAGCACCTGTTGTTTCCTGACGTTTTAATGATCACCATTCTCACTGGTGTGAGATGATATCTCATTGTGGTTTTGATTTGCATTTCTCTGATGGCCAGTGATGATGAGCATTTTTTCATGTGTCTGTTGGCTGCATAAATGTTTTCTTTTGAGAAGTGTGTATTCATATCCTTCGCCCACTTTTTGATGGGGTTGTTTTTTTCTTGTAAATTTGTTTGAGTTCATTGTAGATTCTGGATATTAGCCCTTTGTCAGATGAGTAGATTGCAAAAATTTTCTCCTATTCTGTAGGTTGCCTGTTCACTCTGATGGTAGTTTCTTTTGCTGTGCAGAAGCTCTTTAGTTTAATTAGATCCCATTTATCAATTTTGACTTTTGTTGCCATTGCTTTTGGTGTTTTAGACATGAAGTCCTTGTCCATGCCTATGTCCTGAATGATATTGCCTAGGTTTTCTTCTAGGGTTTTTATGGTTTTAGGTCTAACATTTAAGTCTTTAATCCATCTGGAATTAATTTTTGTATAAGCTGTAAGGAAGGGATCCAGTTTCAGCTTTCTACATATGGCTAGCCAGTTTTCCCAGCACCATTTATTAAATAGGGAATCCTTTCCCCATTTCTTGTTTTTGTCAGGTTTGTCAAAGATCAGATGATTGTAAATGTGTGGTATTATTTCTGAGGGCTCTGTTCTGTTCTATTGGTCTATATGTCTGTTTTGGTACCAGTACCATGCTGTTTTGGTTACTGTAGCCTTGTAGTATAGTTTGAAGTCAGGTAGCATGATGCCTCCACCTTTGTTCTTTTGGCTTAGGATTGTCTTGGCAATGTGGGCTCTTTTTTGGTTCTATATGAACTTTAAAGTAGTTGTTTCCAGTTCTGTGAAGAAAGTCATTGGTAGCTTGATGGGGATGGCATTGAATCTATAAATTACCTTGGGCAGTATGGCTATTTTCACGATATTGATTCTTCCTATCCATGAGCATGGAATGTTCTTTCATTTGTTTGTGTCCTCTTTTATTTCGTTGAGCAGTGGTTTGTAGTTCTCCTTGAAGAGGTCCTTCACATTCCTTGTAAGTTGGATTCCTAGGTATTTTATTCTCTTTGAAGCAATTGTGAATGGGAGTTCACTCATGATTTGGCTCTCTGTTTGTCTGTTATTGGTGTATAAGAATGCTTGTGATTTTTGCACATTGATTTTGTATCCTGAGACTTTGCTGAAGTTGCTTATCAGCTTAAGGAGATTTTGGGTTGAGACGATGGGGTTTTCTAGATATACAATCATGTCCTCTGCAAACAGGGACAATTTGACTTCCTCTTTTCCTAATTGAATACCCTTTATTTCTTTCTCCTGCCTGATTGCCCTGGCCAGAACTTCCAACACTGTGTTGAATAGGAGTGGTGAGAGAGGGCATCCCTGTCTTGTGCCAGTTTTCAAAGGGAGTGCTTCCAGTTTTTGCCCATTCAGTATGATATTGGCTGTGGGTTTGTCATAAACAGCTCTTATTATTTTGAGATACGTCCCATCAATACCTAATTTACTGAGAGTTTTTAGCATGAAGGGCTATTGAATTTTGTCAAAGGCCTTTTCTGCATCTATTGAGATAATCATGTGGTTTTTGTCTTTGGTTCTGTTTATATGCTGGGTTACGTTTATTGATTTGCCTATGTTGAACCAGCCTTGCATCCCAGGGATGAAGCCCACTTGATCATGGTGGATAAGCTTTTCGATGTGCTGCTGGATTCGGTTTGCCAGTATTTTATTGAGGATTTTTGCATCGATGTTCTTCAGGGATATTGGTCTAAAATTCTCTTTTTTTGTTGTGTCTCTGCCAGGCTTTGGTATCAGGGTGATGCTGGCCTCATAAAATGAGTTAGGGGGGAAAGAGTTTTTTAAAAACAGCTTTCTCAAAAGATGTGGACAATTTTAGTAAGATTCATGAAGTAATGAGTCTGAGATACTTAATCTCAATTCTGCACCATTAGTAGAGGTGCATGCTGTTCTAGCCAGGCAGCCTGAAGCCTGACTTATTTTTACAATGATCAGGAATGAAGTTCCAGTTGTACTTGAATGTTGTACTTCGGCTCTCACTCTTCAGGCACGCAACTTCCAGAGATTATTTGCTAACAAATGGTCATATATATTAGAATCCCAAATATTTAGGGAAGTGAGAGGTTAAAGTAGATGAAATGGTTCACCTGCTTCCCTCTCATCTCAAAAGAAGAGCCAAGCCTTCTCTTCCCTGGCCTAGCCATCAGACTGCCTCAGCCGTCCTTTCTTTATCCTTTTTTCTTGTACTGGCTGTTGCCCTTGGCCTGTATACCAGCTCAGGTTTCTGTCTCCCGTTTTTGGCTCTGTATCTGTCTCTTAATTCCTTCATTTCTTCTTTCTTTCTTGACAGTGTAACAATGCACTCTAATCTGCCTTTCATTCCTAAGTTCCTTATCTGATTGAATTTCTCTGCCACACTGGTCGATTTGACTGTTGGTCACGCCTTGGTTCCTTGACACTCTTCCCTATCCTTTCTTCCCTCTCTGACCCACTTCTGTGGATGCTTCCTCAGCCTGCAACTTGAGTAGCCATGCTCACCAGGCCTGTGTTCACGTGGATGTAACTATGGCCTCTTTTCTTCTACCGCTCTAGCCCCATTCCAGACCATTCACCACAGCTTCATACTCATATCCAGTAGACATGTCAACTGAATTAGCCCATGTGAGTGCAAACTCAGGTCGTCCAAAAGTAAATGATTTCTGTCCATGTTAGTTTTTCATAAGTTCCACCAGTAAGTCATATAGCTGATTTTCACTATGACTTAGACTTTTTACCCATTGTTAGATTTTGTGACGTAGCATGACCTTGCCCATCTTTTACTCTTTCTAGGCCAGTACAGATGACGGCTTTGTATATAATTTGGATGCACGTTCAGATAAGCCAATTTTTACACTTAATGCACACAATGATGAAATCTCTGGTGAGCAAGAGTAATGCTTCTTTCATTTTTCTTAACTTATGATGAAGTAAATCTGTATTTCAAAGTGAAAGTGTCTAAACTTATCTTCCTTTAGGTCTTGATCTTAGCAGTCAAATCAAGGGCTGTCTCGTGACTGCTTCAGCTGACAAATACGTGAAGATCTGGGACATCTTAGGAGATAGGCCAAGTCTAGTTCATTCTAGGGACATGAAAATGGTAAGAATCTCCCTGGGTATCTGTTTTTTATTTATTCTGTTTCTGACCTTGTCTTTTTCCGGAACTTGTGTTGCGTGTTTTTCTGTTGGAACTATTGCATTAACAAAAATATGGATGTGTTGGGGAAGTGAATTTTGAGTTTAGTCAAATTTGGTGGGATTTTATGACTTAGAACACTTTGTGGGGAATTCAGTGACTGGTTCTTTTCCAACTCACATGATTAACAGTTGCTTGGTAAGGCTGGGGAGAGGGTTTTCTAGGACACAAGTGAAATGGCTTTTTTTTTTTTTTAAACCCTGAAATCAAGACCATCCCAAGAAATCTTGAACCTCAGGGCACCATAGCTATTAGGGTCAGTTTATGTATCTTTATCTCTTTGCATAACTAGTTCTGACTACACTGAAACAAATTACTATATAGTAGGAAAAATTTAGAAATAACCAGATTCACTCAAGAAATATTTACTGAGCACCTACTGTATGCCAACCACTGAGTTATATATGTCAGACTGCAGACACAGTAACACTGCACAGCTGTTGAAAATTGTGTATGAATAAAAATTGTGTATGAATAAATATATATAAATATAATGGAAAAACAGGTTACAGAAGCAATTTTTGTAGTACCATCTCATGCTTATTTTTAAATGCATAATTGCCTAAATGCTTACATTTAACTCTAGTAGATTATATCCCAGAACATAAACCGTGGTTACCTCCCTGAGAGATTTTCATGTATTTTTCTTGTTCATATTTTCTATAACAAATATATATTACCTATTAATAAAAATGTAAAAAAGAAAACAAAGTTTAAAAATGATTTAAACTGGCATCATTGTTATTGTTTAAAAGGACAGCTAAAGTTTCTGGAAATACATGGCACATTAGGTTTGTTAGGAAATCCCTAAGAGACAGAGTGATAACGAAGATGAGCGGCCTGAGTGGTCAGAAGTTGCAGATATCATTGTGGAAGAACCAGCATGCTGCGCTTGTCTGGCTTCATACTGTAGTAATAGCCCTTCTGACTTGACTCTGAGCTACCTTTGCAGTAGGGTTGAAAGTGAGAATCATAAGTTGGTTTTGAATAACCATTTAAATCATAGATTCTTAGAGACAACAGTGAGGATCTAGATATTAGCGCTCTCTGAAGAGATTGAAATCACCATCTTCCTGTTCTCTCTCTAGGGAGTTCTCTTCTGTTCTTCATGTTGCCCTGATTTGCCATTTATTTATGCCTTTGGAGGTCAAAAAGAAGGGCTTCGGGTCTGGGATATAAGCACAGTCTCTTCAGGTAAGGATTTTTAGTTCTCTGCACACCTCCCCCCTGCCCCTGTAAAAAAAAAAAAAGACAGGGTCTCACCATGTTGCCCAGGCTGGTCTCAAACTCCTGGCCTCAAGCAATCCTTGGTCCTCAGCCTTCTGTATAGCTGGGATTACAGGTGTGAGCCATCATGCTGGCCTCTCCTCTTTCTGAATGAGTTCTGTAAGGACTGACACAGAATGTGTGACTTGAATTGTTTCTCAGCATTTTGGCTAAGACCAAGTGCAGAATGTGTGTCCTGACTACATCAGGAAGATAGCAAAAGTAGTGTAGTCTTTTTAGGAAAGAGACAAGATCAGATGTAATTGGTAATGTTTGTTCATGTTCACAAATAAGTTTGTCCTCACACTTTTAAGTGTAGATCATTTAATGCCGAGACCAGCTCGGTTGGGGAGACCCTAACCCAGTGGCACTAGAGGAATTAAAGACACACACACAGAAATATAGAGATGTGAAGTGGGAAATCAGGGGTCTCAGCCTTCAGAGCAGACAGCCCGAACAGAGATTTACCCACATATTTATTAACACCAAACTAGTCATTAGCATTGTTTCTATAGGTATTAAATTAACTAAAAGTATCCCTTATGGGAAACGAGGGATAGGCCGGATTAAAGGAATGGGTTAGGCTAGTTAACTGCAGCAGCAACATGCCCTTAAGACACAGATCGAGATCGCTCATGCTATTGTTTGTGGCTTAAGAATGCCTTTAAGCAGTTTTCCACCTTGGGCGGGCCAGACGTTCCTTGCCCTCATTCATAAACCCACAACCTTCCAGCTTGGGCGTTAGGGCCATTATGAACATGTTACAGTGCTGAAGAGATTTTGTTTATGGCCAGTTTATGGCCAGATTTTGGGGGGCTTGCTCCCAGCAATTTAACAAATACATATCTTAAAATGGAAAGATCTTTGGGGAAAGCTGGAAAGAAATATAGCATGGTCTCAACAAACAGCCCTCTCCCCCACAGTTACCAGTGTGAATAAATCCACCGTTTGCTCAACTATAAAATTCTAGAAAATCCAACTTTCCGGAAGGGGCCACTCCTCTCCCTTCAGGGGATCCTGGCTGCTTATTTATTACTTTGAGGTAGTCTGGTGCGTTCTACAAACACAGAGATAATATATATATCTCCCCACTGTATGATTCCTGCATCCTCCCTCCCATGCAAAACAAGGATCCTGAGCTTTTTCTCTGGGTTATTCTGATGTGTGTGAGTCCTAAGTCCGAAAAGTTCTGTGCCGGTTATGATCAGAGAAAAGTGAAAGAAAAAAATAGGAAGCAATCAGAAGTAGATAGGAAGCAATCAGAAGTAGAATAAGGCCAGGAGAGGGTCACTTATAAGGAATGGGACATCTGTTACCAAGGCGGATCAGATAAATCCAAGACATGGCAAAGAAAGTAAAGTACAAAAATAAATTGGACCATTTAAAAAAATAATTCACTTCATTCAGAACATTAACTTGGACTTCTGAGTTGGTTACTCACTTTACCATTTATAAAGTACTAAGTGCACAATTCTGCATTTTAGTGTCTTTTTATATTCTGACTTAATTTCCTGATCTGTTAGTTTCTTACCTGTTTATTTGTATTTTAGTAAATGAAGCATTTGGAAGACGAGAGAGGCTTGTTCTTGGGAGTGCAAGAAATTCATCTATTAGTGGCCCTTTTGGCAGCAGGAGCTCAGATACACCCATGGAGTCTTAATGAAGATCATCTAATTTCCTGCTTACCTTATTAACTGGGAATTTTAAAAAGTTGGCCTAAAAATGTTCCATGCGTGGCAGCAACCATGCAGAGTGACTGAAACACAATTCATTTCTGACTGACATTCCTTTCTGCAACTGCGGTGGCACCACAGATATCCGGTCTTTGTGCTTGCTCTTCAGATGGATGGTTTGTAAGGCTCTTGTTGCATTTCTTAAAAAAGAGTAATAAAAAGGATTTTTAAAAAGTAATTCCTTAAACATACCATCTGTCACAGTTAATCTAGATTTGTAAATAGGTAGTAATTTATAGAATTTTTAAAGCGTAAAATCCTGTAATATTAAAAGATAGGTAAACCTAGGCCTGGAAAGGTTGTTATTTGGCTAAAATTGCACAGGAGGCCACGAACAGAGGCAAGTGCCCCAGAGACTCCACTTTCATTCCTAACTAACTGTTCTCAAATTAATGCTCATGATTGAGTATTCTCAGTGCAACTCATAGAGTTTGATAAGTAAAAGTTACATGCCCCTGTTTTCCTAGCATGATATTCACTGTTATCAAAGACAAGAGGCAGACCATTCATTCATTCTCAAAACACTGAATGCCATTCTGTGCCTAGTGCTATACAAGGCATGGGAGATTCAGTGTGAATAAGTCTTTGCTCTCCACCTGAATAAGTCTTTGCTCTCCACCTAACAAGGGACAGTTTTAATTATAGATTGTCTTCCTATTAAGTGTGAGTTTTAGTAGGCATTAAAAATCGTAATTAGTTTGATAATATGAGACCCAACCCTAACTTGCCAGAAGAGTAATCAGTTCATGAACCATTGATATTTCCTGTATATTTCATGAATGTGACTTCAGTCATTCTAGTGTTAATACTGTGGAATGTCATTGGTGTAGCAACGTGGGTTCACCAAAACACCTTTTTATACAAAAGACAGATGCGTGAATTAAAGAGATTAAAGGATAGAGTATTCTGTTTCTTTGTTTTGATTTGGCTTTTAGGTATTAAAATAAGGCCCAGATCACTAAAAATTAGTAACAGAGGGAGACTTCTAATAGATTTAAAGTCAGTTAATTCTCTCTGAAATTTGATGTTTTCTTCTATAAAGAATAACTCTAAAATAGGCATCTTCCCAGGACTTTCCATTCTCAGGAAAAGACCCAGTTACGTATAAAAAATAACTTCTACTGCTTTATGTAGTCATATAGGTCTGCCTAAAATAAGAATTTGTATTTAATAAATACCAAAATTTTCAAATGGTAAATGGGTTGACACCTCTGTTTCCAACTTGAAAGTGCTAGTGCGATGAATGCTAAGCATGGGGTGTTTTCTGAGCCAAAAGAATGTGCCTCTGAAATAGCTGGTTAGAGCAGATCTGAGCACCTGGGACCAGAAGAGTGCTGGCCGGGACCTGCAGTTACTGCTAAAAGACAGTGCAGGCAGTGGGTAAGACATCTGAGTAGACAGGCAATAGGGGTAGTCAAGCTGTGGGAACTGGGTAAGATGGGGATTAAAATCCAAGCCCAGATTATAAATGTAAAAGGAGGCTCGATTGTGTCATACTGACTGAGGAAAGGGTTCCACATCACTTCCCACCGTGGGTACATTTTGCACCTAAGTGTGGGTAGATCTGAGCCCAAAGATGTGTGGCTTAGAATGCCTATCTAGCATAGAAAGTGGGGGAATGACAGGTAACATTTTCACCACTGGTAGTTTGTTGGTGACTGGTGTTTTCATTACATAGCACATGGAAATGCCATGGAGCCAAACATATTTGTCAAAGTGAAAACCCGATACTAACTTTTAAACAATTTTACCCAGATGGCTGGGCACGGTGGCTCAAGCCTGTAATCCCAGCACTTTGGGAGGCCAAGGTGGGCGGGTCACCCGAGGTCAGGAGTCCAAGACCAGCCTAGCCAACATGGTAAAACCCTGCCTCAACTAAAAATACAAAAATTAGCTGGGCATGGTGGTGGGTGCCTGTTAATCCCAGCTACTTGGGAGACTGAGGCAGGAGGATCAGTTGAACCTGGGAGGCGGAGATTGCAGTGAGCCAAGACCATGCCATTGCACTCCAGCCTGGGCAACAGGAGTGAAACTCCGTCTCAAAAAATAATTACCCAGATGTAGGCAGGTGCCAGCTAATTATATCTGGGAATTCAGATTCTGCAAAACCCATTGTTTATAAAGTAGAAATATCAACTTCTATGATACTATATTCTATGAGCATTATACAGGTAGAACTTAAAGGCCTCAATTTTTCAGGACAACCCAAACTACATCTTATGAAGCTCTTTTCAGTAAAGGTGGTATATGAAATGTATTCTATACTCTTACATACTCTTTTAGGTGGAGGAGGTTTTTGTTTGTTTTTTGGTTTTGTTTTTTTAGACTGAGTGTTGAGTTGCCCAGGCTGGAGTGCAATGGCATGGTCTCGGCTTACTGCAACCTCCACCTCCCGGGTTTGAATGATTCTCCTGTCTCAGCCTCCTGAGTAGCTGGGATTACAGGCATGTGCCACCATGCCCAGCTAATTTTTGTATTTTTAGTGGAGATGGGGCTTCACCATGTTGGCCAGGCTGGTCTCAAACTCCTGACCTCAGGTGATCGCCTGCCTCGCCTCCCAGAGTGCTGGGATTACAGGCATGAGCCACCGTGCCCAGCCAAGGGAGGTCTTTTCAAAGTAAGTACTTTTAAAACATCCTGTCAGAGCAAATAGCCAGATTTTGTTTCAAAAACAACTTGTTTCATACTTCCATTTCTAGATGTGACAGTATAGCTTAAGCAAAAGCTGAACAGGAGGCATGCAACATCTATTTGAAGGCACTGAAGTGCTTCTAAGGCAGCCAGGACTTGAGGGCAAAGATCCTGGGAGAAGGGATGTGCAGAGAATTAACCCCATGTGATGATGCTGATTTTCTTAGGCATTTACCAATTTTTTGTTGTACAAGGTAAGAAAACTGAGAAAAGCAGAGCAAAAACAAAAATTGAACTTGATTTCAAAAAGGAAGGTCTCTAAAAACTCCAAGCTCTGCCACTGTGACCCCTCAAAGGCTATACCCCAAAAGTTGAGATAAACCAGTAGAGCTAACCTTAGGAATCTGAAGCCCAGCCTTGAGTAAGCTCAGTTTTTGACTGGATTGAGGTGTCCCTGCTCTAGTTTGACAGAGGACAGGGTGAATCCTCCCTGGAAGAGGATAATTTCATCCACAGCTTCTATAGTTTTTAATACACAATCTCTAGCATTCCAGCAAAAATTTCTAAGCATACTAAGAAATAGCACCATGAGAAAGATAGACCTGTAATAAATTCACACATTGGACTTATGTTGGACATGAACTTTGAAATAGGCAGGATTGGTAAATGTAAGAAAAAACAAGATTGAATATATCATCAAGGAATTGGAATCTATAAAGAATTAAATGAGAACTCTAGAACTTAAGAGAATTTTATATATGAGACTAACACATTAGAGTTGAAGAAGGATTAGTGAATGTGAGGGTAGGTCAATGGGAAATATCCACACTAAAATACAGAGTTAAACATATATATAAAAATGTATAAGATGCATCAGGCATGGTACAAAAGTCTAACATATGTGTAATTGGAATCAGACTAGGATGAGGGAGAGCAATAGCCAAAAAGATTATGGCCAAAGTTAAATACAAGTTTATGAACCTGAAACTACTCCTTGGTATATATCCAGGAGAAACAAAACACGTCCTTACAGAGACTTATATGCAGATGTTCAGCAGCAGTGTCATTCTTAACAGCCCCAAAGTGGAAACAATCCAAATATTCATCAGTGGGTGAATGAATAAACAAAATGTGGGATAGCCATAAAATGGATTTCTGTTCTGTGATAAAAGGGAATGAACTAATACATATGGCAACACAGATGAACCTTTAAGATATGCTAAATGAGAGAAATTGGACATGAGGCCATATATAATTCCATTTATATGAGGTTTTCAGAGGAAAAGGCAAATCCATACATACAGTACCCTAATCATTTCCTGGGATTGGGAATGAGAATAGAGTGTGACTGCAAATGAGCAAAAAGGATCTTTTTGGGTGGTGGAAGTGATTTAAAATAGGATTGTGGTGATGGTTGCACTATTTTGAATATCCTAAAAACCAATGGATTGTACACTTAAAATGGGTGAATTTTATGGTAAGTAAAATACTTTCTTTAAAAAGATGAAGACACTGGCTGAGCATGATAGCTCACACCTTTAATTCCAGAATTTTGGGGGGCCAAAGTAAGCAGATTGTTTGAGCCTGGGAGTTCAAGACCAGCCTGGGCAAAACCCCATTTCTATAAAAAATCTCTATAAAAAATACAAAAATTACCTGGTTGTGGTGGCGCTCACCTGTAGTCCCAGCTACTTCAGAAGCTGAGGTGGGAGGACTGCTTGAGCATGGGAAGTGGAGGTTGCAGTGAGCCAAGATCACACCATTGCACTCCAGCCTGGGCAACAAAGTAAGACCCTGTCTCAAACAACAATAATAATAATAATAAAGTTACGCTAAACTTAGGCAGAATGAAAACGATCCCAGATAGGAATACAGACATGCAAGAAGGAATAATGGTCAACATGGGTAAATTTAAGTGAATATTACCACAGAAAACAGTAATAATAATGTTGTATAGGGCTTAAAATGTCTGGAAGATTAAAATGCCTGACAAAAGGCTAGAAGGAGACAAATAGAGTTAAGGTATTCTAAGATCTCAGCATTGTTTTGGAAGGCATAAAAGTATCACTATTACACTCTAATAAATCAAGGATGCATGTTGTAATCTCTAGGTAAACTACCAAAAGAGGACTGAAAAAAGCCAAAAGGGGAGAAAGTGAATAATACTTGATTAATTCAAAAGAAGCAAGGAGGCCAGGCACAATGGCTGATGCTTGTAATCCCAGCACTTTGGGAGGCCAAGGTGAGTCAATCACCTGAGGTCAGGAGTTCGAGACCAGCCTGGCCAACATAGTGAAACCCCATCTCTACCAAAAATACAAAAATGAGCTGGGTGTGGTAGCATGTGCCTGTAATCCCAGCTACTCGGGAGGCTGAGGCAGGAGAACTGCTTTAACCCAGGAGGCAGAGGTTGCAGTGAGCCAAGATCATGCCATGCACTCCAGCCTGGGTAACAAAGTGAGACCCTGTCCCTGCCCCCACAAAAAGAAAAGTTAGAAAAAGACCAGCAATTTAAACCCCAAAATGTGGACAGAAGGAAATAACAGAGTAGAAATTAATGTCATATACAACAAATACAATATAGAAAATCATCAAAGAACAAATGGATTATTTACAATACTAAAAGTTGATAAACCTATAGCAATAGTGAACATAATACAAATTATTAACATCAGACTTGAAAAGGAGGACATCACTACAAACCCTATAGACACTAAACGGTAAGAAGATATGAAAAATTTTTTGTGATTAAATTTGAAAATGTATATTAAATAGACAAATTCCTAGAAAAACATAACTTATGAAAACTGATAATAGAAGAAATAGAAAATTTGAATATTGAAGCATGCTTCTTATTCATTTACAACAGACATGTTTAGCTAGGTCAAAGAAACAGAGTTTGGCTCCATGACTGCCCTGAAATAATTTCTTCTCTCTGTAGTCATAGAGTTACACAGTGAAAAACCAGAAAAGAGTCTGATCCTGCAGGTTACTGATACACAAGATAAGTTGAATTCACTGCTTCAGCAGGTTTCTTAAATAACAATTAGATTATTTTGGAAGAAAGAATGCAAACCCAAAAAGTAGAATGGTGATATCTGAGAACATTACAATGACCAAGTACCCAAAACCCAAAGATCTGCCAACAGAAGTAGCTCCTCCCCTATCTAATGAGAATGGTTCTGATTTTCTTGAATATCTTGTAATGACCACACCTCAGGTAGTTATCTTCTAAAATAGTCCCCATTCTCTTCATTTACCACTCCTACCACCTCTTATTTCTTCTGACCTATGACAAGGTGAAACACCAAATTCTCTATAATTCCAAAGTCAAACCTTGGAAAAGAAAGTTTACATATTAACAGAATTGCAAGAATTTCCTAATGTATTGGCAAAATCTTAAGGAACATGTGTCAGCAAGATTCTGAGGATTCTAGACCAGGGAAGGAGAAACACAGTTTAAACTGTGTTTATTGATATGGATAACATTTAATTGCAGGTGATCATGGGTGATAATCTAACCCATGTCCCAGCCATGCATGCCAGGTACAATTCTGTCTCCCCTCCTCTAACAGTAACTAGATCCTCACTGCCTTGAAACCAGCCAGGTCAGATAAGTAGTTCAAGATGTCATTTCCTTAAGGATCTGTTGTCTGTACTATTTTCAGACAACTCCTCTAGCTAGTTTAAGCAAAAAGAATTTTTTGAGCAATATAGATCACTCATGGAATCACTCACTGAAAAGGCTGACAAAATGGAGTCTAAGCTGAGTTCTAGGAATGACTCCTAATCCCATACCACAGACATGAACTCACAAGGTGCATCTGCTGCTTCTATGGTCAACAAGTCACCTACCACATCAGAAAGCCTCCATCCACCATCACCACCAGCTCTAAAACCACACCACACTGGTAATATCCAAGCCTGCACAGTAGATACCTCAGGCCCTGCTTCTCTCCCTGCGTAATTCAGTTCTGAATCAAAGTCTCACATGAGTGCATCTAATTAGAGGAATTTTAGTTTTGCTTGGAATCTCAGCTCTGAAGGGATCTGGAAAACAGTTTTTGACTCTACAGTAAGGAAAGCATGATAAAGGGGATTGACATCTACAGCATGCCCCTTGTATAATTCACGTTAATATATAGCTAGGGATAGATAATAAATGATCACACAACAGGCTTTTTAACAATATGTCTTGGAGATATTCCTGTGTTAGTACATATGGTTTAACCTCATCCTTTTTAATGACAGCATTGTATTGCTTAGTATGGGTGTGCCATAATTTCTCCAACATTTCCTTTCTGGAAAACACTTAGATTTTTTCCATCTTCACTTAAAAATACGGGTGTATTTTTCTATCCTCACCACACATCCATAAGAAAGGACAAGGATCCTGTACATAATTTTTTTTACATATGTATGAGCATTTCCATAAGATTTCTAAAAGTGAAATTACTGAATCAAAGGGTATATAATTCCTAAATTTGTTTGGACATTGCCAAATTACCTTTGAAAATAGTTTTTGCCAATTAATACTTCCAACTAAAAAATTTCCTCTCTTCCCCTAAGCGGCCTGGGGTGATCTGTGAAAATGGTTCTCTAGTCACTTGACCCAGGAAACCCCACAAAATCATGCAAATCAAGAGGTTCAAATCTTCATGTTCACTAAGAACACTCGTGAAACTGGCCAGGCCATCAAGGGTATGCATATATGAAAAGCCACCAACCCTAAAGATGTCACTTTACAGAAGCAGTGTGTTCCATTCCGAGGTTACAGTGGTGGACTTGGTAGGTGTGCCCCTGCCAAGTAATGGGGCTGGACACAGGGTTGGTGGCCCCCAAAACAGTGCTGAACTTTTGCTGCACATGCTTAAAAATACAGAGAGGAATGCTGAGCTTAATGGCTTAGATGTAGATTCTCTGGTCACTGAGTATATCCAAGTGAACAAAGCACCTAAGATGCACCACAGGACTTACTAGAGCTCATGGTCAGATTAAGCCATACATGAGCTCTTCGAGATGATTCTCACTGAAAAGGAACAAATCCAAAACCAGAAAAGGAGGCTTCCTGGAAGCAAAAGATATCCCAGAAGAAAGTGAAGAAACAAAAACTTATGGCATGGGAATACATTTAGCGAAAAAGAAAAGTAATTAAAAAAAAATTTTTTTTAAGTGTTTCCTTTCCCTTAAACCTAGGTTAGGACTTCTAAATCTTTGTGGCTTTATGGCCAAAAACAATACAATTGCACTTTCTTATTACTCATGAGGTGGAGTATGTTTTCATGTTCTATTGTCTATTGTATTTCTTTTTTCTTTGATGGCTTGCCTGTTTATATCTTTTGCTGTTTTGTGCTTTTAAAAATTAATCTGTAGGGTTTTTTTCTATTCTGCTTGTTAGTCATGTTTTTCTCCAGTATATCACTGGGGTCTTAATTTTGGTCATAAATTTAGGTCTTGTTTAGGAAAGCCTTCCCCACCCCAGCATTTAAAAAATAATTGGTGAATTTTTTACATTTATCTCTTTAAATTCATCTGGAATTTACATGTGTGTAGTCTGAGGTAAAAATATAATGTTTTACCAAATGGATAGCAAATTGTTCCAATACTGTTAATTGAATAGTCCATTCTTTCTCTACTGGTTGAAATGCCAACTTTATATTATATACAATATATTTATATCTATATACCTTATTCTGGACTTTCCATTCTGTACTAGTGAGTTATTTCCTATGCCAATAACAATTATTATTTTTTATTTTACTTTAAGTTCTGGGATACATGTGCCGAATGTGCAGGTTTGTTACATAGGTAAACATGTGCCATGGTGGTTTGCTGCACCAATTAACCCGTCATCTAGGTTTTAAGCCCCGCATGCATTCGGTATTTCTAACAATTATTTTAATTACTATAGCCTTAGTATTTTGGTTCCCAACAGGACAAGTTCCCCTCATAGTTCATCATTCCCCAAAAAATTCCTGGCTATTCTCTTATGCTTTCTTTTTCAAATGAATTTGAACTTGTCAAGCTCCATAAAAATCCTTTTAAGATATTGAATGGCATGTTATTGAATTTATAGTTATAAAAGAATAATTTAATAATTGTATACTATGGAATCTTTCCATTTAGGTTCATGGGTCACCTTTCCACTTATTGTTCTTTTACATCTTTTTTTTTTTTTTTTTTTGGAGATGGAGTCTCGCTCTGTCACCCAGGATGGAGTGCAGTGGAGTGATCTTGGCTCACTGAGACCTCCACACCTCCTTGGTTCAAGCAATTCCCCTGCCTCAGCCTCGCGAGTAGCTAGGATTACAGGCACATGACACCACGCACAGCTAATTTTTTTTGTATTTTTGGTAGAGAAGGGGTTTCACCATGTTGGCCAGAGTGGTCTCAAACTCCTGACCTCAGGCAATCTGCCAGCCTCCGCCTCCCAAAGAGACAGGATCTCAACTCTGGAGCCCAGGCTGAAGTACAGTGGTGCAATCATAGCTCACTGCAGCCTTAAATTCCTGGCTCATGCAATCCTTCACCTCAGCCTCTGGAGTAGCTAGGACTACAGGTGCACACCACCACACCCAGCTAATGTTTAAAGTTTTTGTTGAGACAAGGTCTTACTATGTTAACCAGACTGGTCTCGAATTCCTCAAGCAATTCTCCTGCCTCAGTTTCCCAAAGTGTTGGGATTACAGGTATGAACCACAGCACCCATTCTATCTTTCAAAAGAAGTTTATTCTCTTTTCATATAGACTTTGCTAGTTGTTGGATTTATTCCTAGGTTTTTATGATTTTAATACTAAGGTGGATAGGACACTTTTCTCATATTTTACAGTTTGTTATGCCTAATATACAGAAGAGCTATGAAAATGTGTATGCTCTCTTTGTACTGGGCACCTTGTTAAACTCTCAGTTCTTACAGTTTTTCAGTTAATTTTCTTGATAATTGTCTTAAAAAAGGGAAAGTTTATCTGTCTTATTTCCTTGACTAGGATCTTTGGTACAACGTGGAATACAGTTGTGGAGAGGACAACATTGTCATGTCCCTTTAATGGAACTATATATGTCTAATAGTTTACCACTTTGTGGATTGTTCACTGGTGGTTTTGTTTTTTTGTGTGTTTTTGTTTGTCTTTTTTTGAGATGGAATCTCGTTCTATTGCCAGGCTGGAGTGCAGTGGCACGATCTCGGCTCACTGCAACCTCTGCCTCCCGGGTTCAAGCAATTCTCCTGCCTCAGCCGCCTGAGTAGCTGGGACTACAGATGTACACCACCATGCCCAGCTAATTTTTGTATTTTTAGTAGAGACAGGGTTTCACCATGTTGGCCAGGATGGTCTTGATCTCTTGACCTCGTGATCCACCCACCTTGGCCTCCCAAAATGCTGGGATTATAGGCATGAGCAGCCGCATCCAGCCAGTTCACTGGTTTTTTAAAAATTTATTTGTTTTAATTTGCCTTTTTTTTTTTGAGACGGAGTCTCGCTCTGTTGCCAGGCTGTGACATTTCTGATAAACTTTTAACATTCAAATTATCATGCTTTTCCTTTTATATGGAAAACTTTACTCCTTTTTCTCTGGCTAACTTGTATTCATCCTTTAAAGTTCAGTTTAAATGTCATTTCCTGAGTAGGGGGGTTCCAAGATGGCCAAATAGGAACAGCTCCAGTCTACAGCTCCCAGCATGAGCAACACAGAAAACGGTGATTTCTGCATTTCCAACTGAGCTTTGAAGAGAGTGGTGGTTCTCCCAGCACGGAGTTTGAGATCTGAGAACGGACAGACTGCCTCCTCAAGTAGCCTGACCCCCGAGTAGCCTAACTGGGAGGCATCCCCCAGTAGAAGCAGACTGACACCTCACATGGCCAGGTACCCCTCTGAGACGAAACTTCCAGAAGAACGATCAGGCAGCAACATTTGCTGTTCAGCAATATTCACTGTTCTGCAGCCTCCGCTGCTGATACCCAGGCAAACAGGGTCTGGAGTGAACCTCCAGCAATCTCCAACAGACCTGCAGCTGAGGGTCCTGACTGTTAGAAGGAAAACTAACAAACAGAAAGGACATCCACACCAAAACCCCATCTGTATGTCACCATGATCAAAGACCAAAGGTAGATAAAACCACAAAGATGGGGAAAAAACAAAAGTCAGAATGCCTCTCCCCCTCCAAAGGAACGCAGCTCCTCGCCAGCAACGGAACAAAGCTGGACAGAGAATGACGAGTTGAGAGAAGGCTTCAGACAATCAAACTTCTCCGAGCTAAAGAAGGAAGTTCGAACCCATCGCAAAGAAGCTAAAAACCTTGAAAAAAGATTAGACGAATGGCTAACTAGAATAACCAGTGTAGAGAAGTCCTTAAATGACCTGATGGAGCTGAAAACCATGGCACGAGAAGTATGTGACGAATGCACAAGCTTCAGTAGCCGATTTGATTAACTGGAAGAAACAGTATCAGTGATTGAAGATCAAATGAATGAAATGAAGCAAGAAGAGAAGTTTAGAGAAAAAAGAGTAAAAACAAACAAACAAAGCCTCCAAGAAATATGGGACTATGTGAAAAGACCAAATCTACATCTGATTGGTGTACCTGAGAGTGACGGGGAGAATGGAACCAAGTTGGAAAACACTCTGCAGGATATTATCCAGGAGAACTTCCCCAACCTAGCAAGGCAGGCCAACATTCAAATTCAGGAAATACCGAGGATGCCACAAAGATACTCCTCGAGAAGAGCAACTCCAAGACACATAATTGTCAGATTCACCAAAGTTGAAATGAAGGGAAAAATGTTAAGGGCAGCCAGAGAGAAAGGTCGGGTTACCCACAAAGAGAAGCCCCTCAGACTAACAGCGGAACTCTTGGGAGAAACTCTATAAGCCAGAAGAGAGTAGGGGCCAATATTCAACATTCTTAAAGAAAAGAATTTTCAACCCAGAATTTCATAACCAGCCAAACTAAGCTTCATAAGTAAAGGAGAAATAAAATCCTTTACAGACAAGCCAATGCTGAGAGATTCTGTCACCACCAGGCCTGCCCTACAAGAGCTCCTGAAGGAAGCACGAAACATGGAAAGGAACAACTGGTACCAGCCACTGCAAAAACATGCCAAATTGTAAAGACCATCCCTGTTAGGAAGAAACTGCATCAACTAACGAGCAAAATAACCAGCTAACATCATAATGACATGATCAAATTCACACATAACAATATTAACCTTAAATGTAAATGGGCTAAATGCTCCAATTAAAAGACACAGACCGGCAAATTGGATACAGTCAAGACCCATCAGTGTGCTGTATTCAGGAGACCCATCTCACGTGCAGAGACACACATAGGCTCAAAATAAAGGGATGGAGGAAGATCTACCAAGCAAATGGAAAACAAAAAAAGACAGGGGTTGCAATCCTAGTCCCTGATAAAACAGACTTTAAACCAACAAAGATCAAAAGAGACAAAGAAGGTCATTACATAATGGTAAAGGGATCAATTCAACAAGAAGAGCTAACTATCATAAATATATATGCACCCAATACAGGAGCACCCAGATTCATAAAGCAAGTCCTTAGAAACCTACAAAGAGACTTAGACTCCCACACAATAATAATGGGAGATTTTAACACCCCACTGTCAACATTAGACAGATCAATGAGACAGAAAGTTAACAAGGATATCCAGGAATTGAACTCAGCTCTGCACCAAGCGGACCTAACAGACATCTGCAGAACTCTCCACCCCAAATCAACAGAATATACATTCTTCACAGCACCACATCACACTTATTCTAAAATTGACCACATAGTTGGAAGTAAAGCACTCCTCAGCAAATGTAAAAGAACAGAAATTATAACAAACCGTCTCTCAGACCACAGTGCAATCAAACTAGAACTCAGGATTAAGAAACTCACTCAAAACTGCTCAACTACATGGAAACTGAACAACCTGCTCCTGAATGACTACTGGGTACATAATGAAATGAAGGCAGAAATAAAGATGTTCTTTCAAACCAATGAGAACAAAGACACAACATACCAGAATCTCTGGGACACATTTAAAGCAGTGTATAGAGGGAAATTTATAGCACTAAATGCCCAAAACAGAAAGCAGGAAAGATCTAAAACTGACACCCTAACATCACAATTAAAAGAACTAGAGAAGCAAGAGCAAACACATTCAAAAGCTAGCAGAAGGCAAGAAATAACTAAGATCAGAGCAGAACTGAAGGAGATAGAGACACAAAAAACCCTTCAGAAAATCAATGAATCCAGGAGCTGGTTTTTTGAAAAGATCAACAAAATTGATAGACCGCTAGCAAGACTAATAAAGAAGAAAAGAGAGAAGAATCAAATAGACGCAATAAAAAATGATAAAGGGGATATCACCACCGATCCCACAGAAATACAAACTACCATCAGAGAATACTATAAACACGTCTATGCAAATAAACTAGAAAATCTAGAAGAAATGGATAAATTCCTCGACACATACACCCTCCCAAGACTAAACCAGGAAGAAGTTGAATCTCTGAATAGACCAGTAACAGGCTCTGAAATTGAGGCAATAATTAATAGCTTACCAACCAAAAAAAGTCCAGGACCAGACGGATTCACAGCCGAATTCTACCAGAGGTACAAGGAGGAGCTGGTACCATTCTTCTGAAACAATTCCAATCAACAGAAAAAGAGGGAATCCTCCCTAACTCATTTTATGAGGCCAGCATCATCCTGATACCAAAGCCTGGCAGAGACACAACAAAAAAAGAGAATTTTAGACCAATATCCCTGAAGAACATCGATGCAAAAATCCTCAATAAAATACTGGCAAACCGAATCCAGCAGCACATCAAAAAGCTTATCCACCATCATCAAGTGGGCTTCATCCCTGGGATGCAAGGCTGGTTCAACATACACAAATCAATAAACGTAATCCAGCATATAAACAGAACCAAAGACAAAAACCACATGTTTATCTCAATAGATGCAGAAAAGGCCTTTGACAAAATTCAATAGCCCTTCATGCTAAAAACTCTCAATAAATTAGGTATTGATGGGACATATCTCAAAACAATAAGAGCTATTTATGACAAACCCACAGCCAATATCATACTGAATGGGCAAAAACTGGAAGCATTCCCTTTGAAAACTGGCACAAGACAGGGATGCCCTCTCTCACCACTCCTATTCAACATAGTGTTGGAAGTTCTAGCCAGGGCAATCAGGCAGGAGAAAGAAATAAAGGGTATTCAACTAGGAAAAGAGTAAGTCAAATTGTCCCTGTTTGCAGAGGACATGATTGTGTATCTAGAAAACCCCATCGTCTCAGCCCCAAATCTCCTTAAGCTGATACGCAACTTCAGCAAAGTCTCAGGATACAAAATCAATGTGCAAAAATCACAAGCATTCTTATACACCAATAACAGACAAACAGAGAGCCAAATCATGAGTGAACTCCCATTCACAATTGCTTCAAAGAGAATAAAATACCTAGGAATCCAACTTACAAGGGATGTGAAGGACCTCTTCAACGAGAACTACAAACCACTGCTCAACGAAATAAAAGAGGAAACAAATGGAAGAACATTCCATGCTCAAGGATAGGAAGAATCAATATTGTGAACATGGCGTTACTGCCCAAGGTAATTTATAGATTCAATGCCATCCCCATCAAGCTACCAATGACTTTCTTCACAGAATTGGGAACAACTACTTTAAAGTTCATATAGAACCAAAAAAGAGCCCACATTGCCAAGTCAATCCTAAGCCAAAAGAACAAAGTTGGAGGCATCATGCTACCTGACTTCAAACTATACTACAAGGCTACAGTAACCAAAACAGCATGGTACTGACACCAAAACAGAGATATAGACCAATGGAACAGAACAGAGCCCTCAGAAATAATACCACACATCTACAACCATCTGATCTTTGACAAACCTGACAAAAACAAGAAATGGGGAAAGGATTCCCTATTTAATAAATGGTGCTGGGAAAACTAGCTAGCCATATGCAGAAAGCTGAAACTGGGTCCCTTCCTTACAGCTTATACAAAAATTAATTTGAGATGGATTAAAGACTTAAATGTTAGACATAAAACCATAAAAATCCTAGAATAAAACCTAGGCAATACCATTCAGGACATAGGCATGGACAAGGACTTCATGTCTAAAACACCAAAAGCAATGGCAACAAAAGCCAAAAGTGGCAAATGGGATCTAATTAAACTAAAGAGCTTTTGCACAGCAAAAGAAACTATCATCAGAGTGAGCAGGCAACCTACAGAATGGGAAAAAGTTTTTGCAATCTACTCATCTGACAAAGGGCTAATATCCAGAATCTACAATGAACTCAAACAAATTTACAAGAAAAAAACAAACAATGCCATCAAAAAGTGGGCAAAGGATATGAACAGACACTTCTCAAAAGAAAACACTTACGCAGCCAACAGACACATGAAAAAATGCTCATCATCACTGGCCATCAGAGAAATGCAAATCAAAACCACAATGAGATACCATCTCACACCAGTTAGAATGGCGATCATTAAAAAGTCAGGAAACAACAGGTGCTGGAGAGATGTGGAGAAATAGGAACACTTTTACACTGTTGGTGGGACTGTAAACTAGTTCAACCATTGTGGAAGACAGTATGGCAATTCCTCAAGGATCTAGAACTAAAAATACCATTTGACCCAGCCATCCCATTACTGGGTATATACCCAAAGGATTATAAATCATGCTGCTATAAAGACACATGCACACGTATGTTTATTGCAGCACTATTCACAATAGCAAAGACTTGGAACCAACCCAAATGTCCATCAATGATAGACTAGATTAAGAAAATGTGGCACATATACACCATGGAATACTATGCAGCCATAAAAAAGGATGAGTTCCTGTCCTTTGTAGGGACATGGATGAAGATGCAAATCATCATTCTCAGCAAACTATCACAAGGACAGAAAACCAAACATTGCATTTTCTCACTCATAGATGGGAACTGAACAATGAGAACACTTGGACACAGGAAGGGGAACATCACACACCAGAGCCTGTCGTGGGGTGGGGGAAGAGGGGAGGGATAGCATTAGTAGATATACCTAATGTAAATGACAAGTTAATGGGTGCAGCACACCAACATGGCACATGTATACATATGTAACAAACCTGCACGTTGTGCACATGTACCCTAGAACTTAAAGTATAATTAAAAAAAAAAAGTCATTTCCTTTGAGAAGCCTCCCCTCATCTCGGTAGCCTGCATAAGATACCCCTGCTGTGTTACAATGTAATTTGTCTTACTCCTTTTAAAATTTTGTAATTACTTGTTTAGTAGTCTCCCTCATTAGATTTTTTTTTTTCTTTTTCAAACGGAGTCTCGTTCCCTTGCCCAGATTGGAGTGCAGTGGAGTGATCTTGGCTCACTGGAGCCTCCACTTCCTGGGCTTCAGCGATTCTCCTGCCTCAGCCTCCTGACTAGCTGGATTACAGGCATGCGCCACCACACCTGGCTAATTTTTGTATTTTTAGTAGAGATGGGGTTTCACCATGTTGGCCAAGCTGATCTTGAAATCCTGGCCTCAAGAAATCCACCCGCCTCGGCCTCCCAAATTGCTGGGATTACAGGTGTGAGCCACCGTGCCCAGCCCCTTGTTAGATTTAGTATGAAGTAATAGGATTTTGCTTTTTGTGTTACAAAAATCTAGCTAACTTGGATGCCTTACCACTTGATATATTCAGAATGTCTTTTCCCAGCATTCATAGCAAGCAACCATACATACATAGTCTCAGGGCATTTCTCAAGTCTTACTAATCAATTTAAAAAACTTGATTATTATCAACCACCAAAATGAGAGTACTGAGCCACCCAAGCTAGATGACTTTTCCGTAATCATGCTAATAACTCTATGCCACAGAATACAGTAGAAAAAGCATCAAATGCAGAGCTAGGAGGCCTTACTTTCCAATCTCACAGTTCAGTAACTGCATTAACTTCTGGGACATTCTGTGGCCTCGGTAAAACAAAGATATTAAAACCTACCCTACAAGGTTGTTATTGTGAAGTTAAAGCACTTAACATATAATAAACTTACTTAAGTAAGTTACTCGAGTTCTCTTTCTTTCGAATGGTTACTTCTCAGCTTAAAATCGAATTTCCTGGTCACAAGCCATTGCTTTTCCTTAAATACACACTTCTCCAGCCCTTAAAGTCTAATGTGTTCCTTTCCCAAAGAAACAAACAATGCTGGATGAATAGACCATCCTGCTTTTCTCTTGCTATGAAACATACTATTTGCACACTGGCACGGTGGGAATTTTAGATGCAAAGTAGCCTGGCTCCCTTTCTTTTTGCTACAGCACATCTGGGTCAGGCATCTTGAATAAGTCCCTTAACAGAATATTATGTCATCTCACATGCTTTTGAATAATTCACTTGTCATAACTGAGTGGTAGTTGGCTCTAATCAACTAAGAGCAATGACCCACAAAGGTGTTCTTTGCTTATAAAAAACAGATTCCACAACCCCAGTGCAAATATGCAACTAAGTGTAAGCAGCAGTGTGATGCATCCTGAAATGAGGTGTGTCAGAACAGCAGCAGCGTCCAAATAATGTTTCACGTAGATTAACATGGAAGAGAGCCCTGGAAGAGAAATATAGGCATTTTTAAAAAGTGCTCCCAGGCAGCAAATCAGTGAATATGAAATGCAACAAACTGTTTTTTTTTTTGCTTTTTTTGTTTTTTGTTGTTTTTTTTTTGAGATAGAGCCTCGCTGTGTTGCCCAGGCTGGAGTGCAGTGTCACAATCTCGGCTCATTGCAACCTCCGCCTGCTGGGTTCAAGTGATTCTCCTGCCTCAGCCTCCTGAGTAGCTGGAATTTACAGGCTCCCACCACCATGCCCAGCTAATTTTTGTATTTTTAGTAGAGACGGGGTTTCGCCATGCTGGCCAGGCTGGTCTGGAACTCCTCACTTCAAGTGATCCACCTGCCTCCCAAAGTGCTGGGATTACAGGTGTGAAAAGTGTAATTTTTCTGAACTTCATTTTCAACATCTAGACAATTGAGGGTAAAGCCTTTTATAATGCCCTATGAGGAGTAAAACTATAAATTAAAATGTACTACCACTAGAAAGCATATTTGCAAGCAAATGTGTCACAAGGGCCTAGGCAGTGCTAGCTAAGAGGGGCCAGAAGTTGTGTCTATTGACCAATTAATAGATCATTCAAGAAGTAAAATTTCCCAAAGTAAGTGACTTTCACCTTAGGTGATTTTTCTTTCCCAAATCTGGCCCTAAACTGATCTTGATGCTTGCCCAACCCCAAAGCCCACGCCCAGCCTGAGCCTCAGCAAGTATGTAGCAGCATAAGATGTGCTGCAGGGTGAGGAGGCAGGTGCTGGGGGCAGAAAACACAAAGAACAAAGCATGCTTTCCATGTGCTCCCTAACTTGTGGATATAAATATGCATTGTCTAAATGGAATAGTTTAGAGTTTATGTGATTTCCTTTAAAGACTTGTAGCCTGGGCCAGGCACGGTGGCGCATGCCTGTAATCCCAGCACTTTGGAAAGCGGAGGCGGGCAGATCACCTGTATCCAAAGGCAGGAGCAGAGCCCTAGTTATTTTTCTGTTCCCCCTACAATGCCTTAAAGTGTACCAGCACTTAATAAATGGTTTTTGAAAAGAACACTCTCCTTGTCTGAGGACTACACAGGCCTGAGTGCCTAATGATCCTCAATGTGCATATGCAAGAAAAGCTAAGGAGCAAAAAAGCTGTTAAGGAGTGGTTTCACCCCTTTCAGTAGTAGGGAAATTTGCTGGCGGCAATATACACCACTAGAAATGGTGCCTGCCTTTATATTGCTCATGCTAATCTGTAAAGCTGGGGTTAAACTGAAGTCACTATACTGGAAGCTGCTCCCCTTTAAGCAATCATTATCAAGAACGTATATCTGGTTAGACTGTTTAGTTTGCCAGGGCTGCCACAACAAATTGCCATGGACCGGGTAGACTAAACAGAAATGTATTGTCTCCCAGTTCTGGAGGCTGGAAGTCTGAGATCAAAGCAATGGCAGGACTGTTCAGAGGGCTGTGAGGGAAGGACCTGTTCCAGGCCTCTTTCCTTGGGCTTGGAAATGTCTTCTCCCTGTTTTCACATCATCTTCCCTCTGTATAAGCCTTTGTCCAAATTTTTTTTTTTTTTTTTTTTTTTTTGAGACGGAGTCTCGCTCTGTCGCCCAGGCTGGAGTGCAGTGGCGCGATCTCGGCTCACTGCAAGCTCCGCCTCCCGGGTTCACGCCATTCTCCTGCCTCAGCCTCCCGAGTAGCTGGGACTACAGGCGCCCGCTACCACGCCCGGCTAATTTTTTGTATTTTTAGTAGAGACGGGGTTTCACCGTGTTAGCCAGGACAAATTTTCTTTTTCTAAGAACACCAGTCATATTGGGTTAGGTCCTAACTTAAGGACTTCATTTTAACTTACTTCCTTCTTTAAAAATCGTATCTCCAACTACAATCACATTTTGAGATTACTGGAGGTTAGGACTTCACCATATGAATCTGGTGGTGTTGGCAGGGGGCGGTGTGTTCACCCGTAACAGACCATAATCACTTGTGTATATGGAGATATGTCATTCCTTACTGTGTGCCTCCAAGTTTGGTGATCAGATCATCAAGTTTACATACTTGATGAGGTGCTGACAGCCTCTGGCATGTTTATGCTTCTTGGGACACAGGTAAAGGAGTGTTTACTAGAAAGCGGGGACACAGGTCAAGCATGAAAAGGCTGAAGAAGACTCTACTTCCTGTTACCTCTTTGCCCTGAGAATCTCAGCACAACAAAAATGGCAGGACTATGAGCCACTGACCTTTTTGAGAAGGAAATGCCAAGCATACAGTGAGCTACAAGAATACTCTGAACTAGTTTATAGGCTTTGGCCTTGAAAACTCAAATTATTCCAGTTTTATTTATATTACTAAAATCTAGAGCTTCTTGGATATTCTATATGTCAATTTTTTTTAGTGTAGAAACCTATGTTAAAATGAAAAATGTAGACTAACGGGAAACTAAAGAATATCAGCTACTGTTTACTCTATGTTGAGCACTGTGGGAGCCACTGACATGTATGAACTTAACATCTAAACAGTATAATGAAGCGGCGCTCTTAATACTCTCCATTTACAGTTAAGGGAGGAGGCATAGAGAGCTTACACAACTTGGCCAAGGTTACAAACCTTGATCACACAGCAAAACCCACACTAGAGAACATTCTGCAGGGCTCCAGAGCCTACATACACATCCTACCTCTCACCATGACCATTTACTCAACAGCAGCAAGGCCACCCAAAATGGGCAGAAAAAGCTGAAAACATTCATGTCAAAGGGCACTTACTTATTTATTCATCTTGTGAAAATGACTTAGAATTTAAAATTAAGAGGTAAAAAAATGGAGAGACAGTTGTAAATACTAAGCACTAACAGCTACATCTTCACTAAAAAGGTTTCCAAGCTTCCTCTACTGTTTGTGTTCCTCTGACACTAGGCGTAACTATCTTGGGCATCATTTCAGTCTTGGGAATGAAGTGAACCCAGTGTGTGCTACTGAGATAAAGGAAGAAAGGAAGCTTAGAGTCCCAGTACCAGTGGTTTCCTGGGAATGGGGGAACCAGCCAGCTGGATGCCTTTGGCAAAAGGCTAAGTTTGAAGCTGCCCTAGGAACCAGAGCTGCCCTGAGGGAGGCGTCACGACCCAGTGTCAGCAGCCAACCCTAACCATCCGCAACACATCCCCCAACCCTCCACTGCAGACCTGCCACATTTCTCCAAGGAGGTAACAGAGTAAAGGCATACCTTAGGCAGGAAGAGGGCAGAAGAGGGTTGGAAGCACAGGAAGCAGTTTGTCTTAAGTACTAACAGCAGAAACAATACGAATATGATCTCAAAAGCTGAAATACTCTAGAAATGCTCTCTCCTTCTAACCTCAGAAAGATTCAAATTGTACTTGACTTTCCCTAGAAGACTCACTCATCTCCTTCCTCCATGAAACGAGACTACCAGAGGAATCCTGTATTTTAAAAAAGTTTAATTTTAATCCTTCCTAGAGGAATACAGATTTGAATGAAATACATTCATTCCATAAATACATTAGCAGCAAAACCTTCCCACCAGAGTCCTCTACTCCAGCCCAGAGGTTGTGCCTTGAGCAGGAGAGCATGTTCCATCAATCCTGTCAACTTAAGGGTGGGTCTGCTTCTGAAAAACGCTGGATGTGCATGGGAGACACAATGACCAGGTGCATGGGTGACTTAACTAAGCTGGGACCCTGAAAACAGGCCCATGTGGTCACTATTCAGCCTTCTTTACCTTCCAAAAATCCTTTGGCATCTTCCATGCTTCTCTGATGAGGTTCCTCAGCACTGAGACAACTGGGAAGACCTAACTTTGCACATGCATTAAATAATGTTATTTTGAGTTGGCAATGTTTTAACACTTTTCATAAGGTAAATGAAACATAAAAGATTATTCCCTTCCTTCCCTTCCTCAGGTGAGTCCACATGTACTCATCAGGAGGCAATCCAGCAGGCATTATTTGGGCTCTCTGTATCTCCAGGCCCCCTTTGTCTGAATGGCTGGATGTTTACTGGAGACAGAGAGCCATGTCTAAACCTACAGAGATCTCCACGTTACAATAACCAGGTGACTTGCTCAGGCTTCCATCAAAGCTAATTTCTTGGGCAGAGGCCAGGCATCTCTCCTCTTGTTCTCTCCATCATTGACTACTGACTGACTGCTGCTTATTTGCCCTCCAGGCACCTGTCGCAACTTTGGAAAACAAGATCTACCCTAAACTCCCAAGTGGCCAGGAGCAGTTAAGGCAGGTCCTGCTTTAAACTTACTAGCTGCCAAGTAGCACACTTATGCTGCTGTGTCCCAATCCATTCTGTGGTGAGTATAAGTCACAAGAGTCTGCATAAAACACTATCAGCAATCAGGATGGCTATGGGGCAAGGACCATTTAGAATGTTACCAAGTCACAGGACCAGCAGGAAAATGGAATAATGGAAGAATGTGAAATAAATCTGATTTGTTTGAGCAGAAGGCAGCTTTGATTCAGGCATAAATGCATCTCCCAGATTATCATGTAAATAAAGACCTCAGAAGTTGACACTTCCCTCCCAGTCCACCACTTAAAATAGGACACATGCTCAGTTTTCCCAATCTGTTTTAAAGTGTTTTCATTAGGATACTCTTCTGTAAGTGCTTTATTCATTCCCAGTCTGTTTTGATTACTGGCTGAAAATAAATCAGGAACCATTTTATATAAAAACCATTATAGTAGATAACTGGTTATCTGTATTTTTCCATTTGCATTTTCATCCAAAATAGCTTGTTTCTTTTCCTTTTATTTATGTGCAGAAAGAGACTCATCCGCTGAATACACAGCACTGTTAATCCTACAGTCTTCTGTCCCCACAGAGTCTGCTAGATCTTCCTCTTCTGAGTCATCCTCTTCTTCCTCCTCTGGTGCTGACGAACTGGAGGTGGGCCCTTTGCAGGTTTTCAGGTGGCGGGTGAGATGGTATTTGGTTAGATAAGCCTTTGTACATTTTTCACAGACATAATCCCGTTTTCCTTCATGAGAATTGAGATGCTTCTTTAAGTGATTTGTTCTCAAGAACAGCTTATCACACTTGGGACACTTGATCTGGCGTTCTCTAAGAGGAACACAAGAAAAAACATTTGATTTGGGGTTACAAATAACAACTGAGGCAACATTTATTCTTCATAGCCGCAGGCCTTTGTCAGAGCAGCTCTATCCTTCTGAATCAGGCTTTTGCATAGGTGATATACAGAAGACTCATAAAACATGTATAGTTTGAAACAGTGTAGGCTCATTTTTCCTGTTTTAGAATACTATGTAAATTCTCGAATTCTATGTAAATTCTATATATATTTCTTTTGTCTTGCATTCTCTCAGTATGATGCTCATAAAATTCATTCAAGCTGCCGTATCAGTTGTTTGTTCCCTTCCACTGCTGTATACTATTTACAAATATACAAATACACCACAACTTATCTATGGTATTGGATTTGTCTCTAGCTAATGAATGTTTTGGTGGTTTCCAGTTTTTTATTATTACAAGCAAAAGTGCTATGAACGTTTTTAAATTTTTTAAAATTTTTATTATTATTTTTTAGAGACAGGGTCCCACTATGTTGCCCAGACTGGAGTGCAATGGCTATTCACAGGTGTGATCATCATGCACTACAGCCTTGAACTCCTGGGCTCAAGTGATCTGTCCGCCTCAGCCTCCCAAGTACCTGGGACTATAGGTGCATGCCACTGCACCTGGCATTTGAACATTTTTATACTTGTATGGTGCTCTGCAATACATGTTTCTCTAGGGCACATACCCAAGAACTATATAGCTAAATCAAAGGATATGCACATCTTCAACTTTACAAGATAATGACAAACGGTTTTCCAACGTAGTTGTTTCAATATACACATCCATCATTGACGGTTCTGGTTGTCCCATATTCTCAACTGGAAGACTCAAATTTGAAAATGTCTGCCAATTAGCCAGTACATAATGGTATCTCATTACACCGTTATTTGTATTCCCTGCATGCCACTTTTATGGAATTGCCATTTTTCTGTCCTTTTCTTAGACTAGTGGTTCTCAAGTAGGGGCGACTGCCTCTATGGGGACATTTGGCAACGTCTGGAGTCCTTCTGATTGTTATACTGGGGAGGGGTGGTATAATTAGTATCTAGTAGGAAAAGGCCAAGGATGCTGCTAACCATTCTACAATGCACAGGGCAGCCCCACAACAAAAAATTAACCCGGTCAAAATGTCAATAATGTCAAGGTTTGAGTAACCCTGGCCTAGACATTTCAGAGCTGAAAAGAACCTTAGAGATCACACAGACCAGGAATTTTTTAACTTTTTTTTTTTTTTTGAGTAGCTGAACCCCATGTCTTTATGAAAGCCCAATATGAAACAGTTAAAGCAAGTTATTAATAAAATCCTGGAAGGAGTGAGAGGGTGCAGTCGGGCGTTCTGAAGCCTGGCTTCCTTAGCATTTCTCCCATCCTCTTCTAGCAACAGATGGCACTGAAGAATCCTTGGAATTCCCTGGAGCAGTTTTAAAACCACCAATCTAATCCAACCTCTTAATTCTGCAGATGGGAAACATCATGCGCATAAAAACTACTAAGGAACTTGCCCAAGGCCACAACAAAACCCCTACCAAAAGTCTGACTTTTCATCTTCTACTCTGATGGTTTTTAGATGTTTATTCAACACATATTTACTGTGTCTAATTATGCCAGGCACTGTTTTAGATGCTAGGGCTATAGGATGTGGGTAAACTAAGTCCCTGCTTTCATGAAGCTTACATTCTAAGTGGACAGATTATAGCATGAACAAATGTGTAACATGATATCAGATAGCAATAAAGACTATGAAAACACACGAAGCCAGGTAAAAGTGAAGGGGTCCTATTTTAGATAAGATAGTCAAGGAAGGCCCTCCTGAGGAGATAACATTTGAGCAGAAACCTGAATGGAGGGAAGAAGACATGCAGGCATCTGGAGGGAGAAGTTTCTAAGGCAGAGGCCCTGAGACTGGATGTGCTTAGTATGCTCAAGGAGTAGCAAGGGGAGGGTCAGAGTGGCCAAAGCAGAATATGAAAAGTAATAAAAGGTGAACGGGAGAGGTAGCCAAGTACTATTACATCATAAAAAGCTTTTAACACAAATACGATGGAAAGCCACCAGAGACATACGAGTGGAGACAGGCACAATCTGACTTATATTTGAAATGGATTGCTCTGGCACTGTGGACAGAAAACTGTGTGTATGTGTGTTCATCTGTGTTGCGGAGTAGATGAGGAGAAACAGCAAGTAGTAGCAGGGAGATCAACTGGGAGGCTACTGAAGCCATCCATAGAAGAAAAGCTGGTGGTCTGGACAAGGTGATAGTTGAATGAAGGAAGGAAGGAAAAACTGAGTTGAGAATTACTTCAAGGTGTTTGGCTTGACCATTGAGGTGAATAATGGTGGTGCCATTTAATGAGCTGCTCAGCACTGGAGGAAATCAAATTCGTGGGGTAATATTGGGTTGAGTTTTGGACACATTAGATTTAAGTTGCCTAGTGAACATCCAGCATCAGAGCCGCTGAGTGACGGTGAGGTGTATGAGGGTGGAGACATAAATCATATGACGGTATCTAAAGCCATGAGACAAGATGACCTGGGGAGTAAACATCACTGTTCTTCTGCTCACTTCCTCTTTCTTACAGGAAGGGCAAAGCCAGGTTCTGTCACAACCCTTCCACTCTCAGGGGACACTAGGGGGGAACTCCTCTTGCATTTGGCATTAGGGCTGTAGCTGTTTTTTTTTAAGTAGATAAATAAAAAGACTGCTAATACTACTATATCCACTTTGAAATGCCCCAAAGTAAAAATACAAGCATCTGAAAATTTTACCAACGATCTCCATAGGAAGCCTAAAGCCTCATTCAAAACCATTTTGAGGGAACAGTGCTTCTTATAAGAATGACTTATACCAGCTTTAAGTTTTGACAGTCCAAAACCTTCTTTCTATCTCATGAAAGTTTGGCAAAGAGGCTTACCATATCTTCTCACCCTGAAAAGGAGTCCAGATCCACATTTGTTAAGCAAAAGTAAAATGAAAGGATAGAGGCTGATATCGACTTGATTCAAGCAAAACTTTTCCTCAAACTATAATTGTGTCATCTTTAGGAAACAATATATCCACTTGCCAGAGAGATTGTGGAAATCAATCTTGCATGTGGATGAAGTCAGTAGTCCTTAACCCTGGCTGGCCACGAGAATCACTTGGGGAGCTTTTTAAAATACCAAGGCCAGAGCTCTAACTCTGACCAATTAAATTAGAATTCCCATGGATGGGGTCCTAGCACCAATTGTTGTTTTTCACATTTTCCAGGCAATTATAATGGGCAGTCTTCTGGACAAATATTTGTCCCCCCTCACCCCAAATTCACATGTTGAGGCCCTAACACCCAGTGTGAGGTGGAGCCTTTGGAAGGCAATTAGGGTTAGATGAGGTCATGAGGATGGGGCCTCCATGATGTAGGATTAGTGTCCTTATGAGAAGAGATTGGAACTCTCATATTCTTTCTCTTTCATTCTCTCAACAGAAATGTATTTTCTCACAGTCCTGGAGGCTGGAGTCAGAGATCAGGGTGCCAGCCTGGCTGGGTTCTGGTGGGGGCCCTCTTCCAGGCTTGCTCATGACTGCCTTCTCTCACTGTGTCTCTCCCCTGTTGTTTGAGCCACAAAATCTGTGGTATTTTATTATCACAACCTGAGCTGCCTAGACAGGATGTTAAGACTAGATGATCCGGGGATCTCTTTTGGCTCCAATATTGCACAATTTGATATAATATTTGATAATTTCTGTCTAATTTTGTAAAATTTCATGCTAGCAATGGAACTAAAGAAGTCTTTGTTTTAGAATGTCCTTCTGAGAGTTAGGAATGTAGATCCAGGCTCCTTGGCTGTTTAGCATCTCAGGCTGCATTGTGATGAGGAAGCAGACAGAAGAACTGGTATCAAAGCCAAGTGTTTATCCAAATTCTACATTAAGAATATAACGTTTTCAGTGAAGGTAAGATTTCTAAAGAGAATTTCCATAACATAAGTTGAAAACATTTTCTTCCTCTTCTGACACTTGTTAAAAGCTAAGGACAACAAAATCCATCTCTTCTTTCTATGACCACTGTGACTAATGCAGTCTAGACATTTAATTACACTTGGATTCATGCAATAAATTCCTAATTGGTCTTCCAATATTTAGGCTTCCCCACCCTCAATCATCCTCTGTTCAGCTGCCTAAGTAATCTTTTTATTAACAGAATGGGTATGTCACTATGACACTCCTTTCCTTAAAATCCTATAGTGCTTGCACAACAATGTGAATATAACTAACACTATTGAACTGGGCACTTACAAACAGTTAAGATACCAATTTTTTTTTTTTTAACTGCAATTCAGACACACACATAAACACACACACACACACACACACCCCCCAACAGAACAGTTCCAAAATGGCAGGGGCTGGCAGATCCTTCAGTGTCTCGCCATTATTTCTAGAATGAAATTGAATTTTCTTAATAGAACCAAAGACTCTCCATAGTGTGGCTGCTGACTCTTACTCTTCTCACTCCATCACTCTCTCACATGCACACTATCGTCTAACTATAAGCAACCACTTGTAGTCAATAGTCCTTTTTGTCTCTAGGTTTTTGTAGATGTGAAAAAAGAGTACATGTGAAAAGTAAGAAAAAGAAAGCCAACAACTGAAATCTTCCAGGATAACACCAAAAAAAGTGTTCCAACCTTGGCTTGGCTACATGGAACACAGAAGGCATCTACCATGGTACCAAGGCATGAAACAGATGAGCCAGGACTCCCCAGCCCTTCAATCAGCAGGTGGGCTGCAGCCACACAAAGGCTCACCACCTGAGGAATGACGTCTTGGCTGCAGGGTAACTTACTGAGTGTGGATGAGCACGTGCTGCTTGAGGTCCTGCCTCCGCATAAACAACTTGTCACAGTAATCACACTTAAGATTCTTCTCCCCAGTGTGGATAACCATGTGGGACTCCAGGTGAGCCTTCTGGGTGAAAGACTTGTCACACAAGGTACACCTGTAGTTCTTCTGACCTGCAATCAGCCCAAAGTATTACACCGTGAAGAAAACAACTGCTGGCATCCCCAAGACACACAGGCACACGTATGTGCATGCAGCAGAGGCAGGAATGAAACAGAGCTGACTGGTAAGCAGCACTTTACTTTCTAGGGTTGTCTATGTGAGACCACTCAAGAGCTCCTGAGTTTATATTCTGCAACTAAAGCTAGTAAATTAATTTGATCTCCTTTAGGACCTCTGACCTAAATATGTATTTTTAAAAAATGTATAGGTGATACATAAAACTTGAAAAAAATGACTTATAATCCTAATGCCCTAACACAAACATAAAGAAAAAAAAAAAAAAACTCATGAATTCTAGGACTTGTCTATAGGGAAACATATTTTTACAAGATAGATTTTATAGTTTTCTATCTTTTTAAAACATATAATATTGCCTCAAAACCAGGGATGAAACAAAATCCTTCCAAGAATGCAAAAATAAGATTCCTCTAAGGCGTCAGCAAACCTTCTCTTAAAGGATAGATAGAATTTTAGGCTTTGTGGGCCATAAGGTCTCTGTTGCAAAAGGATGGGGAAGAAACTTTTGAAGATTTGGAGAAAAGATGACCCAAACAAGAAAGCTAAAGCCATCAGTTATTTTGTAGTATTTATTTTAAAAAGTTAGTGGCCAGGCATGGTGGCTCAGGCCTATAATCCTAGCATTTTGGGAGGCTGAGGTAAGCAGACTGTTTGAGCCCAGGAGTTCAAGACCAGCCTTGGCAACATGGCAAAACCCCATCTATATTAAAAATACAAAAATTAGTCAGGTGTGGTGGCGCATGTCTGCAGTCCATGCTACTCAGGAGGCTGAGGTGGGAGGATCACCTGAGTCCTGGAGGCAGAAGTTGTAGTGAACCAAGATGGTGTCACTGTACTCCAGCCTGGGCAACAGAGTGAGGCCCTATCTCAAAAAAAAAATTTTTTTTTCTTAAAAAGTACTAAAAGAAAGGTGTTGGTTTGCATGGGATTTAGAAAATGGAAGCTCAAAAAATAAATTGTGGCAATATTTATTGAGCAATAATATTAAAGGAGAGAAACTGGCTCTGGCTGGTGACTGGGGGGTGAGCTCTAATGAGAGGCTCAGACTCAGACTCAGAAGCTTCTATTTAAGACCAAACACATTGATCAACTTCCTGATTATTAAGTGCATTTTCCCAGGCACCTTCCAACTATGGTGGGGAGACCTGGAAAGCAGAACATCCTAACAATTGGAGGTGACAGCCTCCAAGGAATCTCAGTTAAACCACGAAGGTTTCTTTCTCTGACATCAAATCTCAACTCCACCTACAATCCCTCTACAAAGCCTTTACTACCGCATTTTCTAATTGTTGCAAAAATTCCATTCTGATGGGCCAACACAACTTACCTGTATGTATCTTGAGGTGGGTCCGCAGGTTGCTGGGATCACTAAAAGCCTTGCTACAGAAATCACACTTGTGGGGCTTCATACCCATGTGACCCATAAAGTGGACATGAAGTTTGGAAGGAGAGATAAAAGCTTGGGGGCACATTGAGCACTTCCACTTCCTTTCTTTGCTGTGACTTGGCCCATGGCTGCCGCTATGTCCCTGGGTAGGAAGATGGTTATGGATGTGGCTGGTCAGATGGGCTTTGAACTCTGTGTAAGAATTGCACTCCTTGCCACAGTTACAGAGATGCACATCTGGGTGTTCAGGAACACCTTTTAAAAAAAAAGTTACTCATTATCTCCCAATACTTGAATCTTAAAACTTGTTCTTGATATTAACAATCATTGCTTCCAGTTCTCCTTTCTCTCCATATTTCCAATTTGCCCACTTCCTATAAAACTAAAATAATGTACTAAGGGCATCTAAAATAATGTACTATGGGCCAGGCACAGTGGCTCAGGCCTGCAATCTTAGTGCTTTGAGAGCCCAAAGTGGCATGATCATTTGAGGCCAGGAGTTTAAGATCAGCCTGGGCAACACAGCAAGACCCCATCTCCATAAAAAAAAAAAACTTAAAAATCATTGGCTGGGCATGGTGATGTACACCCATAGTCCTAGCTAATCAGGAGACTGAGGCAGGAAACTGCTTGAGCCCAGGAGTTGAAGGTTATAGTTGGCTATGACTGCACCACTACACTCCAGCCTGCCAGAGTGAGACCTTATCTCTAAATACACACATACATAAGTAAAATAAAATAGTGTACCAGGCACAAAGAAAGCACTTGGTAAATACTGGATTATAAGGCCTCTTTTGTAAGCAAAATATTTAGGTTTTATAGCATACCCAAACTCTTAAACATTAGCTGTCATCATGAAACAGCACAGCAAAGAGAAAGCATATGCAGGTTAAATCAAACCGAGGGACTTCGCTGTCCTTCATGAATTTATATCTCAATGGTGCTAGCTCGAAAAGTAGCCTAAGGAACTTCAATGCCCCAAACCAAAGTCCTACCATAAAAGACCGTATCATATGAATTATTGCTTGGTCAATAACATTCAGCTTGTGAAGAACCTCACAGATTTTAACACCTCAAATACAAGTAATAGTTTGCATTTATACAAACAAAGGTATATGATTTGCTTCAGCTAACATGTAAATCATTACCAAAACTTTAATCCTGGTCTTTGGTATTTTTACTAAGCCAGATTCATTATAAACACATCTTATATTAACTTACCAATCTGTTGAGCATAATCTCGGCTATAATAAAAAAGCAGTTCATTTTCAGGAGGGATATCTTGTGAGGTGCAGAAAAAGATTTTTCCATCATGAGGATAAGCCACCAAATTCTGCTCTTCCCGGTTCCTGAGTTATCACATTTAATAGATCAAGCACATTAATTTTGAAATGCATACTAAGTACAACATTCCCCCATTGCAAAATCCTATACGAAAGCTTAGGCAGAACTATTTACTATTTCCTCTGGAATGTTTTTGTAATTTCCCGTCCTATCTATGAGAAGGCAGTTGTAGAGAAACAGAATTCTTACTTCAACATATTAGCTGATGACCTTTTGTAGTCAAAAACACTACAGTCTGTTATTGGAAGCAAACAAGATAAATAAAATGAAGTCTTTAAAAAACACTATGACAAAGACATAGAGCTAGCTAGCTAAACATGAATTAACTCCAGTAACTCAGGGGTGGACCAACAGCCAATATAAAGAAAAGGCACCCACTTGCAAATTCAGTGGTAACTATATTGTTCCTTGGTAAGTGCTTTTTTTTTTTTTTTGAGACAGAATCTCACTTTGTCACCCAGACTGGAATGCAACAGCACCACCACAGTATGATCACAGCTTGAACTCTTCAGCTCAAATGATCCTCCCACCTCAGCCTCCCAAGAGCTGGGACTACATGCATATACCACAACACCCAGCTAATTTGAAAAAAACTTTTTTTAGAGATGAGGGTCTTGCTATGTTTCCCAGGCTGGTCTCGAACTCCTGGCCTCAAGCGATTCTCCCACCTCAGCCACCCCAAGTGCTGGGATTAAAGGTGTGAGCCACCATGCCTGGCTGCCTTGGGCTTTAAGTATGCCCAGGTGTTGGTGTAATTTGGATTCTTAACTCTTTCCTCTTTTATGCAAAGCTTCCTATTGAAAAACATCTAAATGGTAACTATTTTTTCTCATCCAAGACTACTCATACCTGGCTTTGCGCACAAACATCATCCAATTACATTCATTTTCATCAGTTGTAATGATGCAGAATTCTAGGACACCATTGTGGTATATCTGCCAACAGAAAGCAAGCACACATGTCAAATGCACTGACATGCAATAAAGCACTACATTACACTTAGGCCAGCAATCACCTCATTTACTCATTTGCAGTAGGTCCCAGCTTTCTTAGTGGGAAAATATATTCCTACTTCTCCAACATGCTATCATTTCAACATTCTCCCTATTTCCAGCAATACATAAAGACCATCAGAGACCTACAGTTAGTGTTCAGTGAAGAGACTGACTTTGTTTTTGATTATTCAACCTTTGCCTGGAAAAGACAAAAAAACCAGTCTACCTGTCCACCTGTCTTTATCACCTATCACACAGTAGGCACTGAATGACTGAATGTCCATTAAGGGCAGAGGATCATCCCTTGTCATGATTTTCCCACTTGGGCCTAGCATTCCAAATTTAAAGTTCCCAATGACAGTGGTACCTTACCTTTCCAAAGATCACAAGACCCATTTTCTCCTTACTTCAATTTTGCAAGCATCATTCCCAATAGATATCTATGTGAAAATGTTGTATTTCTAACCCCTCTCATTAGAAAACTAGAAAAATAGGCCAGGTGCGGTGGCTCACACCTGTAATCCCGGCACTTTGGGAGGCTGAGGTGGGTGGATCACTTGAGGTCAGGAGTTTAAGACCAGTCTGGCCAACATGGGGAAACCCCATCTCTACAAAAATACAAAAATTAGCTGGGCATGATGGCAAGTGCCTGTAAATTCAGCTACTTGGGAGGCTGAGGTGGGAGAGTCACCTGAGCCCAGGAGGTAGAGGTGGCAGTAAGCCAAGATTGTACCATTACACTCCAGCCTGGGCAACAGAGCAAGACTCCATCTCAAGGAAAAAAAAAAAAAGAAAACTAGAAAAATAATCTTAGCTTCTTATTCCAGAATTATTTCCTAAGATAAACATTTGAGGAATGTTTTAATTACAAAGTAAGACTTTTATCATACAAACAAGTCTGTGGCCTCAGCTGTCACAAGTAATTCAAATGCATTAAATGGTTAAAATAATTGGATTAACTCACAAAACAGAGACAAAAACAGTCTGTCCTCTATTTCCAGTAGCTGGTGTTTTGCTGTATGTTATAATTTGGCTACCAAGAATGATGAATGTAACATTTAAAAAAAATGTACATGAAATAAATGACTGACCAGTGAATGGCACTGTATCAGTTCTGGCTGATTTTGACTTTATCATAACTTTTTAACTACCTCTTACTAAGAAAAACAGCCAAAAGCCACAGAAAAGTTTCATCAGGACTGACCTTCCAGATATGGTTAACTGCCTTGTCTGTCCATTCTGCTACTTCCATGGAGTGACTCTGCTGGCCAATTAGAGGTCCAAAGCAAGTCCGCACAGGAATGGTTTCTCCAGTCCATACACCTGTCAGTGGAAGGACACCAACTACACAATCAATGATTTAAACAGCAAGATACAGAAGAAAGAGGTGCTTCACCCATGCAAAGAATCTTATTTTCAATGAATTTAACCAATATGTAGGCTGGGCATGGTGGCTCACGCCTGTTATCCCGGCACTTTGGGAGGCCGAGGTGGGCAGATCACCTGAGGTCAGGAGTTTGAGATCAGCTTGGCCAACAGGGTGAAACCCTGTCTCTACTAAAAATACAAAAATTAGCTGGGCGTGGTGGCGCACGCCTGTAGTCCCAGCTACTTGGGAGGCTGAGGCAGAAGAATTGCTTGAACCCAGGAGGCGGAGGTTGCAGTGAGCAGAGATAGGGCCAATGCACTCCAGCCTGGGTGACAAAGCGAGACTCTGTCTCAAAAAAAATAAAAAAATAAAAAAAACAATATGCTAGCATTCCTCAGAGGTGACTAAGCCTTGTGGGTCCTAGCCTATAAATACATAAAATGTAATGAACAGATAACATAGGGCTCACAATAAATGCTGAGTAAGAAGAAATATCAGGAATTCCTGAACCTAGTTTTATCCAAAGGGAATCTTTTCATGTCTCTCCAAATACATTATTTTGGAGTTAAATATAAAAAAGTTTGTAGCTCACACATATAATGAGCCAACACTTTGGGAGGCCAAGGCAGGACTGCTTGAGGCCAGGAGTTCGAAACCAGCCTCGGCAACATAGTGAGATGCTGTCTCTACAAAAAAAATTTTTTTTTAAATTAGCTGGGCATGATTGCATATGCCTGTAGTCCCAGCTACTTGGAAGGTTGAGGCAGGAAGATTGCTTGAGTCCAGGAGGTCAAGGCTGCACTCGAGTTACTGTACTCCGTATGTTAGGCCAGTGCACTCCAGCCTGGGCAACAGAGTGAGACCCAGTCTCTTAAAAATAAATAAATAAAAAATAACAGAAAACATTATTCTATTGTAAAAATATAAAGCAATTACTATAGAAATAAATCAAACTTCTAAAATCTTTTGTGCTTAAAGCACTGCTCTATTTTACCTAAACTGTTTGATGCTTTGAAATGACTCACACCCAAACTGCAGCTAAAAGAATAATGAACCTAATTTTATATTTCCAAAGAAATGTCGCAGTAACTCAGAAGCCATGCTAAATACAAATATGGGTAAGTAAAGTCTGGCAATCTACATTCTTTATTCCTTTTATCTAAGGAGCATTATACAATTTACAAACATTTGATCTAATGTTGTGTCATAAGGTGAATTTTCCATGTTTCTATAAAAGAAACTAAGTTTTAAGAAATGTGTTGTTAGAATAATTGTTAGTGGATGAGACAGATGAGAATAAAAGTTAAATCTTCAAAGACTCAGTCTAGGATTTTTTGCTTTACTCAGTACTGATTCTAACAAAGGAGAGATTTCCCAATAAAGTTTTTGACTTGATTTATTGCTATCATCAGTGGACAAGACTAATATTCCATAAAAGCATACATCTTAAGCCATAAATTGACTTTTGGTCCAAATAATTACTAAATTATACACATCCACTTTTACAACTCTACGCTACAAAGGAAGAAGAGATGTAATAGTGTTTTACAGTTCCAAGGTTCTTACCAACTTCTGCTCCCACAATTGACTGACGGAGGACAAGCTGCTTTGGGAGAGAAAGCCTTGCTCTGCTCTCTATTGGAGTGTCAGGAACAAAAGTCACTGGTCCATGTTCGGGACAGTCCGAGGGATAGGCGCGGTCACACAGAGTACACCCTGTAGATGGCAAATTTGAGCAATACAAATGGGTTTAGTTCAAGCAGGCTAAATTACCACCACGGTTTTTTGTTTTTGTTTTTGTTTTTTTTTGAGACAAAGTCTTGCTCTGCACCCAGGCTGGAGTGCAATGGCGCGATTTTGGCTCACTGCAACCTCTGCCTCCCGGGTATAAGCGATTCTCCTGTCTGAGCCTCCCATATAGCTGGGACTACAGGCGTGTGCCACCACGCCCAGCTAATTTTTGAATTTTTAATAGAGACAAGGTTTCCTCATGTTGGCCAGGCTTGTCTGGAACTCCTGACCTCAGATGATGCACCCACCTCAGCCTCCCAGAGTGCTGGTATTACAGGTGTAAGCCACCATGCCCAGCCCCAGGTTTTAATTTAAATGCTAATTACTAAAATGTATCCAGTAAGAAGCATGGTTCTAATAGAGATATTCTGATCAAAGACTCACTTCCTTACACTAACATATATACCTACTCTTACACCACTCTTCAGACTTCAGTAAGATCTGATTTTTTTTCTTTTGATCCAACAGGACAAGTTTCCTATTCAGTGCATAAGAGAAACACTAATGAAAAAATTGGCTGGGTATGGTAGTTCACGCCTGTAAACCCAGCAGTTTGGGAGGCTGAGAAGGGAGGATCACTTGAGTCCAGGAGTTCAAGACCAGCCTGGGGTAACACAGTGAGATCCCATCTGTTTAAAAAAAATTAAAAATAATAATAAAAGAAAAAAATAGCACCATATTACTTCAACAATCAAGTACATTATCCCTTACATTAAGTAGATAGTACATTTAGGTATGATGCCCTAAAGTCCAAAAGATTCCAATTCTGAACTGTAAGAGGAAACTGAGTTGAAATGCTGTTAGTTATGCAGAGCCAAAATATGGCCACAGTGGTACAGCTGGCTCTGACCCCAGTGACCTATGCTATGAACATAGGACACTGGCGTCAGAGCCAGCTACACCACTGTACTCTTTTGCTTCACTATAAACAAGATGGTCAACCAAGTTTTGAGGACACATTCTTAAGACAAAAACAATTTGCAGCCTGCTCTTTCAAAGGGCAGAAGAATTGTATTCTTGCAGACATTATTTGCTTAAAATTCTTAATTTCTTATTTTTCATATGGTCTTTCTTTCTGCATTGGCAGAGAGGATGCTCCCTTTATATATTGTTCTCTATTCTTACTACAACTTCACTTTCACAAGCTTATGAGTGTCCTCCTCCATTAATCTTCTGCTCTATTCTTTACACTTTCCACTCTGCTAAGGAACAGTATTTATGATACTATTACTCAATCATTACGTTTAAACTCCACAACCATTCACAAAATAGTTGGAATACATAAACCTTAGAACCACAGTCATCTATCTGTCTTCTTTTCTTTTTTTTTTTTTAAGACGGGGTCCCGATCTGTCACCAAGGCTGGAGTGCAGTGGCGTTCCTGCTTCAGCCTCCTGGGTAGCTGGGACCGCAGGCATGCACCACCACGTCTGGCTGATTTTTTAATACTTTTGCTAGAGACAGGGTTTTGCCATGTTGCCTAGGCTGGTCTCGAACGCATGAGACCAGGTAGCAACACGGCAAATCGTCTCTACCAAAAATACAAAAAATCAGCCGGGCATGGTGGCAAGCACTTGTAGTCCCAGCTACTGGGGAGGCTGAGGTGGAAGGATGGCTTGAACCCGGGAGGTGGAGGTTGCAGTGAGGCTGAGATTGCGCTACTGCACACCAGCCTGGGTGACAGAGCCAGACTCTGTCTCAAAAAAATAAATAAATAAATAAATAAAAATAAAAAATTAACTGTTGGCAAAAATGTGGAGAAATTAGAACCCTCATCCACTGCTGCTAGGACGGTAACATGGCACAGCCACTTTGGAAAGCAGTTCCTCAAAAAGTTAAACATATGGCAATTCTACTCCTAAATATCCAAGAACAGATGTTTACACAAAAACTTGTACATGAGAGTTCATAACAGCATTATTCATAGTAGCCAAAAAGCAGAAACAACCCAAATGTCCATCAACTGATAAATGGATAAACAAAATGTGGTATATCCATATTACAGATTATTCAGCTCTAAAAAGAAATGAAGTACAAATACATGCTACAACATGGATGAGACACAACAGTATTATGCGAAGAGAAAGAAACTAGATCCAGAAGGCCAAGTATCGCATGATTCCATTTATATGAAATATCTGGAAAAGGCAAATCCATAGAGACAGAAAGTAGATTAGTGGTTGCTGAGAATACGCGGAAGGAGGGAATGGGAAGTGACTAATGGTTATGAAGTTTCTTTACCGGGTGACTAAAATGTTTTGGAAGGAGACAGTGGTGGTGGTTGCACAGCCTTGTAAATATACCAAAAAAACCACTAAATTGCACATTTAAAATGTATACATAAATTATATCTCATTATAACCCACACACACTTAGAAGAGGTTCCATTTGCCCTCTTAAGAAAAAAATCAATACGCTTATTTAGGCCACCTCTTACCTTCTGCTAAATTAGCCTTATACTCATTACATTCTTTGATTAAAACATTTTAAAATTCTAAATTTGAGACTTTAAAAGGTAAAAACTAGTCTCTCCATGGGCTGGATTTTGTGGCACAGAATGGTTCTGGGCTTCCTCCTATTTTTGATGCTCCCGTTGAGTCTATTTGGAAGCTCCTCTTCTGCTATATCTTGATATCCCTAGCCCTCTTCTCAGTCCACACTCTTACTAGATGATTTCATTCCACTTCTACAGCCAAAAATAACATCTTAATGTTGATGATTCTTAAATATTTCCAGACAGATCTCTCTCAGCTCCACACACAACTTTTCATTAGACATCTCTACTGGGTGTCTTACAGACACTGAAATCAACATGTCTAAAACTTGACTCATCGTCACTCCTCCCAAAATAATAAAAATCAAAATCATATCCTCCTCTGCCTTTCACTACTACCCTACCTACTTAGTTTCTGTTTGCTTTTTTTTTTTTTTTTCCTGAGACAGGGTTTCACTATGCTGCCCAGGCTGATCTTGAACTCCTGGTCTCAAATGATCTTTCTGCCTCAGCCTCCCAAAGTGCTGGGATTACAGGTGTGAGCCAACACATGGCCTTCTCTACTTACCTAGTTTCTATCTACCTAGTTTCAGAAGCCAGAAACCAGGGTTTTCTCCTTAATGCTTCCCTCCTCCAACTTTATTCAATCGATAAGCTCAACTGGGTTCTCTGCAAATGTCCTCCACTCTTCTGCATCCTAATTAACTCTACTCTAGATTGGTGAGAATCATCACCTTTCCCATAAGTTATGATATCTTCCACACCTCCTTGCCTCTTAACAAATTTATTCTCACATTGCAGCAAAGCCCTACCCCAACCCTCACTCCCTAAAACTCTTGACCGGTCTTAAGAGAGCCTTTGTGTTCTGGCTCCTACTTCTCCTCTCACCACATGACCCCTCTCTTCACCCTCATTTTATGCTTCAGCAATTCTGAAACACTCATGATTCTTTTGGTTCTAGGCACTTACAGGTGCCAGCTCCTGTCTTCCTGACTCTCAACTGCCCACATCTTTCTTGTCCTTAAGGTCTGTGCTAACATGTATGTTACTTCCCTTGGTTAAATCTTCCCCGACCCTTCCATGGCCTGGCTAGTTGCTCCCCTTCAGGCTACTTTAGTACCAATGCACTTCACCCCATCGTCACACTTATTATTATCCTATATTGTAACAGTCTCCTATGCTTCCTACCAGACTGTAAGCTCCTTAAAGGTATGTACACATACTGTCTCTTGGTAGATCGTTCTATCCCTAGCATCTAGTAGAGGCTACCATATAGTAAGCACTAAAGAGCCCAGCATGATGGCTCACACCTGTAATCTTAGCACTCTGGGAGGCTGAGGCAGGAAGATTGCTTGAGTCAAGTTCAAGACCAGCCAAGGCAACACAGTGAGACCCCCATCTCTACAAAACATTTAAAAATTAGCCAGGTGTGGTGGTACACACTTGGGGTCCCAGTTGCTCGGGAGGCTAAAGTGGGAGGATCACTTGAGCCCAGGAGGTCGAGGCTACAGTGAGCCGTGATCACACCACTGCACCCTAGCCTGGGCGACAGAGAAACCCTATCAATAAATTAAAATAAGCGCTCAACATGTTTCCTGCATGAATGAAACGTAGTGACACCAGTAAATCAACTGTTTTTATATTGTTTTTTGTTGTTGTTGCCCAATAAGAAAAACTTTTACACGCCCAAGAATAATAATTTATATGCACTCTGAGCAAAGAAAAAAATGGATTTATATCCACCTACATTTTTCCATGGGGTTATAAAAGTGACTGAATAATTTTCACAAGGCATGTCACAAACAGCTTTACTAGAATTTACCCCTATAACTCTCTGTTTGTGAAACCTTGGGAAATACCTTAACTATTACTGGGCTAAACTTACCTTTTTAAAAAAAGTATTGTATTATCACTATGATTGTTTTTTAGAGACAGGGTCTCACTTTGTTGCGCAGGCTGGAGTGCAGTACTATTCACAGGTGTGATCGCAGCATACTATAGCCTGAAACTCCCAGGCTCAAGCAACCCTCTTCCTCAGCCTCCAGAATAGCTGGGACTATTCACAGGTGGGATCACAGAACACTATGGCCTGAAACTCCTGGGCTCAAGTAACCTCCTGCCTCTGCCTTCAGAATAGCTGGGACTACAGGCACACACTACCGCATGTGCTAAGCTTATCTGCAAAATACAAAAATGACTACTTCACATTTCATTTCTTCAGGAGGATGCTCTAAGAACCAACTAAATGTATGTATATCATTTGGCTTACTTGAAGAAAAGGCACCACATTAATATAAAGGACAATACCAAGGCAAAGAAAAGTTCCAAGGTCTAGTTGCTTTCTATACTCCCTTAATGCCAAACTTTATGACTTGTTAGGGATGGTGGCCCTTTTTACAAATATTTCCAAAAAAGAAAGGCTAAGCACACTCACAAATTGTAAACAAGGTTGCCATGTTCTCCTTGTTTGAATTGGAGTCTTCCATTTGCAGTGAAGGTGGTACAAAAGAAAGACTGTCTGAAGATACATCTACATGACCTGTCCCCATAGCAACCTCCTGGGTGATGGAGGAGACAGCCACAGGTTCTAGGCTGAGGCCAACTTCATGGAGGGAAACAGATTCTAGGGAGGCAAGGTTGTGTGAGGTAGAGAGTGCCACGCTTACAGAGTTGGTGCTCATGGCCACAGTGTGAATGGAGTCACTGAGGGCACTGTCAGACATGCCATTGACCCGATTTGCAATGTGGTCTGTCTCCATGACCACAGGGAGCTCCAGGCCATTCCCATGCATGGGTATCACACCACCATGTCCTACAGCATCTGCTGCAAGGTTGTTGCTCACAGAATCCACAGACAGAGGTTCATGACTTCTGGAGCCATTTGGGATTTGGGAATGCTCGCCTGCAACACCGTCCATCGTAAGCTCCTCTGCCATTCCATCTGTCGAAATTGGGCTGGTAACCCTAGAAACGTTCTCCATAGTGATTGCTGTGTCCAAGGCCACCTCATGGCCATCACTGGGATGAAGACTTTGGGCACCATGTGTGTTCACAGAGCGAGAGTCTATTGAAACAATGCCTGGTTCTAATCCAACATTTCCATTGGACTGATAGGGATCTAGTGCTGAAGGGTTATTGGTGATAGATAATGCTGTATTACCATCAACATTTATAGAGTTGGGGTGGATGTACTGAGGAGGTGGTCTGTCAGCTAAATAAGATAAAATGCCTGAGAAAAGGAAAAGATGAGATATCAGAGACTTTTAGTACATTATTAAAGAATTCCAAGCACTAGACGCTATTTCCTTACAAATATAACTAAGTTCAAATAATCTCCTGCTTCTTTAATTTAATCGATACACACTATTTTATAAATAGCAACATACATATACCATAATTGAGTTTTTCCTGTAAAACTCAAAAATCCTAAAAAAGTTAACTATGTTCCTTTGAAGCTAACTGGGAATCACTAACGAAAACACTGCTTTTAATATACATATGGTTGCAATTCCTGAGTCCTAAGGTGTAGAATTTGCTCTCCTAATTATTAAAAGGTAAAATGATTTAAAAACAGATCTTCCATGTGAAAAATAAAACTTAATTAAATATAATTTAATATAATTAAACTATCATAACACAAACTATTTAATACAAGTCACAATTGTACCTGTTTTATTAAAACAAAAAAAAATTAACACTTGTGCTTGGGAGGATGTGGTGAAATGATACTTACTAAACTGCCAGAGGGAATGTAAACTGCTAAAACTTCTTTGTGAAGTATATATATTAGGAGCCTCAAAAATGTTAATACCCTCTTGCACGAGAAATTCCACTTAAGGTACTCTTCTCTAAATCCATTTTGTAAATATTATACATAAAGACGTTCATAAGAGCATTAGTTACAATGGTAATAAAAACTGGAAAAACCAAACTGTCCAACAATAAAGATAATAAACCATCAAATACCCATTCAGTAGAAAGTAATGCATCATTAAAAAGGACAATTTATGAAAACCACGTAGCAGCAAAGGAAAATACCCATGTAACAGCAGAGAAAAAGATAAAGTGAAAAAAGTAAAGACAGACAATCGTATAGAAAGTATGGTCTTGGGCAGGGCACAGTGGCTCATGCCTGTAATCCCGGCACTTTGGGATGCTGACGTGGGCGGATGGCTTCAGCGCAGGAGTTCGAGACCAGCCTGGGCAACATGCCAAAACCCCATCTCTTTTTTTAAAAAAGTTATTTATAAAAAAGAAATGAAATATGGTATGGTCTCCAGGCAGGCATGTGCCTGTATTCCAAGCTACTCAAGAGTCTGAGGTGAGAGAATCACTTGAGTCCAGGAGTTCCAGTCCAGCCTGGGCAAAACAGTTGAGACTCCGTCTCCATTAAAAGAAAAAAAGAAAAAAAAAAGAGAGCGAGAGAAGAAACCGTGGTCTTAATTATGAAAATTGGTAAAAACCTATACACCAAAACAAATGGCAGGAAGGAAGTACACCAAAAAGATGGATGATGGGACTGAGTGGTTCCTTCCCTTATTTGCTAAATTTTCCGCAATAAGCAAATAATACTCCTATAACAGAATAAAAATTCAATGAACTTAAAAAACATGACACTATAACAAGACACTATAGTGCTTGACTGAAATTATAGCTGTAGAATTATAAACACCGAACGAAAGAGATACTGGAGGAGAAAGAAGAAAAATTATGTGCAATTAAGAAATTCAGCTTAGTCAAACTGTATTACTAATGTGTTATGTGCCACATTCTAAGAGGAAAAGTACATAAATATAAACAAAGATACTTTTCCTGCCTAGAGATTAATATCTAATAGTGACAAACAGAAAAAAGTGTTATTCATATCTTCAGGATAAAAGTTTAAAAGCTGGCGCCGTTCTTTTTCTCTAACATCTCAAGTAACTGTAACACTTACCAGGTAGAATGGTTCTGAAATAACTGCTCTCCAGGTGAGGGTAAGGTGGTGGAGGTAGGGTGTAGTTTCTTTCAGGTAACCCACACATCACCCCTCGATCCCCAATACCCATTGGTAGCATTAAAGACAGAGCAGAAGGCAGCGAGCTCAGGGAGGGACCCAGGTTTGGAATTGCCACTGGGAGGCCTACAAAACAAAATTTTTTTTCTCAGTTAAAAGAAAATAGGTAATTAAAAATTCTCACTACAACCACTTGCTAAACTCTTAGAAAGGTTTTTACATATGGGCAAAAATCTCACCTACTAGCCCTTTTCATCCTTAGATAATGTGCAAATATCCACAAATAAGCCTAAAGAAAGTAGTCTTAGTCCCAAAGATAGTTTTTAAGTTAGTTCTAAACCGGCAAGTTGATACTCCAATTGTCTGTATTGCGCTTAAATACAAAAATATTTAATTAATTAATTTATCGATTGATTTGAGACGGAGTCTTGCTTTGTTGCCCAGGCTGGAGTGCAGTGGTGTGATCTCAGCTCACCGCAATCTCGGCCTCCTGGGTTCAAGCAATTCTCCTACCTCAGCCTCCTGAGTAGCTGAGATTACAGGCACACACCAGCACACCCAGCTAATTTTTGTATTTTTGCTAGAGACAGGGTTTCACCATGTTGGCCAGGCTGGTCTCGAACTCCTGGCTTCAAGTGATCTGCCCACCTCAGCCTCCCAAAGTGCAGGGATTGCCACCATGCCCAGCCAAAATATTTAATTTAGAATTAAAAACCGAGTTTAAATACAAGAAAACAAATTATATAGAGAAAAAAACAATGGAAACATAAAACGTTCATAGGAGTAGTCCCTAGGTAGTGATAGTATGAAATTTTTTTGGTATTTTTAAACTTTATTGTATTTACCATTTTATATGGTGAGAATATTTCATTTCTACCTGGAAAATAACAGTTTAGTTAGATGTAAAACTGTACATGTACACCTTCATACAATCTTTTGTATATATGCTACACTTAGTGATTAATAAAAGCTTTAAACGTGAGATTATATCTACTTTGAGTTATACGTACTTGCAAAGTGAAGTGACTTTTACTGTGCTAAGTATCATAATAAATACCCACCAACTTGGTCAGTGCTGATTTGCATATTTTTGCCAGGGGCAATATTTTTTTTTTGAGACAAGGTTTTGCTATGTTGCCCAGGTTGGAGCGTAGTAGCATGACCATGGCTCAGGCAACCTGAGCTTTCCTGGCTCAAGTGGCCATCCCTTCTCAGCCTCCTATGTAGCTCCTACGTAGCTGGGACTACGGGTGTGTGCTACCATGCCCTGCTAATTTTTTTTTTTTTTCTTTGTAGAGATGGGGTCTCCTTATGTTACCTAGGCTGATCTTGAACTCCTGGGCTCAAGTGATCCTCCTGCCTTGGCCTCTCAAAATGCTGGGATTATAGGCGTGAGCCACTGTGCCTGGCTGGCAATATTTTTTAACAGGCTTTTCCACCTTAATAAGAGTGTCCACTAAAGGGAATGCCTACAAACAATCAAGTGGGTTAACCACTAATAATTTTTTAAGATTTCTTTTGTGCACACTTAAACAAATGTGAAGAGACCCTAGTTTCAATGAATCTTATTTAACTGCTGCATTTTATTAATTAATTCTCTTTAGAGAACTATTTAAACAATATATAGATTTATTTACACTAACTCCTACTTTGACAAAGAAAGTCCAATACATAACAATGTCATTGATCCTAAAGAACTGACAGCTTATCATTGTAATAATCAATAGAATATTTATTCCATTTATATTCTATTTCAATAGAATAAGAAAATGAAGCTAGGCAGAAAAAAGGTTTTAAAAGTACAGTGACGGCTGGCGCGGTGGCTCACGCCTAAAATCCCAGCACTTTGGGAGGCCGAGGAGGGCGGATCACCTGAGGGCAGGAGTTCGAGACCAGCCTGGCTAATATGGTGAAACCCCGTTTCTACTAAAAATACAAAAAATTAGTTGAGCGTGGTGGCGTGTGCCTGTAGTCTCAGCTACTCGGGATGCTGAGGCAGGAGAATTGCTTGAACCCGGGAGGCGGGCAGAGGTTGCAGTGAGCCGAGATCGTGCCATTGCACTCCACCTTGGTCAACAAGAGCGAAACTCCGTATCAAAAAAGAAAAAAAAGAAAATGAGCCAGGTGTAGGGGTGCATGCCTATAATCCTATCTACTCAGGAGGCTGAAGAAGGAGAATCACTTGAACCCGGGAGGCGGAGGTTGCAGTGAGCCGAGATCGTGCCCCTGCACTCCAGCCTGGATGACAGAGTGAGACTCCATTTCAAAAAAAAAGGATAGGAAGAATGAATTTTTCCTATACGATTTTGCTGTGTATGGAGGCTCATGAGGCGTTCCATGTAAAAGCCCCAGGTAAAAGTACCACACTTCTTTCCACATTAATTCTAGACCTGGTACACTTGCAGTTATTGCCATTTAATTTCAAACCTGGTGGAATATAAAGCCCAATTCCCCATGCTCTCTGGGAATAGTTATTAGAGTAATTTTAACTGATTCTCTTCTATTAACCCAGGGAACGGGTACTGAAGTGTGAACCAGATGAATGGGCAGCCCTAAATAAAATGCCAAGTTAATTACAGCTCTGGACAAAAAGCTACCAATTCAGAAGAGGACTATCAGAAAAAATTGCTACTACTATCCACTAGAATTCTAATACTCTACCTCTACAAAAACCTTATTTTCCATTACCTATCACATGTTGAACCACCATTCAGGCCTGCTTTCCTTCTCCCTTCTACCTTCTACCCTTAAAGGGGCTCTGATCTCTTCTAGACTCCATTTAGAATTGATAACAGAGTTAAGTGTTGAAATGCAGTAGGTCTCCCTTACCACTCACCTGGGGCAGGGATGGCACTGTGAGTGGGTGAGGCAGCCAATCCCAGGTGACTTCCTGAGACTGGCAAGGCATTGCTCACAGAGGATGAAGTCAGCTGCTCCATCCCCACTGGACTCAGGTTCATTTCATTCATCCTAGAAAAGAGCACACACAACTAGTTATGCAAAAATTTACTCCAATGACTCTGTATTAAGATACTGAAGAAACTGAAACAGTGGGGATGGGGAAATGGGACTTGGCCAACTATTAGTTCACTTTTACGCTCAACAATTCTCTTAGATAGCTAGTGCCATATTCTTTCTACTGATAAGAAAACTGAGATTGAGACATTAAAAACTCAATTCAATGTCACATAGCAGAAATAGGATTTGAATTCTGCCTTGTTCAAAACTCTAGGCACACCATCTAAAGCAAAGTTTGCAATTCTTAGAGCACAATGGCAATGACAGTTTTTTTTTTTAATCACTCAAGCTTCATCTTTTATAATATTTATTTTTCTCCAAATGGCTTATTATTTCAAACCAGTAGTGTTTTAGGCAGCGCATTTTAACCTACTCAAGTAAATTTTACTAATCATTTTTAATAGGAGTTAAAGATCCAGATTATCGATGATGTGAAAAGCATCGTATTTTCCCCATTTGGCAACAGTTTACTAAGATTCTGTATCAGTATATTAATGTCCTCCAAATATTGAGGGTCATTATGTAAGCTTTGCTACCACTTCACTTAAAATGACTTCAAATCCTCACACCAATACTGCAATGTAAGATAGATGAGGGAACTATGGCTCAGAGAGGCCATGTCATATGCCCCAAATCACATAGCTATTAAGTGAAAGATCACAGATCAAACTGCAAAACACTGCCAAAAAGTTTTTCATTGCACCAAACTTTTTTTTAACTGCACCAAACTTTTTTTTTAACTACAGACTATTTTTGGCAAGGTGAAGAACCTAGGAATCACCTTTTCTATGCAAACCATCTTGCACTGCCATTACAAATGTCTTTCGAATAAGAGTAATACTGATTTGAATAAAACAGCACTGAAGGCTGTTATCAAAAAGTATTAGTTCTTATATCATAATTTAGAGACTGCCATACTATAAACATTACAGAACCACTAGGCTAGCCAACAGGTTACCCAAAAGGGGCTCTCTAATGACCTCCAGTCCTTACACTGGGCTTCATAATAATGAATTATTCTCTGCGTATGGGAGGGGGTGAAGCAGAGAAGAGGAATCAAACGAGGTTACATATTCCTTAGCAGTGAAATCAAATCTAAATAGGTTTTTAATTCTGAAAAATGGCAATGCCATTTTATCAATCAACCTGAAAATAATAATAGCTAAAATTTATGGCTCCCTTACCATGTGCTATGTATTGGGCTAAGTGATTTATATGTAACTCTCTCTCTTAATCTTTTTTTTTGTTTGTTTTTGTTTTTGAGACAGGGTCTTGCTCAGTAGCTGCAAGCTGGAGTGCAGTGGCGTGATCACAGCTGACTGCTGCCTCTACCTCCTAGGCTCATGAGATCTTCCCACCTCAGCCCCCCAAGCAGCTGGGACCACAGGCAAGTGCCACCATGCCTGGCTAATTTGTTTTTATTTTGCAGAGATGGGGTCTCCCTATGTTGCCCAGGCTGGAGGTAGGTATTATTCTTAATCCCACTTTAAAGATGAGGAAACTTAAGATTCAATGATGCTAGGAAACTTAACCCAGAATCACATAACCAGTAAGGAGAGCTGGGATTTAAATTCAGAACTAATTTAAGAAACCAAAGCTCTTAACTATAGTAAGAAAAAGACAATTACAATAAAAGAACTATATTGCCTTTTACACAGTTGTAATACATTAGGGCCTATCTACTTATATTGTGGCATATATTTAAAGTTCCACATAGACCTGTTTCTTGCATTATTAGGTTTCACCCTTATCCCTGGCCATGGATCCCATAAAACTAAGCTCTAAGACATCAATAAAATGTAAAAGGCCAACCTAGTACCTTGCATAGAACAGACATTCTGAATTTTCTTTTTTTATCGGATGGAGCTATGCAAACTCATCACCCTTACCAGAAAGACAGCTAGAAGCACCTGGCAAATGAGGTATACCTTATGAAGAACAGCATGCTAATAACAGTTTTTAGTATGCTATAAAATAAAGCAGCCCAGGTGTGGTGATTTACACCTGTAATCCCACACTTTGGGAGGCCAAGGCAGAAGGATCGCTTGAGCCCAGGACTTGGAGACGTCCCTAGGCAACACAGTGAGACCCCTGTCTCTACTAAACATTTTTTTTAACTTAGCCAGGCATGGTGGTTCGTGCTTGTGGTTCCAACTACAGGGGAGGCTGAAGTGGGGAGGTCGGGGCTACAGTGAGCTCTGCCTGTACCTCTACACGCCAGCTGGGGTGACAGAGTGAGACTGTGTCTTAAAAACAAAAAAAAGCAAAAAATCCCTGTAGCCTAAAGAAAACATATCTACCTTAATTTTGAAAGTTGCTGGGCTTGAGTTGGTTTAAAACAGACTTTTCCCTAACTCTTTATAGCTACAACCATAATTAAAACACTACAATCACTACAGCTGTAACAGCCTACTTAACAAATTGGTTACAATATTTTTTTAAAAGTACAACTACAAGTCTGCACCTTCAACTCTCATTCTGAAAATTCCTGAATATTTATTTAATCTCAAGATAAAAATCAGCATGGTGTTTCTAGGTTGACTCCTAGGCCTTCTCAAACCAGTTCAAACCAGAGTTTAATGCGAGAGGCTCAGCAGATTTCTGCTTTGTTGTGAGTCACTAAAACGTGATGACCTCAGCAGCCATAAACCAAAGGTAATGAGTATCCCACAGAGAGAAGGCAGATGAAGGGAATGTACAATATGATCCTCATAAGACTTTCTCATTCTAAAATGCAGTTCTATTCTTATTTTCTTTCTCCTATGAGATTCTAAGAAGCAATCCCGGAAGAAGGCAAGAATCAAGATAGTAAGCTCTATCTTCCCTACTCATTTAGGGTAAAATAATTTCCTACACAGTTCTACAGTTTATGTGTGTGTTTCTAACTGACCTATGCAACCATCTGCCAGTTGCTGATTTTACACCTTTTTCTTCGCATAAAATATAATAAACTAACTGAAATGCAGCCACTTTGAAAAATGCAGTGGGGCTTCAATAATTTCAATGAATTTGTGCCTTATCTTCCTTATTCTAAACATACGGCCTTTGAAAGGGCCTTGAAAAAACAGCCAAATACAACAATTTCTGTGGCCTGCTTCTGTACTTAAACATCAGCATGAAGCTTGCAGAATTAGGAACTTAATTCCATCACTATCGTCCCTGCCATACCAGCAAAACTCAAGGTGAAGCATAATAAGATAACAATACACGTTGGAATCCGGAAAAATATATTAAACGCTCAAATAACTGAAAGACACAGGAAAAGGTGTCAACAAGCCAACAATAAATGTGTGGCTACTGGGAACAACTTTCCACATGTGGAGTAAATTAGGATGCATGAGATTACATTCCACCCAACACTAGTTTCTGGATTTGTTTCCTTTGCAAATCACACCTGTAACCTTCTCAATGGCACCAAAAACAACGGCACTGACCCTGGACACTCACTCGCCAGAGTTTCCAACGATGTCACCAGTGCTGAAGCCCACCTCCCTTCTCACCTGTGATGCATCGGCTTGGGGCCAAATGTCAGAGAAAGGAGCGCTCGGGTGGTGGGGAACAGGCATCAGGGTTTGCGTTCCAGGGTCACGTGCTACCGCATCTTGCTCACAACCGCTGCACCGACGCGGCCACTCGTCCCCGGGGTCGCCCGGGGCCGCCCAGCTTCTCCCGAGGGCCGGTGGCCGTGCACCCCGCCACGGGTTGGGGCATCTCGGGGAACACCTGGGGCCTTCCGTCCAGAAGCTTCGGGAAGGGGGCTGCCCAACCTGGGGGAGTGGGGACAAGAGCGGTCACCAAAACCACAACAAGGTCGCAGCCCCCATCCCAGCTACCCGAAAACCCCAGGCGCTGCCGACACCGCCACCCAAGGGCTGTGGATTAGCCCGCCCGCGGCCCGCAGGCCGGGCCGCCGCGCCCCGCCCCGCCCCGCTCCGGCCGGGCCCGCGCGCAGCCCACCTGCCAGCTGCGCTGGGGGCGCACGCGCCTGCCCCACTGCTTTGTTCCTCATCCGGGCAGAGTTCGCCTCGGGGCCCTGCCCGTCCGCTCGGCCCCCTCACCCCGGGGGCCGCTGCCCTAACGTTTCCCGTCCCGCCCGGCCCTTCGCGGCCCGCGGCCTCCTCTGGGCCGCACCCTCTGCGGCGCGTTTCCGGATCCTCAGCCACTCTCAGCGCCCGCCGCTCCGCCCCTCGTGTGTGCCCCCTCCCCGCCGCTGCCCGCAAGCGGCGCCCGCGCACCGCGTCGCCCTTCTCCCAGCCCAGGCCCCTCCGCGCGTGCGCACGGCAGAGGCACTGGCCGCGAGAGGCTCGGCCGGTAGTTCCGCGTCTCCATCCGGCCGGGTAGAATCGAGCGCCGAGCGATCGGCCCATGGTTGCTAGGCGACCAGGGCTGCTGTTCCTGCAGGGATTGAGTTTTGAATCCCCTAAATCCCGCAGACTCAGGATTTCGTCTTCATGACATTCCCCTACTAGAGAAGCATGGGTCCACACAAAGCCCCCAAAATTCGAAGTATGGGATTTGGCCCCGAGGGTTGCCTCTGCTGCCCAGGAGGCATTGGGATTCTATCCTGAATATTTTCGGCCGTCTGCTACACCTGAAGGCTGCCCAGTTTCCCTGCTTCCCGTCGTAAATGCTGGGGTTTGGGATTTTAAACAAATTTCCTTCCCCTTTTCTCTGCCCTCAGTTCTCTACTGCGCGCCAGGCACTGTGCCTAACGCTAGGAGTACCGAGATGGCTTTAAAGGAAGGTGGTCCCAAGCTCCTGAGCAGTAGACGTTGAAATTACACCACACTGCCTGGTGGCTCCCTTACACCAGCAGAACAGCAGACCCAGGAATTCTTCCTGTCATTCACAAAGCGTCTGTTGAATTACATCTCAAACCTAGGGATACAGAGCAAGGCACAAGCCCTGACCTTCACCTGCCTGCAGTCTAGTGGGAACTGATGAATTTTGAAAATTCAGTCTAATGTGAAAGGGTAGAGGCACATGCAACGTTTTGGACGAGAGCTGGGAGGGGTGTCAACCCCCATAATGTTTCCCTTCTTTTACTTCTCATGGGGGGAAAGCACATTCCAGATGAGAAAACTTCACTGAACATTGGCAGGCAGGTCACATTGGTTTTGCTCTCTGTTGAAAACAAATAGAAACCTAAATCAAGAAGGTCATCATCTCAACTGAGAGACAGTATTCCCTGAAATGCCACTTCAAATCTGGAGCCTAGAGAATGATGATGTATCTTATTACCGGCCGAATGCTTTCACTAGGTTTGGGTTTGGATGTCTATTCTTTTGGAACAATTTTATTAAGTTGAGAGGTGAACATAAAAATCAGGTCACATAAATGTAAGAGCTAAAACCATAATACTTATAGAGGAAAATAAAGGCAAAAATCTTTGTGACCTTGATAGGACAAAAAAAATCACAAACTATTAAAAAATTGGAGCAAGTGCAGTGGCTCTCGCCTCAGCACTTTGGGAAGCTGAGGTAGGAGGATCGCTTGAGCCCAGGAGTCTGAGACCATCCTGGGCAACAAAGTGAGACCCTGTCTCTACAAAAAATAAAAAAAATTAGCTGGGCATGGTGGTATGCACGTGTAGCCCCAGCTACTTGGGAGGTTGAGACAGGAGGATAGCTTGTGCCCAGGAGTATGAGGTTGCAATGAGCTAAGATTGTGCCACTGCACTCCAGCTCAGGTGACAGAGAGAGACCCTATCTCAAAAAAAAAAATGACAAATCGAACTTCATCAAAATTAAAATGGTTGATCTTGAAAAGATACTGTCAACAAAATGAGTCAAGTGAGAGACTGGGAGAAAATATTTTCAAAACAAATATCTGACAAAGGATTTGTATCTCGACTATATAAAGAACCCTTTAAACACAATAATAAGAAGACAATTAAATTTAAAAACTTAGGCAAAAATTTCAACAGCCATTTCACCAAAGAAGCTATATGGATGGCGATTAAGCACACAAAAAGATGTGCAGCATCATTAGGTATCAAAGAAATGCAAATCAAAGCACAATGAAGTGATATTACACACTTACTAGAATGGCTAAAATTAAAAAGACCAACTATAACAAGTGTTGGCACAGATATGGAGCAACTGGCACCCTCACATTTTGTTGGTGGGAATGCAAAAAAAATGCCACAGCCATTTTAGAATTTCTTTCTTTTTTCTTTCTCTCTTTTTTTTTTTTAGACAGAGTTTCACTGTCACGCAGGCTGGAGTGCTGTGCTGTGGTCTCAGCTCACTGCAGCCTCTGCCTGCTGGGTTCAAGTGATTCTCCTGCCTCAGCTTCCCCAGTAGCTGGGATTACAGGTGCTCACCAGCATGCCTGGTGAACTTTTGTATTTTTAGTAGAGATGGGGTTTCACCATGTTGGCCAAGCCGGTTGCAAACTCCTGACCTCAAGTGATCCACCCGCCTTAGCCTCCCAAAGTGCTGGGATTACAGGCATGAGCAACCATGCCTGGCCAGCAATTTCTTATACCTCTTATACCATCCAATTCTCCACACTCCTTAGGTATTTACCAAAGAAAAATAAAAACATATGTACAAAGACTTGTACGCCAATGTCCATAGCTGCTTTATCTGTCATAGGCCAGAACAGGAAATGACCCAAATGTCCATCAACTGGTAAATGAATAATGATAGTGTACAGTATCCAAACAGTGGAATACTCAGAAATAAAAAGGAACAAGCTGTTGATACATGGATGGATCTCAAAGCCATATTATGCTAAGTGAAAGGAACCAGACACAATAGACTACATATTATGAGTCCAGGTATAAGAAATTCTAGAAAAGGCAAAACTGTAGTAATAGAAAGCAGAGAAGTGATTGTCAGAAGTTGGGAATGGGTTGGGGGATGAGATTGCCTACAGTGGGGGCATAAGAGAACTTTTAGGAGTGATGAAAATGGTCTTGATTGTGGTAGAGGTTACACAACTGTATACATCTGTCCAAATTAATCAAATAGTAAACTTGACATTGGTGAATTTTATTGTATGTAAAAATACCTCAAAAATTCAATTAAAAAATTATGTCAAGATTAACAAAAATTGAAGTGTTCTGACTCTACTCCCTAGACTAGGCCCACTGTATGCTCTCTCATAGTACCTATCTTTATTGTCATTAATTGTTTAATTTTCTATTTTGCCAAATACATTTTAAATTTTGGGGAGAAGATTCATGTCTATCTTATTTAATGCTATACAACATAGCACTATACCTGGCATATATTAGATATTCAATGAATTTCTGATGCCTGAGGGAAAGTCGAACTGGCATAATTTGAAGCCACACATATTGACTCATATATCTATTTACTTGGAGATGTACAGCAAATGTTTGCTCAAAGATTGCCTTAACTGCTGATTTAGGGTGACTTACCCCTTTAAGGAGACTCCATGGTGCTGTTAAGACAATAAAGACAATGGAAAGGCCAGACACAGTGGCTCACACCGGTAATCCTAGCACTTTGGGAAGCCAAGTCTGGTGGATTGCTTGAGTCCGGGAGTTCAAGATCAGCCAGAGCAACATCATGAAACCTTGTCTTCACAAAAATCAGCCCGGTATGATGGTACATGCCTGTGGTCCCAGCTACTTGGGAGGCTGAGGTAGGAGGATACTTTGAGCCTGGGAGGTTGATACTGCAGTGAGCTGTGATCAGGCCACAGCCACTGCACTCTGGCCTGGGCGACAGGGCAAGACACTGCCTCAAACAACAACAACAACAAAAATGGGAGAAACTGGCCAATCACACAGGTAGAAATGAAGAGCGTCGGTGTGGCAGAACAATGAGGATATGTTCTGAGGAATGCAACCTTAGGTGATTTTGTGGTTGTGCAAACATCACAGAGTGCCCTTACATATACCTAGATGGTCTAACCTACTACACCCCTAGGCTAGATGGTATGGCCTATAGCTCCTAGGCTACAAACCTGCACAGCATGTTACTGTACTGAATACTCCAGACAACTGTAACATCGTGGTATTTGTGTATCTAAACATATATAAACATAGAAAAAGTACAGTAAAAATACAGATAAAAGATTAAAAAATGGTATGCCCGTATAGGGCAGCTTCATTATAATCTTATGGGACCACTCTTGTATATCCAGTCTGTCGTTGACCAAAACATCATTGTATGGCACAGGACTGTATTAGTATGACTGTGAAATAATGATGGAGAGTATAGTCAAGGGTAGACCTTAGAGGTAATATCAGTGAAGACAACCAGATAACAACCACTAAGATTTTTCCTGGACATCAGGGATAGACACAGAGAGCAAATTACCTTTAAACATTATTTCCTAGCACTAAAGACAAGAACAGTAATGGATAAACTTGGCCCCAGATTTAGCTGATCAGGGTATCTTACTTTTAACTGACCCTAATTAAGTTTTCAAATCTTGCTTCCTATTCCTTATGGTAAGGAGGATCTGGAAATAAAGACCTTTTATGTGGGTAAACCTGCTCTTTGGCATTCTTGGGATTCCTGCCCATAAGTCTGATACAATTATAATGTATAATGTAAGGACTGACCTCCTTTATTTAATATTTGCAGAGACGCATAGAGTTTATTCTACAAATGTTTGTTGAGTGTCTACTCTGTGCCAGGCATTGCTCTAGGAACTGGGAGTATATAGTAAACAAAACAGGCAAAAAATACCAGTTCCTCTGGAGCTTACATTATAATGGAAGAAGATAGATAATAAAGAAATAAATAATTAAAATACACAATATTCCAGATCGCAATAAATAACATTAAAAAAAAGAATGGCTGGAAAAATGGACAGAAAATGCCTGGGGATGGGCCTGCGATTTTAATAGGGTAGACAGAGAAGTCATCACTCAAAAGGTGACATTTGAACCAAAGGAGAGGAGACAGTGATCCATGCAAACATCTAGAGGAAGAATATCTCAATCAGAAAGAAGGTCAAGAGCAAAGGCCCTGAGGCAGGACACTGCCTGGCAGATTTGAGAAATTGCAAGGACACCAGTGACTCTAGAACTGTATTGCCTAGTGTGGTAGCTGCTACCCACCTGTGGCTATGGAGCCCCTGACATGGGCCTAGTTTACATTGTGCAATTATTTTAGAGTGGGAAGTAAAATAGAGAGATTTTGTCAATAGCCCCAATTCTTCACTCCTCTCGGTAGCCAGCCTTTTTTCTCTTGGGAAGAAGTGGAGTCTATTTTTCTGCTCCTTGATTCTGAGTTTGCCATGTGGGACATATGCTTGAACTGAGCCGAGGTCAGGCCAAATCACTGATCCTCAGGCTCAAGAGCTAAATAAGTGCTTAGCGTTTTATTGACGGCCATTCTGAGGAGGCTGCCCCCCTTATCTTGGCTACCTCTGAGTCTCTGCTCTGATCTTAGGAAACCGATACATGGGTATAGAGGATTAAGCACTGGTACTTGGAACAGTATTTCTCTTAATGTCCCAAGTACTTTTTCAACTCCTCTAAAAGCTGTAGAATTACTTGTTTTCTAAATGCAGTGTATGTGGTAGTAGAACTGGGGTGATCTTGTGTGTTCTGTTAACTCTTACGATTTTTTTCTTTTTTTGAGACAGAGTCTTGCTCTGTCGCCCAGGCTGGAGTACAGATGGCGTGATCTCGGCTCACTGCAACCTCTGACTCCTAGGCTCAAGCAGTCTTCCCACCTCAGCCTCCCGAGTAGCTGGGATTACAGGTATGCACCACCACACCCAGCTAATTTTTGTATGTTTTGTGGAGACGGGGTTTTACCATGTTGCCCAGGCTGGTCTTGAGTGATCCTTCTGCCTTGGCCTCCCAAAGTGCTGGGATTACAGGCATGAACCACCATACCCGACCAAGTCTTAGGACTTTAAAGGGTGAGCACATATAGTTTCAAACTAATTCAGTTTCTCAGATCTGAAGGAACTGTGCTAATTTCTGTGAGGATCACGCAGAATGAATCTACACTCTACTCAGTCTTTTGAACAACACCCCTCTAACTAGACTGAGCAGAATAAGAAATCAAAGAGTGAGCAGAAATAAACACAACATCATCAACACCACAACACAGAAGACTTCTGTGACCAAATGTGGGGTGGTTTTCCCCACACACCAAGCAAGCAATCAGTTCTGCAACGCACACCAACTGGGTGCCCTCCAATTTAATTCCAACACTATCTACCTGGAGATAGCGTCAGATCCCACAGGTTGAGGGATCAGTCCCATCAGACTTCCCCCCAACCCTTCCTCATCAGACACCAGTCACAAGTCCAGGCCTGTGGAACTTCTGACCAATAGGCTTCAAATTGGGATTTCCATGACCCCCTCTTTGGGTCCCATTAATTTGCTAAAGTGGCTTACATAACTCAAGGAGACACTTAACTTACATTTACTGGTTTATTACAAAGGACATTACAAAGGATACAGATGAAGAGATGCACAGAGCATGGCACAGGGATGGGGTGCAGAGCTTCCATGCCCTCCCTGGGCGTGCCACCCTCCAGGAACCCCCAGGGGTTCAGCTATCCAGAAGCTCTCCAAACTCTGTCCTCTTGGGCCTTTAACGGAGACATTATTGGATAGGCATGACTGACTACCATGTAGAAATGTAATTGGCCCGAAAAGCATGTGATCGAATACTAATAAACTCAGTGGGGAAACCCAGCAAGGCCTGTCTGTTCACATTCTTCCTAGTCTCTTCCATGCAGCATTCCTTCCTCCAGCGGATGGGGCAGGACTCCTGAATTGAGGGTCTCATGACCCACAATTACAAAGGTGGTGGAAGATAAGAGTTCTGCTGTGGGCTGGTGAAAGAAGGGCAGGGGAAGTTCACAGAGACAGAGAGAGATTCTGTTTACTGAGGCCTGCTTCTGAGTGCCCTAACATTATAACAAAAGACTGTAACAAGAGCTAAGGGAGTTATAAGCCAGGAACTGTGGACAAAACCCAATATATCATAATATCACAGAAGGGAAATGATTTGTAGGAGTTTAGCCAAAGAAATTTTAATGTTGATATCTCTGAATTTTAACCTAAAAGGATAAGGTTATTTAAGCTTTGTGTTTTAATTTATGCCTAGCAATTTGAGAATGAGGATTTTTTTTTTAATTTGGAGGATTGTTCTATGGGTAATTTATTTGACTGCATAACCTCAGGCCAACTATACTGGAATGGCCTTCATTAGAAATAGCAAATAAAATCAGGAGTGAGTTTTTGGCCTGGGGTCCACCATATTTTGGGGTTAATTTAACTGATGTACTGTTCTGATTCATTTTAGAAGTTTAAGGGGCAAAAACTAAACTGCCTATCTGTGAGTCTAAGATGATAAACAAAGGAGCAGTAGTTGCCATTGAAGGAAGCTGGAAACTCAAGAAAGAAAGACAAGATCATTGTCTTTGTTAATGGCCTCCTAAAATTCCAACAGCAATGATAAAAGAAATGAAAAAGTAACTGAAAATTTACCTCCAAAGAAGGTCCATAGCCGGGCACAGTGGCTCACACCTGTCATCCCAACAATTGGGAGGCTGTGGCAGGTGGATCACCTGAGCTCAGGAGTTCGAGACTAACCTGAGCAACACATTGAAGCCTCATCTCTACAAAAAATATAAAAATTAATCGGGTGTGGTGGTACACGGTTGTGGTCCCAGCTACTCAGGAGGCTGTTCAATTGAACCCAGGAGGTTGGGGCTTCGGCGAGCCAGGATCATGCCACTGCACTCCAGCCTGCGTGACAGAGCAAGACTCTGTCTCAAAACAACAACAAAAAGTACATATGCCATATATTTTTTGTTTTAGCAACTCTCCAAAGAACAGATAATTTTCATCTTTTACAAATGGTTCCAACACCTAGAAACAGATGGAAAGCTGCTCAACTTATTTTTAAGAGTTTGAAATAATGCTGATACCAAAAAAGGAGAGCACAAGAAAATAAAACTATGAGCCAATATAACTGGGGACTATAAGAAAAAAATTTCTAAATAAAATATTAACAAATTGAATCCAGCAGTGTATAAAAGAATTATGACTCCATAGGATTTTATTCTAAGAATGCAAGGTGGCTCAATGTTAGAAAATCTATTATAGCAATTCACTACAATAACAAATAAAAAAAGAAAATACATGATTATAGATGTTAAAAAGAATTTGATAAAATTTAGTAGCTCTTCCTGAAAATAACAAACAAATTTCCTTAACTTGGTAAAGAATATCTACTAGATAGGGAAACATTAGAAACTTTCTTATTAAAATACCAGGATGGGCTGGGTGTGATGGCTCACACCTGTAATCCCAGCACTTTGGGAGGCCCAGGCGGGTGGGTCATGAGGTCAAGAGATCGAGACCTTCCTGGCCAACATGCTGAAATCCTGTCTCTACTAAAAATACGAAAATTAACTGGGCGTGGTGGTTCATGCCTGTAGTCCCAGCTACTCAGGAGGCTGAGCTGGGAGGATGGCTTGAGCCTGGGAGGCGGAGGGTGCAGTGAGCCGAGATTCTGCCAGTGCATTCCAGCCTGGGTGTCAGAGTGAGACCCCATCTCTCAAAAAAAAAAAAAAAAAGTCATCTTGAGTGGGTGTTATTTCACAAGTGTATGCATGTATTCAAAGCTCATTAAGTTGTATATTTAACATCTGTGCATTTAATCTATGTAGATCTTATCATGACTAAAAACCATTAGAACTAATAAGAGAGTTTAGCGAAATGACTAGATTAAAGATTAACATAAAATAAATCAGTAGCTTTGAATAACAGAAAAAAATCTTATTCACTATAGCAACAAAACCTATAAAACATCATGAAATAAGCATAATAAGATATGTTCAAGATCTACATGGAAAAATATTTGAAATTAATTAATTAATTAATTTTTATTTTTTGAGATGGAGTCTTGCTCTGTCACCAGGCTGGAGTGCAGTGGCGCGATCTTGGTTCACTGCAACCTCCACCTCCTGGGTTGAAGTGATTCTCCTGCCTCAGCCTCCCGAGTAGCTGGGACCACAGGCACGCGCCACCATGCCCAGCTAATTTTTGTATTTTTGGTAGAGACGGGCTTTCACCATGTTGGCCAGGATGGTCTCCATCTCTTGACCTAGTGATCTGCCCGCCTTAGCCTCCCAAAGTGCTGGGATTACAGGCGTGAGCCATGGCACCTGGCCAAAATTTACCAAAAAACAAAAAAGAAGACCTGAAGAAGTGAGTTCTATTATGTGCATATATGGAGATATGCAATGTTTTTTTTTTTTTTTAAAAAAAAGGTAATTCTCTCCAAATTAATCTTTTAAATGGAGACAGGGTCTTGCTCTGTTGCCCAGGCTGGAGTGCTGTGGCATGATCACAGCTCACTACAGCCTCGATCTCCAGGGCTCAATCAATCCACCCCCCTTAGCCTCCTGAGTTGTTGCGACCTCAGGTGCATGCCATCATGCCTGACTACTTTTTGTATTTTTTTGTATTGATGGGGTCTCCCCATGTTGCTCAGGCTGGTCTTAAACTCCTGGGCTCAAGCGATCTGCCTGTATAAGCTTCCCAAAGTGTTGGAATTACAGGTATGAGCCACTGCACCTGGCCCAATTTCTTTCTATTTAACACAGCCTCAATTAGAATCTCAAGTGGTAATTTCTTCCTCATGGATATTAAAAGTGCACGTTGTGTTCTTTTGTCTTCTTTTCCAAATTTGGGAAATCCCTGCCCAAAAGTTCTTCCAGATGAATTTTAGAGTCAGCCATTCATTCTCCAAGCCTTGAGTTTGGTGCCTCTTCATAATTCACACCAAGGTGTTATATAGACAAGAAGAGGCCTTGTAAAACTTGCGGTAGGAGAAGGTAGCCTTAAACAGGGGAGAAAAGACAAAAGCTAGAAGGAAAGGATTAAAATATACCTGCCCGTCTGCCCCCTTTCATGAGCAGACCCAAATAGGACTACACAAACCCAGCCCCAGTTACTCTTGGCAGGTTAGCATATGTGTTACGTGATCTAGCCAGCCTTAGGACAGCTTTAGGTTGGAGAGAATGTTTATCTGGGTCAAAACTGACTGGAGAGTAATCAGGAGTCAAAACTTCTTCTTTTGATCTCTTATGTAAAGAAGGTAACCCCCACCCCATACCCTGCACATCATGTGAGTAAAACAGTCCTATTCCTACTGGAAAAGCCACTTATTTTCAATGCTTTTGTTCTTTAGGAAAGGCTCTGTCAGCATTCTTTGTGACCATGCAGTTAGGTCATTATATTACTTGGATCCTATAAAAAGACCACTGTAGGATCAGGATTTGGCCAGTTTTTTTTTTTTTTTTTTGACGGAGTTTCGCTCTTGTCGCCCAGGCTGGAGTGCAATGGCATGATCTCAGCTCACCACAACCTCCGCCTCCTGGGTTCAAGTGATTCTCCTCCTGCCTCAGCCTCCCAAGTAGCTGGGATTACAGGCATGTACCACCACGCCCAGCTAATTTTGTATTTTTAGTAGAAACGGGGTTTCTCCATGTTGGTCAGGCTGGTCTTGAACTCCTGACCTCAGGTGATCCGCCTGCCTTGGCCTCCCAAAGTACTAGGATTACAGGCATGAGCCACCGCGCCTGGCCTTGACCAATTTTGATTGTGGTATTAGGAGTGAGAGAGAGAGAGAGAGAGAGAAAGTGTTGTAGATACTTCGTCCTCAGAGACAGAATTTACAAGGAGCCAGAAAACCTGGTCTAAGAGTTCTAATTTCTAATGGTAAATCTGTTGGTTTGGGCCAGATCAGGGGGTGTCATTTGAACTTTCTACACATTTTATCTTATTAAGTTTCACTGGGTTATAAAAATAAGAAAGTAATAGTGTTGGTATTAACAAGTTAAACAGTAGAAAGATTTATAAAGAAAAATGAACATCCCCCCTTCCTCCCCAATGCCACCCTTTCTTTTTAGGCAACCAATGCAAAAAACCATTTAGTATGTGTCTTTCTATTTCATTCTCCATGCTCACAGAAACACATATGAAGGACATACACATCATGTAGAATTGTTTTTATGTTCCTGCTGCATATGCTACTCTGCAATTTGCTTTTTTCACTTAAGACATTGTGGATATGTCTGCAAGTTCTTATGTACAGATTTTACTCATTATTTTTAATAATGGCATAATATTCTAAGATTTTTAACTCTTTTCCTATTGATGGACATTCAGGCTGCTCAGGCTGTTCCCTTTTTCTTCTTCTTCTTTATCTATTTATTTATTTTTCGAGACAGAGTCTCGCTCTGTCGCCCAGGCTATCTCAGCTCACTTCAACCTCTGCCTGCCAGGTTGCAGCAATTCTCCTGCCTCAGCCTCCCAAGTAGCTGGGACTACAGGCATGTGCCACCATGCCCAGCTAATTTTTTTGATTTTTAATAGAGATGGGGTTTCACCATGCTGGTCAGGCGGGTCTTGAACTCCTGGCCTCATGATCCTCCCACCTCGGCTTCCCAAAGTGCTGAGATTACAGGCGTGAGCTACTGTGCCCGGCCTCGCCTTTTTTTTTTTTTTTTTTTTGAGACTGGGTCTTGCTGTGTCACCCAGGCTGGAGTGCAGTGGCGTGATCTTGGCTCAGTACAACCTCCGCCTCCAGGATTCAAGTGATTCTCCTGTCTCAGCCTCCCAAGTAGCTGGGATTACAGGCACCTGCTACAACGCCTAATTTTTTGTATTTTTAGTAGAGACAGGGTTTCGCCACGTTGGCTAGGCTGGTCTCGAACTCCTGACCTCAAGTGATCCACCCACTTTGGCCTCCCAAAGTGCTGGGATTACAGGCATGAGCCACCTTGCCTGGACTCTTTGTTTTTTTAAATTGCTACAAATGTTGCAATAAAGATTATTGTACACATAAATAGGTATTGCTACATTTATTTTGGTAGGACAAAATGGGACAGATATCTGAATCAAAGGATGTGATGTGCACTATTAATTTTAACAGTTTCTTTAGCTGGGATGTGGAGGCACAAGCCTGTAGTCCTAGCTACTCAGGAGGCTGAGATAGGAGGATCCCTTGAGCCTGGGAGGCGGAGGTTGCAGTGAGCCGAGATCGCATCACTGCACCCCAGCCTGGGTGACAGTGAGACCTGTCTCAAAATAATAATAATAATAATAATAATAATAATAATTTTAATAGTTTCTTGAAGCAATTTATGCTCCCACCCTTTCCTCAAATCCTTGCCTCCCCTGAATCTTAGCAATCTTTTAAACTTTTGCCAATCTGAGAAGGAGAAATGGCATCTCAACTGTTCTTCCTTTTGCTCTCTTCCAATCTAGTCCTCAATCTGCAGATACAGTTATCTTTTTTGAAACACAAATCTTCAAATGTCACCTCCCTGCTTAAAATATTTCATTATCTTCCTGTCACTCTTAAAAGTTAAAATCTTTGACATGGCCAAAAAGCACCTTGTGGTATAACAGCCTACCTGCCTGAGTGGTGGACTTTTCTCCTAATAGAAAGGGCTTTCTCAATTCTACTGAGAAATTGTGATGATATATTAGGCTATTTGCCAGTACAAACCTCATCAGGAGCTACAACTTTTAATTTTTCTTTCTTCTTTTTAAAAGATGGGGGTCTTGCTATGTTGGCCAGGTTGGTCTTGAACTCTTGGCCTCAAGCAATCCACCCGCCTTGGCCTCCCAAAGTGCTGGGAATACAACCTTGAGCCACTGCACCCAGCCAAGTTACACCTTTAAAAACGTGACTAACTTATACCCGAAAGGAATAATTATTTCTATTTTATTTGCCTTGTTTTTTGAGTTGCTTCAGGCGGATCATTTAGAACAAACAGGGAGGAACAGGACTTGCCAAACTAAAAAGAAAAACATGTTAGGGCAGCACCTTGTCTGCTGAGGAATAGGCAAAAGCTCTCATCATAAATGTAGGGGGTTTTTGCTTCTCTTGTTTTTAAGTCGGACTTTTAAAGTAGAAGACACCTTTAATGTACTGGTTAGCAGAAGAGGAAATCTGATTTTCAGTGTGATAACATATTCTTTGACGTTAACCAGTACAGTTGGATTTTTAATGACACTTTCATCTTCAAAGGTTTACCAACACGGATGGATTAATTATTCATTTTGGAGGGGTTGTGTCTTAAAAAGACAAGTCTTCAAAGACATCATCCTTTCTCCTTGGAATTTGGAGTCTCCACCTTTCAAATGTTGCTTTCCTGCCCCCCAAGAGAGAAAATAAATGGCATTTTTTAAAGAAGAAGAATCCAATGGAAAAACACTCTTTGCGCTATGGAAAGATGATGTCCTTATATCCTGGGTGAGATTAGAAGAGGAGGCTGGGAAGCAGTATTTAAGCTGTGTTTACAGTAAGCACTGTGAGAAATAACCGGCTAAGCGCGTTTGTTATTGTTCAGTCTTTTGATGTGCTTTTAAAAAGTCGCATCTCCATAAAACACCCTCAACAACCATAAAACAACATATGTTGGAACATAATATGCAGACCCTTATATTCTTTGCTACAGTCTGTATTTTTCCTATACCCTTCAAACATGCCTCATTGAGTTTTTAAAAGATTCGGTTTGGAAGAAGAAAAACCTCAAGCCTCGCCCCGGGTCTTCCTTGACTTGACACATTTTATAACCGCAAGAGAGCAGTTTTTCCTTTGATGAGGCTAAGACCCCAGAAATGAAAGAGCAAGTTTAAGTTTGCAAACACTCTAAAAGCTCCTTCCATTAGACCTGGTTGCGGGAAACCACAAAGGACAGTCAAGTGATTTTCAAGGAGAAAGCCTCTGGTCCACTTTCCCTCCGCCGCCAGATCTACAGGTTCCTGGGAGGAGCTCTTCTCAAATCCTGAAGATTGCTAGGCTCTTGGCGAACGACTCATCTCTTGAAGACCTAGAGTGGTGGATTACAGGCATTGAAAAGCTTTTGGTGGCTTTGGAAGATGACTCTGGTGTGAGCTCACCTTTCCAGGCTGGGGGACCAGGCAGAGGAACCCCCTTTGTTATCTTCTGAAAGAAGATCAGTGGGGAAGACGGGGTTTGAAGTGTGGATTAGGAGGTCCTACGTCTTTGCCTACCACCTCTGCCTAAATCTTCATAAAAAGATCGAGGAGTGCAATGAACTTCAGGAATCATGCACCGTTTCCCTGAAGCCTGTCCAGGAACCTAACTTCTGGACCCAGAAACTTCTGCAAAGACAGACCCACTGAGCCAGGCAGTCTGCACCAGCACCTCTGCTTCTAAGATTCTGTTTCGTCTTCTTCTGTTGAGAGATTGACCTCTTGAGTGATTTGTGTGCTTTCCGGCAAATGATGGAGACGCGTAAACCGGCGGAACGGCTGGCCTTGCCATACTCGCTGCGCACCGCGCCCCTGGGCGTTCCGGGGACCCTGCCCGGACTCCCGCGGAGGGACCCCCTCAGGGTCGCCCTGCGTCTGGACGCCGCGTGCTGGGAGTGGGCTCGCAGCGGCTGCGCACGGGGACGGCAGTACCTGCCCGTGCCGCTGGACAGCGCCTTCGAGCCCGCCTTCCTCCGCAAGCGCAACGAGCGCGAGCGGCAGCGGGTGCGCTGCGTGAACGAGGGCTATGCGCGCCTCCGAGACCACCTGCCCCGGGAGCTGGCAGACAAGCGCCTCAGCAAAGTGGAGACGCTCCGCGCTGCCATCGGCTACATCAAGCACCTGCAGGAGCTGCTGGAGCGCCAGGCCCGGGGGGTCGAGGGCGCGGCCGGCGCCGCCCCCCAGCGCAGGGCGGAATGCAACAGCGACGGGGAGTCCAAGGCCTCTTCGGCGCCTTCGCCCAGCAGCGAGCCCGAGGAGGGGGGCAGCTAGCGAGCGCCCGGACTGGCCAGGACCCCCGCGCCCGCCGCACAGCGCGCATCCGGGCGCTCAACCTAAGGTCCTCTTCGAAGGTGGTTTGCATTCTTAATCTGGCATCTTCTCCAGGCCTAAATCTTAAGAAAAAGAAATGGGTGCTGGGGTTTGGGGGATGGGGGGGGTTGTTTTGACATTTGGGAATTTCTCCCCTGCCCTTATTGGTTACATGCCTGCAACTTATAGGTGCTTATTAAGGAGACTCTTTTCCTATACTTCTAAAATGCAAACTGTTCCAGATTCTGAGCGCCTCATTGTAAATACGATTATTCTAAAAACTCAAAGGGCGAGAACAACTGGAATTTCCCACCTTCCGTGGTGTGGGTAAATGGTATACATAAATATTAAACCTTAACCAAAGAAGAACTTTACCGCCACCAAAACAGAAACAACCCCAAACAGCCAAAAACAGTCCTTAAAAATGAGAGGAACATTTTCTTGCATTCCTTCCTTCGGGAATTGTATTCAAAATGTAATGGAAAGTAATTGTTGACCTCCTGCTTTGGGCGAAGGAGACTGTAAGCTGGTACTTGAGAACGAATTTGCCAGCATGTGCTGTTGTTGACTGTGTGAATGATGGTGCCAGGGAATCCATGGCTTGGTACACACTGTTTCATCCAGTGGCCACGTGGAAGCTTTGTAGCATTGAGCATATAGTAAAATATCTTAGAATTAATGATCTCTTTGGAAGAGAGCCCAAATTTGTATGAAAACTTGTTTTTCCTCTCAATTGTTTTGTCCACTGTTTTTTTCATTTTCCTTTTCTCTGCATACCCCCCGCCCCCCAACGTGTAGCTCTCCATCTAAGTTTTGGATAAACTGAAGTGGCACTGTGACTTTAAAAATAAAAAAGAAATCTACTTGGAAGTCCTTTTTGCGGGTTGAGCCAGATGGGGGAAAGATATGGGACAAGACGGATGGATTGAAGTTGGTACATTCTCAAATATTTTTATCACCATTAGGGCTTCCAGGTACAGTATATGGAAATGATGTAGTGACTTTGGCCATGTTAAAAGCCTTTTTAAAATATTGAATTTGGGTCATTTTTTTTCTGAGAAACAATTTTGAGTTCAGTAGATAAGTTAAATGCCTGCTGATGTATGAAGATCAACTTCCCTAAGATTGTTTTCTAATATGCCAAATTATCCTTTCCATGGAGGCAGCTTTGGTTTGTGGGGGAAGAAGGAGGGGAAATGGAAATGGACAAAGAGAACTAACAGTGGAAGTGCGTCCTCCAGGTAGATTTCACTTAGATTTTATTACCCCCTTTTACAGTTGTAGCAACTAAGGCAGGCTATATGTTCAGTGGACATCTTTTATGTGCTAGGAATTTTGTTGTGGCTTTTTACATTTTGTCCTATTTAATTGTCATAAATTTATGGGGTGGGTATGACAAATATTTTGTGATTAAAAAAAATATGAAGCTCAAAGAGGTTACATACCTTGACCAGTTTAGTGTTGCTAGGATTCCTTGAGCTGAGATCAAGTCCCGAGCCTGAACCCAAAGCCAATGATTTCTTTCTCCCTTACCATGCTGTCTCTTGCTCTGTCATTTGCTAGCAGAGCAAATGTTGCTTCAACTCAGTTTTCTCACCTGTACAGAAATGTTTACAGAAGTGTATGTGAAAGACCTTGGTAATCTGCAAGGCACTAACCAATGATAAATTAGTAGTTTTATTATTTTGGGGAAAATACTATTTCTCAGTTTATGGAGAGTAAAGCCTGGTTAAGAATAAAATCTCTAGGTGGAGTTGGTATGATTTCTTCAGTGTTTCAAAAGAGGGACAGAGTGACCACACTCTCTTACCTCCTCTGGTAAGGTTCTAGGATACATGCTTTGAACGCTGAATCCATGTTAAAACATAGAATTGGCTGGGTGCAGTGGCTCACCCTGTAATCCCAGCACATTGGGAGGCAAAGGTAGATGGATCGCTTGAGCTCAGGAGTTTGAGACCAGCCCAGGTACTGGAAACCTTAATGTGGTTTTATTTGAAGCCCTGTTGAGAATGAGGCAATGATTTTGAGAAAGCTTTTGGAAAAATAAAAATAAAACCATCTCTCAGCTGGGTGTGGTGGATCATGCGTATAGTCCCAGCACTTTGGGAGGCCAAGGTAGGAGGATTACTTGAGGCCAAGAGCATGAGACCAGCCCTTGGCAACATATAGAAACCTTGTACCTACAAAAATTAAAAAAATGTATCCGGGCTTGGTGGCATGCCTCTGTAGTCCCAACTGCTCAGGAGGCCGAGGTTGGAGGTTTGCTTGCACTCAGGTGTTTGAGGCTGCCGTAAGCCATGATCGTGCCTCTGCCTGCACTCCAGCCTGGGCAACAGAGTAAGACTACTATTTAAAAAAATAGTAATAATTAAATGAACTCCTTTTGCAATCATATAACTTTTTAAAAGAAAAAGTCTTGCAGTTTTTCTGAGACCTTCCTCATGACTTACAGGAGGAGCACCAATCCGGGAATGAGACCTTTAAAAAGGTTTGACCTCTTTTCCGGCGAATGATCACTTCATTAACCCTAGAACAATTTGACTTTCAAAAGGAACAAAATAAATTTCCAGTGAATTTTGTGGAAGCAAGAGTGGAGGGGAGTTTTATGGCAATGAAGCATTCATAAAAGGAGAAAGATTTTCATGTCCTTCAACATCTTCCCTTTTTTTATTTTTCCCACTCAGCCCAGACATATCCCTTGATCGCACTTGATTGCTTTTAGAATACTCCCTGTGGTTGGCAACCTGAGTAATTGCTGCGACACCCCATCCCACCCCACCCCACCCCACCCCGAGCGTGCAAATCAGGAGCTGCGTTGGGATGTGGCAGAGCGTGCCCTGGCCCTGGGGCTGGATCCAGCTCTTGCCACTCACCGACTTGGTGACTTTGAGCAAGTCCCTAACTGTTGTGTTCTCAGTTTTCTATGCTAGAACACATGAAGAGTGGATCACATTATCTTTTAGACTCTTCCAGCTGGAAAATATCATGCATCCGACCTGTGCAAAGTCCCAGCTGGGGGAAGCAAATGTAATAAGGCATGCCCACTTCCTGCCACACAGCACGGTGCTTTCTGTTCCCGTATTTCCCTCTTCCCACTAGAATGATCCAGCCCTGCGGCTGCGGCCTACTTTTTTTTTCTTGACTCCTAGTTGTTATTACCATGCCCAGTTAAAAAAAACAGCACAAAAAAATCACCAAAAAGCTTTATAATTTTTTTATGGAATGGAACTTGAAGACTCTTTATAAGCTGGTAGGGAAATAGACCCGTTTTACCTCAATATGAGGAAAAAGGTATAAATGGTATAACTGATATCCAAAATGGAAGATATGCTATGAGGAGCCAAAGAAAAGAGGGATTTGGTCCAGCCTCAAGTGAGAAGGGAACAAGAAGGAAAGGCTTTGGTGGATGCAGTGTTTAGTAGGTAAGAATGGAACGAGAACTCCAGGCAGAGGGAACAAGAGGAACAAAGTTGCTGAAAAGACAGGAACTGTTTGGAGAGCACAGAGAGGCTGAGTAATAGGAGACTGCACACAATGGCTGAGGCAGCTCTAGGGACATTGAAAGCCAGGCTAAAACAGCTTGGAGTTGATTTTTTAACCAATGGGGAACTATTGAAAAAAAAATTGAGGGAGGGTTTTGGAGAAGGTACGTGGTTAAGGATCATGGTACTCCGGTGGTAGGAAGCAGCAGACCAATAGGGTATTGCCATAGTTAAGGGAGAGGAAACAAAGTTAGGGGCCTGAACTGTGACAGTATCATTGGGAATGTGAAGGGAGGGATGGATTGACAAGTGGAACTGATAGGTCTTGGCAACTCAGAGGAGGGGGAGGGGATGAGGAACAGGGAGAAGTTAAAGACAACTGTGGTTGAAATTGAGAACACAGAAAGAGAAGTGGATTTAAAATGTAAGAGTCTTGTTTTGGAGACGCTGAATGTAAAATACTGGTAGGCTACTCCTGCCCACAAGCAACTGAAAATGCTGAGGTTGAGGTAAAGAGAAAAGTCAAGCGTAGCTGTTTCTTTAAGAGCCACACACTTATGGGGAGTAATAGAAGTAGGTATGATCTCCACAGGAGAATGTTGATGAGAAAAAGAGAAGAGTTGGGCGTGGTGGCTCACACCTGTAATCCCAGCACTTTGGGAGGCCGAGGTAGGAGGATCGCTTGAGCCAGGAGTTCAAGACCAGCCTGTGAAACATAAGGAGACTCCCCGCTGTCTACAAAAAATTAGCCAGGCAGGGTGGTGCATGCCTGTGGTCCTAGCTACTCGGGAGGCTGAGGTGGGAGGATCACCTGAGCCCAGGAGGTCGAGGCTGCAATAAACCATGATCGCACCACTGCATTCCAGCCTGGGCAACAGAGTGACACTGTGTCTCAAAAAATACATATAAATAAATAAATAAAGAGAAGAAAGCATGGACAGGCCTGCGTTGAAGGTGTGTCAGAAGAAGAAATGTCTTTGAAGAGAGCTGAGAAATAGGAGCCAGAGAAGTTGGAAAGAGAATCAAGCTGGTATGAAATTGTGGCAATTAAATGAGGATATAATTGTATAAGAAAGAGGGAATGAGTGACAGCATCCTATGAATCAGAGGTGTCAGGTGGTTGAAGTATGAGGGGATCTTATTGGGTTGAGCCCTTCACTCTGGCCCCAGTTTCTCTGCAATGTGCTGCATGAGGCAGGGCCTGGATTGCTGTCCTGACTTTAGCACTGTCTATTGCTAGAGACCTCTGTAAGAGCAGAAATAGCACAGTGGATTGAAGAAATGAGAAGTAGAAGTCAACTTGAAGACTGCCTTTTCTAGATACTTCACAGTGAAGGGAGAAAGAGAGCTGGGCTGGTGTGACCCAAATGGAGGAAAGGATGGGATACCAAAGATACTTCTGAGCCTGAGGTCTTACAGGTAAACAGGTCTAGCTGATTCAGAGGCTCAGAGGTGACAAGGCTTCAAGGAGTCTGAAATTAGGTGGAGGTGAAGGTCTTAGGAATTGGAGAGATTAATTAACTGGGAGGGCAGAGGGTTGGAAGGTAATGCACTAAAACTAAGGTAGGTTTTTAAGTCATTGAAGAAGATGGAGCTGGTTCTGCCATTTGCAGACAGTGGAGATGAAAATGAGATGAGGGTTGTATGAAAAGTATACCTGTGTGGGTTTAATATTGTTCCTTGGGTGCTAACTAGTTTCAAAAGCATTAAGTTATCAGTTTTTAATGACTTAGTTAAAAAAATGACACAGATCTTCTCCATAATGGCACATTTTAAATGATATTCATATTTATTTAGTAGTGTAAGGTTTTGTAACTATAAATATCTCCAGAAAGTTCTGCAGTGTTTATTTATTTATTTACTCATTTATTTATTTTTGAGACAGAGTTTCACTCTGTCACCCAGGCTAGAGTGCAGTGGCATGATCTCGGCTCACTGCAACCTCCGCCTCCTGGGTTCAAGCATTTCTCCCACCTCAGCCTCCTGAGTAGCTGGGACTACAGGTGCCCACCACCACACCCAGCTAATTTTTGTATTTTGGTAGAGATGGGGGTTTCGCTGTGTTAGCCAGGCTGGTCTCAAACTCCTGATCTCAAGTGATCCACCTGCCTCGGCCTTCCAAAGTGCTGGGATTACAGGTATGAGCCACCACACCTGGCCTAGTGTTTATTATATGAGACTGTGATAATATATGCCACACACCTTGCCCAAGAATCTGGCAGCAAATAATAGGTGCTCAATAATTCATTAATTTCCTTTTGTCTGTGGCTTCTGGGGTAAAAAAATACACTGCTTATGTACAAAAACATCAACAAAGAAACCAATACGGAGTAAATGCAATAGATTAAAGGCTAGAGAGAAATAAATAGTACCTTACTTTCTTTCCTTTGTGGAATTTCTGGGATGGGGGAAGAAGAATAAAAACTTGTCAAAGAAGAACAGGGTTTGGAGGAGAGTAGAATTGAGATGCCCTTCGGTCA